>NC_138776.1:97002389-97635722 GCF_965119305.1 Pelophylax lessonae
CTGATTTCCCCCATCCACACGTGGATGCAGGAATCCTTGCCATTGTGTCTTTGTATTCTGATCGGTGCCGCAGCCTATTAGTTGATGGAACTGACATTTTCCAGCAGTCCTGTTCGTGAGAAGTCAATTGATAGATCAGATCAACTTCTCATGAATGGAAACAGCCAGTTCCTGCTGTACCAGCTGAATTTTTACCCATGTATGGCCAGCTTAAGTATTAGCAAGGAGCTTTGTTTGATTACAATTGTGCCATTGCTATTGGCTGGAAAATTGTAGAGGCAGGAAGTCTTTTCTTTCTCTTGTGTGATGGATAACATCATGCTTTATAGCACAGAAAGGTGCCATACTTGGCCATAGTAGGGTAATGGGAAAGCTGTAGTTGTCTTCTGCTTAGTGCTTTCTGTGATATCACATACTACAGATGATTGCAGGAAAATGGCTAGGGAACAGCCAGTATATGCCCATGGACTACTCATGCAGTATTAGTCACAGTATGGACCACACTACTAATTGCTGAGATCAGTCTGATGCAAGCTGCCAATAATACATGAATTGAAATGTGGCCAGTCCCTGCTGAAATGGCAAAATTGGTTCCATGTATGGTCAGCTTAAAGGAGAAGTCTAGCCAAAGCTCATTTGGTTGTACTTCTCCTGTGGATCACAGGAGTGCAGATCGTTCTGCACTCTTGTGACCTGTTTTCAGCAGTCTGAAGCCGCTGTCGGCTGACTTTACAGAGCCGGTCCAGGCTGGGGCAAGATTGTGACAATATGCTCAGGATCTGCCCACAACCCTAAACTGGCACCTGGCTCAGCCTCTCTCAGCCACTTAGAGACTGAGCCAGGCACTCCCGCCCCCTCCACAGCCCAGTACTCCAGTAAGCTCGGGGGTGTAGAGCAGAGAGCCAGCGGGGGGACAGATGCAGCATCGAGGGATGCTGCATCCACCTAGGTAAGTATGATTCTTATACAAAAAACTCTAAACTTCTCTTTTAATTTTAGTTGTGAGATTTGACCTACCCCCCTCTGCCCGATGCAAATTCAAGAACCGCTAGGAGGGAGATGGACTCATCATAACAGCAACTTGTCTCAGCTCTGAGCACTTTATCGAGACAAGAGGAATGCAGAGGGACAGAAGGATGACACTGATCTCAGATTGATCTGGGTCTGATCGGTTGCATTGGAGATTTAGGGTCTAATGGACCCCAGCTATCTCCATGAAGTGGACCTGTCAATGCTCATGCTTTCACAAGGGGGTATTGTTCATCCCTTGTGAAAGCAAAAAATGTGATTAAAAAAAAAAAAAAAAAATGAAAGACCGTATTTAAAAAAGTTTCAAATAAAATAAATAATAAAAAAAAATGTAAAGCACCCCCTTCCCCATACTTATGTGTAAATGCGAACACATAAGGAAGTCCTGCACGCATATGTAAAACGCTAATGGCACCACACGTGAAGTATCGTCACGAACGTCTTAGCGAGAGGAATACTTTTAGCTCCAGACCTCCTGTGTAACTCTAAACTAGTAACCTGTAAAGGCTTTAAAGCGGAGTTCCACCCAAAATTGGAACATCCGCTTTAAGTAGTCCTAACCCCCTGACCTGCCACATTTGGCATGTCATTTTTTTGGAGGGGGAGTGGGTACCTAGTTTAGACAGGTACCCGCTCCCACTTCCGCTCAGAGCACCGCGGTGCCCTGAGCGGACGTTCTCCTCTCCCCCTCCCTCCCTGCAATCTTCTGGGACATGTCAGAGGTCCCAGAAGATTGCCAGCCAATCAAGACCCAAGCCGCAAGCTGTCACAGCCGGGTGCCCACACTAGTGATGCCGGGGCCACGGGAAGAAGGAGAGAATCGAGGCTCCCACTGGCCGCATCGCTGTACCATGGGACAGCTGAGTGTATGTTTATTAAAAGTCAGCAGCTACACTTTTTGTAGCTGCTGACCTTTAATAAACACAGAAAAGGCTGGAACACTGCTTAAAAAAGTGAAGGTAATGGAGATTTCTAAGTACCATATGTGACGGTGGCGGGTATCAGACCCCTGGCCTTCTCATCCACCTTGTGACCAAAGACCAAGCAATCTCACACCCTGCCGTCACTTGCGTAACAGTGCCTCTCTCATCTGCACCTGGCACACAGATTGTCCAGCTTGCGGGACCACAATCTAGATGCCAGCAGACTGAGAGCGATTGTCCCCGGGCTAATTAAACAATTAACCCTTTCTCTGCCACCACCTCTACGTTATAATGAGCCTGGAGGACGCTCGTGATTTTACAAATATCAATTATGACTTTAGAATAACCGTCTGTAACACACACTGTCACCTCAGACAAGAATGTTTCAGATAGGTTAGCCTAAACAGTAGCGCGCTTTCAGGAGGCAGGCTCTTTTGGGTCAGTTTGCGTTTAAGAGCTTAGAGACAAAGTTAACACTTTTCAAAATAAGGTTTAATTATAAGAAAGGTTAAAATTTGTGCGAATAAAAATATTTACAGAAAAATGGGTTTCAAAGAAATAGAGACACAATACAGCAATTTAGAAATATGAGAATAAAGAATGAAAATACTTGCATTTAAACGGTCCTGGTATTACCTTAGTTTCAGAAGCTGAACAGGTATGATTGGTTCCCCTTGAGCGATGTTATGGCTCGGATAGTAGGATGAGAACTGACTCTCTATCAGTTCCTGTCCTTTTTCTCTGACCCTCCAGGGGGTGTCACCAGAAGTACTTGGCCAATAGGCTCTGGGTCCATTGGCGGTCCCCCTGGAGCTCACACATGCTAAGACACATCCCGTTTAGACAGAGTATTAAAATAACTCATATCTGGAGATGTGCAACGGTTACATGCTTGAAACTGACATTGGATTGTATGATATTTAATCTATTTTCTACAGACACTAAACACGGGTTATTTCGGAATAACCTCTGACCTGTAAGGCATCTGATCGCTAGCTTGTCTTTCCTAGGCATGAAGGTGTTCCTGTTTGATCTTCATTCGATCGGTATTTTATCTGGCATTCAAATATATATTTTCTAGAGACATATCTTCCTTGTGTATAAAGTTAGGATGTTTGGGGTTAACTGCGGTCATTTTCGAATGACCCTTTGCTGTGGAATTTACCAGACTGCTTCCCTGGCCATCTGCTCAGATTACGACAGGCTTCTGACCAGGCAGAGACAGGGCGGCTAGCATGTCCGTCTGCTTTGTTTATGATAAAGGTGTGAAAAATGTCAGCTGCGCAGGAACCTGCATTCAGTGACACTAATTGAGGTGGGGTGGGGGTGAATGAGTGCCTTTTGGTTCCACTGATTAGCGAAAGGTGGGGGCTACTTTTGCTCAAGGAGCCTGGGTCACTAAACAAAATGGATGCCGAGAGGACAAGATGGTTTCCCAACGCTCGACACCATTACACCATAGTTTTGCGCCATTCCACAGGAGGATGCATTTTTAAAGTGTGATATGTAAGGTATTTATTTACATGACATAACATCATCTTTTATATTTTCCAAAAAAATAGGTATTATATAGTGCCTGTGTGCAATAAAATAAATTAAAGTGTTTCCCCCCACCCCAAGGAAAGTGCGTTTGAAAATACCGTGTGACATAAAAAAATTGCAACACCTACCATTTTATTCTCTAGGCTCTCTGCTATCAAAAAATATATAATGTTTGAGGATATGAAGTCATTTTCTAACAAAAAAAAAAAAAAAAACCCTGATTATTACACGTAGGAGAGAAATGTCATCAATTGGCCAGTGTGGGAACTTGTTAAGTATAAAGCAGTAATTGGCCTGTTGGGTCTATTCAAGTCATAATACATTGGTGCCAGGACATTTTTATAGTATATGTTTTATAGGGACAGCATGTAATGTATTTTTGCGTACCCCTTTCCCTACAATTCCTGATCCCTCAGTGGTGAGGCTATTTTTACACTGTAAGCAGGATATTGCTCTGATGTCTCAGCAAAATATTTCACTCTGATCGTATCACTGTGTGGGATGCCAGCATGGCTTGCAGATTAAAATTCTGTAGAGTTCAGACTTGCCTGTCCGGCCTTTCACACACTCTTTTCAGCAACCTCATCTATGAAAATGTCTGAAAGCATAGTCTGTGTTGCCCGTTGCAGCAGATTCTTTATTGAATGTTCTGGTGCAGTTTGCTTTGCACAACCCTAAGGCCTCATGCACACTGGATGTTTTTACAGCTGCTGTTAGCAGCGTCAGACGTTTTTTTTTTGAAGCTGCAGAACGCCCATCCATGTTATGCTATGGCCTCATGCACACATAGAGCTTTTAGGAGCTCCAAGTGGCATAGGCGTTTTACAGCTCCAAAAAAAACCCAGGAACTGTGGGTTCAGGAGCTCCAGCGTCAAGCTGCAAAAAACATCTGACGCTGCTAAAGGCTCCATAAGGCTCCATAACGTTGCTTAACGTGCGTTAAGCCACGTTATACGTTTTTTTTTTCTTCCATTCAAAATCAATGGCTCCCTACGGGAGCCTATTGATTTGAATGGAAGTCACACCGCAGGTCGGATCAGGGTGATCCGACTTGCGGTGCGACCTGCACTGTGAGAATCTTGAGGGGGAACTCCACGCCAAAATGGGGGAAAAAACGGCGTGAGGTTCCCCCCCCCAGGTTCCAAACCAGGCCCTTAGTGTCTGGTATGGAATTTGAGGGTAGCCTCACGCCGAAAAAACGGCGTGGGGTCCCCCCCAAAATCCATACCAGAACCTTATCCGAGCATGCAGTCCGGCATGCCAGGAAAGGGGAGGGGACGAGCGAGCGGCCCCACCCCCCCTGGATCATACCAGGCAACACGCCCTCAACATGGGGGGGGTGTGGGTGCTTTGGGGCAGGGGGGGCTCTGCGGTTTTGCTGCGATTGTCCCAAGATAGATCGCAGCAAACCCGCATCGAACAAAGCTTGTCGCCCAAAAAGGAGCAGGAGCTTCTTTTGGGCGGCAAGCTTCGTGCAATGCTGTTTTGCTGCGATTGTGGCACAATTAATCTTGAGGCAAATCCGCACTGCACATGGACGCTATTGATTATAAATGCACGTGCTGCATTTTCCAAGCATTGCAGTGCGATTGGGAATTGCAGGCAGCCATTGCGCCTATTATCCTAAATTGCTAGATGTGAATGGGGCCTAATGCTGGCCATACACTATATGAAAATATGAAACTCCTTTTCGAATAATGAACACTCATCTGTGAGAGCAAACGATTTTGCTATCATTGTAATGACTGAATTTTGTTTGATAAATTGTTCAATGGACATGAATTAATCCGTTTTTAGTTTGTTTACTCACCTTTGCCTAGTGCAAACAGTTTGAACAAGAAACACATTAACTGTTCAATTTACCAGTTTGGCAGAATTTTCCAATCGGTTCCTTCAATTTTTTGGCTTCGAAAAATTAAAACTGATTATCTTTTTGTGCCCATTAACTGGATGAGAAATTAATGAATGGTACAAATGACAGATGTTCGAACGATTTTTCGGCTAGTGTATAGCCAGCATTAGTATCGAACTCTTGTTTATCCCCTAAACACAAGCCACACTAGGCGAGGGAGGGAGAAGACTGGGAACCAATCAGATTTGTTGCATGCAAATGACAATGAGCTGGGGTTTACTGTAAGAACCCAGTTACACACAGTAGCTTTGACTGTTAACCACTTGCCTGCTGGGCACTTTCACCCCCTTCCTGCTCAGGCCACTTTGAATGACAATTGTGTGGTCATGCAACACTATTCATGTGACATTTTTATCATATTTTTTTCCACACAAATAGAGCTTTCTTTTGGTAGTTATTAATCCATCGCTGAGTTTTTTTTTTTTTGTTTTTTTTTTTTTGCTAAAGAAACGAAAAAAAAACGAAAATTTTGAAAAAAAAAAGTTTCTCTTTCGTTCATTGACGGACACAGCTCCTAATCTTCCTAACCATTGGGTTATACTTCCCCCCTACAGGAGTAGAACACTAGGCAGATAAAAAGTCTGGCTACACCTATGGGCAGTGACAGGGGGTATACGCCCTCTCTCTGCTATAGGTATATAGTTTTTTGTCTGTTTAGTCAGGAGTAAGGATCTGGTTTCTTGCTGGGATCTCTGGTACTGGCAATTTTTTTTTTAGATAGAATTTTTTATTTTTTTTCACTTCTCCTGTATTTTTTCCTGTGAGATCTACAGTCTACTGCTGGACTTGGTGATGGGCTGGATAATCTAGGTCACCCCAGTCTGGCCAGTGAGTGGGCGCAGACCTCAGCTCCGGGCTAGGTCGGCTGCGACATAGCCCCACCTGACGGGGGCTGGCCTGCGAGTTAAACGCCTTGCGAGGTCGCATAGGACCGGGTCTTGGCCTGAGTTGTTGCGTTCCTCCTGGCCGACACCCCCCTTATTTCGATGAAGAGGGGTTCTGTCTGGAGCAGTGACCTCCTGGTATGGTGAGTAGCTGTTCCCCTCTCCCCCTGGAGGGTTTTGGGGTGGACATGGGCCCCTCGGTTCCCCTCCTTTCCATCAGGCACCCCCTGGCTGTTTGGGTGGTCTGGTCCACCTCCTGGAGGGGTTTTAAAACCTGTTTACAGTTCCCAGGAAGGAAGGCAAAGTGCATCCAATCCTGGACCTCCAAGACGCTGAACTGCTTTGTGTGGGTGCAGAAGTTCAGAATAGAGTCCATTCGAACGGTGGTGGGATCCCTGCGTCAGGGGAGTTCCCTCACCTTTATCGACATCAAGGATGCTTCCCTTCACATTCCAATATGTGTCACCAGCACTTCCTCCGCTTTTGCCATGGGAAAGGAACATTATCAGTTTGTGGCATTACCCTTTGGCCTCGCCTCTGCTCCTTGTGTCTTCACAAAAGTGTTAGCCCCGGTTCTAGCTTTGCTACGCCAACGGGGATCACGGTAATGGGCTACTTGGACAGTTTCCTTCTGGGAGCAGAGTCTCCTTATGCTCTGGCGGAAAACCTGGAGATCACAATATGAACTCTGCAGGAGTTCGGCTGGGAAGTCTGCCCTGGTTCCCTCCACAAAGCTGAATTATCTGGGCCTGACTCTGGACTTGGCCTTGGTCAGAGTGCTCCTTCCTCTGGACAAACTCCAGAAATTGCAGGCTGCAATTTTTCTCCTGCTGTCCAGCAAATGGTCATTCCCCTGGACTTGCATGGGGGCGCTTGGCCTGATGGTGTCTACCTTCGAGGCGGTTCCATTTGCACAGTTCCATACAAGGTCCCTGCAAAGGAAGATTCTGACCAAATGGGACAAGACTCCGCAGTCTCTGGACAATCAGATCTGGATGAGTGAGGGTACGAAAGAGTCCCTGATATGGTGGCTTCGTTCTCCGCGCTTTGGCTGGGCAAATCCTTCCTCCCCTGAATTGGACACTGGTCACCACAGATGCCAGCCTGTCCGGCTGGGGAGGCTTCCTCCGCAAGCATTTTGCTCAGGGGATCTGGACGCTAGAATGGTCCAGACTACCGATCAATGTATTTGAAGTCCAAGTGATCAGACTGTGTCTGGATCATTAGATGGATCATCTTCAGGGTTGTCCAGGGTTGTCCAGTGCGGATAATCCAGTTCGGATAATGCCACGGCCGTGGTTTATGTCAATCACCAAGGGGGCACAAGAAGTGTCCTGGTGGCTCTGGAGATAGCCGGCTTTCTAAGATGGGCAAAAACGGTTCAATCCAGCCCTCTCAGCTGTACACTTTCCGCGTTGGAAAATTGGCATGCGGATTACCTCAGTCAGCAGGCGTTGGACAAAAGAGTGGTTCCTTAGTCCGGAGGTGTGTCATCAACTGTGTCTCTGGTGGGGCACCCTCGAGGTGAATCTGTTGGTGTCTCGGCTCAACAGAAAGGTGCAGAGGTTCGTGGGTCGGTCACGGGATCCTCTGGCGGACGTCACAGGCACGCTGGTGGCCCCATGGGGTCAGTATCGTCTGATTTTACGCCTTCCCTCCTCTCAGGCTTCTACCAAAACTTTTACGCAGGATCGGGGCAGAAGGGATTCCAGTCATCTTAGTGACCCCGGACTGGCCTCGCCGGGCTTGGTACGCCGATCTGGTGCACGCTTTTACAGAGTTCTAGAAAGTGGATATGTTGGCATCTGTGGATGCTTCCTTTGGCCGTAAGGTTTTACAGGCTGCTGATTAGAGGACCTGCTCCTCTTGAGGGTGTATTGTTTTTTTTCAGGTGAGCTCCAGTTGTTTTGGTTGAGCTCCTGTTGACCTGGTTGGCTATAGTTAGCCTTGGAAATTTCTTTCTTGCTGTTCCCACCCCTCATGTTTAACACTTTAGGACGTCCCAATGGTCATGAAGATCAGGAGCTGTGTCCGTCAATGAACGAAAAAGAAAATGGGATTTTTGACTTACTGTGAAATAAATTTCTCTGATGTTCATTGACGGACACAGCACCCACCCCTCTGTGGAGTTGTAATTTTTCTGACACTGCTTGTAACCAATAATGTAATTTTAAGTTCCGCTAATCAGTGCCTATAGGTGCAGCACAAATCAAAACATAATAGGTTTGACAAAAAAGTCCCATAATTGTGATGTTCTACAGTTGCTGATGTCACCATCCACCACCTTGAAGATACCACCAGCAATGGATGAAACACACCCTTACCAGATATTAATGACCCCTCATTACAAAAGGTTATCAGTCGCTTAGAATCCAAACCAGGCCTGGGCTTTTAAGGCATCCACATAGCTCCTCTAATAGGGCTCCACACTCTCCTCAATTCCATACCTTGGCTGTGGAGGATTGTGTTGTTGATGGTGGTGCTTGTTGTTGTGAGTGATGGGGAGGATGATGAGGAGGCGGTTGGAGAGGTGGTGGTGGTGGTAGAGGAGGATGAGGAGGAGAGGAGTAGTTGTTGTTTGTTTATAGGTAACAGTTGCCAGGACTACGGTGACTATGGTGCTCGATTCACAAGGCAACAGTTGCTATAACTCACAAAAGAGGGAGGCAGCCTAACCTGAGAGGAAAAAGAGGAGGCGCTAGCTAACACTGGCATACACATAGAATTTGAGGCGCACAAGAAGTATCTCCCGAGGCTGTGTGTAAGTCAGTGTCAGACGGCTCCTCCTCTTCCTCCTCTCAGGTTAGGCTCCCTCTTTTGTGAGTTAAAGCAACTGTTGTCTTTTGAATCCAGCGCCATAGCCACTGTAGTCCCGGCGACTGTTACCCACCAACAACTACTCCTCTACACCTCATCCTCCTCCTCCACCACTACCTCTCTAACCTCCTCCTCATCATCCTCTCCATCACCCAAAACAACAAGCACCACCACCAACACAATCTTCCACAGCCAAGGTATGGAATCGAGGAAAGTGTGGAGCCCTATTAGAGGACCTATGTGGATGCCTTAAAAGCCCAGGCCTGGTTTGGATTCTAAGCAAATGGTGACCTTTTGTAATGCGGGGTCATTAATATCTGGTAAGCGTGTATTTCAGAAAGATTACCCAATCATGTGCAAGGATGCGATTGGATGATTGAAGTCAGCAGAGCGTTACCTTTTTCAAAAAGCGTAAGGAAAAATTCACTAAAAAATTCATTAAAATTTCACTTTGCCAAGTAAAAAGCTCATACTGGTACCTACATAGCCTATACTTGTACAGTAAATTGACCCCATTGTGTTGCATCTGCCTGTTTTGTTTCAGTCAAGGTACAAGAAGAAGGTACCTGATCCATTTTGGGCCCACTGCACTGCAACACACTCCATGTGTATTTCCATCTATGCGTTGTGATGTGCTTTTGTTGGCCGTCAACACAACGGACGATTTTCGTGCAGTCAGTACAGATTTCGACAGGGAAAAATCTGATGAGCAAGTCTGGGCATGCTCAGTGAAGAGAAAACACAAAGAAAACAAACCAACACATGACATCACTTCTGAAGTAGAATTTTATTGGCCGAGAAAATTCGTGTGCAGTCTAGGCACATTCCAACCAACAAAACACAACTTGGACAAAAGTCTGACGATCAGTTGGCCGATAATCATTGCGTGTGTACGAGGCTTAAGACTACAATGTGTGTGGGAGCAGAGCAAGGGGAGAACCGGCTCGCTTCTGGAGGTATAAGAAGCTTAGGGAGGATTTGGCCCACCAGACACTTCCAATAACTGAAGTATAACTTTTAGGTTAGCCTGACCCTTTAAATGCCTAAGCTATTCTCATTCTATCATGCCGGCTGCCCTCTCCCTGTATGCGGCCTGCCTGCCAATAACTCTTGTTTTTCTCAGCCTAATGCACAGCACTCGATGGATTTCATGCTGTTTGAACAGGCCATATTGTTTAATAGCTCTGTGTATATACAATAGATAGATGAGCCAAGGCTGTTGCATGTTTATTGTGTCCAGAGGCCAGCGCTGTTTATGGAATAAGTGCACTGAGTAGGAGGAAGGTGTCAGCACATCGTTATTGTTTTAAGCTGTCTCAGCTGTTCTGGACGAGCCAGTGAACCCACATAGAAAATTAATGAAGGGCCTTGTCTCATGTTTGGCATGATGGCTGTTGATACGGTCAGATGGATATCAAGCTACACAGCCACAGGATGACTTCATTCCAGAGACACATCTGATACTCAAGCAGTTTTCTCTGCACTTGCATCGCTCACCGCAATGAGGTGGTAGTTGAGAAAATGCGTGCAACATAGATATTTTATTGATTATAATGCTAGGTAATGGGGAATGCAGATATCAAAGATGAGGTCAGTATTTAACTGCTTCCTAGGAGACCTTTTCCACCATGTGAACTTAGGAGTGACCAGTTTGTCTTAATTTTTTTTATTTTTTATAATGAAAATGTTTGGAAGGATAGGCTACGAAATTGTCCATCTGAGAACACTGGCCTGTTGGGGCGATTGACAGTGGTGTAACCCTAATGCGCATACACTGACAGGCCAATATTTCCTGTACAGTATAATTTCTCAACATTCTCAGATTACCCCAAATTTAATCTAGTTAAATTTTATTAAAAATGTCAATGTATTTTTAAATGTATCTCAATCTGTTTTTATCAGCCTCCTGCAATCCCCTGTACGGCGGCATTCAAATTAAGAGGAAGGGACAGCACGCTAAGCCAATCAGGCATTGGTGCATGGCACAGTGCTGTGTATCTTGGAAATAATGATGTTTTTACAGTACTTCCAGCAGGCCCATGCATTAATAAAGGAAATAGTTTGTTTTGGTCAGCTTGGTCCAAAAGAACGATTTTTAAAGTTAAGCCTCAGTCACACGGGCGTTCTTAAAGTGATAGTAAACACACAATCTAATTTACATTGTCCCTTCTATTTCTATATGTGGATGATGGCACTTTAATTATTTTAAGTTAAAAAGAAATCTTAATTTTTTTTTTTTTTCCTAATCAATATACATCGGTCACATGACCCAGCTTTTTACCAGCCTGCCTGCAGGGAAACATAAGCAGGAGGAGCTTCTAGTCTTCTGCTGCTGGTCACATGTTCAAAAAAAAAACAGCTTTTAGAATACAGAGTAAAAATAAATAATTATCAATAAACCGTTTTAAATTGTCATACAAATATATACTTGAAAGTTTTTATGGAAGCCTCCATAAATCTTCAAGTAACATCCCCCCACCCCCATTGTGTTTAGCTGGCTAGTGGGCATGGAGGAGGGAGTGGGCTGTCATTTAGCACTGTGTATACAACATGTGTGACTCTGTAGTCACGTGGGCTGCTCAGATGTGATAGGGAGGAAATGCATAGAAATTTACTGAAACCTGAGCATGTGCAGAGCTGCCAACAACGGTCTCCAAAATCCTTAGCTGCATCGGGGACTTTGACAAGAAGGGGGGGGGGGGCAGAGAACAGCAGGATCAACCATCATTTTTTGCAGAATAGAGAAAACAAATCTCATAGTGACTGAGTGAGTATGAACAGCATGTAATACACCATTTATTGATAGTTTTTTGTGATGTGGGTTTAGTGGCACTGTAAGTGTACATCCACAGGAGAGCTGTGTTTGCCCACACAGGGATGCACAGGTGTTTTCTGTATCTTTATGCAGGCAGTCGCATTCATGGCATTTAGGACACAGCAGCTGCACAGACACAACCTCGACTCCCTATTTTAAAGCGGAGTTCCTGGCAACAATTTTTTTTTAGATAAAAATACCCCTGGGACGGTCAGGGCTAGTGCATTTAAGCAACGATAGCCTCTGAACTGTCCCCTGTTTAACTCACCTGTGAGAAGAAATATTTACCTTAAAAATGTCTTGTCCAGCGCTGCCATCTCAGGTGTGGGCAGCTGAAGCCGGGGCGTCCTCTTCGGTGATGTCGGAGTCCCAGAATGCCCTGCTCGTCACTTCTGGGGCAGACGCGTCATCCCGCAGCTGGTTCTGCGCATGCCCAGAAGCTGTTCAGCAAGGAATGACGCGCATGCACCGGAAGTGACGAGTGACACCGATGCAGGCGCATTGACTCCTGGGATTGATGACGCTCATCTCCCAGGAGTCAATGCAAAGGAGGAAGTGACGTCGTGGGCCACGGCCACAGAGGGAGGAAGAGGAAGGAAGGTAAGTTTATTTTCATTAAAAACAAGATAAGTGAAACAAAAAACACATTTTAATTATCCAATTCTTTTTCAGGTTTTTTTTAAGCTAACGGACGGTGGAAAGTTCATTTTTAGGGTGGAATTCCGCTTTAACATCTGTGTAGGTGTGTGTGTCCCTGAATTCATGCTGCCTGCCAAATTTGGGAGCAGCGGGTGTATCCGTGCAGCCACTGCATCCAAATTTACGTGAATAAAACAGCTTGCATGCAGATATACAGAACACTTGTGCATCCCCATGCGGGCATAAAAACACAACCCTCACGTGGGTGTACACTTACGTTTAGGCATTAATTTAAATTGGAATAGCCCAAGAGTGCAGCAATGCGGTGTGATTTGAGCCCATGAGCGGCATTGGACCACAGCAAATGTAGTGCATACACTACTTTAAAAAAAGGCCCTGCAAACAGATCACATGGTACTTCTGTACCATGTGATCTGGTGCAGGCAAACACATTGAATTTGCAATCTGCAATTGGGGAGTCATTAACCTAATTGACACTCGCTGCAGATTGCAACAGCGATGCGTTTTAAACACAGATCGGGAAACGCACAGCCTTTAGGCTGAAAGATGTACATTATTAAAACCGATCAATACATTTTTGTGTGGCCGATCAGCAGCATTATCTTTATCACAGCAATGTCTTTACTAAGGCACCATCTGTCACCTCCTACTTCCATCCGCCTTCATAATGGCTGAGCTACTATTGCTCCATATAGATTATAATTTAAAAAATCTTAATTTGAACCAATTCTCTCATATGGGCTTCGGAGTGTGTTTTATGCAATGTGATACAGTATCAGCCCTATAATGTTGCAGAAATTGATGTCCTGGTGACTTCCACCTGGTGCAATAATTCAGAGATGTGTATCTCCTGTGTACACCTGTGTTCTGACTGCTGGCCACTACCATGTATCGGATTCAGCTATGCCTGACTAGGAGTCCTTTTATACTGTTCCAGAGATGTTATCTCTACCATGTACACCTGTGTTCTGAGTAATGATCTGGTGGGGGAGGTTCATACAACTCACATGGCGTATATATTGGGTATACTCATGATAACAGGTGTTATACTGTTTTGTAAGAAATAATTATCCAACTTGTATGTTTTTTGTAGAGCACAGCACATTTTATAGTTAAAAAATACTGATACAGATTCTGCCATACCTTAAAGTGGTTGTAAAGCCTTCTGTTCCCTCTTACTTGAGCCTGATCCGATCCAGCAATGTGCACAAGCGCAGTGGCTCCAGCGGCTGTCGCTCTCCTTATTGCACATATCGATAGCAGGAGCCATTAGCTCCCGCAGCTGTCAATCGAAAGCTGTGACATGGGAGCAGGGGGCCGGGGCACAGCAGCGGGACTCAGGAGCTAGTACGCACAAATCCCCCATGGAAAGCAGATTTCCGTAGGGGCACCCAATGAAGAGGAAGGGCCTGGAGCGCCGGCGGGGGACCTAAGAAGAAGAGGATCGGGGCTGCTCTGTGCAAAACAATTGCACAGAGCAGGTAAGTATAGGCATGTTATTTAAAAAATAAAAATAGAACGTTTACATCCACTTTAATATGTAGTCATGCAGATACTTGGAAACAACAATGCAGGATAGAATATCACAAAATGAATAAAAAAAAAACTCTGCAGATCACACTTCTAATATATGGTCCCACCCGTATGTGGAATGTAGCTACTACATCTTAGCGCAGACCATTCCTAACCGCACCGCCCATATGCTAACTGAGCATGACTAGGAAAAAGGTTGTTTTGTGTTCATCCTCAGCGGCTGATGCTCGTGGTAATTACCAGCATTAATATTCTAATGTACATGCTAGGGATCGACCGATACCGATCTTCCGGCCACCCTTTAGGCCAATATTAGGTGTTGATATTCTGCACATTTTAAAGTTTTTATTTTTACACTGTCAATTTAAAATAAAAACATTTTTGATCATTTTTATTGTTGTCACAAGGAATGTAAACATCCCTTGTGACAGTAATAGGCAGTGACAGGTACTCTTTATGGAGGGATCTGGGGTGTAAAAGACCCCAAACCCCTCCTCTGCACTTAAAAGCTTGTAGCAGCCAAATAGTGTGACATCAGAGAGCCAGGCCTTGCCCTCTAGGTCTCCCAGCTCTGGCAAGTATGTCTTGCATGCCCATCCTCTCTGCAGGAAGGCTGTCTCTATGTGTCTGCCAACTGTAGGAAGTCTGTCTCTATGTGCCCACCCCCCATGTAGGTAACCTTTGTGCCTGCCCCCTGTGTAGGAAGTCTGTCTCTATGTGCCTACCCCTTCTGCCCTCTCTAGGAAACCAGGCTTTGTCTGCCCACTCTGCTCTCTGTAGGAAGCCTGTCTCTATGTGCTTGCCTCCTGTGTAGGAAGTCTGTCTGTGTGCCTACCCCTTCTGCCCTCTGTGAGCGGCCTGCCTCTGTGCCTACCCCTTCTGCCCTCTGTAGGATGCTTGTCTCTATGTGCCTACCCCTTCTGCCCTCTGTAGGAAGCCTGCCTCTATGTGCGTGTGCCCTCTGTAGGAAACCCATTTCTCTGTGCTAATCCCTTCTGCCCTCTGTAGGAAGCCTGCCTCCAGGTGCGTGTGCCCTCTGTAGGAAACCCATTTCTCTTTGCTAATCCCTTCTGCCCTCTGTAGGAAGCCTGCCTCTATGTGCGTGCCCCCTCTGCCCTCTGTAGGAAACCTGTTTCTCTGTGTTAATACCTTCTGCTCTCTGTAGGAAGCCTGCCTCTATGTGCGTGCCCCCTCTGCTCTTTGTGGGAAACCTGTCTCCATGGGCCGGTCTGTAGGAATCCTGTCGCTATGTGCCCAACTCCTCTGTAAAAAGTCTGTCCCTATGTGCACCCTCTCCAAATGCCCACCCACTCATCCTCCCTTTCTCCAGCTGGTAGATGCACAATAGGATTAGTGCACCATCTTAGGGAGGGGCAGTATAGACTGTTCAGTTCCCATACATTTACTGTAGGTAGCTGAATGGTTTTGTCTTCTATTGTGCTCTGTCCTTTTCATTAAAGTGGTTGTAAACCTCAGACTTGAAATATTAGAGGGACAAAGCATGTCCCGCTATAGTGTGTACTCAATCTAGTGCATTAGGTGTAATTTCTCTCTTCTTGGCTCTCTCCTCTGCTATCTTTTTTTTTTTTTTTATCTTAATCCATTCTATGCATTAAGATAAAAAGTCTTCTCTGTGTAGCAGCTGCCCTCAACCCCCCTAATACTTACCTGAGCCCCATCTCTATCCATCGATGTCCATGAGTCCCTCGACCATCTGGGACTCTCCCTCCTGATTGGCTTAGACACAGCAGCGGCGTCATTGGCTGCCACAGCTGTCGATCAAAGTCAGCCAATCGGGAGAGAGGGGGCAGGGCCGAACCACAGTTCCATGTCTGAATGGACACAGCAGCTCGGCTTGGTGCCCCCATAGCAAGCTGCTTGCTGTGGGGGCACTCAACGGGAGGGAGGGAGGGGCCAGGAGCAGCGACGAGAGACCCAAAAAGAGGAGGATCCGGGCTGCCCTGTGCAAAACCTACTTGTACAGGGCAGGTAAGTATAACCTGTTTTGTTCTTTTTTTTTTTTTTTTTAAACAAGACTTTACAATCACTTTAAGTACTGACGTAACCACCCTACAAACTGAGGTATTATTTACAAATGCAATTAAACAAATACGTTTTAGTTATTATAATTGGTTTAGATTTTTTTTACGATTCTCAGCATGGCTAAATTGGACATACTGATCTGCACCTGCTTTTCACAAGTAACCCCCACTTTTCCATTTTTGTAGCGGCACTCCATTCACGCTAAAAAACACCCTCCTCCTCTGCCAGTGGGCAAACCGAATGCAAAGAAGGTTTTTTAAACATTGACGCACTTTGCTAATTATTAACATGAAGCTGACTACATAGCTCTGAAAATCTGCAAATGGTCTGTAGTTTCCTTTTAATTGGTTGGAATTGAAAGTAATACTGGAGGATGTGTATTTTCATCATCATTTCTGTCTGATGTGACATGGCGTTTGATTTCCCTGCTTCTCTTTCTCTAGGACGGAATGAACTGGGTCTGCAAAAATGTTAATGCAAAGAAGAAATAACGAACGAGAAGAGCCATGGAAACACACAAGACTGCTTTACCGCCGACATTTTCACATGCAGAGCACTCCGAGGTCACAGCAAACGCCTCCCTTTCCAAAGGACACAACACAAATGCACTCTGTTGGCCTACAGTAGCTCATCTGAAACAAAGCATGTCTACACTGTTTTTTAGCCTACTCGCCATGTATTTACTATTCAACAAAGTAGTGTTGTATATTAGACGCCTGTGTAACCGAAGATCTACTGTAGGTTAAAAAGGTTACTTGTTGAATGCCTTTTGTATATTTCTTGGCATCCCTGGGTTATGTAGGAATACTGTTAAATAGAAGCTGCTCTGTATTAATGCCCAGGTGACCTCTATTCGTTGTACAAACTTTGCAGGTGTGGAAGGACTGGGGAAATGGCATTGCTAGTTATGTGTAAATTTACTGCAGATTCTATAGAAATGGTATTTATAAGGGACCAACACATTTCAGCGACCCTTTATGACCAAAGGCATAATATTCACAGTAGTGTCCATTTACACTAAATCGACTTCTAAAAAGCAACTGAATGCCAATAGTATTTTTTTTTCTAGTACTGCTACAAGATTTAAAGGCTAAGTCCATATTTAGGACCATGTTTCATTTTACACTCATGCCTAGGGTAAAACCAGGAAACTGGTAATATTCCTGCACTGTGTCGTCGTCTCCCCCCCCCCCCCCCTCCCCCCCAAACCTACTTTAATAACAGACCCACAGGCTTCTGTTTGGGTCTAATTTTGGCTCAGCTGTATGTGGTTGAACCCACACAGCTGAATTGTCTATTCACAGAGATCTGTGAATGCAGAGACTACAAGTCCCATCTGCCACATCGGCAGCGGGGCTCATATGTCATAATGGAACACCAGCATGGTGACGTCACCACACTTGATGTCCAATGTTTACTTCTTCCAGCCATATAATTGAAGCTCAGTACTTCTGCCTTTTGTTTGAGGGAAGAGTCTGCAGGAGACTGTGCATTGCACTCTCAATGCAATGATCAAGGTTGCAGTTCTTTGCAGGATCCAATGCAAACATTTATTAAATGCACTTTTTTTAAATCTTGTAAGTGCATGTATTACATTTTTGCAAAAGGTGAAATTCATCTTTAAGAGATCCAATTGGCTGCTGCAACTTACCACTCTCATTGGTCCAGTTGTCTTAGGCCCTTTGCACACTAGTCATTTAACATGTGTGGGTCCAATCCTGGCCTTTTAGTTCTCCCAAGAAGCACAGGTGCAGATTCCAGCCCTGTCAAACTCCAGCATATTTTAGCTTTTTATAGACTGGCAGGCAGCAAGACTGGACACTGTACAAAGTGGTACTCCCCTTTTTAGGGCCCTATGTGTCCAGGGATGTATACCTGTTATACATACATCCCTGATTGCTGCACCTTGCTGCTTTTAGCTCCATCCAGCAGCAGCATATTTCAGCTTGCCATAGACTGGCAGACAGGAAGACTGGACACTACCAAGTGGTACTCTTCTTTTTAGGGCCCTTTGTGTCCCGGGATGTATACCTGTTATACATACATCCCTGATTGCTGCACCTTGTTGCGTTTAGCCCCCATCCAGCAGCATATTTCAGTTAGCCAAATTGTGTACTACATTATACTGAATCTGTCTTGTAATCCTCTTTTTATGAACCCCTAACTGGCCATGTCTTTATAAGGTCTAAGTCAAAGCAAAGGTTTTGAGAATCACACTAATTATGTCACCCGTGATTCTGTGGATTCATTGCTAAGGACACATCTAATTCAGATTTTACTAGTAGCTGTGTAGTGTGATTTCCTTTCTGGATATAAACTGAATTGCCTGTTTTGGGTAGCACCTCACACTGCATAGTTTTGGGTAAATCTAAAAGCGAGAGCACAGCAATTGTACATTTTGATTTTTCCTAATAAAACATCCGTTCATGCTTGCCTACATTCTGCTGGTGGACAGAATTCGAACTTAACCTGGGGCTGAGTGGGGATCTTTCTTCCAATGTAGCATACCTTTTGAGTAAAGCAATGGTGCTCCTCATCTCAATGCCCAGGGGGTGTACACAGTGGTGTTTCCACTACACTTGCTTTGTATGGTTGGAATTAAGCTTAAAGTGGAAGTTAACCTTCCTATAGTTTTTAGCCAAGAAGCTGCCGTCTTGGCCTCTGTTTAATCTTCAAGTTCTATGATGCTGCAAATGTGATTGTTAGGACACCAGGCCATTGGATGGTTTGACAGCTTGGTTGAGAGCACATCCAATGTGATAGTTACATTCCTGGCATATGCTGGAAATGTAACTGTTTTTTGAAACTGTTAAATCTATGGGTTTACTTCCACTTTAAAGGACCTTTGTGAACTCTTTGCATAGCAAAGTGTATATAGAGTTTTAATAGAGCTGTGAAGATAATGTGGACTATAGTGCAGTATGCAGTAAAAATGATGCATTCTATTGTTTAGGCACACTTCTATGCAAGTGTTAGAAGAGTAGTGAATTTTACATGCATGTTAATGCCCACAGCTGCACGGATTGAAAGAAGGCCCCACCAAGGGAACATAAAGGATGCCATTGGAACTGCTTTCTAAAGAGTCTAGGTGCCTGGCTAGCTGGCTGATTTAACAGCTTGTACAATCTGTGTGATTTTATCATCACATTTTGACTTACTGCATGTATTTACATCAAAGATATCCAGGTAGCTAGTATTCTTAGAAGATTGCAATGGTAGTTCACATGTTTCTCTCAGTACAGGTGCACTTTAATGTGTTGCACTGATTAATACTTCAACCTTAAAACACCCACAAATTGTACCCATAGGGGAGCGAGAAAATGCCCTATTAGCAGACCTTAAAATGTAACGGCAGCCTTTTATTTTTGAATACAGTGGTATGGGTTATTACCTCTGTTAGATTTATATTGCTGTTGGGATCCCCAATAGACAGATTGCTCTTGATAAAATGCCCCAGTGACCATGGTAGGGGTAATTGTTGCCAGTGGGCACCCATTAGGCAGTACAAACCTGACCGATTCTAAACCTTTCTCACTTGATACAAAACCGATTTTGACTGGAGTTCTCCTTTTAAAGAGGAGTGCAAGTTTACATACCAACAATACTCCCACTAGGGCCCTTCTCTTATATTAGTGTAAGTAAAAAAAACTCGGGGCACAGAAGCCTTTGTATGCTGTCTGGCTCTTGGTTTTCCATCTAGTAGGGAAAGGAAGGCTTAACTCACACATCACAGCAAAACCCTGTAAGGAGGTGTATGACAGCCTCAGCCCCCGCTCCAACCAGTCCATGCCTCCAAACACGTTTCATTCTGCCCCAGAGCTTAATCATGGGGAATCATGTTCCTGATGATTAAATTCCAAGGGCGGATTGAAATGCATTGGGGGTGTGGCCTGGTTGGAACCCGGGTTGAGGCTGTCATACACCTCCCTAAAGGGTTTTGCTGTGATGTGTGGCTTTTAGGACTTACTTTTCCTGCTAGATGTTTTGAGCTCGGACAAGCTCTGTCCTTGTCAGCACTCCTAGCAGTTTGTCATGCAAGAGGACCTGGTGGAGCCTTGGGCAGCACCCTGTCATTTTTATTGTGGGTCACACTTGGTTTTTCATATCAACACAAATGTGAGATGCCCTCTTTAACTTGGCACATGACTCCTGCAGCATGTCACATGCAACATGTTAGAGGACTTCTCAACAATCTATTGAAACCCAATTGCTGACTTGCTGGCCAGTATACAGTGGCTTCTTTAAGAAAAGGTGAGCATTTTTACCCTAAAAAAATTTGGGGCGGTGGCACATTTTGTTTGTGTAAAGAACCAGACTACCATTGAAGTAAACAGTTCCAAAATACCAGCGGTCTTAATGCTCTGCATCTTTATCTTAGCTGTTTGGCCTCGGTACTAAAATGTTGGTGTTCTGTTGTAAAATAATCTTGCTTTATACACAATCGGTACACTACATTGCTGCACAGTATTTTCGGTTGCTGTTTTTAGAGTATGCTGTATAAGAATCCAAATACATGTTGAAACTGTCAATTGTCAGGACAATTTATATAAAATATTTATTCATATGTGTGGTTCAATTTTTCATGCTGAGAAAAATACAATTATTGTTTAAACCAAGTCAATTCCTATTTGCACGTCTGTATATTATTTACTTGGATTAAAGCTTCAATATTTCCAAAGTACTCAATGCTTGTTTGTTTTACTATATCTACTAATGTGTGGCTTTTTTTTGTCATCTCTACTGCAAAAAAATAACACAACTTCATTCAGTAAAGATATGCGAGTTTCCATCCACATTCCAAAGATATGCTAAATTAGAGGGGTGGTAAAGTTAGGATTTTATCTTGTACCTATAGGTAAGCCTTATTACAGTAAATAAACCTTCTAAACCTACACTGTTTACAACAGGGTTCATGAAATTGCGGACCGCGGTCTAAACCTGGACCGAGCGACAGCCCTGTCCAGACCCCTGCCATGTTCTTGGTTCTCCCACCCGGCCGCCTCTATCATCCTCACAGCGGGCGGTAACGATAGGTGCTATATATATATATATATATATATATATATATATATATATATATATATATATATATATATAGAGAGAGACAGAGGGCAGAAGTCTTTTTTTTTTATTTTTTTTTCCATATATGAACGAACAGGTAATCACCCGCTTGTTATAGTAGTAAGTTGGGCAGCTCCCGTCCCTGCCCAATGCAAGGATGAAAGCGACGGCCAGGCAGGATAACCAAGAGAGAATACCCAGCAGCTGTGTGCCTCTACCTTGGTAGGACTATGCAGGGGAGGCTGAACAATGATGGTTAAAGGGGGCAAAGTGATGTAAAGGAGCATGCTGATGTAGAAGGGGGACACTGATGTTTAACCACTTGACCTCCGGAAGATTTACCCCCTTCATGACCAGACCATTTCTTGCGATATGGCACTGCGTTACTTTTTTTTTTTTTTTAAGTTCAAACAAGTTTTTGAGCTTCATATAGAAATGCAGCACATAAATGTAAGCTGTGCGATATTCAAAAGGGTAGAAACCCAACAACACATACATAAAAAATAGCTCAAAATATGTACATAGCAACACATTATTTGCAGTAAGACGAGGAAACGAAACGAAAGGAAATTTTACATGGGATCAATGTAACAAAACTATTTATAAAAACCTACATTCATATAGCTTGCCCCATACAAGACATGAAAGCCTATGATGACTAAATGCACAGATAGCGAATACACCTTATGAAACACAGGTTGATGAGGACTTCAGCCACCTATCCCAAATCTTGTTATATTGACTTGGGCAAACTATTGGTTGTAGATAACTTTTTTATAGGGTAGGGCATTATTCACCCCATTGAGCCACGCTGCAAAAGTAGGTGGTATTGCCTGTATCCAGCCCCTAGCAGTAACTTTCCTGGGACTGAACAATGTTTCGTGCACAAATTTGAGAGTATTTTTGTCCATATCATTGTCGGGAAATAATCCCAGTAAACAATGTCTGGGGTCCATTGACACCAGAAAACCCATCTGGTCGTGAAGGAATTGGATAACCTGAGTCCAAAAGCCTTGAATGCGCAGGCAGCGCCAGATCAGATGTTCAAAAGTGCCAATGGAATTCAAGCATTTGGGACAAACAGGGCTCCGAGATGGACAAAACTTTGCCATACGTTCCGAAGTGAGGCTCTATGGAGTATATAAGTTTGGGTGAGTCTATCTGACATTTTAGACTGCATGAATTTCACTCTAATCATCGTCAAATTCTCATGCAGCGGTCTCCCACTTGGGTTTGCTAATTTGGTTGCAGAAGGGGTAATGAACATGTCATAAAGCATAGACATTAATTTGCAGTGGTCATGACCACATATCACTAGCAGTGCATCCAAAGTAGTCAGAATCGGGTATATATCTGCAAATTGCGCACGTAGGGCATGCCGCAATTGAAAGTATCGAAAAAACATGGTTCGGAATGTCAAACTCCAGTTTCAACTGGTCAAAGGTTTTGAGGTCACCCTGATGCAACACATGTCATAATAGGTATATGCCCTTTGAGACCCAAATGCTCGGGTTGGGAATTTGCAAAAGCTCAGGTAGACATTTATTTAACCATTATGGAGTATTGTTATGTGGTTCAGAACAATTCATCCTAGCCAGCGCCCAGTGCCAGATCCGCTTATGCTGGTAGAGAAGGCTCGGAGAAGTAGGGGAGCCAGCTAAACCTCTCAACATATCACAAAATGGATGTGGGAAGAGGGACGCAGGAAGTCGACAGACCAGTGATAAATACCTTTACTGACCATGTGTTATCATTGTGGTAAAAGTGAGATAACTGTGCAGCCAAATAGTACAGCCCAAAATCTGGAACTGCCAGGCCACCAAAAGATGTGGGGTTCTTGAGAGTTTACCAAAACCGCTTATGTCTGCTGGCACCCCAGATAAAGGTTTGCAACAAGGACTCCATGATTTTAAAGTACCTTCATGTAATGCACACTAGGAAATGCCAGAGGACATATAATATTTTCGGGAAGAACCCCACCTCACCTCTGAAATTGACGAAAACTATTAAATATCTCGGAATTCATATTTCCCCTGATGTCCACGATTTCACTAAACTTAACTTACAGCCTAAAATACAATGGTATAGGCAACGCTTGAAGGCGTGGTCTTATCTCCCGTTATTGCTAATAGGGGAAATGAACTTGTTAAAGATGAAAATTCTTCCAGTCCTACTATATATTCTTAGGCATTCTCCAGTTTGGATCCCGAAATCTTACTTTCTCTTACGTCCTCCGACAGTCGCCGCCCACTCACAAGTCTTCACCAATGGGTATTGACCTTTGCTCCGCAGGAGTAGCTAGGCACAAGATTTGTTAATAACAAAAGCTTTTAGCATAGACACACCCCTAGGGGCTGTCCCCTTAGTCAATACCTCCCTGCACCAGCATTCCCAACTCAGTTTGATCTTGCCTAGCTTAGGAGTAGCAGGCTTTCCTGTGCTGGGGCTTCAGTCTCAGCCTTCTACCCTTTTTTTATTTTATTTCAGGTGTTTTCTCTTTACTTTACTAGCTGTTTTTTTGTCAGCTCTTAGTTGGGGATCTTCGGATGAAGATACATCGTGCGGAGCTGGGTCTCGGACTGGCCGCCCTGGATCCCAGGGCTGAGGGCCAGATGGATTCCCAGCCTGCCATCGAGCGTTCAGCTACGGTTCGCCCTGGCGCCATGAACGACCCATCCCTGCTCGCTACCTCACTGGACGCCATTCTGCGGTCTTGTACTGCGGTCCGCTGCATCCCGGCTGCGACTCTCCCTGTCATGAAGGATAGCGGTTTGTTCGCTTGGAGACGGCTCCCCACGCCATCCGGTACGGTAAGCACCTTCTGTGTGGGGTGTCAGTCTGTGGCTGTGTGTACCCCCATGTCTGTGTAAAGTGCGGGCTCCCTGACAGATCCCTGTATGGGTTAGCATGCCTTTGTGGGCTGCGGGGGGGGGGGGGGGCCTCCCGCTCTGCTGTGAGATTCCTCTAGGGCGGAATGTGTGCAGACATGCTGCAGCGGCGGCCGCTATTGCGGTCCGCCATCTTTTTGCATAATGCTCTGGGTGGCCAGCTTTCCTCTGACCCTGTGCAGCGCTGTGTTTTGGCGCCAATCGGCGCCATTTTGGCGAGGCGCACTCATTTTCGAGCACATGTCGGCGCCATTTTCTTGTAGCCTCTATCCCTCAGCCGAGCAGCCATTTTGCCGGAGCCTCATAGGCTATATAAGTCAGCCGGTTATTGCAACACTTCCTCTCTCTCCGGAACAGCAATCAGTGGCAGCAGCCTGTTTGTGCTCTCTCCAGGTTTTTCCTTCATTGTCCTGTCATTCCTTACTCAGTGTTCTCTGTCCCTGCGGGGTCGGTGCATACAGTAGTATACGGTGGGCTGCGCTCGCCGTAGTGTTAAAGGGCCAGTACCTTTTTTTCCTCTCATTGCTGTTGGGCATGGATTCTCAGGATAGCAAGTTTCCCCCCGCCCTGGTGGGGGACCAGGGGGCTGCTGCACCCCCAGAGGGGGCTGATCTGGCCACTGTGGTGGCATCCTTAGTATCTCAGATGCAAGTGCTGATGGCTGAACGATCTGCAAAGAGGGCCAGGTTATCCATTTCCTCTGATTCAGAGGGCGATGTGGCTGCTGTGGCTGGCGTGCCCTTCTCAGGGTCTCGCTCATCTCTGGACCTTATGGGGTCTGAGGGGGAGGCGGAGGTGGAAGGGGTTGATACTTCTCCCCCTGGCTCGCCTGAAGAGCTTGCACTCATGGATTAGTTGATCGCCTCCATAAAGGATACACTGCACCTGGAGGATGAGCCCACTCCTCCTGCTAGGGTGTCCTCTTTTGGGACGCACAGAACTCGCAAACCAGCGCAGGTTTTTCCCTGCCCTGCAGAGTTTCATCATACTGTTAATGAGCAGTGGCGCAATTTAAAGAAGCCCTTTACAGTGCCAAATAAGTTTAAACTGCTTTATCCATTTGCGCCTTCCACCGACGAGCGTTGGTGTGTGGCACCCCAGGTGGATCACGCTGTAGCCGTTTTGAACAAGGCTACTCTGGTTCCTACTGAGGATACTCCGGTTTTCCGGGATCCTGCGGACAGGAGGTTGGAGTCTCTTGCCCGTCATGCATATATGGTTGCTGGCTCTATGCTCAAACCTATTTTTGCTTCGGTTATGGCGGCCCAGGCGGTGACCGATTGGACGAAGGTGCTCAGGCGCACCCTGGTAGCTAATTCGGCTCCGCCGACCACGCTGGCTATGGTGGATCAGATCCATCAGGGAGTCATGTACTTGTGTGATGCTGACTTGAATTTAGCTCCTTTGGCTGCACGCCTGTCTAGTGTGGCAGTGCTCAACCGTCGCCTGATATGGCTGAAAAGTTGGTCGGCCGACCAATCTTCTCGCAAAACGTTGGCGGATTTTCCCTACGCGGGATCTCGCCTTTTCGGCGAGGCATTGGATAATCTGGTGAGAGGTGTTACTGGGGGCAAGAGTGCTCTCTTACCCCAGAATCCCAAGCACAAGTCCTTCCGTGGCAAGCGGAACTCCTCGTTCAGGCCCTCTCAGGGGTCCTTTCGTGCCTTTCGGTCGCAATCCAAGGGCAAGCCCTTCAAAGGTCAAGGCTCCCAGAAGAAGCCGTGGGCGGGTAAGCGGAAATCCGGTCAAGCCGGCTCTGCAACCCATGCCAATTCCGCCTGAAGGGACGCCCTCACCCGCTTCAGGGGTGGGGGGACGTTTGCGCGGTTTCCTCCAACCTTGGCTGGTCCGCATTCAGGACAGATGGGTTCAGGAAATCGTTCGATCAGGTTACAAGATCGAATTTCTTTCTCGGCCGGCGGGCAGATTTTTTCCCTCAAATCTTCAGCTGTCTCCGGAGCGCTTGCAGGATCTGCACCTGGCGGTGCGGCACCTGCGGGCCCAGGGGGTGGTGGTTCTGGTGCCTCATCGGGACAGATTTCGGGGGTTTTACTCCAATCTGTTCACTGTGCCCAGAAAGGAGGGCAAGGTGCGTCCGATTCTGGACTTGAAAGCTCTGAACCGCTTTGTGCGGGTTCGGAAGTTCCGCATGGAATCCCTGCGCTCAGTGGTGGCCGCCCTGAGTCCGGGGGAGTTCATGGCCTCCATCGATCTGAAGAATGCGTACCTACACATCCCTATTTTCGAGGGTCACCAAAGGTACCTTCGATTCGCCATTGCGGAGGACCACTACCAATTTGTGGCGTTACCTTTCGGTCTCGCTTCGGCTCCGCGGGTTTTTACCAAGGTGCTGGCGCCGGTCCTGGCCCTGTTGCGAGCACAGGGCATTGCTGTCTTGGGGTATCTGGACGATCACTTCGGCTCGCAGGGTGTCGGAGCTGGCGGCCTTGTCCTGCAGCTCTCCCTACTTGGTGCTTCACAAGGATAAGGTGGTCTTGCGACCTATTCCATCCTTTCTTCCGAAAGTGGTCTCGGATTTTCACCTTAATGAAGACATTGTCTTGCCTTCGCTCTGCGCGAAGCCACAGCATCCGAAGGAGGTTGCCTTGCATTCCTTGGATGTTGTCCGGGCGATCAGGGTTTACCTGTCGTCCACTAAATCTTTTCGCAAGTCGGATTCCCTCTTTGTCCTTCCTGAGGGACCTCGGAAGGGCATGGCGGCGTTGGCTGCGACAATCGCCAAATGGATCAGACAAACCATTGTGCAGGCCTATGCTTTGAAGGGGAAGGTTCCACCCTTCCCTGTGAAGGCGCACTCTACCAGGTCCTTGAGTACATCTTGGGCTTTCCGGCATCCGGCTTCTGTGGCCCAGGTGTGTAAGGCGGCGACTTGGTCGTCCATTCACACCTTCTCAAAGTTTTATAAGGTGGATGTTCAGGCATCGGCCGATGCCTCCTTTGGCCGTAAAGTTCTCAGTGCGGCAATGCCTTAGAGACCCTTGTTTTTGGGTCCTTGGCTATTGGGGTGTTTTACCCCTGGGTTACTTGTTTTCCTGGGTTGTTGCTCCTGTTGAGCACGTTTTCCTGTTGCCCAGTTGGTTCTCTTACTATGGTAAGGTTCCTTTCTCTGATGTGGGTACTGCGTTGCTTGATATGCGGCTGCGTCTCCCACCCCTCATGTCTACACTGCTTTGGGACATCCCATTGGTGAAGACTTGTGAGTGGGCGGCGACTGTCGGAGGACGTAAGAGAAAACTGAATTTTTGTAAAATCTTACCGTAAAATTCCTTTCTCTGAGTCCTCCGACAGTCGCCGCCCCCCGCCCCTCTTTTGGGGTTTTTGTGTACTCTTACTGCTACCAAACTGAGTTGGGAATGCTGGTGCAGGGAGGTATTGACTAAGGGGACAGCCCCTAGGGGTGTGTCTATGCTAAAAGCTTTTGTTATTAACAAATCTTGTGCCTAGCTACTCCTGTGGAGCAAAGGTCAATACCCATTGGTGAAGACTTGTGAGTGGGCGGCGACTGTCGGAGGACTCAGAGAAAGGAATTTTACGGTAAGATTTTACAAAAATTCCGTTTTACTCAAATAGACTCCCTTATAACCAGTTTTCTGTGGTCTTCACAACCTGCCAGATTTAGTAAAAAATCCTCCGCAGACCTAAGACGCAGTGGGGCCTAGCTTGCCTGGATTTTTTTACATACTACCTGGGAGCCATACTTGGACATGCTCACAACTGGCTCACCTCTGATGACTCTAATTCTTCTGTGGTCCTTGAGGCAGCGCATGTAGGCTCCTATGAGACTCTTCGTAACACCCTGTACACGGGGTTGAGGGCCCCGTATCCCCCCTTGACTCCAGGTATGAAGGCGGTGGTGAAAGTTTGGATGCTTACAATAGTTATACCAGGTCTGAGGAAGGCCCGCTGGTCGCCTGACACTCCGCTGTGGTTCAATCCACACTTGGCGGAGTTTTAATCCTTGCCGAAGCCCAACCAGTGGGCCAGCAGGGGAATTAAAACTTAAGCAGATGTTAGTGACGGAAGCATCTTGGCCACATTTGACAGCCTACAGAACAAATCTCATCTTCCCAACTAATTTTTTTTCAGGTTCCTTCAAATCCATTATGCCTACCAAGCGCAGTTCAAAACTCCTGTGGCTAGTCTGGAGCGTGACAATCTTGAGTCCCTCCTACAGGATGCCAGCATGAAAAGACCATTATCCACAATATATAAAGCCTTATTTCCTTCTATTCATGCTGGAATGGATGGACTGCGTGCAGTGTGGTGTGGGGAGGAGAGGGGACTGGGAGGACATGTGGGATCTTCCGTTTAGGCCCCTAATAGCAACTAGGGATGTATTGATTCAATTTAAAATACTACATAGGATCTATTATACTCCGCAACGGTTGCACCGTATCTATCCTGGTGTCTCGGCCTCCTGTTGGAGATACTCATGTGAGTCTGCAGGTTTCTCCCATATTTTTTGGGAGTGTCATAAGATTGATTCATACTGGCGGGAAGTGAACCAATTCATATCAAACTTGACTGCCATAACGGTTCCTTTAACAATTAGCGTTTGTCTTCTTGGACTCGTGGACTCGCTGGCGTCTGCTAGAGCGACGCGCACTTTCATTGGTATCCTCCTATTCTATGCTAGAAAGGCGATTGTCCTTAATTGGAAACCAGAATTCCCTCCAACCCTTAGCTTCTGGAAACGACCTGGTTAACTTAGTATTGCCATTGTACAAGGCGACATATATATCCAGCGGTTGTCCTAAGAAATACGGAAAGGTCTGGCATTCATGGATTAACTCTGATTCAACGTAGGAAGATCAAGACCCTGTGGGTTAAACTACTCTGGCCCTCTAGATGCTTGGTTAATAGAGAACCCCATGTCATGTGTCTGGTAGCGGTGGGCTGATTTTTGTGGTGGGAACCCCCTAATAATATGCCATGGTACTGGGCCTGGGCGGGTTACATGGCGGGGGACTGGAGGAGGGGAAAATAGACTCCTAAAAGCATAAAACTTGTACCTTTTTTAACATCCGGTTACTGAGAAGTGAGCAAGATGCATGTTCATGGAGGTTTATTGTTCTGACCCCTGACCCCAAGGTTTTTTCAGATGTTGGATGTAGAGTTGTAGTGTTAGATGTTTGTTGTTATGTACGTCTTAAGCCGGGGTATGCCCCACAGGCTTTGTTTTGTATAAATATTTTCGCAATAAAAAGAAGTTTGAGAAAAAATATATATATATTATTGGGAGGAGAACCATTTTTATGAGACTCATCCAACTCATGACTCCCAGTGGTAACTTTGCCCAAATTTGGATTTTAGATTTAAGCAGCGGGATAAGAGGTTCCACATTCAAACAAATTAAATCTGAGAGTGTCCTAGACACCTGGATGCCAAGGTACTTGAATGTGTGAACCCTGACGAGTGGCAGGGAAGCTTGCTCTATCGATGGGGGGAAAACATCAATTGTAAGTATTTGGGACTTTGGGATTTTTAGTTCTGAAAATTCGCCAAACTGTTCAATGACATGTAGTGCAGTTACTAGGGAGGGGCCGGAGTCAGCAAGATACAAAATCATGTCATGGGCATAAAGTCCAATCTTTTATCAGTGAACCAGAACACAGTCCCCAAACACCAGGGTTGGATGGGAGTGACGTAGCCAAGGGTTCGAACACTAAAGCGTAGAGGAGAGGCGAGATGGGACATTCCTGCTGTGTCCTCCTAGTGAGAGAGAAGGCCTCAAATGTCCAACTATTGGCTATTAACCTGGCCCACGGGGCATTGTATAGTATGGTGAGCCATTTAATAAAGTGAGGGCCAAAGCCAAAATTACGCAGACACTGCCATAAGTACTGCCATTCTACAAAATCAAAGGCTTTGGCCGCTAGGTGTGTTTCTGCTACCCTGGAGTCAATTTGATTGTGTGAGGCTTGGATATTCATGAAGAGGCGTCTGTTATTATAGGCTGTGTTCTTGGTTGGCATGAAACTCATTTGATCCGAGTGGATCAAGGACAAGATGACTTTCTTGAGCCAAAGTGCTAGGGTTTTTGCCAAAATTTTTATGTCTGTTTTTTTTTTTTTTTACAAATCAGTGAGTTTATTGAAAAAAAAGGAAAAAAAAAAAATTAAAACAAGTTTTACAACAATAAACTTAGAAATTCAACAAATGTCATCAAGGACCATGCATATAGGTACAGTTTAAGCAAGGCACTTCAGTTGGGCACAGTGGTTAACGTTACTTGCACAGAACACACATAGAGTAGGATTTGCTACTTGCGGGGGTCACAGTCATGGGCAGGAGGCGTCTCAGCTCCCCGTGTCCGGGCTCTGGACCCACCTATCCCATATCTTAGTGAATTTGGCTGGATTTCCCCTGTTCTTATACATGAGTTTATGGTACGGTAGGACCACATTGACTTCAGCCTTCCAGGCACCGAAAGTGGGCGGGGAATCTCGCATCCACCTTCGGGCGATCAGCTTTCGAGCTATGAACAATGTGGTCTGGAGAAAAATAAGTTTGCTTTTGTCCATATCCTCATCTGGATATATACCCAGCAGGCACTGTTTGGGGACCAGCTGTACCGGGGAGCCCATCTTGTCGTGAAGGAAAGTAACGATTTGTTTCCAGTACCCCTGGAGCTGAGGACAACTCCAGAGGAGGTGGAAAAAGGTGCCCACAGCCAACCGGCACATTGGGCAACTGGGTGACACTTCAGGCCTGTAGCTCTGGAGGCCAATGGGGGTTAGATATGCCCGGTGGAGAATGAAAAGTTGGGTGAGTCGATCCGACAGTCTGGGGGACACAGTTTTGCACGACCCCAGAGCATCATCCCATTCATCATCTTCTATAGTCCCTATATCTGCCTCCCAGGGGGTTTTAGCTGCATAGGCGAGCGCCGTGGAACTAGGAGTGTGGAGTTCTGCGTACAAGATGGAGATCAAGTGTTGGGGGTCGGTACTCTTAAGGAATTCTAACATAGAGGGGGTCTCCAGAGGGTGGGGAGGGGTCGGGAATTGGGCCCTAAACGCATGTCTAAGCTGGCAGTATCGGAAAAGCATGGAGGCTGGGAGGTCAAAGGTGGAGCTCAGGTCAGCGAATGTGCGTAGGGTCGTCCCATGCAGCAAGTGTGAGAGGGAGTGAATCCCTTTACTACACCAGAGCTCAGGGTCCGGCACAGACACGAACTCCGCCAGAGTCGCATTGTGCCAGAGGGGGGTATGAGTGTGTAGGGCTGGGTACTGCATCTTAGTCATAACCACCTCCCAGACCCTGCCATAATGATACAGCAAGGAGTCCGTCTCACCTGCAATCTCGGATCCCCTCACCCCCCGAAGAATAACAGTCAGTGGTTCGTCAGTCATCTGGGACCACCTGGGGCACAGGAGCTGCAGAAAACGTGTCCTGTCGGTCTTGTCTATGTGAAACAAGTGGGACAATTGGGCGGCTAGGTAGTAGAGGTTGAAATCCGGCAGGGCCACGCCACCCAGATCTGAGGGATTTTTAAGTTTGCGCCAGGCAAGCTTGTGCCTGCTCTGGCCCCATACAAAAGCTTTGAGAAGGGATTCCATTTGTTTGAAATATTTTAACGGCAGGTATAACGGGGAATGCCAGAGAATATAAAGTATTTTCGGGAGCAGGACCATTTTTACAAGATTCACCCTCCCCATAACACCTAGGGGGAGCCTTGCCCATATTTGGGTTTTGGCTTTGATCAGGTCATAAAGGGGTTGGACGTTATCCCGGATGTAGTCGCGGGGGTCAGTCGTGACTATGACTCCCAGATACTTGATCTTCGATACTCGCTGTAGGGGTAAGGGTGAGGGGGACCGGGGTGGGGCAGGATGATCTACAGGCAGGATCTGGGACTTGTCCCAGTTCATCTGCAGGCCGGAGTATCTGCCATATCGTTCTATCAATTGCAAGGCCGTGGTAAGAGAGGCGTCCGAGTCCGCCAAGTACAGCAACGTGTCGTCCGCATACATGCTAAGCTTTTCGGTCAGGGGTCCCATACGCAGTCCTTCTATACCGGGGTGATTACGGATAGCAATGGCTAGTGGTTCGGCCGCCAAGGCGTACAGTAAAGGAGAGAGTGGGCAGCCCTGTCTCGTCCCCCTGGTAAGCGGGAACGATTCAGAGGTCCTGCCATTCGCAAGAACCTTGGCGACCGGAGCACTATACATCAAGCGGATCCACTTAATGAACCGCGGGCCAAACCCGAACCTCGCAAGGCATGCCCAGAGAAAGCTCCACTCCACAGAATCGAAGGCTTTGGCCGTGTCCAGTGTCACAACAACCCTGCTGCCCGAGTTCTCATGCCGAGCCTGTAAATTCATATGTAACCTACGGAGATTAAAGGATGTGTTTTTTCCGGGCATGAAGCCTGTCTGATCACCATGTATCAGTGACAAGATGACCCGATTCAAGCGGATGGAAAGAATTTTTGCAAGCACTTTAACGTCCACCTGAAGGAGGGAGATCGGGCGGTACGACTCCGGGAATCGGGGGTCCTTACCCGGCTTAGGAATCAGCACGATCAATGCCTCCCTCATGGACGCGGGTAACCTATCTTCCTCAAAGATGGCGGTAAACAACCTCAGTAGCTGCGGCAGAAGAAGTTCGGAGAAATGGGCATAAAACTCAATGGGGAGTCCGTCCGTCCCTGGGGACTTAGACCTGGGGAACCTGGACACGGCCTCAGCAATCTCATCTGCCGATATCGGAGCCTCCAACTCAGACACCTGTTCATCAGTAAGCCTAGGGAACTCAACCTCATCCAGTAGCAAATGCATTTCCGTGAGGTCATCAGGAGCCCGAGACGTGTACAAATCTGCAAAGAATGATCGGAACCTGTCTGCAACAACCACGGGGTCAGTCACCAAGTCACCCGATGCGGTCTGAAGTGAGATGACTACTGGGGGCCTGTCTTCACAGTGAACCAAATAAGCCAGTAGTTTCCCGGCCCTCTCACCATGCTCAAAGATCTTCTGACGTTGGAAGAACATCCTGTTATTAGCCTGTTCGAGCTCAATTTGAGCAACTGCTCTCGTCAGTTCCCTAAGGCGGGAGGCCCCATCACTGGAGGGGGTGGCCACGAAGTCAGCCTCCGCCTCCCGAAGGTCGGCTATCGCACTGTCGTGCGCCGCCGCCGACCCAGCCTTGAAGGCCTTAATGTGGGATATCAGGGTAGCGCGTGCGTGAAGCTTAAAGGCCTCCCATATCGCCAAGGGAGACGCCGTGCCCACATTGTCACTAAAGTATCGTTCCCACTGGGTGTCGAGCGAGGCCTCCGCCGGCAACAGTGAAAGCCAAAGCGGGCGCAGACGCCAGGCCGGTGGCGACCTGTCGTGTGGCAGCCCGATCGACACCCAGTAGGGGCAGTGGTCTGACAAGGACCTGGGGAGGAACCCTACTGTCAACAGTCTGGGAAGTAAAGTTTTAGAGAGTAGAATCAAATCAATACGGGACATCGAATGGTGGGTTGTGGAGAAGCAAGAATATTCCCGTCTGGTTGGGTACCTGACCCTCCACGTGTCCACCAGGCCCACACTGTCCATCAAGCGTGCGAACCGGGTGGAGGTGGGGGTCCCGCTCACGTGTGGAGTCGCCTGCGTCCTATCAACGCTCGGGTCCATCACAGTATTAAAGTCCCCGAGCCAAACCGCGGGAAGTCCCGGGTTTTGAGCCATAAAAGTCAATACCTCCGTGATCACAGCCATGGCGAATGGTGGAGGTACATAATAAGCCAGTAGCAGCCACGGTTCACCAAATATCAACACAGACATAAAAATAAATCGACCCTGAGAATCAACCCGAGATCCCTGGAGCTGGAAATGGACATGTTTGGATACCAGCACCGCCACCCCCCGGGAGTGGGAGGTGTGGGCAGAATGATACACCCACCCTATCCAGGGACGCTTAAGGGATAGGTGCATGCGCCCCTCCAAATGCGTCTCCACAAGAATCAGTACATCAGGCTTATGTTTTTTCAAGATGGCAAAGGCCGCGGAGCGCTTCACCTTATCTCGCAGGCCTCTGACGTTCCACGTCATTAGTTTAATATTAGCCATCATGGGACAGTTGTAGCAGGATATCAGGTGCACCCAGGGATCTCGGGAAATGCCATGTCCCCCGTCGGCTGCGGGTGCGTGCGCAGCAGCGAACCAGGCCACAAGGCGAGTCGCTCCACACATCCCCCGGGCCGACACCGGGGATACAGTAAATGAAAAGCAATGGTATCAGAAAACATCTATGCACGGTCCAATAAACAGTTGCAGTATAACATAACAAAAAAAAAGAATAACCCCCAACCCCCCACCCCGCCCTGCACCCACCCCAACTTGTGCGGGCCTGTAGTCCCAAAAAACCCAAAAACAACAGCAACAAGGCCCCCGTCATAGCCAGCCAAAAACAAAGGGGGGAAAGGGAGATCTCGTGTACGGCATGGAAGGCTGTCCCCCGCGATAACTCCAGACATGCGACAGTCCAGAGAACCAATTGCAGGGTGCGGGAAAAGAAAGACAGGGGGGTCAGCCGAACCATGCAAGCAAAAATTGGGAGTTTAGGCCAGACGGGGGCCATACACCTGGCCCCAGCAGGTGTCAGGGGCGAAATAACGCTGGTCAGCATGTCACAATTCTCTCCCGGGGCTTGAGGCGTGTTGGAACGTAGCAGGGCTCTCTAGCCCCGTCGCCTAGAGATGGACCCTCTCAGCCAGGGGAGGTGAAGCAGTACTGTTCGGTGTCAGGTGGCTAGTGCATGAATACAATGTCCGTCTGGTCACGGCCAAGGCACAGAGTTCAGCTGCCGGTGATGTGGAGAGGGAGAGACAGCCAAGGCACGGACCAGATCCAGAGGCACATCAAGAGGAATAGAATGTTGAGGAAAAAAAGAAATTTTGGAAAAAAAAAAGAACAAGGGGGGGGAAGGGATAAAAACAAGGGGAAACGTACAGTTGAATGTATAAGGGGGGAGAAGAACCTGAGGAAGCAAGATGCCAGTGTCAGAAGGTTTCCCAATTCAGCCGCGGGTTTCAAGGTGCTCCAGCCACGCTATGGCCGCTTCCGGATCGTCAAAGAAGTGAACCCGGTCCTCTCCTTCAACACGGAGTCTGGCTGGGTAGAGCATTGCGTATTTGAGATGTTTAATCCTAAGTCTGCGCTTGGCCTCCATAAAGTTCTTTCTCTTCCTCTGTACCTCAGCCGAGTAGTCCGGGAATATTGCCACCCTGTTGTTTCCCATTGGGATGTTCCCCTTCTCCCTAGCCAGGCGAAGGATAGTGTCTCGGTCTCGGTAATTGAGGAATTTGGCGATGAACGTGCGGGGGGGAGCTCCCTGGGGTGGAGGTCGGCCTGACAGGCGGTGCGCCCGCTCCACCACGAATGTGGGGGAGAATGAGTCCCGGCCATACGTTTGAATAAGGAGATTCTCCAGGTATGTGTTGGGGTCTCTACCCTCCGATCCCTCAGGGAGCCCAATGAAGCGGAGGTTACACCGTCTCAGGCGGTTCTCCATATCATCCTGTTTGGCGAGGATTTGAGACACCTGGTCCTGCAATCGAGCGGTGGTGTGCTGCAGCGGGGGGAGGGAGTCTTCCATTCCCCCTATCCTGTGTTCCGCCTCTGTGACCCTCTCCCGCAACTGCCTCATATCTTGCCGGATTAAAGAAATGTCTACCTTTACCTCATCGATCTTAGAGGTCAAGGATGCCTGGCATACAGAGATTGCCTCCAGCACCGTCGCTGTGTCAGCGCCGCCCTTCGATCCCGCGGCCGTGGACGGCCCGGCGCCATCTTGGATCGGGGCCTCCCCAGCCTGTCGGCGAAACTTCTCTAGCTTGGCCGCTGCATCCGAGGGCTTCTTCGGCGGCGACATGACCCGTGGGGTGTCCGGAGTGTGTAGGGGTAGGTGGCGGGTCAGTTCGAGCCGAGAGGGTACAGGATTATCAAGGTAAGGATGTGTGGGTGACGGAGCTCCAGCTACTCACGTCTCACCTCATGCTGCGCCAGGCCACGCCCCTATGTCTGTTTTTAATAAGGATATAGGCCTATATGATTCAGGCTGAAGGGGGTTCTTTTCCAGGTTTGGGGATTAAGACGATAAGGGACTCTCGTATTGAGTCTGGTAGTACAGCAGCGTAAAAAACGGCCTGATAAAGGGCCAGCAATTTGGGCACTAAAACGTCTGAGGAGTATAGAATATGACAGGTAGTCCGTCTGACCTCTGTGCTTTAGCAGTAGCAAAGCTAGCCAGGGCGAGCTGAATATCAGTAGTAGAGATAGTAGCCTCCATCATAGCCACCTGCCCCTCTGTCATGGTAGGAAAAGTAAGATCATCAAGGAATGCACTCAGATCATGGGAAGACAGTTAAACTTGGAAGTTTAAGTATCCTGAAAGAAATCAGCAAACATTTTGGTGATTTTCTCTGGATCCGTAATAATGTCATTTGCAGGCATACTCAATGTAATAACCACCGGTGGTCGAGCATCTCAATGAGCCGGGTAAGCTGGATGCTCTCCATGCTCAAAAATCCTTTGCTTAGTAAAGAACAGCTTATGCCTAGCTTTTTCATAACACATCTGTTCCACTAGTCTCGTTTGGAGCCTCAGTCTGCTAAGAAATTCTGCAGAGGGTGCAGCAGCATACTGATCTTCCAAAGAAGATAACTCTTTAACCGCCCTAGGATATGAGGCTTTGGATAGTTTCTTAAACCTGGAAATATGTTCTGACAACCGGAGGTGGGCATATTTTTTTAAATGTCTCCCACACTATTAGCGTAGTAGATGTATCGTCATTGGTCTAAAAGAATGATTTCCATTCTGCATCTAGTGCAGTAGTATCAGGAAGTGTAGTTTACCAAAATGTATTCAGTCTCCAGTTTACTGTATGGAACCTAGTAAATGGAGTAATGGTAATCCAGTACGGGGCATGGTCCGACAGTACTTGCTGCCTGCAGTCTAGAGGTGAGTTGCTGTGAGGTAAATATAAAATAAACCTGGGATATGGTAGAGTGGGAGGTAGAGAAGCAGGAATATGCTTTCTTCCTAGGGTACAGCTGTCTTCTGTGTCCACAAGGGATACGTCTGCCATTAGGCGGCTAAACCTAGATGCTCGGTCTTGTTTTATTGAACTGGCCTCACGACTCAGTTTATCCAAGCTGGGATTAGCGACCATATTGAAGTCCCCCAGACAGATGGCCGATGTAGATGGGTATTTAGACATAAAAGTGAAACCTTCTCTTAAGATATTGGTATTATAGGGCGGTTGTATATAAATAGGCCAAAATCAGATATACTGGCCAGTAAAAAAAAAAAAAAATACCTCCCCTGGGGTTCTGTCTCCACCGAGCATAGTTCAAAAGGGACTGTTTTGGCGATACTTTTGGAAACGCCCCTGGAATAGCTAGTATGGATGGCATGATATTGCCGATCCGACCCAAGGTTTTTGAAGTGTGCACAACAAGGAGCCCATTGCGTGGGTCTCTACTAGGATAATTATGTCTGCCCGCTGGGCCTTCAGCCATGGGCTTTATTTTATCCACTAGAACGCGGACGCTTCATGTTAAAAATTTCAGGGGGGCAATAGTAAAAGGGAAAATTGATTAAAGGGCTCAGCGGAAACAAATTCCCCCGGGCTTATCTAGGAAATGCATAGTACAGTACATAGAAAAGACATATTTGAATGCGGCATATAAAAAAGCAGCGTACAAACACTATGACATAAGAGACTGTGTTATATATGATTATGAGTTGCTAAGAACATGAACATAACCCTAGCCCCCCCAGCACTACATGTACCCTAACTTGTTTAGGTGTAGCCGTTTTTTAGGTAGTTACATTGCTCCAGCTAGGATCAATGTAAGTATGCATGTATCATACCTGTGGGATCTCCGTGGAAGCTGACAATGACTGTAGTGGATACTGCTACTACAGTGATGGGCACTAGCTTCTGGGTACGATGCAGAGAGGCTGCATTGTTGCATAGTGAACAGGGGGTGCTCACTAGGCATGGGAGCTATTTAGAGAGCGCTTTTCCTTTTCTCAATAAATGCAACGATTTTTTTCTGGTTGGATGAGGTGGAAATCGTTATGTCACTGTCACGGCTCTCCACCTCGTCCAATTATAGAATGCTTTGACTAGCAAGCAATTTCCTGTATTCACTATAAAGCAGGGCAGCTGCTTGGCACAGGACCTAGAAGCTAGTATATGTTGCTCCAGCAGCAGTGTCTATTAAAGCGACTTCCACCGGGATCTTACAATTATGACACACATATACAGTACTTACCTTGGTTAAGTAAAAAATGCCATTTACTGTACATAAACTTCAGTTTTATGCTAGATAGGCATATACTACAAACTGCAGTGCTGCTGTATTACAGAGCCGCAGGCAGGAGACCCCATTGAAACATTTACAGAAAACCTAGAAGAGACTGTCTGATATATAATCCAATGTTTTCAGAAAACATCTTTTATTTATAGATAATTACAGATTCTCGAGCTCACGTTTTCTTCTTGTGTCTCACGATTCAGGAATGCATGTCTGGTTAGTACAAACCTACCACGAAAGCAATTTAATCTGTAGGATCTATGCTTTTTAAACCATGACACACTCTTGATTATGGCTGAAGTACGTACATACGACTGTATGTTGTTTTGCTGAGATTCTTGTGCTTGCAGCTATCGTGCTGGAAAAACAGGACGGGACTCTCCTTCAGCTCTCCACATTTGTTATTTTAAGTGTAGAGCAAACAAAACCTACCTGGATTTGTGCAGATACCACAACCTGCTTTCAACGCCGAGAACAAGACTAATTGCTGGAGTTTCAGTTTGCTGGCTTGCAACTTGGTAGTTAAGTACGGTTGACTTTGTTCTTTAAACATAAGGAAGGCTGCAGACGTAGAGCTACTTAATATCCAGAGAAGAATTTACTTTAACAGGCCCAGACACAGCAGCTGATACCATTGCCCAGAGTGATGGTGTCATCAAAAATACCATCAAAAATTCCCATTTGTGTTCTGCATCACGGGTCTCTCTTCACTCTCATTTTGGCTTCTGATGATCTCTGCACATCTGCAGCCAAGGACCAATTCACCGCCATGGCCCTAGACTTGGCTGTTCGCCTATGGTAGTTCCATCATTGTCAAAACAACGAATACCATCAAGTACCTCATGAGGAAGCAAAGCAAAACATGTCATTATGTAACTGTTCATAGTGGGTTTTTATATATATTGTATTTATTATGGTTAGAAATGTAAAGTCTTCAATACTGGGCACTTTTACCCCCTTCCTGCCCAGGCTAATTTTAAGCTTTCAGTGCTGTCACAGTTTGAATGACAATTTTGCGGCCATGCAACGCTGTAAATTTTTATAATTTTTTTCACACAGAGATTTCTTTTGGTGGTATTTTATTTTTGCTAAAGGTGATTGTAGCCGTATTAGTGCACTTGCGACAGAGACAAATTGAGTACTGTCCGTGATACTTTTTTTATTTGCACTAACATACAATTTTTCAGGACAAGCTTTGGGGTATGTCCCCTTCATCAAGGTCCAAGCAGTACTGATTCTTGGATCTTGATGAAGGAGACCTACCCTGAAAGCTTGTCCTGAAAAATTGTACGTTAGTGCAAATAAAAAAAGTATCATGGACACTACTCAATTCAATTTTGTTAACAAAAAAAGACTGAAAATTTAGAAAAAAAAAAATACGTTTTTCTTAGTTTATGTCAGGAAATTTAGTAAAAGAATAAATATTTTCCTTCACTGATTTGCGCTGATGAGGCAGCACTGATGGGCACTTATAGGCTGCACTGATGGGCATTGATGGGGCAGCAGTTATGGGCACTGATCAGGCATCACTGATGGGCACTGATGAGGAGGCACTAATTTGCCGCACTGATAGGTTGCACTGATAGGCAATGAAAGGTGGTACGGATAGGCAGCACTGAAGAGCACTGAAATGCAGCACAGATTGGCATCACTGATGGGCACAGATTGGTGTCACTGATGGGCACATATTGACATCACAGATGGTCACTGCTGGGGCTGCACTGATCATCGGGGCACTGATTACCTGTACAGGTCTCCCCTGCGAGGAGATGCTGCTGAGCGGCTATCCTCTCTTCACACTCTGTCAGTGTGAGGCGAGGAAAGCCGATAAACGGCACTTCCGTGTTTACATGTGATCACATGGGTAAAGAGCCGTGTCATCGGCTCTTTATTGACTTTGGGATTGCGCCGTGTCCCAGGGACATGGCAAGCCTGTGATCGCCCAGGCACACGAGAACGGTGAGAATGGAATGACATCATATGACATCATCCTACAACAAGCGGTGATCCCGCCCGCCGTCATTTTACTATACTGCGGGCGAGAGATGGTTAAAAAGATATGTATTAATATATTGTTCAGTCAGGTATCCAGCCAGCAGCTTTTCACAGGATAACATCTGTCTCCGTTGCTCCTTTATATTAAACATTGTAAGTTGAATTGTATATATACATAAATGAATTACAAGAGTCATTCATCCCTTATCAGATAGCTCAGTCCAAAGTTTCTATCAGGCAAAGCAAGCCTCAAAGCAGGCAGCATGCTTTGATGTCTCTTTGGTTATCCATATTACTTAAGGCGTTTGTTACCCCAAAACTTCATATTCCTGATATGTGCCTGCTGTACCGTGAACTTGTATGAAAAAGTATCCTGTTCTCTTTGTTTTGCTTCCTTTGTGTGAAATCTCTGGTGTTCCTCATAGTCTCTTTGCTTTCATATTAAAACTGACCACATTAAGCAGGAAAAAACACTGTGGTCAGTGCTTTGACTATGCTGGGAACTCAGTGTGCTCGCCTCCAATGATCAGACTTGTCCTGACACGCCCCTGCTGCACAGCCATTCCCTGGGAAGCTCAGTGTTCTGCTGTTGCTCCTCCTCCTCCAGCTCTTATGCAGCTGAGAACAGAGGGAATGTGATCACTTATAAAAAAGGGAAAACATTTATTTTATCATTTTTTTAATATATATACAAAAATGTTTTGCTTTCTTTTCTATTTTAAACTGAGTAGGTTGTTTTTTAAAGTGATCGTTTACAATCACTTTAACCACTTGCCGACCGCCAGCAGTACATATACTGTGGCAGGTCGGCTCTGTCCCGCGAAACAATGTAACTGTACGTCGCTTCGCCGGACCGTGAGTGGGGGTGCCATTAGCCACAGGGGAAGCTGATCGGCGGGTCCGGTGGTTGCGATTGCCGCTGGGCACCCGCAATCGCTTCCCATAGAGACAGAATGGCGGTCTGCCATTGTAAACACCGCATACTGCTGTTCTATCAGCAATGAACACAGGGCTCTTGTGTTCCTCCTATTTAGGAACGCAGGTCCCTGTATTCATTCCATATGCCCATCCCCCACATAGTTAGAAAACACCATTTAACCCTTTGATCGCCCCTGGTGTTAACTCCTTCCCTGCCAGTGTCATTAGTACAGTAACAATGCACTGATTACTGTAGTAATGTCACTGGTCCCCCCAAAGGTGTCAAAAATGTCAGGTAGGTGTCCGATCTGTCCGCCGCAATGTCGCAGTCCCGCTAGAAATCGCTGATTGCCACCATTACTAGTAAAAAAAAAATGACTTAAATCTTTCCCCTGGTTTGTAGACAGGATAACTTTTGCCTAAATCAATCAATATACTCTTATTGGGATTTTTACCAAAAATATGTACCAGAATACATATTGGCCTAAAATCATGAAAAAAATAGATTTTTAAATTTTTTTTATTGGGAATGATATATAGCAGAAAGTGAGAAATATTGTTTTTTTTTTTTCAGAATTGTCGCTATTTTTTTGTTTATAGCGAAAAAAAATTAAATATCGCAGAGGTGATCAAATACCACTAAAAGAAAGCTCCATTTGTGGGTAAAAAAAGGACATCAATTTTATTTGCATACAGCGTCGCATGTCCGCACATTTGTCAGTTAAAATGACGCAATGCAGAATGGCAAAAAATGGCCTGGTCATTAAGGGGGAAAACCTTCTGGTTCAGAAGTGGTTAAGGAATCTATTGTAATAAATATGCATTTGTATGACAAAGATTGTATTCATATAGCATAGTAAAACAGATGTAAAACATCATTTTAAAAAAATTACAAGGTTAAAAAATTTAAATTTACCGAAAAATCATAAAGGTTTTCCTTTTAAAGATAAACATGCTTCAAGGCCCGATCACTTAATGTGTAGTGTCAAAAAGATATGCAGCATTCTACATGTCTGTCAGACTGCAGCGTATTCTCTTTACTTGTCAGGATCCAATGACAGAGGGGATGGTAATTCTGTATAGAGCGTTTCTGTGGTTACAGACTGACAGCTGCAGGGAAGAGGAGGAGGCATTGAGCAGCCCAGACTGAGAAGCCATAGTTGGCAGTAGAAAAGGCTCATAGTACAGACACCCAAGGCATGTTGGGTCCTGATGTAGTGGTGCCACTTGGAACACTTACCCTACACCTCCTCAGGATATAATGGTGTTAAATAAATTGTTTTTTATAACTATAATAAATGGCTTAGTCATTTTTTAAGTGTCAGCTCATCGAACGCTATTATAGATACTTAGCAGTATTTAATAAACCAAAGCGCAATAAACATACGCACTCCAGAGTCTTTCTACTTCTTCTCTCCTAGTAATGATCCAGAATCCCAAACCCTCCTGTGGGATAGAAAAGGCAATGGTCTGGGGCCATAGGCTATTTTAACTCACTGTATAATAACTGCATTTAATACGCCCTCCTTTCTTATCACATACCATATTTGCTAACATAACAAATACAGTGTCCTGACCTTGAGTGCTGTGTTAAAAGGACGGCTGTTTAAATGGCTTCTAAGATCTTGCCACCCTCTCAGGATGATGGGTATCCATAAAAACTGCAAACATAAAAAACAAGAGAAGGGCGCACCGACCTAGCGCAATATCATAAGACATTTATTGAAAGATTAAAACACATGCCACACATAGTACTTACAAACATATGCTAACGGTAAGCATGGGAAAGATTTCTTTTTGCAATTGGGAGACGTGCAGAAAAGTAGTACTTTTGGATAAAGAATGGGCGACTGGAAGGCGTCCGTGGTGATGGGGCTTACGAGTTTCAAGGGTTCAGAGCCCTCTTCATCAGAGCCATGATCTCAACTGGCTAAGCAGACATTTATATAGTCCAGGAGAGTGGACAGGACCTCCCACATAGGTCAGCCCTGCCCCTCTAGCATTATTTGCATATTGGTAATGACTCATGCTACATAAAATACAATGCATTAAAATACATTAAAAATTACTTATAAATATATAAACAGAAATCACAGTACCCCATAATAGCAAAGAATCAATCAATCAATTATACCTGAGGTTACATACATAAACTGATTATTAAGATAGCACATAAAAATATGTATTTATTAGTAAATCATAATCCCAGATAAAAATTATATTTGTATATATGTGTGTATTCAATAAATAGGGAATAATAAAAAAAATAGATAAATATATATATATATATACACACATATAAATCCCCTGACCAGCAGTGCTCCTCAGTAGGCCTTTACCATCTCTATTGCTACTTGTTGTCTCACCGAGGAGCCCTGCTGGTCAGGGGATTTATATGTATATATATGTATTTATCTATTTTTTTTTTTTATTATTCCCTATTTATTGAATACACAGTTGAATTACTTGATTTATTGAATGACCGTTATTATTCTTGGAATGCCTTAAATGTATCTGTTTTGGGAAACTGTTAAATTGATCAGTTTAGTTCCTCTTTAAGTTCCACTTTTAGGATGGTGCCAGCTTCAAAGCTGACAGCCTCTTAGCAACCAGTGATGGTACAATGTGTTGAACCTGAAGGGGAAGCGGAGATTCTCTGATTCTCCATCAGGTTCACTCTCTTAAAGCGGTTGTAAACCCTATAAAAAAAAAAATTAAAAAAAAAAACCTGCAAGACAAAGGCATAATGAGCTAGTATGCATCGCATACTAGCCCATTATGTGTAACTTACCTTAAAACGAAGCCCCGACACGGACCCCCGGACATCGATGCGGGCGCTGCCATGATCCCTCGTCGTCTCTTCCGGGTTCGGCGGCTCCGGCGCGCTGATTGGCCGGAAGAGACGGCTCCGGCGCGCTGATTGGCCGGAGCCACGATGACGTCACTCCCGCGCATTTCCGGCAAGCTCCCGGCAACTTAATTGAAGGTCCCCCCGGACCTTCAGAGCGCATGCGCCGCTCGCGCGAGCGGCTGCATGCACTGTAAATATCTCCTAAACTGTGCCAGTTTAGGAGATATTATTTGTACCTACAGGTAAGCCTTATTATACCGCTTTAATAGTACAGGATATTGATCGACCGATATAGTTTTTTTACCGCCGATACTGATACCGATATTTTGGTCATCGGATATCGGTATCGGCCGATATTGGCCAATATATTCGGACATTGATGTCTACAGGTACTGTGGTGGAGGGATCTGGGGGTCTAAAAGACCCAAAACCCCTCCTCTGCACTTAAAAGCATTCAAAACGCCAAGTTTGGCTGTTTTGAATGCTGTAAGTTTTTTGAATTCATGTCATGACATCACTTCCGGGTACTCGGCGGCGCCAAATTCAAAGAAATGGAGACCCGGTCAGACGGCGGCAGTGCAGATTGAGACCCGGTCAGACGGCGGCGGTGAAGGTAGGATGCCCGGGTTTCCTTGGGGGACAGGAGACCCAGGCGAGCCACGGAAGGCGGCGGGAGGGGGGGATGTCCCCTCCCGCTCCTTGGAATGACAGCCGAGCGGCTTCTCAGCAGTGGACACCGGTACCGGGGTGATGCCTCTAGCTGCAGGCATCACCCCGGTACAAGCACTTTCCCGAAATATCGGCAATATCCGTAAATCAAAAGGCCAATTCCGAAATATCGTGCAAAGTGCATATCGGCCCTCGGCTTTGCCGATAATCGGTCGATCACTAGTACAGGACACCGGGAATGTGTCCTGGATGGTATATTTCCCCGATATTTGAGTTGTGGTCCCTTTAATGGGGTCAGTTGCAGAGCTTTTGTAGTACTCAGGGGTTAAGTCCCAGGTGAGGGAGGTTTGAAAGGCAGCAGAGGGAAAGTAAGCTGTCTTTTGTTTTGCTGCCATTCAAATAAATTAACTGTTTTGCTTTTACCAAACTTGCTGGCGGTCATTCCAGAGCTATACATTTGGTAGAGTGTAGCCGCAAAACCAATTTGGAAGCATTTAAAGAGCCAGTACCAGGACCCACAGTTGCATGTCCTGGGTCAGTAGAGCACAAGCTCTGAAAACCTCACAGGGTGATATGGAGGAGGTGATAAAAGCCTTGGCTCAGAGCATGATAGCCCAGCAGCAGGCCGCTGCAGAGGTCAACCATCGCTATGAGGAGGCAATGGCTGCGTTAGCAGAAACGGTGCGGCATCTCGCACAGGGACGGGAACATGCGGTTGTTGCCCCTAGCAACCAGGTAGCCTTAACGGTAGGTAGCCTTCACTACCTACAAAAGTTGACGCCTAGTGATGATGTGGACTGTGGAGGCAATTATGTCTACTTTTGAGAGAACAGCAGAAAGAGAGGGATGGTCCCCAGACCAGTGTGCTGGTATTATTGCTCCATTCCTCACTGGAGATCCCCAGAAGGCCTATTTCGAAGTGTCATCTGCTGATGCCAAGGTTTACAAAAGACTGAAGGCAGAAATCCTGGCCCGCCTTGGGGCGACTACTGCTATGCGTGCCCAAAGGGTACACCATTGGAGGTACCGCCTGGACTGTTTGCCAAGGGCTCAGATGCATGACCTGAGTCAGCTGGTCAAAAAATGGCTGCAGCCCGAGGTTTTAACGGGTCCCCAGATGGTGGAGCGGGTCGTGTTAGACTGATATCTGAGGTCGCTGCCACATGACCTTCAGAGCTGGGTGAGTCATGGGGACCCCAAGACAGTAGATGAGCTAGTGGAAATGGTTGAGAGACACGCTGTGGTGGAGGATCTACTGGGACCTGTCAAGCCTAGAGGACCCTTGCCAGTGAGAAGAGCCAAGCCATGAATAAATCAAGGAGTCAGCACCCAGGAGAGTCAAGGAGCGACCACCCCAGTGTCACAGAGCTCTGCTCCGGCACACAGGAATGAGGGCGTGCTGTGCTGGCAGTGTCACTCCTGGGGTCATATCCAGACCCACTGTCCCCTGCAGGAGGAACCCATGGAGTGTGGCGCTCTACGAAGGATGTAATTTTATACCCAGATGGTCTGTGCTGCCCACCTAGACCTAACTGAGGGGCGGTTTGAATGTGACCTTTGGGCGAAACAGCTTCATGCCCGAGCGCTGTTGGACTCTGGAAGTATGGTAACACTCGTGGGTTAGGGGTAGCTGGGGAGGTGAGTCCGGGAGCAAGAACCCTGAAGGTGGTATGCATACATGGGGACACCAAGGAAAACCCACTGGTGTCAGTGCCAATCACCACGTCCTGTGGCACAATTGTCCAGGAGGTTGGGGTGGTATCCGACCTCACCCATGATGTTATCATAGGGAGGGTCTGCCTGTTATTTGTTGAACTTTTGGACTACGTGAGCCAAGGACTACCGAAACAGCTGGACTGCTCTGTTCCCTTTAAGGGGTTGGACACCCCTGATAGCGTCTGGGAGCAGATGGTTCCCCAGCCAAAGGGACCCTTGAGGGGGGGGGGAACCCAATCTTATGCAGGTAATGGCTGGGGAGAACATAGAGGAAGCCTCCCCTCTGACATTTATGTCAGAGGAGAATGAAAAAGAAAGCTCCTCTAGACTTGCCCATCCTGATCTCAAGGTGTCACGGGGTGCATTTTCTTCTGCCCAAAAGAGGGATCCCACACTGAAAAATGCCTGGGAACAGGTTACCATAGATAATGGGGTGTCCCAAGTACCTGAGGCCGATAAAAGTTTCCCCGCTTTGTGGTTATTGGTGAGCTGTTATACCAGGTTACCGAGGTTAGGGGAGAAGTGGTTGATCAGTTACTGGTTCCCCAGCCTTTCAGACGCACGATGCTTGACCTAGCTCACAATGACGCATTGGGGGGGGGTCATCTAGGGGCTGACAAGACCGAGACATGAATAACGGACTGGTTCATGTCCCACCTGCCAGCTGGCCGCGCCAATGCCCCACTTGAGGAACCCATTGGTGCCGTTGTAAAAAAAGGGTTTGGGGTGCACCCGCGCTATGGATAGCAACACAAATACTGAACCAACAGTTTCAAAATTCAGAGTGTGGGGATCAGATGGTTATGCTGCCTCCAACTTACCACAAGGGTAAAGAAATGTAGGGGTTGGGAGGTGTTGGTATGGGGCGCTACCACCTTGCACAGCGAATTTCTTCGTTGTATGTGATCCAAAGATGAAAGTGCACAGTGCTTATTGGTGAGCAAATATTGTGCGAATTAAAATTATTTTATTGTTAAAATCTTAAATGTGCAATATAGTGCAAATATAAAAAAAATATAAAAAGACGGTAATTATCGTGTATCGATTGGATTGTACCGTATATGTATCACTCATCGGATGTAAACAATCATATATAAGTGACCAGTGCAAAAAAGTGCTAAGTGCAATTGATTGATTTAAACAATAAATTCTTTATTGTGGCCTCCTTTTAAAGAGGAAACTGACATCCGTGGTGAATATTACAAACACTATGCAGTGTAAAGTGAGAGAATAAAACGCCTGTTGCGCGTGTTGAGAGTGAGGAGTGCTAATACCGTGGGTAAAGCACTTACCAATGTCCTCTCCCTTCTCACTCTAGTATACTGTATCTCCCTTCTCCTGATGCCTGTAAGAGCTGGTTGTTCCGTACATGTAGTACATGTAATTACACATATACCCATGGCATGTGTGAGCAATACATTTTCCACACAATATACATTTTTCAAACACCTGTTAGCCCGAACAAAGTGCTTCCTCCACTGGGCCCAGTGGAAGCTTTTAGACAAGCTGAGTCACGGGCTGCTAACTTCCCCCCTTTGTGGCCTTTCTGGCACCCTGACTTTGGAGGAGCCTGACCCCTGTATGGGACCGAAGACTAGCTGTAAGTCTGCTGCTTTATTACCAATACCAGGATTTTGACTGTTTTTTTTACTTTGGCTGAAGTAAGCTGTCTTTTGTTTTGCTGCGATTCAAATAAATAAACTGTTTTGCTTTTACCAAACTGGCTGGCGGTCATTCCAGAGCTACCCCAGGTTACACTATGTATTTGACAGGAGTGCAAAAATGCACTGAAGTCAGGATATCTGTATAGACATGCGGGCCTCAGAGCGCTCTACCCCCCCCCCCCCCCCCCCACACATGCAACGTATGCCCCAGGCACTCCTTATGAATTCTCCTGAATTTCTCTTTAATCTTAACCTCAATTTTCCAAACAGCAAAATATGTGTATACCCCAGGGTGTTGGTCAGCAGCATTGTACATAAACTTTAATATTGCCAGATATAGTATCTCACAGAATTGAGTACACCCCTCATATTTTTGTAAATGTTGCATTACAACTTTTCATGTGACAACACTGAAGAAATGACACTTTGCTACAATGAAAAGTAGCGAGTGTACAGCTTGTATAACAGTGTAAATTTACTGTCCTCATCAAAATAACTTAACCCGCAGCCATTAATGTTTAAACCGCTGGCAACAAAGCAGGTGTGTTACATTTGGTGTTATTGCTCTCACTCTCTCATACTGGTCACTGGAATTTAATATGGCACCTCATGACAAAGAACTCTCTGAGGATCTGAAAAAAAAGAATTGTTGCTCTACATAAAGATGGCCTAGGCTTTAAGAAGATTGCCAAGACCCTGAAACTGAGCTGCAGCACGGTGGCCAATACCATAGAGCAGTTTAACAGGACAGGTTCCAGTCAGAACAGGCCTTGTCATGGTCAACCAAAGAAGTTGAGTGCACGTGCTCAGCCTCATATCCAGAGGTTGTCTTTGGGAAATAGACATATGAGTGCTGCCAGGATTGCTGCAAAGGTTGAAGGGGTGGGGGGGGGTGTCAGCCTATCAATGCTCAGAACATACATGGCACACTGCATCAAATCGGCCTGCATGGCTGTCGTCCCAGAAGGAAGCCTCTTCTAAAGATGATGCACAAGAAAGCCGCAAACAGTTTGCTGAAGACAAGCAGACTAAAGACATGGATTACTGGAACCATGTCCTGTGGTCTGATGAGAGCAAGATAAAAATATTTGGTTCAGATGGTGTCAAGCGTGTGTGGCAGCAACCAGGTGAGTAGTACAAAGACAAGTGTATCTTGCCTACAGTCATGGCGGGAGTGTCATGGTCTGGAGCTGCATGAGTGCTGCCGGCACTAGGGAGCTACAGTTCATTGAGGGAACCATTAATGCAAACATGTACTGTGACATACTGAAGCAGAACATGATCCCCTCCCTTCGGAGACTGGGCCACAGGGCAGTATTCCAACATGATAACGACCCCAAACACTCTTCCAAGATAATCACTGCCTTGCTAAAGAAGCGGAGGGTAAAGGTGATGGACTGGCCAAGCATGTCTCCAGACCTAAACCCTATTGAGCATCTGTGGGGCATTCTCAAACGGAAGATGGAGGAGTGCAAGGTCTCTTACATCCACCAGCTCCATGATGTCGTCATGAAGGAGTGGAAGAGGACTCCAGTGGCAACCTGTGAAGATCTGGTGAACTCCATGCCCAAGAGGGTTAAGGCAGTGCTGGAAAATAATGGTGGCCACACAAAATATTGACACTTTGGGCCCAATTTGGACATTTTTACTTAAGGGTGTACTCACTTTTTTTTGCCAGCAGCTTAGACATTAATGGCTGTGTGTTGAGTTATTTTGAAGGGACAGCAAATTTACACTGTTATACAAGCTGTACACTCACTACTTTACATTGTAGCAAAATGTCATTTCTTCAGTGCTGTCACTTGAAAATATGTAATAAAATATTTACAAAAATGTGAGGGGTGTACTCACTTTTGTGTAGCTGTACCCTGTAAATAGGCAGGCTGCAAGGGAAAGAGGTGGGGGGGCTAAACCTCCTGCTGAGTTTGCCGCAGTGAACTCAGCGGGAAGTGGGAGCTGTTACCTGTCAAAACAAGGTACCCCCCCAAAGGTGCCAAATGTGGCAGCAGAGGAGGGGGGGGGGGGGGGTTGGCTCTTGGACTAAACTATAACATTATCATTTCGGTAGTTTGATTTTGCTTTCTGGAAATGTTCTAACTTCCTATGTAAATAGGAGAGTCTGACCAGCTGTTATGCTGATCATTGCAACATTCCAGCTTGTCACCCCACAGCATCACACATTTCATGTAAAACACTCTGTCAAGTCAAACAACACCTCAAGAAAACCCTTATCAGCAGCCGTGTATTCTGTCATAAGGAAGGTCTAACCTATAGTTGCTAATTGCCAAGGAAGCGAATCCTGGTATATTGCTGAATACTTCCACTCTTCTATCTTAAGAATGACTTTGAGGAAAATTACTTCAAAATACCTCAGTCATAGTAGATTTTTTTAATATATCGAGAATGAAGAATATAATGAAGTATAGGTATAGTATATACAGGCCTCATGCGTACGACCGTATTATTTCTATGTAGGTTAGCAAGATCCTTCATAAAAAGTTGTCTGTACACTTGTTATTATCAGGACAGTGTGTGCTATATGTGTACATTCACCCAAAAAGTGTACAATACAAACAAAATTGTGTAGCCGTGGATTTTTTGTAGACATATAGAGAAATCAATAACACTGACATAAAATCAAGCACTTTTATTTGAACATTAATTTAAAAACACAAAGTCGGAAAATACTGCAAGGCATTAAAAATGTTTATTTTTGGTTCACATATGGCACTTTTCCACTGCATGGAACCGTACCGGTTCGGCACGCTTTTGTGCTTTTCCACTGCGGTACCGCATGGTATAGGGTGGGAACGGTTCGGTACGGTATGGTATAGGTTTGCTTTTCCACTGCATGGAACCGAACGGTACGGTAAGGTACGGCTCTGAAAAAACAGTACCTACTCGATTGTGGTTCCAACAGGTACCAAACTGGTACCATATCCCACAATCCTTTGCATGCAGTCACTACTAGCCACTGATTGGTCAGAGAATCCCACCCACCCCGTTGTTATCCCACCCACTTAACTTTAGTACTACTTTAGTGGAAAAGCAAACCTATACCGTACTGTACCGAACCGTTCCGACACTATACCATGCGGTACCGCAGTGGAAAAGCAAACCGGGCCAAGCAGGGCCGAGTAGAGCCGAGCCGGTACTAGCCGGTACTTGCAGTGGAAAAGTGCCAATATAGATGTATGATTCAAGAAAATAGAAGAAAGAAAAGTGAACTTGACACATTTCGAATACTCTTCTTCGGGGGTACATGTGAATGGAATCAATATGGTGGTACCCAAATTGCTTTGCCAATATTAGCTAGAATCACCATCCCATGGAATATCTCTATCACGTAAGGGGAGAGGCCAACATGGAGAAACAGGGGACACTTTTTCAACACTTATGTAATCTTCAAAACTGGTCAAAAAACAGTACACAATCACTTGTTAGTGTATCCAAAGATCCTGTAGCACAAGTGATCAGCAATTCATGTACAAGTTTTCACGAGAGCATCTCTATTTGTAAAAAGGTACATCCCGGAACCCTCGTACAGGACAACAGCAATCTCTCATTCATCACAACATTTTAGATAGTGTGAAACTTATATAATGATATATAAATACCACGCTGACTTGTTGGATTCATTTCCATACACACAAAAAAGAATCAATATTCATATCAAGTCCCATTTTTTTTTACATACACAAAAGGAATAATATTCATATCACAAACCCCTAAGAATAATCACATCACTTACACAATTGTCCTTTGCGCAGGTGTTTTGGTGCTTAACACTAATTATTTCACCAACATTTTAGATAAACCACTGAAAGGATAACAGAATCATGCCAAACATTGTGTTGCGATATTGCTGGACCTGATACCATGTTTGGTATGATTATATGACTTCTATGATCCTTCCACTGGTTCTATCCAAAATTTAATAAATGAGAAACCTCTGTTGTCCTACACAGGGTCCTGGGATGTAACTTTTTACATATAGATTTTGGATACACTAACAAGTGCCTGTCTACTGTTTTTTTCACCATTCTCCCCCTAGGTAATAGAGATAGAGATATTCCACTGGGTGGTGATTCTAGCTTTTACAGTCAGGTCCATAAATATTGGGACATCGACACAATTCTAATCTTTTTGGCTCTATACAACACCGCAATTGAAATGAAACAAACAAGATGTGCTTTAACTGCAGACTTTCAGCTTTAATTTGAGGGTATTTACATCCAAATCAGGTGAAAGGTGTAGGAATTACAACAGTTTGTATATGTGCGACAAGTCGAACTCCGTGATTTCCAATGTGTACCGTTCATTTATGTGTGACTTCAAGTCGCAACGACTTCAAAGTAGTTCCTGCACTACTTTGGGCCAACTTTGATGAGTTTTGAGGTCTATAGACCTCAAGATTACACAGGCTTTGCTTCAAGTCCAGTCAAAATCGTGGCAAAATTGCATGACTTTTAGGTTGCACAAGATTGAAAGGGCCTTAAAACGCTAATAAAAGGCTAATGCTCCTAAAAGCTACTAAAACGCGACTACCAGCGGGCACAAAAATTCTATTATCAGCCTTTTTCATCCAAATTTTTTTTCTAGGGTTTTTTAAATTAAAAACCCTATTGTGCATGGAGCCCTAATAGAGACAATTACTAGGGATGATCGAACGGTTCGGGTCGACCATCGGTTCGACCCGAACATTGGCTGTTCGAGATTCGGCCGAATTCCAAACTTTTTGCTGAAAAAGTTCGGAATTCGGCAACCAGAACCGACCAAAATGCAATGGGACAGGAAACGGGCTTTAAAAGACTGTGATTGGACCAGAACCATCAGTAAAAGCCAATTGAGGGGGCAGGAGAATGCTAGGAATGTGATTGGAGTGACTAGGGGGTCCAGAGGCCAATCATTAGTGAATACGCCCCCCAGTATATAAGATAGCCCCGCCAAATTCCTAGCATTGTAATACAGGGACGTGGAAGAGAGTGGAAGCAGTTCTGTTACTCCTGCTTCAAAGTGTCATTTAGCAATTATTAGTGTGAGGAAAGGGATATCTAGTGTAGTTAGGGTGCTATTTTCCACTTTAGTTAGATTCAAAAATCGAGTTTCTGTAGGGAAAGTGTTAGGTGCCAGGGTGACCGTAGTGTAGTGTAGGGTAAACTGACTCTGACTGCTATGGCAGTGTGACCAAACCCTTCCATGTCAGGGTGACTGCTATAGGTCACTTATAGAACAGGGATATGGCTTCTCGCCTGTCACCTTGCTTTTTGCTGCAGGCGTTTATAGGGCTTTTTGAGGACATGTTTGGAGTCAGGCATGACATCTGAACTTCTGTATAGGGGTATATATACACACACACTTATATGTATTTATACTCTTACACATATATAGGTGTATTAGGAGCGGAGTAATATGCCTGTTAATTATTTCATTAGCGCAAGCATAGTGTTCTGCTATTTTCACACCTATATGTGTGTAGGTATATATATATATATATATACATACATGTGTGTGTATATATACCCCTATACAGACGTTCAGATGTCATGCCTGCCTCCAAAGACCCCAAAAAAATGCCCCAAAAAACGCCTGCAATAACACACCTGGGCGTTTTTTTTTGGCGCAGGCGTTTTTTTGGGCATTTTTTTGGGGTCTTTGGAGGCAGGCAAAACATCTGAACTTCTGTATAGGGGTATATATACACACACTTATATGTATTTCTACACATACACACATATAGGTGTGATAGGAGCGGAGCCATATGCCTGTTAATTATTTAATTAGCGCAAGCATAGTGTTCTGCTACTTTCAAACCTATATATGTGTAGGTGTATATATACATACATGTGTGTGTGTATATATACCCCTACACAGAAGTGCAAATGTTATGTATGCCTGCCTCCAAAGACGCCCAAAAAATGCCCAAAAAAACGCTTGCTACAAAACCGGCAAGGTGTGAAAATAGCGGAGCCATATCCCTGTTCTATGTTAATTCTAATACAAACTAACTTTTTTTTCTGGTTCTGGACATGCTACAGAGCTGAAACTTCACAGGTACACTTTTTAGACCCCCCAGACACTAAATCCAAAGAAATCTCTTTTTTTTTTCAATAATTGGCTCTCTGACAATTTTTAAGAACTTTTTTTTGTGTGATTAATAGTTCCTGGGGCATGACCCAGAGGTCCTGGGGTCTCTTCCCCTCCATTTTCAAGTACTTTTTCAGATATCTTATCAATTTGCACACATACCACTATTATTATTATTATTAGAGAACAGAAATAGTCTGGAGTCTGGAGCAGCCATCTTCTTGTCCTGCTGGAGAAGTTCTACAGCCTCAGGGGCTGCTGCCCCTTTGAGGCAGTTCTGTTGGAGTATTGCTAGTGTTCATCGAGGTCCCAGCTATAGCAGACCTGGGGGGCCTATTCCTAAGTACCTTTGGGGATAATTAAGTGATTTCACCTAAGGACCTGGTCTGCAGAACTCACGAAGAGTGCCTGGTGAAAGCTGGAAAGTAGGAAGCTGTCCTGTGGCATTGTGAGTCTTCACACATAAGAGTGTCCGGTGTAAAGTAGGAACTTTGCAGTTGTGCTGTGACATAGAAATTTCCAGTGGAAACATGGAAGTGTTCAGCTGCCCTGTGACATTGTGAGTACTGACCTGAGCTCATGATCCTAGTAACTTTGTGCTGTTTTACTTTTGAGGTTATAAGTGCCAGTATAGCTCTCTTTCTGAGACAGCTCTTGCAGGATCTCATTCCTGGCCTTTTCCCTTTTATCCCTCGCTTAGAGGCTTTTTAAAGAACTTTAGCCTAGAAAAGTGTGTCCTGATGCTGTGCAGCATTTTTTGAGTATCCCATATCATCCCAACCCCTCTCCTGGTACAAGTTCTACTAGCAATAAATCATAAAAAGACAACTCATAGAATGTTTCTTGGAACTAGAGGTGGGCTGTTGCTTGGGTGATTGGTGGCCTCTGCACTGTTTGGGGAAGAACCAGTTAAAATCAGCGGCCTATGCAGGGGGTAGTGCTACAGTTCATTTTAACATACATTGTTTAAGGCTACTTCACATGTGGGCGCAGCGGATCACAGGCAGAATCACAGCGATTCTGCCCGCGATCCGGAAATCATTGCAAATCACGGGACGCCTGTGCGATGCCCGTGATTTGCAATGGCACCCCAAACGCTATGCGATGTTGCCGCGATTTCCGCCTGCCGAATCGCAGTAACATCGCGCAAACAGAATCACGGGACGCATGACGCACAAAAGAAGCTCTTGTACCTTTTTGGGCGTCATGCGTCCCGCGATTCTGTTTGCGCAATGTTACCGCGATTTGGCAGGCGGAAATCGAGGCAACTTCGCACAGCGTTTGGGGTGTCATTGCAAATCACGGGCATCGCACAGGCGTCCCGTGATTTATAATGATTTCCGGATCGTGGGCAGAATCGCGGTGATTCTGCCTGTGATCCGCTGCGCCCACATGTGAACGTAGCCTAAAGGTTAAGCATAGTGTAAAACAAAGTTGTTTTTTTCTCCCCTCTCTGACCCTAGCCCTCTCTGCACAGATGCATACTAGTGTGGTACAGATTTTGTTTACATTCCACCCTGCAATTCATCTTGTCCTGGCCATGCCTGCATAACTGTTCCTCACAGTTAATATTTTTTGTATCTCTTGCCTCTCCCTATAGAGCATAAGCTATTAGGAGCAGGGCTCTGTGAACACTCATTTATTGCCTTGTACTATAAGGGCTCTTTCACACGGTCCGCCTCCGTAGGCGGATCCGTGCTGCTCAGCAGGGATCGATCCGCCGATCCACGCTGAGCCGGCAATGACAGCTCCATCTCCGCTTGCAGTGCAGAGAGGGAGGTGTCACAGCTCCCGCTGCTCTCTGTGGGGGATCGGATGAGAGCGGACCGCCTGTCCGCTCTCATCCGATCCGATCCCTGGACGGATAGAAAAATAGGGTTTCCATCCGCCCGGATTTCACGGACAGGATCCGATACGGATGACATCCGCTGCCCTATAGAGCTGCATGGAGGATCAGATCAGATCCGCCTAAAAAACTGACAGGCGGATCTGATCGGATCGCCCATGTGAAAGAGCCCTAACTGTACTGTCTCCCTTATTTATGTAAAGTTCTGCACAAGCTGTTTTTTTGCTATACAGTATAAATCCTGTATTTTAATAATAAGGAGAATTAATAATATTTCACACATGCACATGCACAGCCAGGGCACTGAGGACTAGTGACAGAGGAAGAAGAAAAAATGCAGAAGGTTACAGCCATCCATCAAGATAAGTATGCTATTGTTGAGGGGGAAGTGAGCTAGGCTAGGTCGATGAAGGGGGGCAGGAAAAGTAGGTGCATCCTATAATGGTCACCTCTGCTCATGATTTTGGGCATCCAGTGTTCCTTTTGAATTATTTGGGTTTTGACAGATTTACTTTAATATAAAATGGTCGGGGCTTTTTTTCAGCGGGAACGCAGTTCCAGCACCTTCAGAACTAAATGTATGTTATGGCAAGGGTGCTGGGGTGTGCTGTAGGGTCTATTGATGCTGGCTGCTGGGGAATCTATTGTCGCAGAGGAAGGAGGTTTATTGTTGCTGGGGAGGTCTTCTGTTGCTGGTGGGAGATCTATTGTTGCTGGAGTCGGGTCTTATGTTACTGGGGGAGGTCAATCATTGCTGGGAATGATCGTTTGTTTAAGAAGGAGTCTTTGTTGTTGGCTGCTGGAGGGTCTATTGAGGTTGGCTGCTGGGGAATCTTTTGTTGCTGAAGGGGATCTATTTTTGCAGGGGGTCTATTGTTGCTGGGGAAGTCTATTTTTGCTGGTGGATAATCTATTTTTGCTGGGGGTGGGTCTTATGTTGCAGGGGGGTCAACCATTGCTAAGAGGGATACACTGTTGAGGGAGGGGTCTATTGTTGCTGGCTGCTGGAGGGTTTATTGATGCTGGCTGGCTGTTGTTAGTCCATAGTTGCTGGGTGGATCTATTGTCACTGGGGTGTCCATTGCTGCTAGATCTATTTTACTGCCTTTCTTGATATCATTAACAAATTCCAAAAAAAATACTTAATACCACAAAATGATACTTGGTTCTGTATTCTCTAAAAAGGATGGTATTGGGAGACGGATAAGAGGTGGAACCAAGCTCGGAGGTGGGTAGAGGAGGAGTCAAGGGAGGACTCAGGGAGGAGTTCCTGCACCTATTCTCTAAGAAAAAAAGCCATGAAGATGGTTAAGCACAAACAGATACATGTAAAAACACCCATGTATACACACCCTTATGGAATAATGCATATCCGTTGCAGCAAAAACAAAAATTACGAACAGGTTGTATGGAAAAAAATGCCTACCAACGGTGTGCGATGGGAAAGAGAGACGCCTCTAATACTGTAGAGTCCATGTTAGATGAAAATAATGGAACATAACAATTTCTGTAGGGAAATAATACATTTATGTATAAAGGTCTATATATCAAACCAAGATAAAGGACAACTGAAGAAGGACAGAGACATGTGGTTCCAAAAGACGGACGGTTGGGATGGAAAAGCCATACATGGCAGGTGCCTTAAGCTGGCACATGCACTGTGGCTATGGGCTTCTAAAGATTTAAATCCAATTCTCTTTCCAGCTACAATTTAACTTTTGTCTCCTTTCCCACCACAGATGCTGCATGTATCCTGATTTATATATTTACAGCTTTACTCCAGATGGAAATCAGCTCTCTGTCTTTGCATGCAGTGCAGCAGAACAGACTGCTTAGCTACTGAAATGGATACAAAACCACAAAGACAGAAAGTAGCAGTTATAATATATCATCCAGTGAGTGAAAGAACAATGCTGAGAGTGTTCCATCTGGCAGCCAAGACACATATAGGTCTAGCTTAAGCCTAGGGCAGCAGAGTGGTTCAGGCTATGGCACAAAAAATCACTTTCAGTCTTCCTGTTTTGTTTTTGCTGTCTGCAGCCTGCCAATTTCTCATTTAAAGGGGATTTTTTAAAGTAATCATATTTATCAAAAGTGACAAGTAGAGATATATGTACAATAGGCCCTTGTGCTTCAGGGTGGAGTCGGCACCCCATACATTTCAGAAAAGTGTGGAGTTGAGCCTTCGCTGCTGCCTCTAGCCCTGTTGGGCCTAGTGGAAGCGTCGTTAGTTTTCAGCGTATATAGGCAACTGGTGACAAGCACAGCTGACATATACTACTTAAGCATTCATATGCATAGAAAAGGTTCACTTCCTGCAGGGATCAATAAATCCTAGTGACAGCTCAACCCCAGCAAACCTGACATAGAAACACACTTAGGGCTTTGGTTAATGAAAATCAATATAAAAAAATTCAGTATCCCATGTCAGCCATCACGGTAGTGTTATATTTAGTGTTCTGACTGCTCCTAATGAACGAAAGGGGAAATATGGTGACCATGATCAATGCACATCACTGCTCCTTGCATTATCTTGCTATAAAAAAAAACACTATAGTTAGTGCAAACCTAAAAACCACACAGGTCTAGCACTGAGCCTGAAGTGTTACAGGAGTGTTGAACTGGTCTAGGATAAAATGTGATCCTTTCACCCGTTAATTTCAACAAAAATCTTTCCCTCAGATTTTACCGTATGTGCATTTGATGTGATTTATGTATTGTGTTTACCTGTAAAACCTCCCTTGGCCTGAGATAGCTTCTGGGCATCCCCATCTTGGATAAGATGTCAGTAGCCCCAGCAGGCTCAGATCCGTACCTTAAAGCGGGGTTCCACCCAAAAGTGGAACTTCCGCTTTAAGGACTCCTGACCCCCTAACATGCCACACATAATTTTTTTGAGGGGGGGGGGGGAGAGGGTACCTAATTTTGACAGGTTCCCACTCCAACTTCCATTTGGGCTGCTCAGGCGGCTAGAGCAGAAGTTCTCCTCTACCCCTCCCTCCCTGAAAACCTCTTGGACACGTCACAGGTCCCATAAGATTGCCCGGTCATTCAGGACGTGCAGCATGACTCGCGCATGTGCAGTGTGCACCCGGCTGTGAAGCCCACACTAGTGATGCTGGCGCCGCAGAGAGAAAGAGAACCAAGGCTTTTGGCGGCCACATCACTGGGACAGGTGAGTGTGTGTTTATTAAAAGTCAGCAGCTACACTTTTTGTAGCTGCTGACTTTTAATAAACACAGAAACGGCTGGAACTCTGCTTTAAGTGACACTCTATAGTATTCCAAATGTGTATAGTGAAAATGAATACAGCGCTAAGTTAAAACATATTAACATGGCTGCAGCATACCATGTGATGTATAAACATAGCATTTGAATAAAATAAAAAATGTTGCACTAATAACTCTATAATCAGAAAAAGTGACCACCTATCACATGATCAAATATTAAAAAATAAGGGAAAAAAAAGAGAAAGAAGTCCACAATAATCCAAGTGATTCAATCCAGACATGTGTGCAGTGAAAAGGTCACAAGTGCAACACAAATTCCATCAATACAACATACTGTGTCCACACCTCCACCCAGTGATCAAACACAAGGCTTACCAGACAGAATTGACCATTCATTAAAAAAAAAAAGGTCAATTTGAACATGTAGTATGACGATATCCTCTAATTCTCAATGGGAGCAGACCATCCTGGGCAGTATCGCAATATATCCTAGTAACGGCTCCTCCACAATCAGTATGTTAAGGATAAAAAGAGAGACCCCCTCATAGTGCATCTCTGTATAAACGTACTTTATTCAAAATAAAATCATTACACTCACATGATCTCCTGATTAAAAAGCGCTTGTCTCCGTGGGTTAAAATCCGTGGGTACACAAAAGATAGCTTCCCAAATGCTTCCAATATCGAAGTGACATCAGCTGGCTCCACCCTACGTGTTTCGTCATATCGGATGTCCCAGATATTATAATTATTTTGTTTGGAATAAAGTAAGTTTATACTGAGATACACTATGAGGGGTCTCTCTTTTCATCTTTAACATACTGATTGGGGAGGAATAGTTACTAGGATATATTGCGATACTGACCAGGATGGTCTGCTCACATTGAGAATTAGAGGATATCATCATACTACATGCTCAAATTTACCTATCATTAGTGGATGGTCAATTCTTTCTGGTAAGCCTTGTGTTTGATCACTGGGTGGAGGGCTGAACACAGCATGTTATATTGATGGAATTTGTGTTGCACTTGTGACCTTTTTACTGCACATGCGTCTGGATTGGATCACTTGGATTTTTATGGATTTTGTTCTCTTTTTTTCCATATTTTTTTATATTTGATCATGTGATAGGTGGTCACTTTTTCTGATTATAGAGTTTGTTAGTGCAGCATTTTACTCTATAGTATTCCCCTTTCCTTCTTGTGTTGCTAAGACTATTTCTGGTGATTTTTATAGCAGTGATACGGAGTAACATTTTAGCTACATTTGTTGTGTTTCGAAGATAAGGATTCCCCTATTGATAGGCAAATGAACCGATTGGACTGGTTTATGAGCTCACCAAAGGGAGTCACGGTAAAGGATATGATGTAGCAGGAAATAGGGGGGAGGGGAATTGGACTTGTGCTCAGACAAAGAGGACAGTTGTTCTGGAGATAAAGGACACACTTGCTCTGGAGGACAAGAAGGAGCTCAGCTTGTTCTAAAGACAAAGGAGCAACAGTGGTGCTGGAAGACTTCTGTGGAAATAGATGTTTTTTGCGGGACTCTGAAGGAAGGAACCATAAATGAAATGCCCAAGTTAAGTAGCTGTTTAGTATACCTATGCCTATCCTATACATGCTTATTTGTGAGGAAGGATAGATAGTTTGTACATTGTAGGCATATTTTGCCTACTTTGTATTCTATGCATTGTGCATCCTGCAGTTGTATGGGCAGCTTTTTAGTTTAAAGAGGTTGTAAACCCTCTCTTGGAAGTTGTACTTAAAGGTAAGCTTTTAATAAGGCTTACCTATAGGTACTGTAAATATCTCCTAAACTTGCACTGTTTAGGAGATACTTACTTTTAATGCAGCCGTTTACATCATCGGCGCATGCGCTCTGAAGGAACGGCCACCCATGCCATTCCTTCAGAGCCCTGTACCATAAGCTGCGGCTCCCGGCCAATCAGATGGCCGGAGGACGCGAACCAGGAAGCAGGACGGCCGAACATGTCCGCCGTCCTGTCGCTGTGCGGGCGGCACTGCGGAGCTTCGTTCTAAGGTAAGTATTTCATAATGAGCTAATATGCGATGCATAATAGCTCAATATGCCTTTCTGTTGCAGGTTTTTTTTTTCTAATCTTTTGGTCCAGAGTTTACTTCCTCTTTAATAAAGCAAATATTAATACACTACAGAGGTCTAAGTTTTTTTGTCTTATAACGCAAAGAACCTTAAAACACGCAAGCAAAACACCTCACCAAAGCAGCTACATGAAAGTGTATGTAAGGAGGTGATGGAAAGGCACAGAGTAGCTGGGCCAACATAGTCATTAAATAAGCACTACCAAAGGATGGGAGGCCTATGACGTGCAAAGAGGGAGGTAGAACTGTATCTGTACTAATGAATCCACTCTTCTGGAGTAGTCGAGTTCCCTAGCAAGTTTAAAGGCACATTGCAAGTAAATACAAAATTGTTTATGGAAATTAAAATTGCAAGTAGGGATTTCAAAAAGTTTTAAAATTGTTGATAGGTCCTCTTTATGCTTCCTGCTCTAACAACCTATAAGATACTCAGCATTGGCCCAGTAATTTCAGAGGAAAGGGAGAAAGCAGCATGTATCCAACCCTCCAAACAACACCTATGTTGAAGCAGCTGAAATCTCTGGCACCTCCACTGTTCAGGGGAATCAACACAAAATATTTGAAGATAGGCAAAAGACCACAATATAATATTAAGTACAATTAAAACCTAGAATGAGTATACTTAAGATGCTGTATTGGTTTTATACATGATTATTGGCAAGCATCACATGCCTTTTTTCCTTTACCAATTGTTAATAAATCGAACACCAATTAGCATTACAAGCAAGAATTGCCGTGGTCTTACTTTCTAGTTCACGGTTTCTCAACCAGGGTTCTGCAAGATGTCCCCAGGGGTTTTGCTGCAAGCTTACCTTGCATTGGATTTATATCTGCTCAATAGTGGCCTCAATGTCTTGGCAACTACCACTGGGCTAATTGATACCCCAAAGGTACTCTTGCCTTCACGAAGAAGAGTAGCACAGGATGAGAGTAGCAGTTGGAGGCTGCTCCTGTCTACTGATCCAGGTAAAAACTTATACTTAAGGCAAAAACAAAAAACATAGGCAAGCAATATGAAAACTGTCCTTTACAGGGCTGAGTCTGTGCTGAATTGCTGAAAACTTTGATGGTTGCTTTTGGCACTATGCTTTGGGTAAGTGCACATGTCCAACATGTTTGCATAAGAGAAAATGAAATGTGCATGTTTCTTGGAACTCCATATTTGATTTTACATAAAGTGCTACAGTTAGAGTTTACATACAAGGGACATATAAATACTCACTCAAGTAAAACCTTTTTATTGCATTTGGATAAGGAATTTATCCACATTTAATATATCAAGATAAGGAAGAGCTAAATCTATGAATGAATACAAACTGGATAGACCTCATTCAGACGCACGATGGCACCCATACTGCATGCATGAAGTGTTTGTTTTGTGTTTTTAACTGCACCAGCTGCAGGGGAGGACTGGGCCAGGGGGCAGGGGGGAAATTGCCCCCTGGGCCACTCTGATGCCCCACAAAAAGGCTGCTCCGCTTCTGCCACAGACATGCCTAAAAGATTCCTGGTAAAGAGAAGAAAAAAGTCCCCATCGCTGACCCACTGAGTGCGAGTTGAAGCCAAGGACAGAGCGCAGACCCCCCCCCCCCCCCCAGCATGGATGGTGTAAACTGTGTCTGAGCAGAGGCTGGTTCCATGCCCCACTGGAGACTCTTCTGCCCCAGCAAGCCCCGACCGAGCTGCCTCACCTTCTCCTGCTGGCAAAGTCGGGAACCTGGATTCAGCCGGGTTCATAGAGAGTATCTGGAGCAGGGCTTTAGCTTGGAATGGGGGTCAGGAGAAGGATTGGGAGAGTGAAAGGGGTTTGAGGGAAAGTGGGATAAGGGGCCGAGTCGCTGCACCATGGGCCTCTGGTTTGTACTTGCCCCCTGGGCCGAAGGCTGCCAGTCTGCCCTTGACCAGCTGCATGCAGGCAACCTATGAAATTATGTGCAGATATAGTGGCTACATGGACACAGCTGCATGTCAAAATTTGGCAGGCATGCAGGAGAGGGTGCACATCCCCAAACACACACACTGTCTGCGGCCAGGGCTGGAAACCCCCTCCTGCAGGCCTGTAAAATTTGACATGCAGCTGAGTCCATGCTGCTGCTGCACCTGCATCCACTGGCTGCCTTGCATGTAGCTGGGGGCAGATGCAGACATCAAAACAAAAGCCTCTTGTATGCAGTATGCAGGTAAGTATCCGCCTGAATAAGGCCATACAGCAGATAGTTATCAAGCATAAGACCGCAAATCTGGCAACAAATGTACAAAATCCATGAACTTACCAGCCTGCTATATTGTGTAAATTTTAAATGGGGCTGTGCTTTAAGTGTTACATTCACAAGAATATATATATATATATATATATATATATATATATATATATTCTTTTTTTTTAATTGTTTTTAGTAACTGGAACAGTAATCTGCACATACTGTATGTGGTAAAACAGTATTTCAGACTCAGCACAATGGTCTGGCTTAACAGCCTAGTGACTGGATGTGGAGAATCGTGGGCCAAGCACAGAACCCACAGAGATAGCAGTGTATTTATTCCTCCTCTATTATGCAGTTGCTGCAGTATTCTGCGCTATAGGAGACACAGGGATTGGAAGGGACTCTGACACTTACCCAGTCTGTCTACCTGATTTCACTGTGCTGATGATTATTCTGTAATTACATGCTGGTCTGCCAGAGCTCGATTTGTACAAACATAGGTAAGCTAGGTTATAAAAAGGTAAAATCCCACTTTGCTGCTTGCTTTGTTATATTATGTAATTTCTCTGTGGTGTAGGATTGAAAACAATTTAAAACCAGGCATTTCATTATTTGCAAAATCAGCAATTCTTTTATATGCGATATACAAAACTGTATAGCTATTAGGATCTGTTCTCCGTGGTTGCAGAGGGGCACTTGAAAGGCCTTGGGTGCTGTCATAGGATATTAGGATCAACTGAGCCTTAAAGCCCCATTGAAGTTTCAAAAATACATATGTAGTCAGATGGACATTGTACTAGCAACCCCCATTTTCATAATCTTACCTCCGCTTTCTGGATGCAACAATGGTGCAGAGTGCCTACATAGGATTGTGCAGTTTGAAAGAAACCACATTTGGACCTAGCACTCTCAGCAATATAACAGACATGTTCAGCCACACACCAACCCCAAGTGTGTGTAGCACTACCCCGGCAGGAGCTGCTGTTAAATTTGGGCCCTCTCTTCGTCACTGAGCCCTGGGCGGAGCACCACCCCTGCTGACACCACCAAAATATCTTGGCCAGGGAGCTTCCTGGCTGTCACTCTAAGAAAAATACGCACACACTTATAAAATAAATGATTGGGTTGTATTAAGATCATAAAAGAATGGCAGGCAAAGAAACAGTTAACAAAAAGCTAACAAGTGCGGTAGTTCAACGCGGAAACAATGCAACACAGTACAGTACTCCTTTAAAGATACTCCCAACCGCCCTACAGGACTGAAGATGTAAATGATAGCTCTTAGACTTTCCCCAAGTTAGAAAGAGAGGAGTAAAAAAACACAAGGTTTACTCACTTGTAGGCCCTCAGTCAGAAGAGACTAAGTTTAAGCTGCAGGAGGTTTGAAAATCTACCACCCACACTAACTCATGTATTGGGTTCTTCTGCCGGCTGGTTGAGGCCCTTAAGTTGGCACGCAGTAAAGTTTCATATTAAAGAGGAAGTTGCATCACAGAGGAAATGCCGGTATAAAAAAAACTATACTTTATTGAAATTAACAATTTTGGAGAAAGCTCGAAACAAGCAAAAAGTGTCAGCAGTTGTTCATCACGTCTGTGAGGCTTTGATCCAGACAGGCCACCATCATTCAGACAGGCCACCATCATTCAACCTCTGTCTGATGTCTACACGGCGTAGTGTGAAGGAGAGTGAAGATGGGTTCACGTACACAGGAGAAGCGAGTTTCCCCAGGATGAGCTGAATGCAGGTCAAGGTCCTATCGGCCCTATTGGGGAGTGGTGAGATACCTTAACAGCTTTGAGCTGGATGATTACGGTCTCTTATGCCATCCCTGCTCAGCGTCCTCTCCGTGTCTTGACATGCTATGGGTCCACACCCGCTACTACTGTCATCTATCTGCGATACAGCTAGTTCGTGAGCCGCTCCACTACAATGTGGATGTGAAGCATGTGGCACGGCATGCTAGTTGTTTTTCATTGAGGCTATATACCTCTTTGCAGCACCTTTCTACAGGAACAATTCCTTGTTGCTGTTTATTTATTAACTGCCATCACCACATTATCTAGCCCATTTCCTAATTGGAGACAGTTGTTCTAAGTACTCTATTACCTTTGCAGTGACTTGTTACATGACCCTTTCTCCTGCTGGGCTAATTGCATTATTGTTATGATCCTTGATATGAGTGTATGGATGGAGGTATGTTTGATGCAGCTGCCTGTCTGGCATGACAACGTTGTCTGTTTTTAAACTTGAATTGGTGGAGGTGTATTTTTTCTAATTGGCATGTCTTGATAAATTCAATAGTATAGTGTTTTTTTATACCGGTATTTCCTCTGTGGTGCATCTCTTGAGGAGTCTTGGTTGAGGAGCAGGTAATAAAGGGGTTACTCAGTCAGGTAACCTGCAGGCAGTAAGCGTGGCAACAATTAAAAAGCGTAGACTGCAGCAATAGATGGGCTATAGCGCCTGTGTCGCTTGCAAAGGCTTGTAACTGGAGAATGTCCTTGAACTTGAATGACTTGAACAGCAAACACATTTGTTTCAAGGTTATCACTATGTGGGTTAGGAACCATCCCACCCGGTCCTCATGATGCGATGAAGAGAGAAACGATGAGTATCCGGCTAGGGGGTCCCCTCGCTTTTTGAAGATGTGGCCATGATGATGTTAATGACCTCCTGTCACGTACCTTATGACAGAGCCTGGCATGCTAGCCGGAGACCTCTCGTACTGCCCTGGCTCAAGGGCCACTGGTGTTGTGACAGTGGCTGTGAGAGCACAGTGAGATAAGAGTGCCTGTATGATCTTCCATTGGTCACAGAGGTGTGTAGCAGGTGCATCACCAGAATTGAGCTGGATAGCTGAAGAGGATGACAGCAGGAACAGCAGAGCTCAAGCTGGGTTGGCAGCTGGTGGTAGCAGATGCAGGCACCCCGCAAGTGGAGGACCAGCTCACCAGGCACTATGCAAAGCAGGACAGATGGATGACTGGATGCAGGGTCAGACAAGCCAGGTCAGCTGGCAGGTCGGGCGATCAGGTATAAGCATAAACGGCAGGCGGAGAATAGTCAAGATGCAGGCAAAGGTTGGCAACAAGATAAAAGGCAGATATATAGGTATAGGCAAAGTCTTAAGGCAACCCGAGCTCGGGACAGGTGGAGTGCAAGCTTGGTCAGGATAAGCCGGGTCAAACATAGATCACAGGAACACAGGTAAAGCTGCAGATCAAACAGCATGGACTAGTGCAGCTGTTGCCCCTATATAGGCCATTTGGTTCCAGCATTAATCCAAACATTCGTGTGCACACACATTCACATCTGCATGTGCATATTCGTGCTCCTGTGCCCAGCAAGATGGACATCTGCAGGGCCACACCTGTGGATCTGCCTTTGCCTTGGAACTTTGGCTGCACTATGGCTAGTACGTCCCTGACACCTCCCGATCCTGCAGCGAACAGGTCTCCACCAGACTGCCCTTCTCAGAAAAACCCAGCCTTCCAGTGGCAATTGCAGTTTTCTGGCCTAACCCCGTCCCGGTCATGGCCCACGTGGCTCCACACTGTTCTTACACACACTTCTAGCAGAAAAACCTCTCTCCATCTCCTCTCTGTGTTTCTGAGCTTTAGCTTCCCAGAATTGTTCCAGTCCATCCACTGCACATAGAAGAGCGTGTATTTCAAATCTCCAAATCGCTTGCTGGCCTCCTTATGAAAACGCTAGTTGCCTGCATGGTACATTTTTTTTAAGCCAACAGAGTTCCATCCCTACCATCAAAGGGTTAGCTGGTTGTGTTAGTCCCCCAGGCCAAAGGTTCCTAGTCATCTATGGTGTCAGCAGATTTTTGGTCCCTTTGTAAAGTATATTTCAGTCACTTGGTGAAGTAACCCTGGAATTTTATTCCAGCATTCTTTCGCGCAGCTGGCTTGTTTGCTAGCTAAATATCTGTGGTTTCTGGTATCATATTCTGAATGGTCATGATTCTGTATGTTTGGAAATGTGGGTCAAGAATCCCTTCCTAATTTGAACTCTACCTTCTTTACAGTGATTTCACAAAGACCCTGTTCGCTCCATTCAGTGGGGGATCCGTGAACAGACCCCTGCTGAATTGGAGCCTAATGGGGCAGATGTGCTGAAAAGACAAACTAGAAATGAGGGAGCTGTCTTTTCTGACTTGTGTTTGAAGGTATGTATTCCAAGGCTGTCATTCTTATCTTTGTTACCCTACTTAGAAAGTAACCTTGAATATGCATGCAGCCACTAAAACGTCAGAACCCACAATATCCACTGTTGGATTCTTGATATATAAACAATTCCTAGCTTATTACAGGACCCCCTATTTGTGGTCACTGGTGACCCTCTTTTTTTATTTTTGTTTGTGTGGGGGGGGTTATTTATAATCGGTATAATCTTGTGTGCTCATTTTTCTGGACCATATTTTAGAAGCAGTGTGACCCGTTTGGACTCCATCTTAACCCCACCCACTACATTCTTTCCATCAATATTTATGGTCACTATATACATCAGGTGACTGTGTTGTCAAATTTTTCAGCTACTTTGGCTTAACTAAATTTAAGAACTTTTTTTTGCAGATTTTTAGACATAATTCCCATTGGTGTCCATTCTCTGTGGAAGGGCTTGCACACTTGGGACTTGCTCTATGTTTGGCCCCCTTTGTAGTCTACCGTGGGGGAGCTCCAGTGCTTAGCTCAATGTTTGCTAATGTTTTATATGGTGTATTGTTTTGTGATGTTTATTATAGCTTTTTTCACTTAATTTATAAATTATTATGTATTCCCTCTGCCTCCTGAAGAAGCGGTATGAACCACAACACATGTAGAAGAAAACACCATATCTGGAGTCTGTTTCTTTGTAGTACAGCTATGTCATTTCTACTCAATAATATGAGGTTTTGCATAATCTTTGGTTGTAAGAAGAATCTTCAGCATGCTTTGAGGGGCAATATTGTATGTTTAAATTCATTTTTCATTTTGATATGTTCTTATTATATTGTAATAAAACTTGATTTTTATCATATTACATTTGTAATTGTTCATGGGGTAACAAAGTGCTTTACATCCTTCTGTAATATTTAGGATGGGGTACTCCCTATTTTACCTGTTTGTTTTTCCTTCTCACTTTCTGGCATGGGCTTTGGAATATGCATTTGAGCACCTCCAATATGCATATACTTGTTCTCTATCAGTAACTCACCAAGCCATGAAGGAAGGATAAGGATGACAGTTGTGGAATATGCACCACCAGTAACAGCTGCCATAGTTCTCCTTTGATGGATTATTTTTAATGAGCTTTTTTCAAGATATATATATATATATATATATATATATATATATATATATATATATATATATATATATTTAAAGACTGTCAAACTAGTTGGATATAATTCCACAAAAGCCTAACAAGAATCTGCAGGAATCTTCATCAGAAGCACATGTCCACATATATAAACACATAAGAAAGCTCTGGAAGGTTTTGTTCCCGTCTGTGTGTGGTGTAGTCAGCTATTACTCTGAGTAATGAATGTTGACTTTCTCCAGCTGTTTCCAGCTACAAATCCTGCTCGGCTGACACACACTAGCAGTTGTAGTTCACCAGACGTAGCACTGCAGCAAATGACCTTCTAAAAGGGTTTACTGGAAATGGAACAATACAAGAGATATCTAATTGTAATTTACAGGTTTCCACAGAAACCAAAAGCTTTTTTTTTTCGTTCTCTCTTTAGTGGAAGTAAAAACAAAGCGTGGGAAGGGAAGGGGACATTGTAGCGGTGGAACATTATGGCCAATGCTTTGTCTGGTGATATTGTGTAGCTCCTGGTAATGGATTTTGGATTATGTTGATACATATTCTGGTAGCGATCAGGGTGAGTTAACCTGGAGGGAGGTTATTTTATTTGAGTGGTCACTGCAGGGTCGCTAGAAAAATCATAGAATTTAAGATGGATTATATGAATTTTAACAGCTACTTTGAGAGGAATTGCATTCTGTAACATAAATTGGCGATATAAACCTCAGGAATGTGTTGTTTTTATGTATATGTAGCCCTCTTTTGGGTGGGGGAGGGGCAGGATATTGTTCTAAACCTGTAGGTAAATAAGAGAACCCAACCCTTTGCTAAGTGGAAGAGTGTGTTTTTTTTTTTAAACAGAAAATAATTTATTTAAAAAGTATCCGGTATATAAAAACACAGTACATAGCAATGTAATATAAAAGGGGGCACATTATGTGGCCACTTGTGTGGGATTGTGGCCACCTGGTAGAAGTTTGGTTAGTTAAAAGCATAGGGTTATAGGTGTACAGTAGGCTAGTGAAAGGTTAAATTTACCTGAGCATTGCAGCAAATATTAGCCAATCAGTGTGCAGGGAGAGTTTCTGGCAGGCTGGGCAGAGGCTATATAAACCTGGTTTGGGCTAGAGTGCTTCCTTTTGCACAGAAGAGCAGCAAGGAAGAATTTTCAGCCAAAGAGTCCCAGAATTGCTGTCCCACCTGCTGCCATGGAGGCCCTGCTAAAACAGCTGATAGTGAAGGCGGAGAGTGCGGGAGGTGAAGCATGGCTGAGGCAGTGTCTCTCAGCGTCCGGAGCTGAAGAGAGAATGCCGGCGGAAGCGCATCCTGTTTCTTCACAGGCAGAAGCGCCTGCAGCGAGGCCGAGTGTACTTACAGTGCGGGAGACGAGAGCGCGGAGGAGCCGGGCCCCAGAGAGGGAGAAGACGCCAGAGAAGCCAGCCAGTGTGACGGACAGTGAGCCGCCGTGCGGCGCCATGGATCTGAAGACGGCTCAGGCGCGCATGCGCCGTACATCTAAGAAGAGAAGAAGAGCCTCCCTATCTCCAAGAAGGGGTGGCGGAGGGCGGGCTAACGCCTGCCAGGCGGACCCAGAGAAGGAGAGAGGGCGTCTGCCATCTCCACAGAGGAGCATTCCTGTAGTGTCCAGAACGCCTGCTGTGGGAGTGTCTACAGCACAGCATGGAACACTAGGAGCAGCCCCCAGCGTGCTAATGGAGGAAGCTGAGCAGCGACCTGTTCTCCCCCCAGCAGCTGGTGAGTTATGCAGGGTTCAGGATTTGTCCTCATTGATTAACTCTTTGTCCTCTCTAGTGCAATCTTTCTCTCAAGTCTCCCCTGCTGTTTCTCCTCTCTCTGCTAAGCCTGTTTTGTCTATTCAGCAGCAGCCAAGCTGTGAGCTTAGTTTCTCTCCTGCGGTGTCTACTGTCCCTAATTTGTATGGGGTTAATGTCACAGATGACAATGTTAGCCATAATATATTTAAAGAGGAGAATACTATGCCTATGCATGCACCTTTACTGGGAGGTAGTGGTGTGCCGGAAGTATGTATGAAAGGTGCGATGCCATGTGAAATGTCACCTTTGGGCTACCACCTGAGTTTGGGAGTTAAAGAAAAAATATGGAAAGGTGATTTTGTAGATTTGTTATCATTGTTGCCTGCACACAAGGAACTGTTGGTTAGGACGGATAAAAGAGATGACAAGCAGGAGGAGGAGCGGCGCAGGGGGGCTCCTAGGTCTTTCCATAACTGGCTGCAGGCGTTTTGTATATTCGCCGGAGTAATGGCAGAAAAGCACCCTGAGAGGTGTGGGGGCTTATTCCAGCACCTGGACCATGTCTTGGAGGCGTACAAGAGCTTCGGGGGGTTGGGCTGGTATTACTACGACGAATCTTTTCGTCAGAAGCTGTCGGTCCACCCCTCTTTAAGATGGGGTATGAAGGATGTGGGCCTGTGGCTGAACTTAATGTCTCCGCAGAGGCAGAATCCTGTTAGGCAGCCGGTAGGAAACATACAGAATGCAGCATATCGCAAAGGTTGCTGCTTCGCTTTCAATGAGAATCAATGTCGGTGGAATGCGGCTTGCCGTTATAAGCACGAGTGTTCGTTCTGTGCGGGCCCACATCCAGTGAGTAAGTGTTTTAGAAAGAACGCTGCTGTTGGGCAAACCACAAAGGATATTTTTCCAAAAAGCCTGCACGCCTGTGAGGCTGGAAAGAATGCGTCCGTGGTTGGACAGGTACCCAAACAGGGAGAGGGCCCGTTTTCTCATTGAAGGTTTTGAGAGAGGTTTCCCTTTGCCTTCATTTGTGGGAAAGGGATGTACAGAGGTGGGCAACCTGAAGTCAGTGGAAAATTTTCCACAGGTGGTTAGGGACAAGATTTTTAAAGAAATCGAGCTGGGTAGGGTGGCGGGTCCTTTTGAGCGGCCGCCTTTTGACAATTTTCGTGTTTCTCCACTGGGAGTGGTCCCCAAAAAGGAGCCGAATGAATTCCGGGTCATACATCACCTCTCTTACCCGAAGGGAAGCTCGCTGAATGATGACATCGATGAGACTCTGTCATCAGTATCTTATGCCACGTTTGAAGAAGCCATAGCTAAGATTCGGCTTTTCGGGCAAGGGGCATTGTTGGCAAAGGCGGACATAAAGTCCGCATTTCGACTTTTGCCTATATCACCTTTGGCATTCAATTCTTTGGGCTTTCAGCTGGAGGGTTTGTATTTTTTTGACAAAAGCCTCCCTATGGGATGTTCTTTGTCCTGTTCGTATTTCGAAACATTTTCTTCTTTTTTGCACTGGGTGGTGTCAGCCAAGTCAGGTAGTGTGGGAGTGCTGCACTACCTGGACGATTTTTTGTTCGTGGGCCCACCAGATTCGGTTGATTGTCTGTCTTTGTTGCAAACCTTTAGGACAGTGGCGGAGGACTTTGGGGTTCCTCTGGCGGAAGAAAAAACTTGCTTGCCCGCTACAAAAATGATATTTTTGGGTATTCAGATTGATACCGAACGCATGGAGTTTTGTTTGCCTATGGACAAGGTGGCAAGGTTGAAATCTCTGGTACAGTCATTCACGTCGCGGAGAAAGGTTCTGTTGAAAGAAATGCAGTCCTTTTTAGGTTTGCTAGCGTTCGCGTGCAGAATTATGCCCATGGGTAGGGTGTTTTCCAGACGTCTTTACCTGTCCACTTCGGGCTTGAAGGCCCCATTTTCCCACATCAGATTGACTAGCGACCTTCGGGAGGATTTGTCGGTTTGGGCGGAATTTCTTGAAATGTACAATGGTCGTTCATTTTTTCAGGAAGAGTTTGTTTTTGCCCCGGATTTCCGCTTGTTTACGGACGCGGCGGGTTCTAAGGGCTTCGGAGCAATTTGGCAGACACACTGGTGTTGTGCAGGATGGCCGGATTCGTGGAGGATTGGAGGGCTGACGAAGAACGTGGTTTTGTTGGAACTGTTTCCGATATTAGTGGCATTGGATCTATGGGGTTCCTGTTTCGCGAACAGAAGGATTTTGGTGGAAACTGACAACAAAGGGGTCTTGTTTGCGGTAAACTGCCTTTCATCCAAATCTATTCCTGTAATTAAGGTGCTCAGGAGGGTTGTCCTTTTGTGTTTACAGTACAATATATGGTTGAAGGCAAAACATACACCGGGTGTCTTGAATAATCTGGCCGACGCTCTATCTCGGTTTCAGATGGACCGGTTTCGCCAGCTGCTGCCGGAGGCGGACGAAGAAGGTACCGAGATTCCGAGCCGAGTGTGGACAGTTGTTGGGACCTAGTCGAGAGAACGATAGTGGGATCAGTGGCCCCGAGGACATGGGCGAGCTACGCTGCTGCCTGGAGAAGTTGGTTGGCTTTCACGGAGGCGAAGGGCCAGATGGAAGGTCGACCGGAGGAATGTTGGGTTTTGGAGTTTGTAGGTTCTTTGATGCAGCGGAAACTGTCTTATAGTCACTTGCGTAAGACACTGGCGGGCATTTCCTTTTTCTGCCGCTTGAAGGGTTTTCCGGCTTGTACATCTTATTTTTCAGTACAGCAATTATTGAAAGGCTATAGGAAGGAAGTGTCGGTAATAGATGACAGGAGACCTATTTCTATTGAATTATTGGGGGATATCTGCGGTATGACTTCATCAGTATGTAGTTCCGTTTACGAAGCACTGTTGTTCAGAACAGCTTTTGTCTTGACCTTTTTTGGGGCGCTGCGCATCTCGGAGTTGATACCGTTATCAAAAAAAGCAGAAGGGGGCCTTTTCTATGATCAGGTGGTGGTGGGCAGGGAAGATATCGGGATTTGGTTACGGCGCTCAAAGTCAGACACCTTGGGGAGAGGTGTGGGGATTACTATCAAGGCCCAACAGAATAAGGATATTTGCCCGTTGAGTATGGTAAAAAGATTTTTGAAAGTAAGGCCAGTTTGTGGTCGACATTTTTTAGTTCACCTGGATTCTACTCCTCTAACGAAATACCAGTTTGACTTCATTCTACACAAATGCTTAGAGCGGCTGGGTTTAAGTAATTTTAGGTTTTCCTCACACTCATTTAGGATAGGGGCAGCATCGGAGGCGGCTAGGAGGGGATTTTCGGATAGGGTAATACAAAGTATGGGAAGGTGGAAATCTAAATGTTTTAAAGTATATGTAAGGCCTAACTTGTTTGTTTGAATTCTCCAGGTTCTCAGCGAGCAGTCTGGATACTGGGACACTCCTTTATTTTCTGGGCGAGAAAGAGAGCATCGCAACATGTTTACAGTACAAATTTAGCTCTACCTCCGGAGTTTAGATTGTTTTGGAAAGGAATTAGAGGCCTGCAGTGGCACCAGCTGTACTTTCATTTGTCTAGATTATTCCAAGTTTGGCCTCCTCCGGCCATTGTGATTATCCATGCTGGGGGTAACGACATTGGTAATATTAAGACATTAGATTTATTATTTAAAATGAAACAAGATTTACATTTATTTTCCCTTTCTTCCCCTGGGACGGTGGTGGTTTTCTCCGAGATAGTTCCTCGGCTTCCTTGGCTTTCTTCATCACAGAGGAAGGTTATGGAGAAGATGAGGAAGAGGGTCAATAGGGCGATGGAGAAGTTTATGCCGTCTATCGGCGGCTTGTCCTATAGGCATGTAGATTTGGAGGGTGGCATCCAGGGGCTTTATCGCCAGGATGGCATTCACCTTTCAGATGTGGGGATTGATATCTTTAATCTAGGGCTGCAAAATAGCATTGAAAAGGCCGCGGTGGTGGGGTAGGGCCGTCCTTGTTGCTCAAGTCCGGCTGGTGGGGACATTGTATTTCATATGGTATTTGATTTGATTGATGCTCGAGTTGTTCTATAACTGAGCAATTATAAGTTATTCAGTTTGAGTGTTTTTTACAAGCAAGTAATTTTTATGAATTAATTTATTTCATTTAAACCAATAAAGCGTGCCGCGGCCTTTTTCTTTGCCAAAAAACTTGAAGTCAGTGTTATTATTTATATTAAATTAAGTATGGTTAAGCGGGAGTGTGGCCTACAATTCCATATAAAAGGGGGCACATTATGTGGCCACTTGTGTGGGATTGTGGCCACCTGGTAGAAGTTTGGTTAGTTAAAAGCATAGGGTTATAGGTGTACAGTAGGCTAGTGAAAGGTTAAATTTACCTGAGCATTGCAGCAAATATTAGCCAATCAGTGTGCAGGGAGAGTTTCTGGCAGGCTGGGCAGAGGCTATATAAACCTGGTTTGGGCTAGAGTGCTTCCTTTTGCACAGAAGAGCAGCAAGGAAGAATTTTCCCCGCCCCCCCTCCCCTTTGTCGCGAGCACCTTTGTGTGGTTGGGTCACCCTAGTAGACTAGGGGGGACATTGTATTTCATATGGTATTTGATTTGATTGATGCTCGAGTTGTTCTATAACTGAGCAATTATAAGTTATTCAGTTTGAGTGTTTTTTACAAGCAAGTAATTTTTATGAATTAATTTATTTCATTTAAACCAATAAAGCGTGCCGCGGCCTTTTTCTTTGCCAAAAAACTTGAAGTCAGTGTTATTATTTATATTAAATTAAGTATGGTTAAGCGGGAGTGTGGCCTACAATTCCAAAAGAAACATCATAGGTACAGATTGTCAACATTCCCAGGCAAGAGCTACTAAACTAGTACATGGATTGCAGGAAAAAACTTACCAGGAAAGGTTAAAGGACCTTATCATGTATAGCTTGGAAGAAAGAAGAGACAGAGGGGATATGATAGAAACTTTTAAATACATAAAGGGAATCAACTCGGTAAAGGAGGAGAGCATATTTAAAAGAAGAAAAACTACCACAAGAGGACACAGTTTTAAATTAGAGGGGCAAAGGTTTAAAAGTAATATGAGGAAGTATTACTTTACTGAGAGAGTAGAGGATGCATGGAATAACCTTCCTGCAGAAGTGGTAGCTGCAAATACAGTGAAGGAGTTTAAGCATGAATGGGATAGGCATAAGGCTATCCTTCATATAAGATAGGGCCAGGGACTATTCATAGGATTCAGATATATTGGGCAGACTAGATGGGCCAAATGGTTCTTATCTGCCGACACATTCTATGTTTCTATGAACACAAGCCATGTAATTACAGTGGAAGCAGGAATCCCTACCTAGCTGTCATACATATGGGATAGGGAAAAGGAAAAAAGAAGGGGGGGTGGTAAGAAAGAGAAGAAAGGATGGAGGGGGAAAATAGAGGAATAGAGGGAGGTCGCCAGGAGGCTTAAGGATGGGACAGGAATAGGAGGAGGAAAATAGGGGGAAAGGGGGAACATGGAGAGTAAAGAAGGCAGAAAAAAAAAGGGGGGGGGGGGACCAACACAGTAATCAACAAGCACAAGTCCTTGACTTAAGGAGCAACAAATTCCCAACAGTATCCAGGCTATGGCTGTCCAACTGCTTCAAAATGAATCTATCCAAGTGGACCAAATTTTGCAAAATTTTCTAGAACACTTTCGGTTGAGATAGGTAAGCTTGTGTAAAGGGTAGAAGTATATTCACAGAAGAACACCAGGAAGTAGCAGTTGGGGGCTGAGCAGATTTCCAACATAAAACTATCTCCCTGCGTGCGTAAAAGGAAGTGTACCAAATAAACATAACAAGTTTAACATATCTACTCATATAAGATTCATTAAAAACATTTAGAAGTAGAACCTTGGGATCCAATTTTAAAAGTCAAACCATACACCTGGTTAACATCAGTCACCACCTGAGTCCAAAACAACTGTAGGGAGGGACAGGACCATACCATATGAAAAAATAAGGCTTCTGGGGCCTGGCACCATGGACAAGCCGAAGAGATAGATGGGTAAATTGAGGTGATATAAGAATCCCTGCATTGCAGGGGGTGCGGTTGAGCAGCCTTTACCTGGTCACAGCATCTGTAGAAGTCTGCTTCGGGATCTTCCTATCATTCCTTTGAGCCTGGTATCGTCTGAATTGGTGAGCAGGCAGAAGCCCACTCACTTTGCACCCCAAGAGACACTGCAGGCAGACACCTTAACTTTGCTTCTTTAACTAAAGCCCCATTCACTTACCTATTAGGCACTTTTACTGCCTTCCTGTTAAGGCTAATTTTCAGCTTTCAGCATTGTCGCACTCTGAATGACAATTGCGCGGTCATGCAATACTATACCCAAATTAAATATTTATAATTTTTTACACAAATAGAGCTCTTTTTTGGTGGTATTTAATCACCACTTTTTTTTTTTTTTTGCTAAATAAACTCATTTTCATAGCTTGTTATAAAATTTTTCAAACAGGTTATTTTTCTCCTTCACTTATGTGGGCTGATGAGGATGCACTGATGGGCACTGATAGGCTGCAATTATGGGCACTGATGGGGCAGCACTGATGGGAATTGATGGGCACGGATGAGGCAGCACTAGTGGACACAATGAGGCTGGACTTACAGTATAAGTGGCACTGATGGGCACTGATAGGAGGCACTGACAGGCGGCACTGATGGGCACCGACAGGCGACACTGATGGGCACTGGTAGGTGGCACTGATAGGTGACACTGATGAGGAGGCACTGATTGACAGCACTGTGGGCACAGATTGGCAGCACTGGTGGACACTGTTGGCACTGCGATGATAATCAGGACACTGATAATCAGTGCCCTGATTATCAGTGTACATGTCCAAATTGGTCCAAAGTGTACAAATTGGTTATTGGCTCTCTTCTTCTCTCCTCATACTGTCAGCATGAGGAAAGGCACGCCGATATCTGGCTTATATTTTCATCTGTGATCAGCTGTGATTAAAGAGCTGCTGATTGGCTCTTTACCTCAATCTGTGATCAGCAGTGTCCTCCGGACACTGTAATCACAGAGATAGCCTCCCAGAATTAGCCAGCCGGCTGTAGCCATCATTCGGCTATAGCGTGGTCAGCAAGTGGTTAAGGAGACACTTTACATTTGCTGTTTCAACATTGAATGCCATTATCCATGAACTATACCAGGCCCTTGTTTAAGCTAGCTGAAGACATACAACACCTGAAACAAACATGACTCCTCTGTCTCCCTCTCCCTGCCCCCTCACCAAAGGGACGTTGGGTACCATAGCTGTCAATATCATTAAGGAACTCTTTTCAGAGACCAGGGTCTTATACCTTGTGTATATTCTGTTGAAACAGTCTTGAGTATCTGTGTTTATGTAGGGTTGTGTCGTCAAAAGAGAGTAGTCAAAGATAGTCAGTTTTCTCTTTTCTTACCTGTGGCCATAGACCTTTTTCAGGTTACTGGTTGTTGCTCTTTTTGTCACTGAAACACTATATTCATAATTATCCTGTTTATTTGTGCAAAGAGTTAATATTTGCCTATGTCACCTCTTGTTGATTTGTTTAACTGTAGAATTCGAAGGAAAATAATTACATAATTATTGTGTTACAATTTGGTATCTGGGTAATTGCATTCAGAAATGTCAGAACCCAGGGTGTCAGAGGTGTAGGGAGACTTGCAAGGTCAGGGCAACCATTGAGGTCAAATATCTTTAAGCAGCCTTTGCAGGGGTAGTGCTACACCTGCTTAGTCCAGAAAGCTATGGAAATTAGTGGGCAGGGAGAGTCTTCAGCAAATAAAATTTTATACAGCCCTTGCCAATACTCGGGGAGGGTCGCCCAGATAGTAGCTGGAAGCCTGTGTAAATATTCTGGGACAAAAAGCAGCAAGGTCTTTTTCCTTAGAAGGACATCACAGCTTAAGGGGAGCTGCTTACCTCCTTAGGCCATCCTGCCATGTACCTGCAGGGTGTTGAGGCTTCAGGTGGGCTACCTGGAGGCCTGCTTTGCTGGAAGCTACAGAAAGCTGACTAAGAGACTGTTAATTGAGGATCTAGTCTGGTGTCACAAAGAGGCAACCAATTTTCCAAGGACATTTGTGGGTACAGATTGGAGATAGAGATCCTAGAGACGATGGGCTGAGGCCATCCCTTGTGTGTTAGACTGTTAGTTAGTTGCATGTTTAAAAGAGACATAGTGTCCAGAAGAGCTTAATCTATTTAATTCCCAGTGAAAGGACTTACTATTACTGTACAGGAATTATTTAGCGCCAACAGTTTACGCAGTGCTTTACAATATAAAAAGGGAGACAGTACAGTTACAATACAATAAAATACAAGAGGGTTAAGAGAGCCCTGCTCATAAGAGCTCACAATCTAAGAGGGTGGGGCAAGTGGTACAAGATTATACCTGTGGTAGATGAGCTGATGGAAGTGATAAAAGATTAATTGGAGGCTTAATAGGCTTTCCTGAAGAGATGAGTTTTCAGGGATCACCTAAAGGCAGCCAAAGTAGAAGATAGCTGGACAGATTGAAGTAAAGAGTTCCATTAGGATTGGAGAGGCTCTGGAGAAGTCCTGAAGACGAGCAAAGGAGGAGGAAACAAAGGAGCTTTAGAACAGAAGAGGACAGTTTAGGTGATATTTGGAGACAAGTTTGGTGATGTAGCTCAGGACAAAGTTGGAAATGGCTTTGTATGTTGTAGTTAGTATTCTGAATTGAATTTGCTGGGCAATCAGAATCCAGTGTAGGGATTGGTGCAGAGGGGTAGCAGACACTGAGTAAGGTAAGGGAGTCTGGCAGCAGAATTCATGATAAACTTAAGAGGGGATAGCTTATGAAGAGGTAGGCCTATGAGAACGGAGTTGCAATAGTCAAGGTGAGAGATAACGATAGACTTTGCTTGGACTTTCCACCAGAAAAAGATTATTCTCATCATTTTTATAGAGATAAGTGTCCTCCTATTTGTACTTAGTTATGGAGTATTCCACTCAATTCCTTAACCCCATCCAAGTTACCCAAACATAAAAACATGACCTGGACTGTTCATTGAGCTAAAGAGTGGCTGTGACCATGTGCCTGGCTGCGGGGCAACTATTGGGGAAAAGGCTCCAGACAATCTACTAAGCGGCTACATTGGGGGTAACACTACACATAGAAAATGTCCCTACAGTGGGCATGCATGATACAATCTCTTGCCTTCATTATATGATGAAACGCAGAAATTCTTTACTGATCATGATATCTCTCACAAACCAGCTGTCATTCTATATCACGGGTTTCTGAGCATTTTTTACAGCTTTAGAAAGGGTCGTGTTAACAGAAGGAGTGAGCACGTAGATGGCTTGAAGACAATATGGGCCCTGGTGTGTAATTAATCTTCCATCGCCTAGCAGCTACATGTGCTTAACAATATATGCATTCAAAGTGGTAGCCTGGGCACTTTTTTATTGTTTAGAAAAAGCATGGCATAAGCTGGTATTCCCCTTTAAATATTGTTTCTGTCGCTCTGTTTATAGCAATACAAACGGTGAGATTGTAGCTAAGCAATTCATCTTGTGGGAAACCAGTCAAAAATGGCTAGAGCAATTTAGGCCCTATGCCTTCCAATCCCAATCAGATAAAACTATAATTCCTTTGCCAAGCAAAAAGCAGCAAAGGCAAGGTTAGCACAAAAAACAAAAAAAACCCATAATAAAGCAGAATTATCTACAAACCTATACAACACATTTATTGTTTCTGAACCCTTAGCCAACATAAGTTAGGTAATGAATGCAGTAGCATTTCGGAATTATTTAAATCAATCTTTGATTATTAAATGATCAAGGTAATTCATCTTGCTGTCTCTAGGTCTCTTATACATGTTATCTATGATTAGTTCTCCCCGATCCAAACTCGAATAAAAGCCCTATCTATCATTGCCAACCACAATGCTATGGTAGAATTAAACGCTGAATTAATGATTAATCTTCCCAACTCTCAATAATAGATCACTGCAAAAATAGAAGAGCCATGTTATCCGAACAGAATAAAATAATTTCTCTCAATTCTGTAACCTGTACTATGCTTTATATTATAGGCAAGTTTGCTCATTTACTGTATAATCAGCATTTAAAAATTATCACGTGACAACAACCTTTTTCTGTATCATTAACAATGAATTAGGTGCTTTAAAAGTAATGCCTCCATCCACTAAAAATTATGGAAAAACAGCCACCCATTAAAAGAAAAATGTAATACCTACCAGTCCCACTGCCACTGGGTTACACCAGCTGCAGAATATTCAGCATCCTTCTTCTGGGTGTGTCAGATGCCCACACACCCTACTGTTTTCTGTGGTTTCACCGTTTGGCCACTTTATCTCTACTGCATACCTCCCAACTTTTGAGATGGTAACCAGGGACACTGATTAGCAAAAGTATGTAGGCATAGGACACACGCCCCTTTAAAGGAGAATTATACAAAAAAAATATGATTAGGTAAAACCACAAGTGCTTTTTTTACCACTACTATTCCTTCATACTGGCTTTTGAAATTTACAAATGCAGCAATTTAGAAATTGGATGAAAGGTTTAGCACAGGGAAACACTTTTTGAAAAATAAAAAGTGCATTTAAATACAAAACTATACAGATCAGACCAAAATGAGGGACAAATGCTTTGGGGTTGTATTGCAGCCAGTGGCACAGGGAACATCTCATGAGTAGAAGGAAAAATTTATTCAATAAAATTTCAGCAAATTTTGGATGGTAACTTGATGCCATCTGTGAAAAAGCTGAAGTTAAAGAGAGGATGGCTTCTACAAATGGATAATGATCCTAAACACACCTCGAAATCCACGGGGGATTACATCAAGAGGCGTAAACTGAAGGTTTTGCTACAGCCTTCAGAATCTCCTGACCTCAACATAATTGAAAATCTATGGATAGACCTTAACCACTTAAGCCCCAGCCCTATTTCGGACACTTTTTGTTCACGCGTTAAAACCAGTATTTTTTCCTAGAAAACTACTTAGAACCCCCAAACATTATATATATTTTTTTAGCAAAGACTCTGGAGAATAAAATGTCGGTCATTGTAATATTTTTTATCACACGGTATTTGCACAGCGGTCTTTAAAGCGCCATTTTTTTGGAAAATGTTTGAAAAATCACATTTCACTAATTTTAAAAAATACTAAACAGTAAAGTTAGCCCATTTTTTTTGTATATTGTGAAAGAACATGTCACGCCGAGTAAATAGATACCCAACATGTTACGGTTTAAAATTGCGCCCCCCCGTGGGATCGCGACAAACTACAGTCAACAGAGATCTCAATCTGTGACGCTTTAAATTTATTTAACGGTTACCAGTTTTGAGTTAGAGTGTAGCTCTTTTTTTAAAATTATTGCTCACGCTCTGGCGATCGCGGCGATACCTCACATGTGTGGTTTGAACAGCGATTTCATTTGCGGCTCGACTTCCGTATACGTTTTTTTTTGTGCTGTGCGCGAGCTAACGGTGACAGGGGCGGCTAAATTTTTTTTTTTTCCCATTTATTTTATTTATTTTTTTAACTTTATTAAAGTTTTAAAAAAAAAAAAATCTGATCACTTTTATTGCTGTCACAAGCAATGTAAACATCCCTTGTGACACCAATATGTAGTGACAGGTACACTTTATGGAGGGATCGAGGGTCTAAAAGACCCTAGACCCCTCCACTACACTTCCCTGTATGCAAAACGCTGAAAACGGCATTTTTGCATACAGCCATTTTTCAAATTTGCCGCCTTTTGCAGCACAGTAACCCGGAAGTGACGTCATGGACGCCGCCTCTGGGTTACGTCATCGGAGACCCGATCGATGCCGTTTCCGGCATTCATCGGGACTCCATCCAGCCGGCGGACGTGCCGGCTGGGTGCTCGGGGGTCCCGGTGGGACGGGAGCCCCGGGCAAAGCCACGGAAGGCGGCGGGAGGGGGGGGGACGTCCCCTCCCGCCCCCCCGGGTACCGATCGAGCAGCTCCCGAGCCGCATCGGTCGGTACCGACGGAAAGCCAACCGTCGGCTCTAAACCACGGTACCGGGATGGTGCCTCTAGCTAGAGGCATCATCCCGGTACACTACCGCAAAGTTTACCGACGTAGACCTACATTAGTATGCGGTAAGTGGTTAAAAGAGCAGTGCGTGACAGACAGCCTAGAAATCTCAAAGAACTGGAAGACTTTTGTAAGGAAGAATGGGCAAAGATACCTAAAACAAGAATTGAAAGACTCTTGACTGGCTACAAAAAGCGTTTACAAGCTGTGATACTTGCCAAAGTACAAGATATTAACTCTGCAGGGTGCCCAAACTTTTGCAGACGCCATTTTTTTGTTTTCTGTAATTTTGAAAGTGTCAATGACGGAAATAAAATCTAACTTTTGTTGACATATTATAGGAATGTCTAATCTGTAATTTGATGCCTTTTGGAGATTTTTCCATCTTTCCTTGGCTTCTTTATGCACATTAATACAAATTTTTACCTGGGGTGCCCAAACTTTCGATCACCACTGTAGCTCTGCTTCTTTTTACCAAAATAGTAAATTTAAAGAAAATCTGTGCCAAGAAAAATATATCCTCTTGCTGAGAAAGTGAGGTCACTGCCTGTTATGTTTACCCTTTGGTACAGAATTCTAGTTCCTTGGCTGTAATTTGACCTTCCCCCCTTAGAATGCTAGCTCCCTGGATTTGTTGTTGACCATCTTGATGCAAATGCTAATTTCTATGATGTGATATTTTCCTCTTGCTGAGCAATATATGAGCATGTGGTGGTGCCTCTTAATTACATAATAACTACTAATTATTTCCATATATATTATGACCCACTAAATATTGAGTAGGTCCCACTTTTGCCACTAAAACAGCCATGACCCGTTACGGCAAAGATATGGTGTGGTATCTGGCACCACGCCTTCAGTAGCAGACCCTTTATGTCCTGTAAGTTGCAAGGTGGGACCTCCATATATGGGGCTTGTTTTTCAGCACATCCCACAGAAGCATCATTTATTGAGATCTGGAGAATTTGGAGGCCAAGTCAACACCTCAAACTCGTTGTGTTCATCAAGTCATTCTTAAACCATTTTCGCAGTGTGCGTTATACTGCTAAAGGAGGCCGCTGTAATCAGGGAATACCATTTCCATGAAGGAGTGTACTTGGTCAGCAACAATGTTTAGGTAGGTGGTACGTGTCAAAGTAACATCTATATTGCCCAAAGCATCACACCTCTGCCGGTGCACCATCTTCCCATACTGCACCCTGGTACCATCTCTTCTCCAGGGAAGTGGTGGACACGCACCTGGCCATCTATATGATGTACAGCAGAATGTGATTCATCAGACCAGGCCACCTTCTTCCATTACTCAGTGGTCCAGTTCTGATACTCACCTGCCCATTGTAGCCACTTTTGGTTATGGACACAGGTCAGCATGGGTACTTGCTGTCTAATATATTTCACCAACTTTTAGATGTCATTGTAAAGAGATAATCAGTGTTATTTAGTTAACCTGTCAGTGGTCAAAGTTATGGCTGATAAAATATATATATATATATATATATATATATATATGTGTATATATATATATATATATATATATATATATATATATATATATACACACACACACACACACACACACACACACACACACATATACACACACATTTTTCATGAGCTGAACTCAAAGATCTAAGACTTAAGACCTATTTCTCTCAAATATTGTTCACAAATCTGGCTAAATCTGTGTTAGTGAGCACTTCTCCTTTGCTGAGATAATCAATCCACCTCACAGGCCTCACCTTAAGGCCACGCTGCTGACAGCCTACCTTTGCATTTGTATACGCTCTTTACCACGAGATGTTTGTAAGTGCAATTTGGTGTATTTTTATTTAATTAAAATTTTAGCAGTGTTACACTATTTTGTGCTCCCTTGTTTTTTGGTTCCTTTCTGGCCATCTGACGGAGTGAGAGCCTCTCTGGTGTGACGGTTCATATCTGCTATTACCTCTTCACCTCAACATCAGTGACCTCAGTCATCCCTTTCGGATTATCCATCCATTGTACAACAAGCTGATTTGACTCATATGCTATATGGCATTTTGAGTCCTATCGTTCTGGTGAGCACATTATATCTCTATATCTTGTTGGTGTTGGGATCCAGTGAGCACTTCAATTATCACCGTTGTGGACTGTTTTTTTTTCACTTCACATATGGGACTGTTGATTTGATGTTCACTTTAATTCATTTTGCTATTTATTTGTATTTACCTTTCTTGGTTTATATATATACACGTTTATATTGCTAGTATTTATTAGCGCTGCACTTTTTTCCACATTTTGCTATTCACAATTTTCTTGTCAGTTGTTTGGTGTAGCAGCTTTTTTATGGTTAGCGCAATATTTTTTGCTTTTCACCTCACAGGTGTGGCATATAAAAGATGCTGATCAGATCATTATTGCACAGGTGTGCCTCAGGCTGGCCACAATAAAGGCCACTCTAAAATGTGCAGTTTCACTGTATTTGGGGGGCTCCGGGGGGGGTTCCAAAACTAGTCAGTTTCTGGTGTGACCACCATTAGCCTCACGCAGTGCAACACATCTTCTATGCATAGAATTGATCAGGTTGTTGATTGTGGCCTGTGGAATGCTGGTCCCCTCCTCTTCAATGGCTGTGCGAAGTTGCTGGATATTGGCAGGACCTGGAACACGCTATCGTATACGCTGAACCAGAGCATCCCAAACATGCTTGAAGGGGTACATTTCCGGTGAGTATCCTGGCCATGTAAGAACTGTGATGTTTTCAGCTTCCAGGAATTATGTACACATCCTTGCAACATAGGGCCATGCATTATCATGCTGCAACATAGGTGATGGTCATGGATGAATGGCACAACAATGGACCTCAGGATCCCGTCACGGTATCTCTGTGCATTAAAAATGCCATCAATAAAATTCACCTTTGTTCATTGTCCATAACATACGCCTGCCCATACCATAACCCCACCACCACCATGGGCCACTCAATCCATAACGTTGACATCAGCAAACCGCTTACCCACACTACGCCATACATGCTGTCTGCCATCTGCCCTGTACAGTGAAAACTGGGATTCATCCGTGAAGAAGACACCATTTAATGTGAGCATTTGCCCACTCAAGTTGGTTACAACGAAGAACTGCAATCAGGTCGAGACCCCGATGCGGACAACGAGCATGCAGATGAGCTTCCCTGAGGTGGTTTCTGACAGTTTGTGCAGAAATCCTTTGGTTATGCAAACCGATTGTTGCAGCAGCTGTCTGGGTGGCTGGTCTCAGATGATCTTGGAGATAAAGATGCTGGATGTAGAGGTCCTGGACTGGTGTGGTTACATGTGGTCTGCGATTGTGAGGCCGGTTGGATGCTGCCATATTCTCTGAAACGCCTTTGGAGATGGCTTATGGTAGAGAAATGAACATTCAATTCATGGGCAACAGCTCTGGTGGACATTCTTGCAGTAAGCATGCCAATTGCACGCTCCCTCAATACTTGCAACATCTATGGCATTGTGCAGTGTGATAAAACTGCACATTTTACAGTGGCCTTTTATTGTGTCCACACTAAGGTACACCTGTGCAATAGGCATGCTGTCTAATTAGCATCTTGATATGCCACACCTGTGAGGTGGATTACCACAAACTACATAGTATGAGGTCAAAGCTAAACAACACTTTCACTTGTATCCAATTAGGTAGGCCATTTTACTACATAGTTGAAGGTAAATTTCAAGAAAATTGTACAGAAAATTGTAAGAAAATTGTATAATGTATGGCCAGTCTTACACAGATTTAGACAGATTTGTGAACAATATTTGAGAGAAATAGGCCTTTTGTGTACATAGAAAAAGTCTTAGATCTTAGAAGGGTCATGAAAGACAGGTTCAGGTTGTAGGGGATTAAATTATTAGGACAGAGAGGGCAATCTGTCAAAAAGACCATAAGTGCCGATCGGTCTGTTGTTTACCGGGTGCTTGGGTTTGGCACATCATGGATCTGGTGGACAGATTACTGGGTGGGGCTGGGAAAGACCCAGCTGTCATGGTACACGTGGGTACCAATGACAAAGTCATAGGGATATGGAGAGTCCTAAAAAACGATTTCAGGGATTTAAGAGCTAAATTGAGGTGTAGGACCTCCAAGGTAGTATTTTCAGAAATACTACCTGTACCTTGAGCCACGTCAGAGAGACAGCGGGAAATTAGGGAAGTAAACAAGTGTCTGAGGAGCTGGTGTAGTAAGGAGGGTTTTGGGTTCCTGAAGAACTGGGCCAACTTCTCAGTCGGGTACTGGCTTATTAGTAAGGACGGTTTGCACCTAAATGGGGAGAGTGCAGCTGTACTGAGAGAGAGGATGGCCAACAAGTTAGAGGGGCTTATAAACTAGGTGATGGGGAGGGGAGGGTACAGATGTAGAATTAGCCAGCGGGGAGCAAGGTTCAGTGGGCAGAAATGGGGGCATTAGGGGTAGGTTACTCACAGTTCCTAAACCCATGGTGGGTAGGGGGACAAATCGCAAGTGCAGCCTAAAAACATTGAACGAGGATACAGTATGCAACTGGACAAAATTACGAGGTTTGTATACCAATGCTAGAAGCCTGGCCAACAAGATGGGAGGACTGGAGCTTCTAATGTATGAGGAGGATTTGATTTTGTGGGAATTTCAGTGACTTGGTTTTACAGCTCTCATGACTGGCTGGTGACCATTCAGGGGCATTCCCTATATCACAGGGATCGAGAAGGTAGAAAAGCGGGAGGGGTATGTCTGTATATTAAGAACAGTGTCCAGGTAACTATGAGGGACGACATCACAAAGGGAGCTAAGGAGGAGGTAGAATCCCTATGGGTAGAACTTCAAAGGGAAGGCACTATGGGGAAAGTAATATTGGGCGTATGCTATAGGCCCCCAAACCAGAGGGAGGAGGGGGACCTCCTCTCACAGCTTGGAATGGCAGCAAGGAAGGGAAATGTCATTATAATGGGGGACTTTAATTATCCAGATATAGACTGGGCAGAAGGAACCGCGCATTCGTCTAAGGCTCGGCAGTTCCTAAATGTTTTGCAGGACAATTTCATGGGTCAGATGGTGAATGCACTGACAAGAAACAATGCGGTGCTAGACCTACTGATTACCAACAATACTGACCTGATCACGGATGTAGAAATACAGGTGTAATGTTCCGGTACCTTTGGTACCCTAAATTACACTTTCCACAAGTGTATGCGCCCCACCATTTACTTTTGGAAAGGTGCGCATACACCTTTAAGACTGGAGCTGTCATCACCCAGCGCCGGACTAGATGGCTATTTAAAGCGCCGGTTCTCACTCACATGTGTTCGTTCAAACACCCTTACCTGGATGCTAACCTTGCTTGAAGCTTCCATGCTTGCAAGCTTACCTCGCTGACAGAACCTCGCCGCGCTGATCCCTGTATCCCGCTACTGGATCATCCGCCTCTCCTGAACCACCCTTCGGCTGTATCGCTAATAGTGCTAAGTACCCCGCAGGGGAATTCTCTATAAACTTATACTAAGCTTACACTATCTAGCTCTGCATAGTAAAGACTGTTTATTACATCTGCATAACTAGATTGCTAGCTCTTGAGACTACTGCTACTTTTCTGCACTGGGTTGATCTCTTTTGTATGTCCACCTGCTATTCTGTCATCTGCTACCATACAACATTGCTAAACCTTCCTGCATCCATCTGCTACTGTCTCACCTTCAAGTGTCTATCACCTACCACCTCCACTCAACCTATCCCTCAACCTTCATCTATGTGTTACCACATACATAAAGTCATTCTAGGAACCAGCTTGCTAATTGTGTGTATTTACTGGCTGAAATAAGACCTTCCACACATGATGAGTCATTGAGGTTGGGAATGGTATCTCAGCATATCTCTTACATGACTACTGACGTGGAACTATTTCTGCAGCTGAAAATCCACACCATATAAGAAACGCAGGAGCGTTACAGATTGAACGAACCAAAAAATGGATTCAGCAGAAATAACCAGTCAGGTGACACAATTAAAACAGCAAGTATCTGCGTTAATACACGCACTTGCTGAATTAAAAGAAGACAATCAGGCTCTGTCGCAGCAGGTAATTAGACTGACACAACTTACCTCTGCTCAGTCCCCTGAACCCAAGATAAATCCCCCTTTGGTATTTACAGGCGATCGCAAAAAATTTCGCGAATTTAAAAACGCATGTGAGTTACTTTTTTTGCTAAAACCTCGTACCTACCTTACTGATCACATTAAGGTTTGTACTATTATTTCTTACCTATCAAGCGATCCTCGAGCCTGGGCAGATTCTCTTTTTGAGAAAAACGACCAGCTTCTCAACTCCTATGCCTTGTTCCTGGCAGAGCTCACTAGCCTATATGATGACCCCAATAGGCAGAGTACTGCTGATCTTCAGTTAAGATCCTTGAAACAAGGAAGGAGGCCTGTAGAAGACTTTGTCGCAGAGTTCAAGAGATGGACCCTTGATTCAGAATGGAATGATGCATCTCTGAAAACCCAATTTAGGCTTGGCCTATCAGAAGCCGTTAAGGACGAGCTCGCCCGAGCGGATCTGCCAAAAACCCTGAATGCATTAATACAACTCAGTATTACCATAGATAGAAGACTACGAGAAAGAAAGGCTGAAAAGATGGGAATGCCATTATCCGTTTCCTCTCAGAGTCTGGCCGTTCCTATGGAGGTAGGAACCATACGCCCACCGCTATCAACTATGGAAAAAGCCAAAAGACGAAATGAAAATCTCTGCTTGTACTGTGCATCCCCGGATCACAAGATAAACGTCTGTCCCCTAGTCAACAAAAAGAAGGGTGAATGTTCACATGTCTCCCTAGGGGGATTGACAACTTCATTCACTAACCCCTACATTTCTGTTTTTTTGACATTACAGTGGGACCAGAACAGGATTACTACTAAGGCCATAATTGACACAGGATCTTGTGGAAATTATATGGATATATGTTTTTCTGCTTTAAATTAAATTCCTATTATTTCTAAACTCAAACCTGTCTCAGTAAGTCTTATTACCGGTGTTCCGTTATCCTCTGGTCCGATCACCGATCAGACACAAGCACTTCTAGTCACTATTAACGGGTCTCATAGGGAGACTTCTACCTTCGATTTAATACCATCACCCCACTTTCCCATTGTGTTGGGACTTCCCTGGTTGCACACACACCAACCAACCATAGATTGGAAGAAACGGTCCTTGACCTTCCCTTCTTGTTATTGCGAGGAAACGTGTAACCTCCCGTTTTCCGGGAAGATTCTGTCTGTGGTGACAGATGAGATTGCACCACTATGTTATCAGGATCTTTCTGAGGTTTTTCTTGAGAAAAATGCTCAAGCATTACCTCCTCATCGAGACTATGATTGTAGCATTGATTTACTCCCAAATAGCAAATTGCCGTTCGGTCATGTTTATCCTCTTTCACAGGATGAACTTGCCCATCTCAAAACCTATTTGGACGAGAACTTGGAAAAAGGTTTTATAAGACCTTCCACTTCTTCCACAGCAGCAGGACTCTTTTTTGTTCGCAATAAAGATTCAAGTCTCAGACCTATCATCGACTACAGGAAATTGAATGCTATCACAATAAAAGATCGCTATCCTCTACCGCTTATCCCTGAGCTCATTGAGCAGGTGCGTGGAGCTACCTATTTTTCAAAATTAGACCTGAAAGGAGCATACAATCTCATTCGAATCCGTGATGGACACGAGTGGAAGACTGCATTCAGAACTAGATACGGATTGTTCGAATATCTTGTGATGCCATTCGGCCTATGCAATGCCCCTGCAGTTTTCCAACGATTTATAAACGATATTTTTAAAGACTTACTAGATGTCTGTGTTGTGGTATATCTGGACGATATACTTATATATTCACGGACCCTGTCTGAACACATAAGACATGTAAGACTTGTATTATCGAGATTGCTTGCACATAATCTTTATGTGAAGCTGAAGAAATGCTTGTTCCATAAAGATGAGGTACTCTTTCTAGGCTACATCATATCCAAAACAGGAATCGAGATGGACATGAGTAAAATATCCTGCATTCAGGATTGGCCTACACCAACTACACGCAAGGCGCTACAGCGATTCCTGAGATTTTCAAATTTCTACAGGAAGTTCATAAAAAACTTTTCTGCTATTGTGAGACCCCTCACACAGCTCACTAGCATAAAAATACCATTTAAATGGTCAGAAGAAGCAAATAAGGCTTTCCACTTGTTAAAGACAAGGTTTACTTCCGCTCCCATATTACGCCATCCAGACCCATCCCTCCAATACATTCTGGAGGTAGATGCGTCAAACATGGCAGTAGGAGCAATACTCTCCCAACGACCTACCCACACTTCACCACTTCATCCAGTCGCTTTTTTTTCTAAATCCCTGAGCAGTCCCAAGATAAATTACCCCGTGGGTGAAAAGGAACTGCTTGCTATAAAATTGGCTCTGGAGAATTGGCGACATTTACTCGAAGGCACCCGACTACCAATAATTATATACACGGACCATAAAAACCTCCAATATCTTCAGACTAGCAAAACTCTCTCGCATCGACAGGTACGATGGTCACTATTCTTTCTAAGGTTTAACTTCCTAGTGACCTACACACCTGCAGATAAGAACAAAAAGGCGGATGCACTATCACGACTAACTGAAGAAAACTACTTTGAAATCCCTTCCGTTCCTATAATACCTCACAAACGCATTATTGGAGTTGTCCGTTCCTTAAAGGAAGAGGTTCTGCATGGTATAAGTTTGGATTCACCCCCACCACAACTAAATACTGATGCAGAAGGCTTCCTCTACTACAACGACAAACTTTACATACCACCTACCCTACGCACCAAGATCTTGGAATTATCGCATGATGTGCCTATGGCAGGACATATGGGTATGACAAAGACTTTCAATTTGATTTCTCGACAATTCTGGTGGCCTGACATGAAAACATCTATACAAAAATTCGTCTCTTCATGCAATGTGTGTGCCAGGTCCAAAATTGACACTACGAGACCAACCGGTCTACTATGCAGTCTACCAAAACCCCAAACTCCATGGGAGGTTTTGTCATTGGACTTCATCGTAGAATTGCCTCCTTCCAAAGGATTTAATACCATCTTGGTGTCAGTGGACCATCTGACAAAGATGGCACATTTCATTGCTATTCGCAGACTACCTTCGTCCAAACAAACGGCAGAACTCCTGATGAAACATGTCTTCAGATTACATGGTATCCCAAAAACTCTTCTATCTGACCGTGGATCCCAATTTATTTCTAAATTCTGGCAAGAACTATGTCACATACTACGGATTGAGCGGAAGCTCACTTCTCCTTACCATCCGCAGACCAACGGACAGACTGAGAGAGTTAACCAATGCATCGAGCAGTATTTACGTTGTTACACTTCTTACCAACAGGATGATTGGTTGGATCTTCTCCCCCTGGCAGAATTTGCCTACAACAACGCGACTCACAGTACAACCAAGCAGAGTCCGTTCTACTTGAACTATGGGTTCCATCCCTCTATTCTCCCTCCACGCATCCTTCCTTCAAATAACCCAGTAGCCTCAGACTATCTTACCCAAATAAAGGATTCTCTGGGTTTACTAAATACTACCATTGCACACGCTCACAGTCAACAAAAGAAGTACTATGATCTTCGTAGACGACCTTCTCCACAGTATACTATCGGGGACCTCGTTTGGCTCTCAACAAAAAAATTGAGACTGAAGATCCCTAGCAAAAAGCTTGGACCTCTGTTCTTGGGACCTTTCCCAATCAAGAAACTTATTGGAAAAGCTGCAGTGCAGCTTACATTGCCAATGGACCTAAAAATCCATCCCATTTTCCATGTGTCGCTACTAAAACCCCATGTTCCGGACCAAGGAATAAGGCCTAATATTCCACCTCCCCCTCCTGTACAAGTTGAAGGTGGAGAAGAATACGAGATAAAAGAGATTCTGGATTCTCGTATCTACAGAAGAAGACTTCAGTACTTGGTTAGATGGAAGAACTATGGGCCCCAAGACGACACCTGGCTAAACACCTCTGACATACATGCCCCTAGATTAATCCGCAATTTTCATGCGAGATACCCAGACAAACCAGCTCCAGAGGCCTTCAGGAGCAGGCCTTAAGGGGGGGGTATTGTAATGTTCCGGTACCTTTGGTGCCCTAAATTACACTTTCCACAAGTGTATGCGCCCCACCATTTACTTTTGGAAAGGTGCGCATACACCTTTAAGACTGGAGCTGTCATCACCCAGCGCCGGACTAGATGGCTATTTAAAGCGCCGGTTCTCACTCACATGTGTTCGTTCAAACACCCTTACCTGGATGCTAACCTTGCTTGAAGCTTCCATGCTTGCAAGCTTACCTCGCTGACAGAACCTCGCCGCGCTGATCCCTGTATCCCGCTACTGGATCATCCGCCTCTCCTGAACCACCCTTCGGCTGTATCGCTAATAGTGCTAAGTACCCCACAGGGGAATTCTCTATAAACTTATACTAAGCTTACACTATCTAGCTCTGCATAGTAAAGACTGTTTATTACATCTGCATAACTAGATTGCTAGCTCTTGAGACTACTGCTACTTTTCTGCACTGGTTTGATCTCTTTTGTATGTCCACCTGCTATTCTGTCATCTGCTACCATACAACATTGCTAAACCTTCCTGCATCCATCTGCTACTGTCTCACCTTCAAGTGTCTATCACCTACCACCTCCACTCAACCTATCCCTCAACCTTCATCATTGTGTTACCACATACATAAAGTCATTCTAGGAACCAACTTGCTAATTGTGTGTATTTACTGGCTGAAATAAGACCTTCCACACATGATGAGTCATTGAGGTTGGGAATGGTATCTCAGCATATCTCTTACATGACTACTGACGTGGAACTATTTCTGCAGCTGAAAATCCACACCATATAAGAAACGCAGGAGCGTTACAACAGGGCAACTTAGGAAACAGTGACCATAGGTCAATCAGTTTCAGTATAAATCATAGAAGTAGGGTAATAGAAGGACACTAAATTTCAAAAGAGCTAACTTCCCTAAACTGCACTCTTTGCTAAACAATATCATATGGGATAGAACCCTAGGAACAAAGAACACGGAGGAAAAATGGGAGTGCTTTAAGAACATACTAAATAAAGGGATTGGCCAGTGCATCCCAAAAGGGAATAAATTTAAAAGAGCAAAAATAAACCCTGGGTAGCTAAACCCCAACATAAAAATGCATATTAAAACTAAAGAAAAGGCCTTCAAAAAATACAAGGCTGAGGGGTCGTTTGCAACATTCCAACATTACAAAGAGTGCAATAAGAAATGGAAAGGTGAAATCAAGGCGTCTAAATTAGAACACAAGAGACATAAAGCGGAAGAGAGGAAGAGGTAAGAACCCCAAGAAATTCTTTAAGTATATAAATAGTAAGAAAGCGAGACCAGAACACATTGGCCCCTTAAAAGATGATGAAGGGAATCTGGCCACAGAGGACAGAGAGAAGGCGAAAGTGCTAAATAAATTCTTCTCTTCAGTTTTCACGAAATAATTGGGGGGCTACACTAACCCAGCTTATAATGTTAAAATAAATAATACACCTCAGAAAGCACCCCCTGTGGTTAACAGAAGATAGACTTAGAACTAAACTTGAAAAACTTAACATAAATAAATCACCGGGACCGGATGGCTTGCACCCGGGGGTTCTTAAAGAACTCAGCCAGGTGATAGCCAGACCATTGTTCTTAATCTTTATGGATAGTCTACAGATGGGTATGGTGCCAGCTGATTGGAAAAAGCCAACGTGGTACCAATATTTAAAAAAGGGCCGAGATATAACCCGGGGAATTATAGGCCGGTTAGCCTAACATCAATAGTCTGCAAAATTTGGAAGGGGACGTTAAGGGATTATACACAAGACTATAGTAATAAAAATGGTATTATTAGTAGTAATCAGCACGGATTCATGAAAAATAATTCTTGCCAGACCAATCTATTAACCTTCTATGATGAAGTGAGTTGCCATCTAGATAAAGGAAGGCCTGTGGATGTGGTGTATCTGGACTTTGCAAAGGCATTTGACACAGTTCCCCACAAACGCTTACTGTACAAAATAAGTTATGTAGATATGGATCATAGGGTGAGTATCTGGATAGAGAACTGGCTCCAGGGGCGATTCCAGAGGGTGGTGATAAATGGGGAGTACTCAGATTGGCTGGATGTGGAAAGTGGGGTCCCCCAAGGATCTGTCCTGGGACCAATCCTGTTTAATTTATTCATAAACGACCTTGAGGATGGGATATCCAGCACAATCTCCATATTTGTGGACAATACTAAGCTAAGCAGGCCAATATCTTCCATGCAGGACGTGGTAAACTTACAAGCAGACCTGAACAAAAAAATGGAGTGGGCAACTACATGGCAGATGAGGTTTAATGTAAAAAAAATGTAAGGTAATGCACTTGGGTGTCAGAAATATGAACGCAAGTTAATTGCTAGGGGGGGGGGGGAACCTCTAGGTGAATCCAAGATGGAAAAGGACCTGGGGGTCCTAGTGGACAACAGACTTGGCAGTGGCATGAAATGCCAAGCCGCTGCAAGCAAAGCCAACAGAATACTGGCATGTATAAAAAGGGGATTCACTCCAGAAATAAAGAGATTATTCTCCCACTTTACAAGACTCTGGTCCGGCCACATCTGGAGTATGCGGTCCAGTTCTGGGCACCGGTCCTCAGAAAGGATGTGCTAGAACTGGAGAGAGTACAGAGAAGGACAACAAAGATAATTAGGGGAATGGAGGACATCAGCTATGAGGAAAGACTACAAGAACTAAACTTATTCTCCCTGGAGAAGAGACGCTTGAGAGGGGATATGATATCAATATACAAATACTGTACTGGTGACCATAGCATAAGGAACAAACTTTTCAGAGTAAGGGAATTTAATAAGACACGGGGCCACTCACTAAAACTAGAAGAAAAACAGTTTAACCTTAAACTACATAAGGGGTTCTTTACTGTCAAAGCGGTAAGGATGTGGAATTCTCTTCCACAAGCAATGGTAACTATTAGATGGGCACCTCAAAGACCACAACATGAAGGGGTATACAATGTACGGTTAGCAGCAAACACACACACACATTATAGGTTGAACTGGATGGACTGATGTCTTTTTTCAACCTCACTATGTATCTTTTGAGTTCAGCTCATGAAAAATGGGGGCTAAAAAACAAAAGTGTTGCGTTTATAATTTTGTTCAGTGTATATATACACACATATACATACACACACATACATACAGTATACTGTACATGTACACACACAAAAAATATACTGCGGAAGAACAGAATTTTAGAGCCTTGCTTTAAAATTCAGCTATCATATTTCTAAAAGAATCCAATTTTCCTACAATAGTTTGGGTCTCTCTCTCCACCTTCCCACAAAGCCTTTTATTTTGTTTAGTCTATATCATGGGTATTAAACTAAATTTCAGGGAGATCTAGCCAATAACATTTTCTTCCAGCAGAGGACCGAATCTCATGGTTGTGCTAAAATTTAGATCCTAGCGTATATATATATATATATAGAAGAGAAGGGACACGATCTCCAATGCAAGAGTTTACTGAATAGTATTCTCCATTCAATACGTGAAAATAAGCAGCAACTGTACAGTTTCGAGCATACCATGCTCTTCATCAAGCTGTGTGTGACTATATACAACAGATTCCTACCTATCTACCCACACAGCAGAGGGTAACCACACGGGTGCATTCCAAATGGCCAGTCCTACCTAAATTAACTCCTTCAGTCTACTATGTACAGAAGATTACAAAGGTGTATATATATATATATATATATATATATATATATATATAATATATATATTGTAGAGAGGCGACCCAGGGTCACTGTGTGTGTTAGCAATCTACGCCTGATTTTGATTAAGAAAGGCCTGCTGATTGCACACCTGTGGGCTGGGTTCCTATTATTTCCAGGGTTAGCAATCAGGGCTACCAGTTGGAGACAGCTGCACCCGGGCAGACACGAGGTCTGGCCCAGGAGTCAGGAGGACTCCAACTGACAGACACAAGGTCTGTGTATGGGAGTCAGGAGGGCTCCTACCATCCCTGAGAGAGAGATAGGCCGCAGTTGGCAGCCAGAGCTTACAGGTCTGCAGGAGGCAGATGTATTCCGCAACAGCGCAGTAGGAAGCTACAAGGGAGCTTGACCAAAGGACACCTGTGTTGGTCTGAGGAGCAGACCTAAGGCCTAGGCGTGAGGCCTGAAGCAGCCATATGGCATGTGAGTAAGCCAGGAGGCTGAATTTAACAAATATACAGTAATGGTGGAACCCCCTGTGAGGGAAATTGCTGTTTTGTGAACTTTCTTTATGCCTTTAAATAAAAGTGGGTTGCCATGCCCTTAAAAATGCAGTCTGAACTGGCACTACTTATTCAAATCGCATTCACCACTTGAGTTGAATAGATATTTTGAACAATTTATTGCTTCCAACCTTGTGGGAACAGTTTGGGTATGGCCAAAGTATATATATATATATACATATATATATATATATATATATAATGTTGTTTTAAGTCCATCAAAAATAAGAAAATAATATCAGAAATATCAATTCAATAATATTTGTCAATTTTCAGTGTGCACCTTTACATCAGGTTCCTCCGTCAGAGTGTCCCCTTAATTTAGGTTCCCCCATCATGCCTTCTTACATGTAGTTTCCCCATTAGAATTCCCTGTACCTTGCAGTGTCAGGCAGGTAGATGGTGGGATTAAGGAGGAGAAGCAGACTACCCGTTCCACTTCCATATTTATGTCATGCTAGACGTCATTAGTTGTGAGGATGCCAGTGGTCCTAACAACATATCTCTGCAGAGGTGATGGGGGAACCTGCACTTGGGTATCGTTGGCTGGTTGGTGGTCCAGACTCCAGATAGAACTGTCATTCAGTCTGATTCTGGACCACGGCCCACCATTTAGTGATGCCAGTTCCATATGCTGGAGAACACTTTAAGGTAGCAAGTCACTATCATTTTGTTTTGGGATCACCAGGGTCACTTAGGAACAACTGTGAGTTCTGATAGCAATATCCTACCACTGCAGCCTCCAAATTATATATGGAACCAATATGTAATTCCATTTGCCACTAGTCAGCTAAAACAAAATATAAAGTTTTGATGGAACTAAGGCCAAGCAACCCTTAGGAGCTCCCACCACCACAAACCCTCTTAGATACAGTAAGAATTCCAGCAAACTTGAAATTTGTCATGTTAGCAATCTGGGTGGGAAGATTTCTCATTCTCTTTTCTCATAAACTATATGTAAAGCCAGTGGGTGAGTCAATCCAGCAGTGTCCACTCATGAGGGAAATATTTTCTTTAGTTGGACAAACCCCGCAAAAAACTACCAAGGATACTACACAAATAAAAATATTCTGTTATAGTGTAACCATTCAAACTAAAGAATCTGCCAACTAAAATATAAAGGGAAAATGTTTACTCAGAATGTAATCTTCCTTGTACAGGCTCCCAGCTTCCATTTAATTGCTGTCAATAGTTCCATCAGTCCAGAGTTTTCAATAACTTTTTTTCCCACAAGTTTTAATGAGAGGAAGCCATCAAAAAGCGCCTCAATAAAGGTCACATGGCAGATTCTGTCAACAGCAGAAATGGAATTCACTGGTCACAGGAAATGAAAAAAAACTGCATTTGTTTTCTTGGTTTTACCTCGGCTAATTAACTGTAGATGACGGTTAAGTCAAGTTCTATCCCTGGTGTTTGGAGCAAGGCCAAGATGAAAGAAAACATCCACCTATATTTTGGTATACTCCCTGTGTGACCACCATGACTCTAAACAATATTATATGGTATTAATATAGTGTAAAATATATAAAAATCATGGAATAAATAATTCATATGAGCCAAATTTTTGGATATTAAATAATAGCTTATAAACGACGTTCTATATAAGGGTTGTGAGGCATGTAAGTGATTTTAATTCTCAGCATGTATATGAACAGAAAAGCTGGGTCACTTCACACTTGCCTACCCTATTGGGATAGTTGTAAGTATATGGGAATTCTGTTTCAGCATTAATGTAAGGTACTCTCCAAGTGCCCACTATGCACAGTTTATTATTATTATTATTATACAGGATTTATATAGTGTCAACTGTTTACACAGCGCTTTACAACATAAGGGCAGACAGCACAATTAAAATACAATTGAATACAGTATGAATCAGAGGGCCCTGCCCATTAGAGCTTACAATCCAAGAGGGAGGGTCAAGAGACACAGAAGGTAATATTTGGGGGGGGGGGGGGGGATGAGCTGATGGAGAAGATAAAAGGACAGTTGTTAGGTTGGAGCAGGGTAGACCTCTCTGAAGAGAAGGGTTTTTAGGGATCGTCTGAAAGTGGACAGAGTAGGACATTGGCGTAACTACAGGGGTTGCAGGGGTTGCAATCGCTACCGGGCCCCATGCTCCAGGGGGCCCGGTAGCAAAACAGTGGGTGAACCTCTAGGATCTCAAAGGTCACACTTGCGACCGGGCCCTGGCATTTCACCACTGTGGGGAGGCCCCAAGATTGCAGGAAGGGGGCCCACTGCAGAACTTGTGAAAGGATCCTGATGCGGGACCATAATAAAAGGCCATGCAATGAGAGTAAAGAGCCCCAGGATTAGTGGGAAGAGCCCCGGGCTTGAAGGGAAGGGCCCCGGCCAGGGGTCTGGGGGGCCCTTCATGGTTTCTTGCATCGGGGCCCTGAAGGTTCTAGTTACGCCTCTGGAGTAGGAGATAGTTGGACAGCTTGGGGGAGGAAGTTCCATAGGATGGGAGAGGCTTAGGTGAATTCCTGGAGGCCAGCATGGGAGGAGGTGACAAGGGAATTAGAGCAGGAGGTCTTGGGAGGTGCAAAGAGAATGATTAGGTTGGTAGTTTTAGACTAGTTTAGTGATGTAGCTGGGGGAGTTGTGGGTGGCTTTGTAAGTTGTTAGTATTTTGAAAGTAATTTGTTGGGTGAGCGGAAGCCAGTGGAGGGATCGACAGAGAGGAGCAGCGGACACGGAGCGGATGTTAAGGTGAATGCATCTGGCAGCAGCATTCATGATGGACTGAAGGTGGGATAGCCTTTGTAAAGGTAAGCCAAGTGAGGAGGGAGTTGCAATATTTATTTATTAAACATTTGCTGTGCAACTGCCTCAGCATTTGCACAGGCATTGAAAATAAACCCTGCAATGTGTCTAATATATGTATTTCTTATGATCATCAGCTCTCCATAGTGACCCAATCAACTGCCAGGTTTTATTGTCAAAGCTTTATTGGACAAGCTGAAGTTAGAAGCTGATTGGCTACCATGATTCTGAGTACACCAGTTTTAGTAAATAAATTTAATGTCATTATTCGCAATGGCTGTGGGTATCCTAAGGCATTTGAACAGCAAAGTAAAAAGAAAAAAACCCAACTGATTAAAGCCTAGGCTGCTTTCTGTACCGGTCACATGATCTCTATGTTATCCCCACATTCTGCAAGGTCTGAGTTGTGGGTGGAATTTAGCTGCAATGCCTGGATGTGTTTAATACACAGGTGGAGCAGAAGGGTGACAATGCTCCCATGGCATTAAGACCTACTGGTTTAGTTTATTTGTTTTATTAATAAAGTTTAAGTGTCACTATGGGTTAATTCACAAAATGAATAGCCCTAGGCTCCATTTTATGAATGGCCTTGAGGAGAGGAGAGGGGAGGGGGTGGGACCATAGTACTGGAGTCAATAAGACCTGCGGTGCCTACAACCAGAGTGGCCCAAAAGTACAGTGGAAACTAACAGATCTGCAGGACATAGAAGTATGCCTGCCTGACAGCAAGGCTCCCCTGTGGAATGAGAATGTATGCGAGCTTGAAACCTGTGAAAGTAATCCTGCCTGGAGTTGCCTTTAATTTTCACTTTGCAAAGTGTTTTTTCACTTATCTTAGTAAATAAAGTGAAAATCCTCTTTGCAAAGAATACCCGATTATGTGCAAGAAAAAAAACATGGAATTTTGCTTGCACGTGATTGGATAATTGAAGTCAGCACAATTTGAAATCATTCACTATGCTAGGTGAACTCTCTTTACAAAGTGACATTTCTTTTTACAAAGTGAATTTTCGCTTAGCTTAGGCCAGCCATACATGGAGAAAATGTCTTTCCTGCAACCACAGATTGCAGGAAAGAAATACACTTGTTTCCTCCATCAGCATAGACAGTGTTGATGCAGGATTTCCTCCTTCTGGGCCATTGTCTTCTCTCAGTTGAGGGAGGGGTTTGGAAAGCTATAGCAACCGCTAGCGATAATCGCAGGTAAAACCCAACATGCTGGTTGTACCAATCTTGATCGATTAACTTGGTACATTCAGCCTGCCCATATATGGTTCGAATCTTGGGCCGGTTCCTTCCTAAACTGGCTGAGATTCGAACCATGTATGTCCTGCCTAAGTCAATAGGGTTGTGTTGACTTTAATAATCTGTGAGCAAAAATCCTGTTTTCCAATTTTCCTTGCACACGATTGAGAATTCTTTTCAAAAACAATTTTTACTTTGTTTCACCTTATTTACTAAGATAAGTGAAAATTTACTTTCCAAAGTGAAGATTATTTTCCAAAGTGAACATCCAAAATCCAAACTCCAAATTTAAATCTGGGTCAAGGACTCAAAGACATGGCCAGTAAAAATCTCTACTGCAAAATGTCTCTGTAACTGTATAGATAGATTTCCATGCATGGCTTACTAATAAACAAGTTTAATATATGACAGAAGACTCTGCTGACTCTATTACTTACAGTATGTACTATTGTGCCTATTCTACACACTCTGAAGCTCAACTCTGAGTTTTAGAGGATCAAGCATCAGGTATATATTGTGTGTTATGTGCATGCAAACTAAGTACCGTGCAACTGTAACATTCAAAGGTGTTTATTACTTGTCAAAGAGATCACAGTACTCTTTATGACCATCTCCCTACTCTGTGTCTACACACATCTTACATAAATCGTACCCTAAGTCCTAATTAGGTCAACCAACGCCCAGATATGTGCAGTGATCCAACGTACATTAAGCTGGTGACAATCTCTTACCAATCCCCAAGCAGTGCCCATTTTCCCTGTCTGAAAATCAGAGAACAGTGATTTTGCCACCCCAGGGAATTCCCTCTCTTGCGGATAAATGGCACATTCCACAAAGCTAAAGCTACATATGGATACATTTTCGAGCTTGTTCTTACTATATTTGCATAAACAAAATCTTTACAGCCAAAAATATGGAGCCTGGTATTGTTAAGTTCCTTGGCAAAATGTTAATTCCATGGATGTCCAATTGTCATCTAAGTTTAATTCATTCTGAGTCAAATAACAGATCTGTATACAGGCGGTCCCTGGGTTACAAACAAGATGGGGGCTGTAGGTTTGTTCTTAAGTTGAATTTGTTTGTAAGTCAGAACAGGTACATATTTTAAGTGTAGCTTCAGCCCAAAAAATACATTTTTACGTTTTTTGGATAACATAGGGAAGGGTTACCCCCCCCCCCCCCCTAATATTTGTTTTGCTGTCTGTGCCCCTGTTCAGAAGATTTCACCTCACTTTCTGTCCCTATGACAATTGGATTTAGAAAATTTTGGGTTGTTGTGGAAACAAGGATTGATAAAGCTTCAGTAGAGACATCTTTTTCCCTTGAGAACTCTTACAGGAGTAAATTTCCCTTCCTAGGGGTAGATTTCCTCTCACTTCCTGTTGTCTCCCACCGTTTGTATGTAGGAGTCGTTTGTAAGTCGGATGTTCGTAACCCGGGGACTGCCTGTATTTGTTCTGGGTCAAAGACTCAGAAAGTATTGAAGTCATAGGTCAGCATGGCAGCCACCAACCAGAATTTTTAGAAGGTGGTCAGCAATGACAAATGTACAGTATTTCACAGAGTTAGAGTTTTTATAAGCTTCATGTATGCTGTTTCCACAGCCCTGGAATCTGTATAAACAATGTGCAGCCATGTTTCTAAAAAAAGGATGATTTGGACTCCCATCTTGGTTGTTCCTGCAAAATAAAACAATATGATAAAAACCTTTGTGCTTCTTTAATTCTCCCAGTTGACTTGGTGGATGGAGTTGAGGGATAGAAGTGCCTTCACCACCCACCTCCCAGCCGTGGATCCCTCATATATTGGTCTTCCCTTCTTCCTTCTATCCTCTTTTTCTCAACCTTTGCTTTTGCTTCTCTCTGTCTTTTCTTCTCGCCCACTGCAATGGTATACCTCATTCTTTCCCGTCACCGTTGAGTGACTCAGTGGTATTAAGTATCTTTCCAATGTTCTCGTATTTTTTGTATCTATGCATTGTACTTGTAACATTATAAACAACATTTCCTAATATTCTTGTTGTCTAATTCTTTTAAAACTTTAATAAAAAAATTAGTGAAAAAAAAAAAATGTGCTTCTCAAGCAGCCAAGACATAATTTATTGTTCGAGTCCTTTGCTAGTATCTGACCACTGGCTTATTCCTATAACCAATTAATGCTGCTGACCCATTGCTAATTATAACCTCATATAATTAGGCAACAGTCCTGTCTCAATGTAAACTGAAGTGTAAAACAACCTCTAACCTCCTAGCGCTGCTTTGTGAATTTCTTATTGCTGTCAATAATTGCTTTGCAAAAGCAAACCCTCGCACCCCCACACCAAGTCAAGAGGGAAACAATAAAAATAGAGCTGGAAAATGAAGGCCTCAGCTCCCACATGCCTCTTTCAAAGGCCTATTAAAAAGCAGATTGGAGCATGCAATGGAAACTGGTCCCCTCTGTGATTTGTCTGCCTCTCCACACCAGTCATTACTTTTGAGTTTTTTTTTTCTAAATGACAAACTTTTCAGTGTGCAAAATGATGAAAGGCGCATTCCTTTCCATTCTTCTCCTTTATGGCTGTGATACAGTCATGTCAGCAGAAGCAAAGGTGTGATGGAATAGAAATAATACCTTTATAGACATCAGAACCAGCCTTCCAATATTAATACCTTAATATCTTTGTAACCATTTCTTATTACCTGTTCATGGACAGGTTGCTTTTTAGGTATCAGATTATATTTATTTTACCTAATACAGGGCTCAGCCAATCCCCTGAGAGCAGCTAGGAGGTATTAGAGTTGTTCCTGTAAAGTGAGCTGAGTGACACTGCCTCCTTAAAATCTTCTCTAGTGGAAGTGGTTGAAAAAAGCAGGATGTGAAACAATTCCATTGCAAGCTGTCCACCTGGACTTAGGTGGTGCCTATTGACGTGCATTAGGCCCTGCTTAGTACACCTCTAGGTGTTGACAAGAATTGCAAATTTTGGGTGCAAAACAATGAATTGCTTTGACAAACTTGCCATGACACAATTTGCCTAAAACACCTATTTTTAAGAAACAAATCCATTTTAATGTTTTACTTCAGTAAAGAGAAAAGAATGGCAAAACAATTACTTCTTAAGTTCAATATTGCTCTGCCATAAAAGAATGGTGTGGGAATCAGGGGATTGTTTACCTGAGGCAAGATGTCTAGCTGCTGTGAAGTCCACTGGAAGAATGCAAGGCCTCCTTGCCCCTTTACAGATATGCCTGTGAGTAAAGGGTAAAACTTCCAGCAGTGGTGGAATACCTCACAAGGATAAGGGCAAAGAGCCCAGATTAAATTAAGGGAGCCATTACACATACGTATGTCAATATATTCACTATTTACTCTCATATACATATCCTCTCTCATCACTGTTCTCCCTCACATTTCTGGAGGCCATATTGATACCTTGAGTACTCATTTGCCAGGGTCCTAACTTTCTCTGTGGAGTTAAATGAGTAGACATCGAGACTAGGTCCTGGTCAATGTAGGCTGTGCCCAGGATTATTCAATGTTCTCTTTACAACACTGGACAGCTTTTTACTCCATTGTCTTTTTAGAGTTAGAACAGAACTACACTGCGTCTAAGCACCGCAAAGCAAATGGTATTTAATCAATTTTTAATTTTCAAAGCAAAACTTCCACATCCATACAAATGAGAAAAGAACCCCCCTAGTATTTCTGGCAGTAGCCATGTTGAGCAAGGGCAGATGATTAATGTAACATTGACTCCTCTAATTAATCTGCACTTAGTTTAAGCATACAAACAAGAGGGAGTGCTTAGCTGAGAAAAACCCTCCTCCCCTCCAGAAGACTCTTGGGATGTAGGACATCATTTGCCTAGGCAAGAGACCAGGAAGTAAATAAAGAAAACGTAAAAAAAAAAATATATATATATATAAAATATATTATACTTTCCTATCTATTTGTAGCAGAATTTGCAGGCATCGGGCCTGATGTGGGTCTGCCATGGTTACCCCTTAACACCAACAGCACATTTAAGCTCGTTGCCCAAGTGTGAATACTGAGACAATGACCAGTCCGGCATCTTTGGTTTTTAGTTTTATTTTAGGAACTTGGATGGGAGAAGGGAATGAGTGGGAAACTCCTCTGGCTCGACTAGGTACTAGCGCTTACTTGATGCCGGCTGAATGCCGACCAATGCTTACTGGCGCTTGTAAACACTAACTTGCGATCACTGAACTTCAACTGACTTCTGACACTCCTGTTAGCTCAAAAGTTCTCTTTCACTGCTTCCTCCAGTCCTTCCTGACTGAGGAAGCCACTTGCAATTACTGCTGCAACACATTACACTTCAGGGCCCAACCTCTGGCACCCCCTTTACTCTTCAGGTTTAACTGGCACCCCCTTTACTGTCTCCCCTGCTTGTCTAGCTAGCTCCTGGATCCCTCTGACCTTCTCCGGAGTGGTCCCCTCTTCTAGGCAGACCCCAGGGGTAGTTTACAGTATTCACGACTCAGAATGCTTTCCTGAAACTCGTCCCCCAACAGCTCCGCTGGTCCTCAGCACACTGGATCCTTCTCTGCAGCTCAGCTCAGCCCTGTATCCCCTCAGGCAAGCCCCCTGGAATACCTGATTTCTCTTGACAGGAGGAGAGACAGCCCTCACCTCCCTCCTGGGACTCTGCTTCCCGCCAAAGACGCTGCGTCATGTGCTCCCCTCAGACCTATACTCTCTCCCAGTATGCTGTGCGCCATAATCTGCCCTCCTGGTGTACCATTGGCCAGGTTTCCTCCATTGCCCAATGAGAGCCCTCATTGGGTTACAGTGGGGAGACTCCCCAGTCTCCACAGTCACACCTGGGAACCATGACAACCTCACTGAATAATCTGGCCCTGCTGTTAAGCAGGCAACGCCTCCATTATAATTTACCTAGCACCTACCTTTTAGGGTGCTACATATTTATAAAAGCTATCAGTATTAGGATTAAAAATAGTCAATGTTGACTGACAGAGTGAAGTTCCACTTTAACAGCCATAACTCTTATTACAGGCACCAGAGCTGACAGACTTACCCCCCCCCCCCCCCCACAAAAGAAATAGTGGCAATCTGACACTGTCAGCTGGCCCTCTTACAAGTATGAATACTTCATCTCCCACCCAAAGAGTCATCTTTACAGAGCTTCAAGGAGACACAAACATCTTTCTTCTTGCTGCAGAACTTTTCTGGAAATTCTCATTGTCAAATCGGCACATTAGGAATGTTCTTCAATCCATCCCCTACAGTGATCAAGTTGCAATCTTTTGTGCACTTACAGCCTTGGAAATTAGCTTGTCAGCAAGTTTTTGGAATGTTGGAGGAAACCCACAAAACAGCAGCAAGAACATGCATACACCACGCATAGTGTCCAGTCTGGGACCATAGTGCTGCAAGGCAAAAGTGCTAAACACTAAACCACTGTGCTGCCACACAGCTCCGTTGTCTAGTTGTTCATATCAAGAAAGTTTTTCTTAGCACACAGGAATTCTTGGAGGAACAAGGTCCTCATCCTGTGTTTCCCACTTGCTCCTCACATGAGTTTCAGATCTTAAAAGAAACTGCCTTGTTTTAATTTAAAAGGGTAAAATATTGTGCTCAACATATATCGTAATCAAGGTGCTTGTGCAAATATATACATAAAAAGTGGTGTGAAAAAGTCTCAACATTAGCTTGATATCAAAATTGTAAAGTCCATATACAGCAACAGAGAATCAAAGTCCATGAAGCATTGACAATACTATATGAAATAAAGCAAAGACTTGATAGTGGTGTTGAAATAACCTCCACCTCCACACTTCCACCCAGTGTTCAAGCAAGGTACTTCTTACCAGAAGTATATGACCCCTTAATTATAGGGGGTCATATAGACATTTGAATCCACTCAGTATAACGATCCTCAGCCCCTCAGCTCCAATATCCATACTCCTATGGCGAGCTCTCAGATAGAAAACCGGGATCTCAATGCAGACATATGTGTAAAGCAAAAGAGACTTCTCATGGTGCAGTAAGTTTAAAACATTTCGGTTTATTGATAAAATATTGCACTTACTACAATCTCCATGTCAAATCGCTTGTATAAAGTATCACATTAGCGGGACGATGAGCACTGCTGGACGCTAGTGTTCCTCCAACCCGGAAGTGGTTACGGTCGCACCACTTCCGGGTTGGAGGAACACTAGCGTCCAGCAGTGCTCATCGTCCCGCTAATGTGATACTTTATACAAGCGATTTGACATGGAGATTGTAGTAAGTGCAATATTTTATCAATAAACCGAAATGTTTTAAACTTACTGCACCATGAGAAGTCTCTTTTGCTTTACACATATGTCTGCATTGAGATCCCGGTTTTCTATCTGAGAGCTCGCCATAGGAGTATGGATATTGGAGCTGAGGGGCTGAGGATCGTTATACTGAGTGGATTCAAATGTCTATATGACCCCCTATAATTAAGGGGTCATATACTTCTGGTAAGAAGTACCTTGCTTGAACACTGGGTGGAAGTGTGGAGGTGAAGGTTATTTCAACACCACTATCAAGTCTTTGCTTTATTTCATATAGTATTGTCAATGCTTCATGGACTTTGATTCTCTGTTGCTGTATATGGACTTTACAATTTTGATATCAAGCTAATGTTGAGACTTTTTCACACCACTTTTTATGTACATATTTGCACAAGCACCTTGATTACGATATATGTTGAGCGCAATATTTTACCCTTTTAAATTGTCACAGCATCACAGCTTTTTGTTTGCTGCTCACAGTGAGGAAGAAATTCCCCAAATTTTCACATTTATTCACATTTATTTATTTACTTATATAAGGTTGCATTTATCGCAGGGTTTTTTTAACCCTTTTAGAGAATTAATCCTTTTGCGCATTTTCCTTTGGTTTTCACCAAATCTTATCTATGCCTTGTTTTAATGGCTAGCCTTTGCAGATTTCCTCATGTAGTTGTATTACCCAAAATATGACTTCTGATTTGTACTGCTCCTTAAGAGAACATATGGAGGCTGCCATTGTTGGCACAGAAGGCAACTGATATGCAAACAGTTTTCCGGGTCAGTAGGTCACTAAGAAGTGAGCAGGGACAAGAATGACAGTCCAACTGCAAGAATAACAGCAGCTGTCATCGTTCTAGCTTGATGTAAAGCAGACAACATCCTGCCTTAAATGTTCCATTGTAGAAATTTGTACTGAAATATTCAGATGACACAAGGGCAGGGCTTCTGCAAAAGGCTGGCACAATTCAGGTGTACCTAGTGCAGCATGATATTTCATTATGGCCTTGGAAGTTAGGTTTGGATGACAAGAGAAGGGAGTAAGAGCACAGGACCACCACTTCTTCAGGCTGATTCACAGTGACCGTCCCCCAGTTATCACTATCTCTTTCACTGCAATAAAGAATTCAGTGGAGGGAACAAATTCCGTATTAGGGCAGGTTCACACTGCTCCGACAAGGAAGTCGGAAGACTTCTGTTTCGACCATGTGACTAAAAATGAACGGGATCTGACTTTGGCCCTTTGAGTCTGGTATGGATCTTGAGGGGGAACCCCACGCCAAAAAAAAAAAAAGTTGGGGGGGGGGTCCACCCTAAAAAAAATCTATACCAGACCCTTTTCTGAGCATTCAGCACGACAGGTAAGGAAAGGTTGGGATGAGCGAGTGGCCCAGGCCATGATGGGGTGGTGACATCACAAGGGGGCAGGGTCTCTGGGTGACATCATCAGATGGCCATACCCCATGGCTATATAAGAAATGGCACACACCGGAGCTAACAACAGCGGGAGCTAGCCTTGGGAGAAGACATCAGCGGAGGGAGAAGAACCGGTAGAGGAAGAAGACATCGGAAGGAGAAGAACTGGAGGACGAACCAGAGGAAGAAGACAGCGGAGGAGAAGAACTGGAGGGAGAAGACCAGGAGAGAAGACATCACCGGAGAAAGAAGACACGTTGGAGCTACTTTATTAAAGGACTTGGTCAAAAACCTGTGTATTGTTTTGATTTATTTTTGACACTTTTTTGGGGTGAATGACCCTATACTCATTCCCCTAAAGGGGGGGGGGGGGTTGTGGGATCTGGGGGCCCCTGTCTGCAGACCATCACAACCACCGCCCAGGGTTGTCAGGAACAATCCCCCTTCCCCAAAGCAGCCATCCCTCCCATGTTGAGGGCATGTGGCCTGGTATGGTCCAGGAGGGGGGTGCTCACTCTTCCTCCCCCCTTTTCTGACCTGCCAGGCTGCATGCTCGGATAAGGATATGGGGGGGGACTCCACGCCATTTTTTAATTTACATTTTGGCATGGGGTTTGCCTTCAACATCCATACCAGACCCAAAGGGTCTGGTATGGAATTGGGGGGGACCCCACACCATTTTTTTCTTTTTTGGCATGGGGTTCCCCTTTAAGATCCTCATGCCACAAGTCGGATCAGTTAAGATGATGATCTGACTTCAATGATATTGAATGGGCGGAAGTCGGACCAAAGTCAGATCAAAGTAGAGTAGGAACCTTTTTCAAAGTCCTACCGACTTGTGTTGGACCAGTTAAGATGGCTCTCATAGGGAACCATTGATTTGCACACGTCATGCGACATGTGCTCCCAAAGTCAGAACATGTTGCACTAGTGTGAACCGGGCCTAAGATGATAGTCTGACTTTGATCCAACTTAAATTATATTGAATGGGCTGAAGTTGGACCAAAGTCAGACCAAAGTAGTACAGGAACCTGTTTTAAAGTAGTGCAGACTAGTGTCAGACCAGTTAAGATGGCTCTCATAGGGAACCATTGATTTATACAGGTCATGCAACTTGTGCTACCAAAGTCAGAGCGTATGTCGCACCAGTGTAAACCAGGCCCTGATCTTAAATGCATTCATATTATTGGACTAAAGGCTACGGCGGGATGGGAGTATTTTAAAGTGCACCTGTACCATATAAAGCAAGCACAGGGCAAACAGCTAATGAGTATTGCCTGTAGGCTTCCAAAAGCTGATCTTTTCCCCATTAACGATATTCCAGGCAAGATAGAAGTGCATAATAGTTATAATTTTTCATCAGAAAGGGTCTTTTCTGGTACTCAACATGTAATGTAATTGTATACTCACACTATTTTTTGAATTTAAAGAGCATTATGCTAATAGCTAATGAAGATTTTGGTTTATGAGTAATATGTAGACTCCTCTACAACTAGTAAAGGAAAATGATATGTGCTTTTGGTTAATTTGGGGTTTTAACATTAAAACATTTTAAAGCACCCTATCACCCCCTCCGACAAACACTGCTCTATTTATGAAGTCCACTGGGAAACCGACACTTCAGGGAGCATCAGTCTTTTGGGTAACCCACAGATTTCACTGGTTCCTCCTGCTGACCTATATTTAGCCAATGTCTCCATTATTAATGTTTAGGTCAGAGAGAGAAGCCAGTGAGAGCAGTATGGAACCCAAAAGATTTGCATTCCTGGAAGTGTACATTTCCAGCAAACTTTGGGGGCTGATTTCTCATAAATAGAGTGGTGTTCTTTTGCCAGTATGTCTTGCTTGGAGAAGTTTAGAATTGCAACAGGGACATTTTGAATTGAAGTTCTCTGATTGCTTTTTTTTTTGCTATTTATTTTACAAATTCAGATTTATTACAGGGTGCACCTATAACACTGGTGTCACAGAACATTATGCGTTTTCTAAAAACAGAGCACAGCAGATGCTGTTTGGAGTTTCAATGGCAGAGCCTGAAGCCAGACAACACCATCTCAACAAAGCAGGTAGTAAGGGGAGGAGGAGGAGCAGCCACTCTGACCCAAAACAATTGTGTGTATATATTTCAGCTAATGCTATACAGCAAAGCAGGTAGACAGAGTCTGGAAAAAAGACAGAAAAGAGCTCAAGGTTCCACCTGCTATTTGGAAATGAAAATACAAAGCACTCATATGCAATTTTTAAAACATCATCATTTCCTCTAGGTACACTTGCACACCGTTTTTGAGGGAACTCAGCAGGTAGATTGTTCCAAGTATCTTGGAGAACTAACCAAAGATCTGTGGATGTAGGCTATGTATTAAGGAGAATAGGATTTTTTTTTCTTCTTTTGGGATTTTATGCCTGTGGGCCGTGCCCAGTATGTAGACAATCCAAATGTAATATTAACCTCCCTAGCGGTATGATTCTGTCAGGAATTATGTACCAAAAGCGGTACAATTCTTTGCATGGAAATTTGGCGTTATGTATTAAAGGCATACAATTCTTAGTAATTACTGACTTAAAACTTACCAAAACAAGACTCTAGTAGACATCCCAGATGTGATGAATTTGAAACACAAACACATGAATTATAATCTAATCAATAATAGAATTTTATTCAATAATGCAATGAAAAATAATGAAATTCAATACACATCCTGAGTGTGAAACAGTTTGAAGCATGGAACTAGACAAAGTCAGACGTTGCAATCTGGACAATAGTACCTTGTTTCCTTTCGGACTTTTTTTCCATTGCCATCCTTCTTAGAACAGCAGACGACGCACATCCTGGTAGGCGCTAACTTTTTTGGGGTGGGCGGTACAAAGTCCACAAAATGACGGCCTGTCAGGCGATCTGGATTGCCAACGTCAACAGCGCGTCGTCCGGGTCTGTTAGCAGATACTGATGATGGCGTCGGGTGGTTGACGAAAATCTGCTCAGCCACCTTCCAGATAAAGTCCAAATGAACAAGGGGTATGGTAGTGTTGGCTTTGTAAAGGATATAGGCGTTCCAAAGGCACTGTTCAAGGAGATGCCTAAAAATCTTTTTGTAGTACTTTTTTTGTTGCTTCCGCATCGCCGGGTAAAAGGTCATTGCCTGATCGGCTCGGTCGACACCTCCCATTGTGTGATTGTAGTCGATCACAACTTGCGGCTTCAGCATATCTGTTCCGTGTTTTGTGCGGACCATGGCAGTGGAGGTGCTGTGCACGGTGCTCATGAGACACACATCCTTTTTGTCTCGCCACCGCATTGCCATCATTTTACCCTTTTGAAAGGCAACCATCTCTCCTTTTTTCAGCTTTTCCTGCTAAACATTGATTGCATGTCACGCCGGTTTGGCCTAACAGTACCATACCCATCTGTTTTGTTTAGGAGCAAAATTTCATAAAGTTTCGGAGAGGTATAAAAATTGTCCGTTGTCACGCAATATTCCTGGTTCAGCAGTGGGTCCAGCAGTGAAAGGAGAGAGGATGTGGCCATCCCATAGCAGCTGTACTTGGGATTGAACTTTGTACCTTTACCGGTGTAAATTATAGCATTCCATATATATCCTGTGGACGACTCACAGAGCATGTAAAATTTGATCCCGAACCGCGCTCTTTTGGATGCAATATATTGGATCCAGCTCAGGCGTCCCTTGTAGGCCATCAGACTTTCGTCCACACTGACATCCCTGTCTGGCACATAGGTCCGCTGGAAGTTGGTGACAATCATTTGGCACACCTCCCAGATTTTTTTGAGTTTGGGCGCAGGATGCGTGGCCTCATCAAACTCCTCATTGTTGGCAAAATGCAAATTTTTCATGATCAGAGAAAAAACGGTACTCGGACATCACTGTGCCAAAAAATGGAGTGGCCAGCATCTTATTGGTGGTCCAATACCATTTTCTGGAGCGGTTTCCCCACCACCCCCTGAAGGATGATGAGTCCCAGAAACTTCCAGATGTCCTCTTTACTGACCGGTTCCCATTTTCTGGATCGGGAAAATCTGGCACGCAGCGTAGCGGATTGCTGCTCATGGTAGCGGTTGGTTTCAGTGACTATTTTTAGAATTACCTCCTCAGTTAGAAATAACTTCAGGTACGCCAGAGGGTTGTCACTCTCCACATCAACCTTCATCTCAGGAGATCCAGTGAAACGGAATCTCGGGGGCGCTGCCTGGTCCGCATCGCTGTCTAAAGGGCACCAAGTGCGCACATCACTTAGGTCAGGTGCGGGATCATCGGCGTCACTTTCTCGATCAGTGTCGGTGTCAGAGTCAGATGACAAATCTCCGCACGACTCACTGTCACTCTGTTCTTCGAGCAGCTCCGTGTCGCTGCCGCTGTCGCAGTCGCTCATCTCATCCAAAAGCGCATATGCAGGACAGCGCTTTTTTGATGTCATTTTCAAATGATTTTATTTCTCACAAATGACAATGGCAAGGGGCACTGAGAGGGCACTGTGTCTTTTACCAAAGTAATACAATGTAATCCTCTCAGATTACACTGTATCACCTCCTTTTTATATGTTTGTGTTTGGTGCAACATTTGAATTTCCCTCCCTAGTTCCGCTCCCATGCAGCATTGCTGCTGCAGAGAACGGAACCAGGAAGTCATCACACCGACAGACGAGCGGCGGGGATCTCGGCTGGCGGTCACAGCAATGAGAGATCATCGCTGGATCGCCAGGATAAGGTAAGACACACCGCTGCGCTCTCTGCACATTCACCCCGAGCGTGACTCGGGGATACGGATAACAGCAGGAAAATTCTACCCCGAGTCACGCTCGAGGTTACTGCTATGCAGGTTAAGAAATGTAAGGAATTTTCATCTTCCTCTACTAATAAGAAATATCAGATCAAAGATTTAATTACGTGTAATACACAAGGGGTTGTCTACATGCTGGGGTGTCATTGTGGATTTTAATACGTCGGAAGGATGTCGAGACCATTAAAGGTTTGCATTGGCAAACATGTCAATAATATGAAAAAGGGATTAAAATCCCATAGTGTCTCAAAACATTTTCGAAATTGCCATGATAGGGACCCTAGTGGGCTGAGATTTTGGGGATTTAAAAAGGTAACAGGCATTGGAGGGGAGGGAATTTTATTTGTCACCTTAGTCAGAGAAAATCTTTTTGGATTTTTGAAACTAGGGTTTTGACTTCTGAAGGTTTTTTTTTTTTTTTAACAGTATACTTCTGAAGATTTAAATGTAGATTTTGATTTGAATTGTTTTATTTCTGACAGAGAATATTGACTAATTTTTTTTGACTTTATATTTATTATTTTTGTTTATTTCTTACTTTAGCATTTCAGTATACATTAGTGTTCTAAAATTTTATGCAATTTTTATGAGGATTGTAAAGGATGGCAGCGGGTGCTTGTTTTTATTACCTAAACTGAGGTTTATTATTGATTCATATCATTTCAATGTCTGGAAATTTTATATATAAACCTTTTTTAATAATTACCATTGGTGATTACATGTCTGGGTGTGTGAGATGATTTTTTATACAGTCCCCACTCAGATCTTTCTTCCTTTTCTTTTTTCATTATGCCTGTGTATCTGTCTTCATTGGAATCAGTGCTGACATTTAAATGGAGTATGTGAGCCTTGACAGCTAGTTTTTCCGGTTGCTGTTTATTCTCCAGCCATACGGTTCCAGGGTTGATCATTGTCATAGCAACAGTTGTCTAACAAGATAGGTTGGGTGACGCTGTAGCTGATGAAGTCCTATTGGACGTAATGCGTACGGGGGAGGAGCTATGCTTGGATGACATCACACGCTGCCATCTTGTGAGACAGATCTCACATTTCTTGTGCTATGAGCTGTATATGACTATGTTATATTTAAGTAGCTAATTGTGTTTTACTAAAGTTTGAATGGTGGAAACATGGTTGAATGGTTGAATATCTTCTTGTATTTTCATGCACCTGTGGATTTCCTGAGAGATCAATGTCTGCTGTACCGGCCACTAATTACCCCTAAGGGGACACGCGCTACTGACTCCCTGTTAGCTCAGGTGTCTAGTAATTAAGGTGAGCGAGCAATGATCTTAGTGGTGGAGAGATTGTTACGCATTTCGTGTGTCTGCGGATTTCTGTCTTCCAACATGTGGATCTCTCTGCCTGTGATCTGGGCTTTGTGGTTCACCTTGATTTGATTTGTTGGACTTTATCTTCCTTGTGAAATGTGGTTGTGTTTTTTTGCGCTGCACTTTTGTTCTTAATGATTTTTTTTCTGAGGTTTGTGATTACCTTAAGGTGTTCAGCTGGCATTCTATTGATATATTAGCTTTATGTGTTTGCGTTGATTGCCTCTTTTTTTTGTGGATGTAGGCTGCCTCAGAGCCTTCTGTCCCTTCATGTAATCCCAGACAGACTCGATGTCAAGATAAGGGCTCTGTGGAGGGGGGGGGGGGGGGCAATCAATCACTTCCAGGACTCCTTGTTGTTCTTTATGCTGAAGATAATTCTTAATGTCATCGGCTGTATGTTTGGGGTTGTCCTGCTGCACATTAAATTTGAGGTCAATCACTTGCCTCCCTGATGGTATGGTATGATGGATGCATCAATACCATATATTTTCCGATATTTTCGGACATTTAAAAATTTTTATTTTTTTTATTTTTCACAGGTACTGTTGTGGAGGGATCTGGGGGTCTAAAAGACCCCAAACCCCTCCTCTGCACTTAAAAGCATTCAAGTTTGGCTGTTTTGAATGCTCGCATTTTTTTGAAATTGCCGCCGAGTACATGACATCACTTCCGGGTTCTTTACATGGAGACCCGATCAGAGCCGAATGCGGCTTTCATCGGGTCTTCGGCGGCCGTACAGGATGGTTGCTCGGGTCTCCCTGTGGGCGGGAGACCTGGGCGAGCAGCGGAAGACGGGCGCTCCTTGTAATGATATCCAATTAGCTTCTCAGCCGCATCGTTTGTCATTACAAGACAGCCAACCGTTGGCTATGGATGCCGGTACCGGGGTGATGCCTCTAGCTGCAGGCATCACTCTGGTAAAGCACTTTCCCGAAATATCAGCAATATTGGTAACCTCAGGGGTCGATTCCGATATATCGGGGAAAAGTGCATATCGGCCCCCGATATATCGGCATTACCGATAATCGGTCGATCCCTAGTCCAGAGCACCGGTTGCCATTTTTCTGCACCCCACTTCCTATGTATTCGTGCATGTTTGAGTAGCTTAGCCTCCTTTTCACATTGGAGGTGTGGCTGCGCAAGTCTTCCATGAAGATCACTTTTAGCCAGACTTCGCCAGACACTAGATGGCTGTACCTGGGTTCCACTGTTTTCAGCCATCTTCTGATGTCAAAGGGAAGTAAGCCTAATGTATCTTTGTGCTTCTTCAAAAGAGCGTGAACAGCATATCTTGAAACCCCATTCTGCTTTGAGATCTTTGCCTGGGAGCGACCTTGCTGATGCAGTATAACTACCTTGTGTCTTGCTGTGGTCAGTCTGGCCATAGTGACCTTCAAACTTAAGCGCTCACTCTGTGGAAAGTGGTAACAAGGCGATGCTGCACTCCTTGAGAGGGGAAACTCCAAAAGCACTAACAGAAGATAAAAAGAAGGACGCAAACGCCTAGTGCATTACCTAAGACACCTTGGAAATGTATTAAAATAGCCAAAAGCATACTCACAAACACGAAAGAATAAAACGCAGGTTAAATACAACCCAGTGACGAGGGTTTTATATCTCTGCAGTTGGAAAGCTGATACGTTCTGGGAGACACGCCCCCTCTCTTCCTCAGAGCTGATCCAACCGAGGGGACCATTTATATATACTCTAATCACAAGTTCAGATCCCTCCCCTCCACAGTCAGCACTGGGCAGGACTCATGATCCCAAGTGGTTATTGTTGAATACATACTTCAAGTGGTTGTTGTACCATGGGGGCTAAAGAACAAAAATTATTTACCTTTAGCCACAGAAGTGTGATTGTACCTGCTGTGGTCCCAAATTTTCTTGTCAGCTGCCCGCTATAATAAAACCAGCGTGTGTTCAATGAATGAAACGCATGCCAGCTCCACTCTCAGTATGATTAGACCCCGTGTCTGGTATTTGGAACGCACTCTGTCAATGCTGACTAATGTGGGGCTTCTGGACCCGATCGTCAGAGGTGCCTCAATTGGCTACTCTGTTTCCATAGGCACTGCTGATCGTCCTGCCCCGCAAAGTGCTCCACAGGGGAAGGGCAATCTCTCAGTATTTTGGGTGCCCATCAATAAGAACCCCCCACACAGCACACAGACCGAGAAACCCGCCCACACAGGGGAGCCCACTAATAGATTGTCCTGCTGGGGAGCGCAATCTAGATACAGAAAAACCCTGCACCTGTGTTGTAACATTTCTGCACCTCAATGATTGACGTGCTTTTCTCCCAAGAGACCTCACCAAGTCAATCCACCAAAGCAGCCCATATCAGGGGAGGGATAAAGCATCTGTGCCCACCCACAACACCATAGTAGTAGCACAACCCAATGTGCATAATCTAGTGGGAAAAAGAATACAGTGTGAATCTTAAAAAAACAGGTACAGTATATGGATACAGACATATTGATGGCCATATATAGGCTAAAACCCCTTATTGATGGGTACCCAAAAATAAAATATCAATGATTCATTACTGTTGGCCTTTGGGTGCTCTTTAGGAACATGTTAAAATATATATTAAAACATTTAATATATAAAAAGAAAAGGAAACAAATGAAGATCAACCGTTCTTCTAACATATGCTATCCAGGATGAAGTAGTGATGTTGCCATAGTGTATGACCTGTGACATGAAACTGTCTTCCACATCCTCACCTTAGTAGCAGAGATTGGCTGTTCCTCACCCAGTTTTAAGCCTCCTACACAGCTGTTTCTGTTTCAGTTAATGACTGTGTTTCAACCTATATAAGAAATTGTTGAGCAATGGCACCTACTTGGTATAATTGGTTAATCATACACCTTACCCTAATCCTACAAAATCCCTGAATAACCTGAATATCTGAAAGTGTGCAAGTGTAAGAATTGATGCTGGTTTGAAGCCAAAGGGTAGTCACACAAAAATATTGATTTGATTTTGATTTTTCTTCTGTTCACTCACTTTTCATTTTGTAAATTGATAAAAATAAACAGTTAAAATATATATTTTTTGAAAGCATTCTTTCTTTAGAGCATTTCTTCATACCTGCCTAAAACGTTTGCACACTACTGTATATATACACACACACATACACATATATACACACACCATACATCTTTGCCAGTGACAGAAAATCCCATATCACTCTGTGTTGAAAATATGTGTTATTTTAGCCAACTGAGCAAAGAATCTTTCTTTTCTCAATCTTCAATACAATATGTTAGACCGTAGCAGTCAGATTCAATGTATATTCTCTTAAACGTACACTAAATCCAGCCTGTCATGGCCCCTGGCCATGCCTTGGGGAAGAAGCCTTGGAGTTTATTATTCATCTTTATATCCAGTATTGGACAAATATCTATATAAGGTATATCTTTTGGAATTAGTGATAGCCTTAGGGTTTGAGGCCTCAGTGTATATTTCTGAGCACAACCAAATGTATAGCACCTATTGTTTTACATACAGAACAAGTACGGCCGCGCTAGTGAGCGTGATGGCTGTACTAGAGATGACAGATGGCTGAATGCAATGACCTTCATTGCTAGTAGTTCAAGGTTACTGGATAGGATTAATGTGTGAGCAAGTGGTTTTATATCTAGTGTCCGCGTATTTACCATTTTGTTTTACACTACAAATATACTGTATTCAAAGAGCTAGTCAACCGTGATGTGCCATATTTGTCATCATGTTATGCTGGAGTAGCAATATTATACATATGTATATATAGGTTGAAGTTGCAATATTATACATATACATATATATATATGTATATGTATCTCAACAAATGCTGTAGGCACCTTAATCATACTCTAAAAACAGTGAAAACAAGATGCACAATAATGCACCTAAAGAAAGTTTAATTTTGGTTAAAAAAAAAAATGAAGAAACCCAACAACAATCAATCATCTTTCAAAGCTTTGATCACTCTTGACTGATGAATGGTGAATAGATTTTGGTTGTGATGGGTTAATGTATTCAGTATCACTGCACAAAAAAAAGCCCAATTCTGAGCTAAACTTTTTTATCTCAGGTGACTTCTGAAAATTCATTCTCCACTTGCTAAGAATTCTGTCAAGGAACATGGTAATAAGGAGGAGGAAATATGCAAAAGTATGCAAATCACCCCATAAATCAGCTTGACAATGATGTATTAGAAAAACAAAAAAGTAGCTAACAAAAGCTCTAATGCTACATGGAAGCAGATTGGGGGACCTTGGCGGTAAAGAGCGCCACGTTCATGACTCAATGTCCTCAGAGCCAGAGGAAAGAAGGCAGCGTTTTATTATGTCTGCCCCCTGTGCTTCCATTCCTGCACTCAAAAGGAACAATAGCCAGCATTGAGATTCTGTAGCCATCATTCCGCCACTGAATTTTTTTTCTCTTAGCCTTAGCGGCTGAAAAATGCAGCCACAAACAAAGGCATTTCATAAAGGTCAGGGTGTTATGCCATGATGCAAACTTGTATCAGAAAAATGCATGAGCGTCTTCTCCCCTTGGCAACCCAGCACACTATAGCTTTGTTTATATGCCTTCTGTTTTGTTCGATAAGGATAGAGAGAGCTATATGTATCATACAAATCTCTGTAAAATCCCTCTGTGAAGCAAAACAAGCCTAAATCCCAATATCACTAGATTAAAACAGCCTTAAATACATATTATTTTATAGACAGATATCTAAGTGCAGCAAAATGACAACACAAAAATGATTTAAAAATTATGTTTGTTGTATTTGCTGTATATTGTATTAAAGAACACACTAATGAAAAAAGCTTAAAGTCTTTTATATAGCCAAAGGGCTTTACTTAATAACAGAGTAAGGAGTAATGATGTAGAGTAACCCAAGGCAACCCATCTAAAATCCTATTTTCTCAGTCGCCCTACTCTGCTAAAAGCTGCTATGTGATTGGTTTCTGGATTCAATTACATCATTATTCTGCAAACTGTTATCTGTTTCTAGGGATATATTGAAACTGATTTAGGAGAAATGCCTAAAGTAAATTTGAGCAAACATGGAGTCTTTATTGTAGCAACCAATCAGGTTTTATCACTTAAAATTGTAATCTGTGCTGGCCAAAAAATTTAAAATAAAATGCATCCATAATATAAAAGATATATCGCTAATTGTTTAGGTTATGATCTAATGCAGAATACTATATATCTTAGCCCATGGTCCTGCAGCAGTCAGCCCTCTGGTCCTCTTCTATCCGTCACTGGATTGTGGGAGGGAATTCTTATATAAAACATACAATGCAGGACAATTTCTGGCCACTAGTCCAAAATTGCACATGATAATGTCTGTAAAAGGGGCAGTGACAAAGCCAGTTAGAAACTGACAGGAAGAATATCATGGGGGACAAGGCTTTCACAACTAGGACCAAAGGGAAGCAAGACTATGGGCCCCTCATTTATGGTAAGTAAAACTCTGTGTTAGATCATCCTTCTAGTCAAAATTGACTCCAGTGTGTGAAGCCATAGCCTTAGGCAGAGGATAGAGAACAAAGGCATTCATCTGTACATGTGGACATCAATCTCTGCCATTTAACAAAACTGCACTAAATTATGGTAACGCCAACTCTAGAGGGTGAGAACTCTAGGTTTCAAGGAAATTTTACAGTAGTGGTACTTTTAATTATCAGTCATAAACACACATGAACAAGATCAGACTGGAAATACACTGTTCAAAAAAATTAAATGAACACATTTTAATCAGAGAATAGCATCAAGTCAATTAAACTCCTGAGATGTTGATCTGGTCAATTAGGTAGTAGAGGGGGTTGTTAATCGGTTTCAGCTGCTTTGGTGTTAATGAAATTAACAACAGGTGCACTAGATGGGCAACAATGAGACGACCTCCAAAACAGGAATGGTTTTACAGGTGGAAGCCATTTTGGCTTTAGAAGTCCCATGTTCCTCCCCTCCCTGTAATTTTGGCTTTATAAGTCCATCACTTCCTTTCACTGTCCATGCATTTGAAGAAGAGGGCAAGTCCCTGGAAATGCGTCATGCACACCACCCTCTCCCGACATCCACCAGGCATTTTGATAGCTGTCATTCCCATGTGCAGCCTAGAACGCCACTGCCAATACCCATACTAGGAGCTGGCTGACTCCCTGTCATCCTCAGTCTCTGTTTTGCTCAGTGATGTCTACAGCCTTACACTGATTACAGCTGCTTGGTCCCAGGTATTCCCTATCCATGCTGTTTTGTGCTAACTTCTATGTAAGTGTGCTGCTTATTTTAATAAAGTGTTTTTAATTTGATACTGACCTCAGCGCCCTGCTATTCGTTTTCTTACAGGTGGAGGCCACTGACATTTTTTTCCCTACTCATCTTTTATGAACGTTTTTCACTAGTTTTGCATTTGGCTAGGGTCAATGTCACTACTGGTAGCATGAGCCGATACCTGGATCCCATAGAGGTTGCACAGGCAGTCCAACTCCTTCAGGATGGCACATCAATACGTGCCATTGCCAGAAGGTTTTCTGTGTCTCCCAGCACAGTCTCAAGAGCATGGAGGAGATTCCAGGAGACAGGCAGTTACTCTAGGAGAGTTGAACAGGGCCATAAAAGGTCCTTAAACCATGAGCAGGATGGGTATTTGCTCCTTTGTCCAAGGAGGATCAGGATCAGCACTACCAGAGCCCTACAAAATGACTTCCAGCAGGGCACTGGTGTGAATAACTCTGACCAAACAAGCAGAAATAGACTTCATGAGGGTGGCCTGAGGGCCCAACGTCCTTTGGTGGGCCCTGTGCTCACTGCTTGGAAACATGGAGCTCGATTGCCATTAAACACCAGAATAGGCAGGTCTGCCACTGGTGCCCTATGCTTTTCACAAATGGGAGCAGGTTCACCCTGAGCACATGTGACAGACATAAAAGGGTCTAGAGAAGCCGTGGAGAATGTTATCCTGCCTGTAATATTGCTCAGCATGAGCGGTTTTGTGGTGGGTCAGTGACGGTCTTGGGGGGCATATCCATGGAGGGATGCACAGACCTCTACAGGCTAGACAATGGCACCCTGGACTGCCATTAGGTATCAGGATGAAATCATTGGACCCATTGTCAGACCCTATGCTTGTGCAGTGGGTCCTGTGTTCCTCCTGGTGCACAACAATGCTGGCCTCATGTGGCGAGAGTATGCAGCCAGTTCCTGGAGGATGAAGGAATTGATAACATTGAATGGCCCCCACGCTTCCCTCACCTAAACCCTATAGAACACTTCTGGGATATTATGTTTCTGTCCATTCAACGTTGCCAGGTTGCACCTCAGTCTGTTCTGGAGCTCAGTAATACCCTGGTCCAGATCTGGGAGGAAATACCCCAGGACACCATCTGTCGTCTCATTAGGAGCATGCCGAGATGTTTGTCAGGCATGTTTGGGCCACACAAACTACTCAGTACCATATTGAGTTGCTGCAATGAAATTTTAGCAAAATTAACTAGCCTGCTGCATAATTTTTTCACTTTGATTTTTGGGGTGTCTTCAAATTCAGCCCTCTGTAGGTTGATCATTTTTATTTGCATCAAACAATGTGGCATCCTTTCGTTCCTAATACATTACCCAGTCCATATTAGTATAGATATCCAGCATGATATTTTTCCCTGATTGAGATTTGATGTATTTTCAAAGTGTTCCTTTAATTTTATTTTAACACAAGGAGTTTTATTAGAATTTATGATCATCTTTTCTATGATTAAGACAGCGCTGGGTCTATACACCATTTTACACTTAAGGACATTACGTTTTTCACAGCATTAGCGGTCTATATACAGTATATATAATAACACAGATACCATAAGGACAACAATAATATTCAGAACCAGCCATTTTTTGGGTAATCTGACAGCTGCTGGTTCCAGCTGTCAGAATACAAAGGCACACAAGGAGATTCATTCATCCGCACTGTAAAGTGTGGATGGAGGAATCTTAGATTTTTTTTTCAGTAAGGCCCTGTTCACACCTGAGCGTTTTTCAGCTCGTAAAACGCTCATCTCTGAAGTCTCAAAACGCCCAACAAGCAAAATCCCACTCATTTTAATGGCCCCTGTTCATTATGTTAATCACTTACATTCAAATTTTATTTAGAACAGTCCGTTATGCAAATCTGCTTTATTTGCCATTATCAAGGTCTGAAAATTAGATTAAAACAGCATTAAAGTGGTATTCTTGAAATACATAAAGAAATTAAAGATAATGCATAATCACTTACATGGGACATGTAGGTTTAAAACACTTTTTAGTTTGCTTTTTTTCCAATATCAAAAAAATGGACAGAAAAGGATTAAAATATAATTGCTCTTCTTGATATTCATAAAGAAATTCAAGATCTGCCGGAATTCCTACAGGTTTCATGATTAGTTAGCCCCATGACAAGCTAGCAGTGCCAGGGAAAGCAAAAGGTGGCTGCGGTCACCCATATTGTAAAGGTTAATTTCCCCTAACTCTCCAGATGTCTGCATCCCGGTACAGATGTTCTTCATCAGCCCTTCCTCATCAGTGTCACCAGGTCCCACTATCCAACCCTGTGTCCTTCAACGGACACCAATTTCCTCTTGCCAGCTCCTCATTTTTCTTCCTTCCCTCCATGACACCATTTCACCAAACTCCTAATACTTCTCCACAACCCGCAGAACTTAAACCTCCGGCTGCTTATTGATGCTCTGTGTCCCTCTTCACCCTGGTAGTCCATCAACATAATAATAATTAGTTTAGCATGTCACTTTTCCCAAAGCATTCTGGGAAATCATTAGTAATTGCTTTACTTAAAAAATACTCTTTTCAGCAAAGGCGCTGTTTTACTCCTTCGGAAAAGGTTATTTTTACATATAAATAATGGCTTTAAAGAAAAAGAAAAATGCAAGTAAAATTTCGACAGTTCCAAAAAATACAAGTTGTATATGAAAAATCTGCTGCAGTCTTGCTCCATCAAATGGAAATTAATTCTTGGCTACATATAGTAAAATAATAATAAAGCTTAAAAAGACTGCAGTCACTGTCAAGTCACCCTTAAATGTCTATAGCCTGGCTACAGGTTCACTTTAAAATAATGTAAAGTGGTTTTTATATTTTAAATACATTTTTATTTGCCATACACATAACAACATTCGAATCAATAGCTGAATAAGTGCATGTCATACTTTACACATCGTGCACAGACTGCTTTATATATATTTGAAATTATTTTTTCATTTTGTATTTTATTTTTTTATTTCTTATAGGCAAGAAAATGTTTTTTTATTCATTTTAGTTAACTAAATTTAAAATATTGCATATTAACATTATGCAGTCTCCTATCTAACCAGCAGATTTAGCATTCCATTTCTGTTAATATATTCATCTTTTTTAGCTTCCAGAAAAAACTTGCTGTTTGCAAAACAGGAATGAGTCATCACAGCATTCTCTCTTTTCAGATTGCTCAATAGGAGGTTTTATTCATACAAAGGGAGGAGCTGTCATTTTAGCTGGCCAAACGTGCTTTGGGAATCCTTTGTCACATATTAAATTTTTCTTTGTAAGGCAAACATTATAATTGCACAAGAAAAATACCTTAACTACAAAATATCAGGACTTTAACGGTACCACAAATATTTGCAAAAAATATTGAAATTTTATTTGTACAAATGTTAACACAGTTATGTTATTTTAAAAAGGTCTTTGACAGTACATGTAATAACCTAATACAAAAGATATATGTATCCCATATTAAATAGTGCTCTCCCCATCATCCATGACAGAATTGGATGATGGGTTGCTTGCAGTAAATTTTTACGTGGTACGCGGGTCAACAGCTTCATCAGTAAGGGAAGCATAATGAAGCTCTGTATAAAAAAAATAAAAATATCAAGCCACACTAATAAACAATAATTCATGATAAGTCCCAGAAGGAGAATATGGCTGTTTCTCCTTCTGCAGCTGGGAAAGGTGGTCACAGGCAGTCGGCCTGGTGACCCTGAAGGTGTTGCTGAACGCGGAGGTCCAGTGAATGCTGACAAGGGGAGTTTGGAGGGAACTGTAACTCTGAAAAAAAACATTCGTGAGTGCAGAGGAACTTGCCCAGGGGTCTGCCAGGAAGGGGACAACTCCAGAAGCTAGGGTCAGCGGACAGGCGTTAGCATACCGGTGTTGAGAGGAAAAGGGGTGCCAGTTACAGAACCCTAAAGAGAATAACTAAAACGGGAACCTTTAAAACTATCTTCACTTCAGTGGCAAGGTGATGCAGCGGCCTTGTCGCACACTACAGCTAGTTATCCTCAAGATTGTGCATAGTTTATAGTTGGAGTATCCCACTCATCTCTTCTTCTATCCCATTTCCCAAAACATAAAAAACCAACATCCCCTGGATTGATTATTGACTGAGTCAAGAGCTTTCAATGCTGTTTGTCTGCTCTCAGTTGCTAAGGGTAACCCAGGGGAAACCAGAAAGCGTAATTCTCAGCAGTCCTCTAGGGAGCAGTGCTACAAATGTATACATCCAAAACTGCAGATATTCAACTGCTGCCGCTGGCCAAAGACTCCGCTAAAACTTCTATCTGTGAGAAAGGTAGAATACCGAACTACACTGTATATATACAGGAAAGAGGAAAAGAAAAAAACTATATCAGAAATTTTTTTTACCCAAAAAATATATCATTAAAGATCTTAGGATAGGAACTATCCCTCTGGTAAAGGCAAACAATCCACTATACCTTACCATAATCCATGAATGAAACCAAGTCACAGTATGTTTTGAGCCATTCCATGGAGGTGAGCCAGCCTCGATAACATATGCACCCGCGGTGAGATGTCTGGGTCTCTCGAGAATCCACCACTCCAACACTGGAAAGCCCAGGGAGGGCTAGGTGGGGCCTTTCTCATTTGGAATTACACACAATCACCTTACCTCTATTTCCCAAGACAAAGGGGCAAAAACGGGCGCCAGGGTTTGCGAGGTGAAACATGCAAGAATGTAGACAGAACATGGCTAAAGCCACATGGTCGGCTATCTCCGGCCGGGAGATGCAGACACAGGGGATGACGTCAGTTCCTGTTCTAAAAGCGGAAGTGACATTGGACCATAGCAGGATACAAGCATCCGTCGGGTAGCAGGGACAAATGCGACAGTGAGCCGCCACGGGCGGAACTAACATCAACCCTCACCCAGAAGCGGAAGTGACGTCTAGCTAACACTCGGTCATACGCACCCAAAGGGCACACCCACCAGCAAAGGTCACGCCCTGCCCCGCGCGCTGATCGATCACGCACCACCCCCTTCATTAATGTGTACAGCAACTGTAATGAAAATATGGCTCCCTTGTGACTACATCTCCTTAACCAATTGCCTACTAGGCAACTTTTACCACCCCCCCCCCCTCCTGCCCAGACCAATTTTCAGCTTTCAGCACTGTCATACTTTGAATGACAATTGCGCGGTCATGCAACACTGTACCCATATGAAATCTTTATAATTTGTTCCCCACAAATAAATCTTTCTCTTGGTCATATGTAATCACTGCTGGGTTTCTTATTTTTTGCTAAACAAATGAGAAAATACTGAAAATTAAAAATAAAACAAAAAAAAATGTTTTATAGTTTGTTGAAAAATGTTGCAAACAGGTAATTTTTCTCCTTTACTGATGTACGCTGATGAACCTGCACTGATGGGTACTTATAGGCTGCACTGATGAGCACTGGTGAGACGGCATTGATGGTCACTGATGGGCACTGATAGGTGGGACTGATGAGGCAGCACTGGTGGGCACTGAGAAGGCAATGATGAGGCTACACTGATGAGCACTAATATATGGCACTGATAGGTGACACTGATGGGCTCTGATAAGCAGCACTGAAGGGCACTGAGAGGTGGCAATGAAGGGCAACACTGATAGGTGGCACTCATGGGCAGCACTCATGGGCACTGATAGGCGACACTAATGAGGAGGCACTGATGGGCACTGATTGGCAGCACTGATGGGTACTGGTAGACACGTTTGGGACTGCACTGATTTTCAGTGCCCTGATTATTAGTGCTGATATCCCTAACAGCAGCCAGCTATCGGCTCTTTTCTTCTCTCCTCATGTTGTCTGCATGAGGAAAGAAAATCCAATAACTGGCTTGTGTTTACATCCTGTGATCAGCTGTCATTGGCTGACAGCTGATCAAGTGGTAAAGGGCTGCTGTGATTGGTCCTTTACCCCAATCTGTGATCAGCTGAGTCCAAAGGACTCACGATCACAGAGCGCACCGCCTGCATGCTGCAGGGGGCATGCGGGCAGCGCGATCATGGGAGGACATCCATGTACACCCTCCTGGCAAAGGAAGCCTATCGCACGGGTAGGAAGTGGTTAAAGGATAAGTAAGCATTTGTGTTATTATAGTTACCTTCTCCATTACCCCTTCCCGTAAGGGCTTATTTACACATGCTTAGACTTTAACACACTTGAAAGCACCAACTGCTTCAACATGCTTTCTTCGTATGTTTTTGATGCTTCTGTGATGCTTCAATGATGCTTTGGTGATGCTTCTTTTGAAGCTTTAATGAAACTTGGCAAAGGCCCTGTGTGTGTTGATTTTAGATTTATTGTAGAACCCAAGCCCAGTAGTACCCCCACTCAGCAGATCCCCAGCTCATTAGTACCCCTGTTCAGCAGATCTCCAGCTCATTGGTACCCTTGTTCAGCAGATGCTCAGCTTATTAGTACCCTTGTTCAGCAGGACTCCTGCTCAATAGTACCCCCAACTCTGCTGATCCTCCGCTCCGTAGTAACCCCCAGCTCTGCTGATCCTCCGCTCAGTAGTAACCCCCAGCTCTGCTGATCCTCCTCACTCTCCCTGCTCACCTCCCACTAAATTGCTTCAAGCTGTGCACCACATGTGACATTGCTAGTTTCTCCTGCTCCGGTCCCCCAGCTCTGCCGATCCTCTGCTGCTCAGGCCTTTCTCTGATCCCTGCTCCCCTCCTGCTATAGTGTTCCTATGTTGCACACCACGTGTGCTGTCTGTTAGTTTCTCTGCTCCAGTCCAGATCCTGCTCACCTAACTACTGCTCTATGCAGCACACTAGATATAATGCCTGCACCAGACACTCCCAAAATATATAAATTAACTGAAAGTGACGGCTAATGAAATCTTTCTGGTTCACTTGTTGGTTTACCAGGGCATTCTGGGATCTCTCATACCTGCAATACCTACAAAACAAAGTGAGGCTAAATCTGAATAAAAGCCTCTCAAAAGCTGCAGGTGCTGTAAGCCAGCTTCGTCATTGACTTCTATGGAGGCTTTGAAGACGTTTTGAAGCACCAAGAAAGCGCATGGGGTATCTTTTTTAAAGCAAAGCAGACACAATGTGTAAACAGGACTGCAAGCTTACCATTCTTTTTAGTGACAGGTGCTTTGATTGGCATTCAGAGTGCTTTAATAAGCTTGTTCAATGCCACATTTTGAAGCAAGTGTAAACAAACCCTGAAAGTGTTTTATTCACCTGCCTGTACTCCTGCCAGATGCACAAAGTGTGGCCCATGGAAAGGTGCACAGAATTCACTTCTGTGCGTGTGCAGAAACCATTATTTTCATTCCTGTGGACAGGCCGTCTATCATTAAACTGCATTATAGACAGCCTCACAACAGGATTGAATAGAAATTTTACTTGCATATGCAAAAACTAAAAAGTTATAAAACAGTCACGAGCATTCACAGCAGAAGTTGGGGGGCTGCACAATGTGGATTTGGCAGGAGTATTGACAGGTGAGCATGAGACTTTGGGGATGCTGGGTAGGGAAGAGATACCTATATGAAAGTATAATTATCTTTAAATAAAAGTTAATAATCGTGAAAAGTTAAAAAACTATTTATAAAAAGGAAAAGTGAATATTTGACTAGAACAGCTGATTGGAAAAAAGCCAACGTGGTACCAATATTTAAAAAGGGGCCGAGATATATCCCGGGTAACTATAGGCCGGTCAGCCTAACATTAGTAGTCTGCAATATTTTGGAGGGGATGTTAAGGGACCACATACAAGACTTTAGTAATGAAAACGGTATTATTAGTAGTAATCAGCATGGATTCATGAAAAATCGTTCTTGCCAAACCAATCTATTAACCTTCTATGATGAAGTGAGCTGCCACCTAGATAAAGGTAAGCCTGTGGATGTGGTGTACCTGGACTTCGCAAAGGCCTTTGACACCGTTCCCCACAAACGCTTACTGTTAAAACTAAGGAAGGTAGGTATGGACCATAAGGTGAGTACCTGGATAGAGAACTGGCTCCAGGGGAGGTTGCAAAGGGTGGGGATTTATGGGGAGTACTCAGATTGGGCGGGTGTGGAAAGCGGGGTCCCCCAGGCTTCTGTCCTGTGGCCAATCCTGTTTAATTTATTCATAAATGATCTAGAGGAGGGGATATTGAGTAAAATCTCAGTATTTGCGGATGATACTAAACTAAGCAGGCCAATATCTTCTGGGCAGGATGTGGAAATCTTAAAAGCGGACCTGAACAAAATTATGGGGTGGGCAACCACATGGCAGATGAGGTTTAATGTTGAAAAATGTAAAGTAATGCACCTGGGTGCCAGAAACCAGAAAGCAAGGTACTCACTACGGGGGGGGGGGGACCTCTGGGTGAGTCTAAGATGGAAAAGGACCTGGGGGTACTGGTAGACAACAGGCTTGGCAGTGGCATGCAATGCCAAGCCGCTGCAAGCAAAGCCAACAGAATACTGGGATGTATAAAAAAGGGGATTCACTCCAGAAATAAAGAGATTACTCTCCCACTCTACAAGACTCTGGTCCGGCCACATCTGGAGTATGCTATCCAGTTCTGGGCACCGGTCCTCAGGAAGGATGTGCTGGAACTGGAGAAAGTCCAGAGAAGGGCAACAAAAATAATTAGGGGAATGGAGGGCATCAGCTATGAGGAAAGACTACAAGCACTGAACTTATTCTCTCTGGAGAATATGGAAAAACCTATTCAGAGAAAGGAAATACAATAAGACACATGGCCACTCACTGAAACTAGAGGAAAGGCGGTTTAACCTTAAAATACGCAGTGGGTTCTTCACTGTGAGAGCAGTAAGGATGTGAAATTCTATTCCGCCAACAGTGGTATCAGCAGGGAGCATTGATAGTTTCAAAAAACTATTGGATGGGCACCTCAAAGACCACAACATAAAGGGGTATACAATGTACGGTTAACAGCAAACACACACACACATCATAGGTTGAACTGGATGGACTGGTGTCTTTTTTCAACCTCACTAACTATGTGACCCCGTAACTATGTAACATGCTACATTTCCTACCACCAGCATATACAGGCGCATCTCAAAAAATTAGAATATCATTGTGATGGTGTTCACCATCACTGGAATTTAAGGACAGATGGGTGATGGGTTGAATTGCTTCATTTTTGTCAGCATGGTCCATTGTTCCCTTTGCCATGAGGTTTCTGAGCAGGAAGTCCACTCCTTATATGGTCATCCCAGGAAGTTCAGACGGTCGGTCAGAAAAGGACTTCCGTCTAACCTTTTAACCCCTGGAGGGATTTCTATGATTTTTGGTTATGTTTGCATTTGAAGTATGCTGATTCTGAAAATGTAAGTTTTATTTGAATGTGATGAATATTTTAGAAGTTATGAAAATGTTGCTTACTGCCTGAGGTGGCTATTGTCAGGTGTGCCAATGACCTCACCTGTTGTCTGCTAAGGGAGGTATTGACACTCAGAGGAATGTGTATTGAGGGCTTGTTAGGGAACCATTGTTCTGTGTCTGACTATTATGGACATTGACTGCCCCCTGGGGCTTCTGTCTCCTTGCATTGGTCAAAGTTATCTGACCAATCACTACTGACTCATTTTCAAGCCCTCATTTGCATTGGTCAAAGCTATCTGACCAATCCCTGTTGACTCATTTCAAGCCCTCATTTGCATGGATAGTCCACTTTCTGTATAAAGTGTGCTGTGTTCTTCCAATAAATGGTCTTCCTGTTTGAACTTACATACAGCTTGCCTGGTGTTTTGTTCTAATGGATTCCGAACGGCACATAGCTGTAGTTCGGATCCTGGATCCTTGGTTGACCGAACCATCAGACGATGCGATCTGCAAGCTGACTGACTAGAAACAGAGGAGTGTCGGGAGAGCGGACAGGGCGAGCAGGGGTCTCGTCACATTGGTGGCAGTGGTGGGATTTGCTCTCCAGTTACCGGGACACTCCAAACCACCAGAGTCAATGACCAGCTATGCAGCATGCAGGAGAGCCACGCTGAAAGACTTACTTGAGAGCCGCGGAGGGACCGGTGGGACAAAGAACAAGGCCACCCTGATCAGTGAGCTAGCCGAGATGGATCAGAGGGATGATGATGCAGGACCCCGGTCAGTTGAAGACTTTTTTCAGCAACGAGTTCGGGAGCGGTTGGCATTATATGGTGCTAACCCATCAGAGACCGCCATACAGAATGCCATTAGAGACATCCAGCTGCAGGATGAATGGCAAGAGAGAGAACGAGAGCGGCAACATGAGCAGAAAATGGCAGAAATACGTCAATCTGAGAAAACGCCTAAAGATGCAGCGACTGTCCGTAAGTTGCCCTTTCGGGCGTTCAAACTATTTAAGGAAGGAGAGGAGGAAATTGACGCATTCCTGCAGGACTTTGAGAGACTATGCCAGATACATGAAGTACTGTCCCAAGATTAGGTCGTTTTACTGGCGAGTAATTTAACTGGCAGAGCGGCGGATGCATTTCGGGCCCTGGAGGACGAAGACGCTAAAGACTACGACCGGGTAAAAGAAGCTTTGCTAGCCCGATTTGCCATTACACCCGAAGCCAGCCGGATTAAGTTTCGAGAATCCCGGAAACAAACCAACACAACATACGTGGAGTGGGCACATCATATGCAGCGGAACGTTAAGAGCTGGTTCCAGGGAAGCCACGCTCATACCATAGAGGACATCACCCAGCTAGTACTATTAGAACAGTTTTTTAACCACACCCCTCCGGTAGTACGGGATTGGGTGCGAGATAAACAACCACAGACGGTACAACAAGCGGCTACTCTGGCCGATGAATATCTGGACTCTCGAAGGTCAGGCGAAAACGAGCGCTATCCACTATCTCGGCCCAGTCTACCAGCCTCTAAGCCGACTTCAGTACCTCCGTGGTCTGCCTCGAGACCCCCAGCCCGGCCCAACCCTCCTACCGGACCTAAGTGCTATACCTGTAACCAAACTGGTCATCTGCAACGACATTGCCCTAGCCAATCCACGAGGTATCGAGAGACTAATCATCCATCCAGACCAGCGGCTCATTGCTACCAGAATGAGCCCATCCATCGAGATGTTCAGGAAGAGTGCGGCGAACTTTTTGAAGCGGACCCTGTCCAAGCTGCTGCCGGAGATAATCGGCAGCACCATCGCCAGGCAGTATGGGTTAATGGGCAGCCGGCCCAGGGACTCCGCGATTCCGGGGCTACGATTACCCTCATCCAGCCTCACATGATTCCCCAGTCAGCCCGGACCGGCCAGACTGTTGCAGTCAGGGTAGCAGGGGGCCAGGTGCTACGTTTATCCACCGCCCAAGTCCGCTTGGATTGGGGCTCAGGGGAGCGATATGTGCGAGTGGGATTGCTACGCGAGTTACCCGCAGAAGTACTTTTGGGAAACGATTTGGGCCATTTAACTTCCTCTTATGCCCCAGAGGCCACCATGGCCGGGACCACCAGACGTCACAGCCACAGTCGCTCTCCCATGTCAAATCGAAGGCGGCATATAGGAAGTAGAGTACGTCCGGTAAATCCTGATCCTAACTGCTGTTTGGGCGTGTTTGGCCTAAGTCGTTACACAACGGAGCGAGATCTAAGAGAAGTATTTTCAACATATGGTCCAATGGCTGATGTATCCATTGTGTATGATCGGCAGTCTCGACGTTCCAGGGGTTTCGCGTTTGTCTGCTTTGAAAATGTTGAAGACGCAAAGGAGGCAAAAGAACGTGCAAATGGAATGGAACTTGATGGAAGACACATACGTGTAGATTTCTCAATTACACAAAGGCCCCACACCCCTACACCAGGAATATACATGGGAATGCGGAGGGGTTATCCCGACAGACAGACCTAGAACCTTAAGACTACTTTTCCAACATCCTCGAGTTGACCCGTTTGGGGTCCCACTGTGGCTGTTGGACTGTTTACCCGGGGGAAGATATGTGATGGTGTTCACCATCACTGGAATTTAAGGACAGATGGGTGATGGGTTGAATTGCTATATTTTTGTCAGCATGGTCCATTGTTCCCTTTGCCATGAGGTTTCTGAGCAGGAAGTCCACTCCTTATATGGTCATCCCAGGAAGTTCTGAAGAGACGGTCGGTCAGAAAAGGACTTCCGTCTAACCTTTTAACCCCTGGAGGGATTTCTATGATTTTTGGTTATGTTTGCATTTGAAGTATGCTGATTCTGAAAATGTAAGTTTTATTTGAATGTGATGAATATTTTAGAAGTTATAAAAATGTTGCTTACTGCCTGAGGTGGCTATTGTCAGGTGTGCTAATGACCTCACCTGTTGTCTGCTAAGGGAGGTATTGACACTCAGAGGAATGTGTATTGAGGGCTTGTTAGGGAACCATTGTTCTGTGTCTGACTATTATGGACATTGACTGCCCCCTGGGGCTTCTGTCTCCTTGCATTGGTCAAAGTTATCTGACCAATCACTACTGACTCATTTTCAAGCCCTCATTTGCATTGGTCAAAGCTATCTGACCAATCCCTGTTGACTCATTTCAAGCCCTCATTTGCATGGATAGTCCACTTTCTGTATAAAGTGTGCTGTGTTCTTCCAATAAATGGTCTTCCTGTTTGAACTTACATACAGCTTGCCTGGTGTTTTGTTCTAATGGATTCCGAACGGCACATAGCTGTACTTCGGATCCCGGATCCTTGGTTGACCGAACCATCAGACGATGCGATCTGCAAGCTGACTGACTAGAAACAGAGGAGTGTCGGGAGAGCGGACAGGGCGAGCAGGGGTCTCGTCACAATCATCAAAAAGTTCATTTATTTAAGTAATTCAATTCAAAAAGTGAAACTCATATCATATAGATTCATTAAACACAGAGTGATATATTTCAAGCATTTCTTTCATTAATTTTGAGGATTATGGCTTACAGCTAGTGAAAACCCAAAATTCATTATCTCAGAAAATTAAACTACTACATAAGACCAATAAAAAAGAAAGATTTTTAATACAGAAATGTTGGCTTACTGAAAAGTATGACCATGAACAGTAGAGTATGCACTCAATACTTGGTTGGGACCCCTTTTGCATAAATTACTAGATCAATGTGGCGTGGCATGGAGATGATCAAGCTGTAGCACTGCTGAGGTGTTATGGAAGTCCAGGTTGCTTTGATAGCGGCCTTCAGCTCGTTTGCATTGTTGGTCTGGTGTCTCCCATCTTTCTCTTGACAATACCACACAGATTCTTTATGAGGTTTGGGTCAGGCGAGTTTGCTTGCCAATCAAGCACAGTGATACCATGATCATGAAACCGGGTATTAGTACTTTTGGCAGTGTGGGCAGGTGCCAAGTCCTGCTGGAAAATGAAATTAGCATCCCCATAAAGCTGGTCAGCACGGGAATCATGAAGTGTTCTAGAATTTCCAGATAGAGGGCTGCGCTGACTTTGGACTTGATAAAACACAGTAGACCAACACCAGCAGATGATATGGCTCCCCAAATCATCACGGACTGTGGAAACTTTACACTGGACCTTATGCAACATGGATTCTGTGCCTCTCCGCTCTTCGTCCAGACTCTGGGACCTTGATTTCCAAATTAAATGCAAAATTTACTTTAATCCAAAAAGAGGACTTTGGACCACTGAGCAACAGTCCAGTCCTTTTTCTCCTTAGCCCAGGCAAGATGCTTTTGACATTGTCTCTGGTTCAGGAGTGGCTTGACACAAGGAATGTGACAGTTGTAGCCCTGGATACATCTGTGTGTGTGTGGTGGCTTTTAAAGCACTGACACCAGCCATAGTCCACTCCTTGTGAATCTCCCCCACAATCTTGAATGACCTTTGCTTCACAATTCTCACAAGGCTGCGATTATCCCAGTTGCTTGTGCACCTTTTTCTACTTTTCCTTCCACTGAACTTTCCATTAATATGCTTGCATACAGCACTCTGTGAACAGACAGCTTCTTTAGCAATGACCTTTTGGGACTTACCCTCCTTGTGGAGGTTGTCAATGACTGTCTTCTGGACAACTGTCAAGTCAGCAGTCTTGGCTATGATTGTGTAACCTACTGAACAAGACTGAGAGACCATTTAAAGGCTCAGAAAACCTTTACGGGTGTTTTGAGTTAATTAGCTGATTAGAGTGTGACACCATGAGTCTACAATATTTAAATTTTTCACAATATTCGTTTTTTTCGGAGATACTGAATTTTGGGTTTTCACTAGCTGTAAGTCATAATCCTCAAAATTAAAATAAATAAATGCTTGAAATAGATCACTGTGTGTGTAATAATTCTATATAATATATGAGTTTCACTTTTTGAATTGAATTGCTGAAAAGAAATTAACTTTTTGATGATATTCCAATTTTTATGAGATGCACCTTTATGAACTGTTATTTTTGAGCAAGGGAATAGGAATGATAGGTTTTTGGTACTGCTATGAATAAATAGTGCTAGTAACACTTATGCAATTGCGCACAGGAATGACAAAACTAACCAATCATGGATTGTAAAATAATTAATTAAAATAATTGCATAAATAAATAAATATATAAATATGCAACTAATATGAGCGACCCATCTAAAAGCAAACAGACTCTAAATGTATAAAGGAAAAAGGGGTAGACTGTGTAAGATTCTGGTACCTCTGGTACCCTTAATAATTTATTTCCTTCCAAATATGCGTCCTACCTTTCTTACTAGGTGGTACGCATACACCTTTAAGACAGATGATGTCATCGCTGAGCGCCGCAGAGCGGCTATTTCAACCGCCGGCGTTCTCACTCACATCGTTCGTTCAACCTGCCTTGTGTATCCACATGCTTTCAAGCCTGTCTTGCTGTCGGAACCTCCAGCTAATTACTTCTACCTGGAGCAGACCGGAACCTCGCTACTGATCCCTGTATCTCGCTACCGGATCTTTCCCTCTCTACTGGACCCCTCTACTACTAACATTTACTAGTGATAAGTACCCCACAGGGGAATCCTCCATAACCTTACTTACATTATCTATCATCTGCACTGTTGCATAGATTGCTAGCTCTTGAGTCTACTACCATCTACCATCTGCACTGTTACATAGATTGCTAGCTCTTGAGTCTACTACCATCTATCATCTGCACTGTTACATAGATTGCTAGCTCTTGAGTCTACTACCATCTATCCTTGCACTGGGTTAGTCTATCCTGTAATTGTCATCTGCTGTCCTTACCACCTGTTACCATACTCGATTACTAACCTATCTGCACTCTACCTAATACCATCTAGTACTCTTCTGAACAAACCTATCAAGTGCTTACCATCTTTATCACTGTTCACACCTGTCCCTTCAGCACATCACCTTCATACTGTCATATACATTCTACCACTCCAGGAACATCTTATTGAGTGTGTATATATCTGTATGTTGAAGCTGACAGGCCCACAGTGATGAGTCTGGAGAGTTGGATCTGGTTATTCAACACATCTCTACATGACTACTGAGTGGAGATTTTGCAGCTGCATATCCAGCCTACTAGAAAAACACAGGAGCGTTACAGACTGCGCTTATATGAAAAATTATTACTAAAAATTGTACGTGCAATTTGTGAAAAAAGTTCTCAAATAAGTCCCGTACAACTTGATTGAATAGTCTTTTATGTGAATAATAAACAACCAGCCACCAGTGTTCGTGGGATAATCGTTTCCTCCACCGACATCCACATACACATTCAACTTACCAGATTAAATTGACCCCCATTACAGGTTGTCAAAACCAGCTGTAGATAAACACTATGGATAAAAGAGGAGTGCGCTGTCCCAATGGATGGGATTTTCACTTGAAATGCCAAGAGTCAGAACCACCAATTATATATTAGAAATATCCAGATAGGGTATATAGGGGAGATAAGAATGCATCTTATGGTCTAGTATATAAAAACCGCTTTATTAAAATTCAATATTCACTTACAGTTTAAAATTCCAAAGTACAGCGTTGTTAGAGCCGTTTCCAAGCAGGGGATGCCGCTCTGCGTTCCACACACCAAAAGTGACGTAAGTGCGTATCCAAGTCCCGGCGCGTTTCGTCAGCGTCTGACGTCATCATCCAGATATTTCTAAAATATAATTGGTGGTTCTGACTCCTGGCATTACAAGTGGAAATCCCATCCATCATGACAGCGCACTCATCTTTTATCCAGAGTGTTGATCTACAGCTGGTTTTGACTACCTGTAATGGATGTCAGTGGAGGAGACGATTATCCCCGGAAACTGGTGGCTGGTTGTTTATTATTCATATAAGAGACTATTCAATCAACTTTTTTCACAAATGGCACATGTAATTTTTGTTATCGCTAGCTCACCCTGTTATGTTATTTCCAAGAATAGTCACTTTAAGTCGGGAAGTAGTATTTACACCCACTAAAAGTGTTAAATGCTATTGCAGACTTCAATACAAATGTATATGTATATATATATATAGGAAGCTTGGCCCAAACCATCTACCCATCTACTTAAAGCGAGAGTAAACCTGGAGCTAGGCTTTAAAGATCTCCCTTAATGCTCTTCTTACCGACTTCCTTGCCTAAATTGTGACCTAAAATTCTTTTTACCTGGTTAAGCTGGGTAAAACATACACTGGTCAACCCTGATCAGAAATCTACACTCATCAACACCAATACCAGTAGCAGAAACACTTTGCTCCACTCTATCCATATCAGGACCATGCATGTGATTATTGGTTGAAGAAAAATAGTTTCTTGGGGAAGAATGTCACTCTGTACACAAATAGGACACCAAGATTTAAGTAAGAATGCTCATTGTTGTTCAGCCCAGATTTCAGCTTTAACAATACAAATGTATTCCTCCTATGGGCAACTCAGGTCCTCAATAGATTCTCTTGAGTATCAAGTTCCCAAGTGAATCAAGGGAAATCTATGTTGCTGCCAAGAGATTGAGCTGCAAAAGCTACAGCAGACCCAATGCTCCCACTGCAAAAGGTGGAAAATATGTGATTTTAGGATTACCATTCCCCCACAATGGAAAATTATGTTATTCGCAACTTAGAGGGTAACTCCACTTTTGTAGGAAAAAAAAAATAGCAATTATAAAAAAAATAATATAGCATGTACAATTGCAACACAAGTCATATTGTAATTGAATGTGTTTAAAAAATACCTTTACCTATCTGCAGCCACTGTAATTTTCTGTAACATGCAATTCAATATGTCAACCTGGAGGCATTCTGTACACAGATGGTGTACAGAACACCCTCCAGATATGTAGTTTCCTGCTTGTCTGATTCTCTTACTACTTTTCCCAGAAGTCTGCACTAAGATACAAGTCAGATTTTGGGCATCCCCTGCAACAAAAATGTAATTTTAGGTAAGATACTCCCAAAGGGGAAAAAATCACGTCTAAAGGGTTGCAGACCCTGCCACTTTCCCCATTAGAACACCGCAAGTGCAGCAGCTGATTGATAATTATAAAATCACTTCCATACAGAAATAAGCACCTATGTCTTCAGAATAACAAAAGGTAGAAATCTGAAATAAAGTTTGTTAAAATCCCTGCAATGCACAAACACCCAGATGGGAATTATTATTTTTTCTAAACAAAAGGTGGAATTACTCTTTAATCCCTTCCCAACATTATGCTATACCACAAATTAATACCTGTCACAACCTGCCCCTCTCTTTAATCAGAAGAGCACATTTACTTAAAATGAAAACATTACCCAATTTTACTTGTTTTTTTCTGTAAATCTCCTGAATCCTGAATTCTGAAATTATGCTTTCAAACTTTGAATCGTCAACTGGTCAGCTTTAGAGAGGGTCACATACTCAGAAACGTAACAATCAAATATTTTGTCACCACACAGCTGATTGCAGCACACTGGTGGCCCAACCCCAGTGCCAGCAATTTTATGACATTATTAGAACATTTTGAACACCCTAGAGAAGCTTAAAGTATAACTAAAGCCAAAACTTTTTGGGGGTTTTGGATAGAGTGGAGAGGGATTAGAATACCTGTCAGTTTCTATTTCTGTCTGTGCCCCTGTTAAGGAGATTCCTCCTCTATTTGTCCTGTTTACTAGTATCATTGAAAGTGAAAGTCTCAATCTTTGGGTTGTTCCCAGAAAAGTAATAGAGGGGAAATCTTCCAGTGGGAACACTAGGTTTGGTGGGCTGGGGGTCCCCAATTTGCAGGTATTTCTTCTCACTTCCTGTTTGGCTATGAGACAGAAAGTGAAAGGAAATTTTTGCAATGGGACACAGATGGAAAAAATAATCTGACAGGGGTTATAATCCTCCCTTACTCTACCCAAAAAAAAAAAAGTTTTGCCTGTAGTTCTTTAACTGAGTACTGTGTATGATGCCGTTTTTTATTTGCACTAACAGTTCGTTTTTTCAGTTTCAGGAGACATACTTCCTTCTTATGGTCCAAGCAATATTGATATCCAGTAGAAAGTAACAGTTCTCTCAAAAGTTTATCCTAAGACGTAAACTGCAGTGGGAATAAAAAAGTATCACATACAGCACTTAACTCTGTTGTTACAAGTTCAATAATGGCTACACTCACTCTACACCCTTGGTGCCCAACCTGTGGTTCTTTGGTATATGATGTGAGGCCCTCGGACCTCAGCCGTCTGTAGTGGGAACATTGATTAGGGTAATAGCACTGATCTCTACTATCCTCATGTAACATGTTCCAAGACTCATGGGGTTCATTTACTAAAACTGGAAAGACCCGAATCTGGTGCAGCTGTGCATGGTAGCCTTTCAGCTTGTTCATTTGAACTTTGACAAAAAAAAAAAACTGGAAGATTTTGCGCTCTCCAATTTTAGTAAATCAAACTCGTATTGTCTTCTGCAGCATATCCCCAGCCAAAAATGTAGCATACCCATAGTCTCTGACCCTGATTTCCTATATTAGTGTAGCCGGGTCGCACAGCTGGTGTTGTTTAAACTGTTATTGTTATTAAAGTTCTGCAAGGACAGTGACTTTGGCATTATGGGAGATGTAATACGGGAGGAGCAAGATCATAGACTGCTGGGAGAGAGAGACCCTTCTCCCAGGGAGCAATAGGACGCGTGGAGCTTGCTGGGGGTGTCTATATAAAGGGGGGCTGGACTCCACTTCGCTCTCTTGCCTCAGGGACAGCCTGCTGGAAAGAAGAGGAAGAGCTACTGTGGATCACAGGAACTTAGGCTGAGGCCTAGTGGCGGACACCGGAGTGAAGCCGGCGGTGTGAGTGAGCGGAGGAAGTCTTGGTAGCGTGACCGAGCGGAAGGTTGCTGACAGGCAGACGGAGACTCTGAGAGGAGCGGGGCCTGGTCGCAGAGGAGAGTGGAGCTCCCGGTTTGGGTGAGAGACATCCAGTATCCATATCCCTGTTAAAACACAGACCTAGGCTGAATCGGGGCAGGACAACTAGACTGTGTACTTTCCTAAGGCCATACTGACATTCAGTTAAACCACTGGACACTGCAGATATATATATATATATATATATATATATATATATATATATATAGTGCGAGGTGGGTGAGCTAGGCCTCAAGCCCTCTATCCAGTTCTAGGCTGTCAACCTGTTGTGACGCATTAGGATTTATTACATTTGCTCCTAGCAAAAAACTATTGATTGCTTTGGGGAATACAGTTCATCATCTCTACCTTTATTGGATTACAAATACTTTCCTCGGATTGTTGGGAATTCCTTGCTGGTGAAGACAAGTGAGGCCTCACTCTCCAGGAGACTCTTGCAATTCATCATAAAGGGGGCCCCCTTTAGTACACAGAGTGCACTCTGATAGTTGTTCCAATATTGATATATTGCTTACTTTGCATTCCAGTTACCAAGTGTAGTCATTCTTATCTATGGTCACTCTCTAATTACTTCAGCTTATTATTATACAGGATTTATATAGCGCCAACAGCTTGCGCAGCGCTTTACAATGTGAGGGAAGACAATACAGTTACAATACAGTTCAAAACAGGAGGGACTAGAGGGCCCTGCTCGTTAGAGCTTACTTAAAAGTATTGTTTATTGCTGCTGAGCGCAATTCTCTAGCATACATACACATTTGTTTGTGTATGTATGTGTGGCCTGTGTTCTGGATCCTGAGTGCTGAACTAAAAGGCTTAAATCCTTGGTTGGGAATTCAGAATCGATCCCTTTAGCAACATCTGTGTGATTTCTGATTCTGTTTGCATATTCCTGTTTTACATAAAAAGTCAAAAGCAGTAAATTGATTATTCACTGCAATACTTGTGGTCTCAATTATTCACAATGACAGAACTAATAGTGTCAGATGGGTTGGAGCAGGCTCAGGGTGCAAGAAGTGAAGAGGATACCCATGCAACCAGAGCCACTCCCTCGGGGCAGGGCTACATTAGGTCTGCAGTTTTTGACAGTTCTCTCAAGCATTACATATATTGAACATTATGGGGGTTGATTTACTAATACTGGAGAGTGCAAAGTCTGGTACAGCTGTGCATGGGAGCCAATCAGCTTCTAACTTTAGATTGTTTAATCAAGCTTTGACAAATAAAATGGAGGATGGTTTGTTTAATGCAGAGCTGCACCCTGCACTTTCCAGTTTTAGTAAATCAACCCCTATGTGCAGCCCTTAGGTAATGTGAGGCGCCAAATTTAGCTCATAATGTGACAGGGCTCCCTTTAGCTCATAATTTGCCAACCACTACTCTACACATCAGAAGAGCTCATGTTTCTAGTGTTTAGAGCACCAGTTCAGGCACAGTACCAGTTTGCTTGCTCCATGGTCTTAAAAAAAAAGTATGTACACTCATATTGGAATAAAAATCTTATGTAAGTACAGAGTGCCTGTCCCAAGCAATAGTGTTCCTAGCTTAAAGAGGAGCTCCTAGCACCTATCAAGAAAATAAAAGTCAACAGCTACATAAAGTGTAGCTGCTGACCTTTAGAAAACAGCCACTCACCTGTCCCACGGTCTAGCGGTGAGCTCACCTCAGCTGTCTCCATCCTCTGTCCTCCCTCTGCGCACTGGCATCTTCACTATGGGCACCAGCTGGGTGCCCATTGCACATGCGTGAGTCGCACGGAACATCCTGAATGGTGGATGCAGTCTTCTGGGTCCTGTCAGTGTCCCAGAAGATTGCAAAGGGGGAGGGGGGAGGAGGGAGCAGGTACCTGTCAAAGTCAAGTATCTGCTCCCCCCCCCCCACTCCTCAAAAGTGCCAGTTGTGCAAGAGAGGAGCAGGGGGACGAATCCTTAAAGTGGAACTTCCTCTTTTGGGTGGAGTTTCGCTTTAAGGTTAGTGGTCCTAATAGGCTGTAGTCAGCCTGAGCATTATTTGATGTGGTTCTGCTTTTGTTTGGTCTCTCCTAAACCCAGTTTATTGTTTGCTTCTCCCTGCTGTTGGGGATTATCCCTGGCACTAGTGTAAGAAAATACAATAATTCTACATTATAAATATTTAGGTCTACCTGGTAAAAAATTTAATTCAAGATACTAACAATAACTTACAAAGCCATCCACAACTCGGCCCCCAGCTACATCACTAACCTAGTCTCAAAATACCAATCAAATCATCCTCTTTGGTCCTCCCAAGACCTTCTGCTCTCTACCTCCCTTGTCTCCTTCAGCCATGCACGCCTCCAGGACTTCTCCAGAGCCTCTGCCATCCTCTAGAACTCTCTACCCGAATCTGTCTGACTATCTCCTACCCGGTCCACTTTCAGATGATCCCAGAAAACTCATCTCTTCAGAGAAGCCTATCTGGCCCCCCACCTAACAACTGTACATTTATTCTCTCCAACAGCCCATCCCCCCACAGTTATTACCTTTTGTATCTCTTGACCCACCCTCCTAGATTTTAAGCTCTAATGAGCAGGGTTTTCCCACTGTATTAAATTGTATTGTAATTGTACGGTCTGCCCTTATGTTGTAAAGCGTTGCGTAAACTTTTGGGACTATATAAATACTGACTTGACTCTTGGTCCCCAGTTGTGAAGCCTTAAAGTGTCCAATATTCTCAGTTGCTTAAGGAGAAGATTGCCCCCTCATAGCTAATTGCTAACCGTTTTGGAGTATCCAATGCTGTGATCTTGCTCCTGTTACAAGCTCTGCAAGCAATAAACCACAAAAAGAAAACCCCTAGACCAGTGATGGCGAACCTTGGCACCCCAGATGTTTTGGAACTACATTTCTCAAGATGCTCAACTACACTGCAGAGTGCATGAGCATCATGGGAAATGTAGTTCAAAAATATCTGGGGTGCCAAGGTTCGCCATCACTGCCCTAGACTGTTTTCTAGAGAGGGAATGGAATGTTGCTTGGGTAGCTAGTAGTATCTGCAGTGTTTGGGAGATAACCAGTTAAAATCAGTGGCCCCTGTGGGGGTAGCACTACACAAACAAAATTTCATTCTCTTTAGGGTTTCGTATATACTTTTAGACCTGAAGGCTGGGTTTTTACCCATGTCAGTCCATCTCCAGCCATCACTCTATGGGAAAATCCAGTGTCGATAGGGTGCCAGACCTCTCTGCAACCTCTACTGAGCTAATTTTTCTTTTCTTTTTCAGTTTTTAAACCACTTGTCGACCAGTCACGTCTTCATTTTTTAAAGTGTTTTTTCGGGCATAATGTCTGCAGCTGCAGGCATCATCATGGTACCTTTTTTAGAGCTGGCTGTCGGCTCTGTTGTAATAGCAATCGGACCGGCTAACTAGCCACTCGATTGCTATTAAAAGCAGCAGGAGGGGACATTCTCCCCTCCTACTGCCTTCTGTGGCTCGTACCACTGGGAGAACCCAGCTACCAGCCGATGTTCTGCCAAAAACTCCAACTCGCCAAAATCTCCAACCACGTCACTTCTGGTGACTCTAGAGCAGGAATAATTGGAGATTCTGGCCACTTGGTGTCTTCACAGAACAGGCGGCAGCCTATAATCTCCGGTACATGCTATAGTGAGTGGACATTGTTAGTCCGCCCACTAGTTGTCGCCGCCTCGGAGCCAGACATGTTGTTGGTTACTAGCAGGCGGACTAACAATGTCCACTCATTATAGTGTGTACTGGAGAGTATATGCTGCCACCTGTTCTGTGATTTCTTGGCCGAAATCTCGAATTATTCCTGCTGTAGAGTCGCCGGAAGTCACATGGTTGGAGATTTCAGCAAGTTGGCATTTTGAGCAGAACACCGGCACATCCATCAATTGGCTGGACAGCCAAACAGATCCAGGATCAGCTTTGATCGACTGTTCGCCATAGGAACCTGGAAGCAATGACATCACATAATTTCCGGTTTACCTGGATATCAACAGCGTCATTTCCAAAAAATTGAATGCATTCAAAAAGATCAATCTAAGGGTTTTGAATGCTTTTAAGTGTAGAGGAGGAACTTGGGGTCTTATAGACCCCAGATCCCTGCATAAAGAGTACCTGTCACATGCCTAATTGCTGTCACAAGGATGTTTACATTCCTTTTGACAGCAATAAAAGTGATAAAAAAAATTAAAGCAACAGTGTAAAAAATAAAATTAATCAATTATTAAAAAAACAAAATTAAAGTGCCCCTGCTTGCGCACAAAGGCAAACCCGTGTGTCGATCCCGGACACATGCAAACAGCGATCGTCCCACACATGTGAGGTATCACCGTAAAAGTCAGATCATAGGCAGCAATTCTAGCACCAGACCTCCTCTGTAAATCTAAAGTGGTAAAGGCTTTTAACGTGTCCCCTATGGATAGCAAAATTTACTTTTTTTTCACAACTGCATCAGCGTGCACAATTTTAAAGCAAGACATGTTTGATATCTTTTTACTCTGGGTAAAATCATCTTTTAGATTTTACAAATAATTGAGTTATGCATTTTGTTTTTTTGTTATTTGCATTAAAATGAAAAAAAATGTGTATTTTTTTTCCCCAAAAAATTGCGTTTGAAAAACTGCTGCGCAAATACCGTGACAAAAAAAAAATGCAAAACCCACCAATTTATACTCTAGGGCCTCTGCTTTAAAAATTATATAATTTTTGGGGGTTTTAAGTAATTATGTAGCCTCCAAAAAAACTGATTGTTACATGTAAAAAAAAAGTGCCAGAAAAAGCTGTCTCCTCACCCCCCCTCTCTGGTGCCACATTTTAGCACCTTTTGGGGGGGGGGGGGAGGAGGAAGCGGGTACCCGTTTTTGACAGGTACCCTGTCCCCACTTCCATCGGACCTCGCCACGTCAGATGTTCGGCCCCCTCCTCCTTCCCTTGCTGCCAGAATAGTAGGAGAATGCAGCGCGCTTCGTGCATGCCCAGTAGGGACCTGGCCGTGAAGCCACAGGGCTTCACTGCTGGGTTCCCTTACCAGCAATGGCGGCGACAGCACCCAACAGCCGATGGAAACATCGGCTGCGGTACCGACATCACTGGATTCCAGGACAGGTAAGTGTCCTAATATTAAAAATCAACAGCTACAGTATGTGTAGCTGCTGACTTTTAATTTTTGGAGGGGGAGGTCGAAGTCAAAACACCGCTTTAAGTGGTAAGGCAATTGTATGTTTTCCTGGTGAGACCTTGCTGCAAAGTGAGAGCTTTCTAGGCTTTGTAAATAATCTATATTGAAAATAATTTTTGAAAAGTTGTATTTTAGTTTTTATCTTTTTGGCAAAGCAGCGCTCTGTGTGTTGCAGTGATCCAGATAATACCATGTGCTCAGGCTATCCATCAGATAAGCCATTTTCGTTCTGGACTTACTGACACGCTATAGCAAATCGATAGCAGGTTTCTGATTGGTTTCTATAAACAAAACTTTCATTTTGTATAGCACTATGTACAATTTAGTTTCACGGCGCTCAAAAAAATGTAAAAAATAAAATAAAAAAACTGTTTCTGGATTAGCCCTTACAATGTATGGCATGAGCAGCAAATAAACCGTTTCCTGTCTTCACTATCTTCTCGGTCCACATAATGTTTATCTGTGCTATGATAAGAGTCTTCCTGGTGTGACGGGAAGGTCATATACACAGCCCAAACTTTACCAGCAAAAAACTAATTTCATCTAATCTTATCCTCAATATCGGCCATATCCTGTGTGTGACTTCTCTCCACAGCTGTATCCCATTTATATTTCACAGAGTATTTACACTGTTTGTTCATTGAATCTGGAAATGACATTATGGGCCTCGATAGATACATTTGAGGCATATTACAGCAAACAAAGAGAAACTATGTGAACAAGTTGAAGATCAGAAATGAGAAAAGGCACAATGAAGAAGAAAGATCAAATCTGATTATTTTTCCTGAGGCTTTTTCAGTGTATCGGGGAAAGAACAAATGTTGGAGTAATGGGTTTTTATTAAAGCGTAGAATGCATTGGTGAGCTACTTGCATTCCTGTGTTCCCACTAATAGGTAGAAGGGGATAAACAGGGATGAGGCCTGCTGCTGATTGGCTCCTTCAGAGCAGTTCTACAGTACTAATCCAACACAAAGGATATGTTCTTATCTTAAAGTGGCCAGATGGCTGCTTTTGATAAGAAAGAATATTATTCAGCTCTTGCGCAATGTTCCTCATACCAAATGTGCTCAATAATACATGCTTTTAAAAAAAGATATCTGTATATGGAAAGATTATTGGCCAACAAAGGTTGATTTAGAGTAATAATAATAAACAATAATAATTAATAAATAATAAAAATAGGTAATTTAACAGAATTAGGTATCACTGGACTGTAGATAGAAGAAATAGAATGCGCATTTCCAGGAATTGGGGATGCTGTTTTCATATATTAAGATAGTATTATATATATGTATATAGCTAAATTCCTTCTCCCAACAGCTGTGTTATTATAAATGGGGTGTGATGGTTGGACAATGTAAATATTACAAATACATTTTCGAATATATAGCCTTCCAGTCCAAGTATCAGGGACAGTGTCTTCATGTCTTGTCACTAGGATAAGCAGTGTGGGAAATGTCTCCATTGGGCACACACAGTAAAAAAAAAAATATTTTTTCCTCATAAAAATAAAATTAAAAATGTCTTGCTAGGGTTGGGGGTTACATATATCCATATGGATTTACATAATACGTTCTAAATTATCAAGAAGACTATATACATTATATTACCAAAGGTATAGGGACGCTTGCCTTTACACACACATTAACAAGGCATCCCAGTCTTAGTCCGTAGGGTTCAGTATTGAGTTGGCCCACCCTTTGCAGCTATAACAGCTTTAACTCTTCTGGGAAGGCTGTCCACAAGGTTTAACAGTGTGACTATGGGAATGTTTGACCATTCTTCCAGAAGAGCATTTATGAGGTCAGTCACTGATGTTGGACAGGAAGGCCTGGCTCACAGTCTCCACTCTAATTCATCCCAAAGATGATCTATTTGGTTGAGGTCAGAACTCCATGTAGGCCAGTCAAGTTCCTCTACCCCGCTCATGCAGGTCTTTTTGGAACTTGCTTTGTGCACTCGTGCGCAGTCATGTTGGAAAAGGAAGAGGCCATCCCCAAACTGTTCCCACAAAGTTAGTAACATGAAATTGTCCAAAATGTCTTGGTATGCTGACACCTTAAGAGTTCCCTTCACTGGAACTAAAGGGCCAAGCTCAACCCCTGAAACACAACCCCACACCATAATCCCCTATCCACTAAATGATTTGGACCAGTGCACAAAGCAAGGTCCATAAAGACAATGGATGAGCGAGTTTGGGGTGGAGGAAATTGACCAGCCTGCACAGAGTCCTGACCTTAACCTGATAGAACACCTTTGGGATGAATTAGAGTGGAGACTGCGAGCCAGGCCTTCTCGGTAAACATCAGTGCCTGACCTCACAAATGCGCTTCTGGAAGAATGGTCAAACATTCCCATAGACACACTCCTAAACCTTGTAGACAGCCTTACCAGAACAGTTGAAGCTGTTATAGCTGCAAAGGGTGGGCCAACTCAATAACAAACTTTACGGACTAAGACTGGAATGCCATTAACGTTCATATGCGTGAAAAGGCAGGTGTCCCAATACTTTTGGAAATATAGTGTATATATCAAAATAATAACTCAATGTTTGGGTCTAGGGATCTTGTGTCTATCATTAATGTCCGAGACCAGTCAGATCATGCCTGCATGTACCGTCACACTTTTCTTTTGTAAATTATTTATGAAAAAAGTGTCCATACACTGCAAACAGTACACAACCTCATTGTAAAGGTAGTCCTTACTACATAAGAGTGTATATAATACAAAATAACAGAGAAAAACATTCTAATCCTATGGTTCCTGTGGGAAGTCTACTGTCAGTCAAGAAATATTCCACGTGCATGGACAACAAATCTAAGGACAAATTATTTTTCAGTGAATGCTTTTTTTAATGAGAAAAATTAGCGAGAAAAGACTACCCTGTGCCTTCCTACTAGCTGTGGAGGTTTGGCCATGCCTGATTATCGGACTTACTACTGGGCGGCGGTGCTGGTTACTGTGGGTTGGTGGTATGCGCAATCAAGGGGAAATGCGGCTGTTTGCTTGGAGGCAGCTCTGATTGGCTCCCTACAAGGCCTCAGCAACTTGGTGTACAGGGGGCTGCGGGCATGCCCGCCGGCTCTCCTGCCCACTAGAGTTACCTTGCGGGTATGGTTGCCGTCGCATCTGCGCTTTCTGAGCTCTACCACGTGGTCCCCTGTATGCCCCTTATGGGGGAACCCCAACCTACAACATTTGTGGTCTTTGCAAGACCCCCAGATATGGGCTAGGTATGAGGTGCGGACTCTCCGGGATGTGTGCCCGGCGGGTTCCGTCCTCCCTTTTGCTGACTTCCGTAGGGCGAGGGGTCTGCCGAGATGGATGTACTTTCGATACCTCCAGCTGCGGCATGCTCTCCGGGCCCAGTTTCCTGAGGGTTTGACCTTGGAGATGGACCCAGTTGAGGAATTGTTGGCTCATGAAGTGGTAGCCAAACCGCTCTCATCCCTTTATCTTACGTTGCAGTGCACTCACTCTCCCCGTATGGACAAGCTCTGGGATCTCTGGAAGGGGGATATACCTGACCTGGATAGAGAGGAATGGGAGGATTGCTTTGAGACCGGTACTAAATTAATGATATCTGCCAGGGACAGACTGATTCAGACCAAATTTTTGCACAGAATCTATTACACCCCCCAGAGATTACATAGGATCTTCCCCCAGAGATCTCCGCATTGCCCGCGATGTCTGACCTCGGAGGGGACTTTCTTCCATATGTTTTGGGAATGCCCTGTGATAGCACAGTACTGGCTGCAAGTCTTTGACGTTATTAATCACAGGTTGGGTATGGCTCTCCTGGTCTCACCAGCGTTGGCCCTGTTGGGTATTGTGGATGATGATCAGAGACCTAGACCCACGAAACTGCTCATCAGTTATCTGCTGTACTATGCTAAGAGGGAAATAATTTCGAAATGGATTGCCCCTTCCCCCCCCCCCCCTCGGTACTCTCCTGGGAACGCTCCATTGATGCTGTCCTACCACTATACAAATTAACCTATATGTTGCGAAATTGCCCTAAGAAGTTTGACAGGGTCTGGCAACCTTGGCTGGCACCTATGAGTTAGGTGCGGTTGCTGGCCCTGGTTCTGCTTGGGGTGTTCCCGGGTGGAGATGCGGAGGGAGGGCTGAATGTTTTCTCTCCTACATGAATGTCTTGTATTACTGCGGATTATTTGCTCAATACTGTATTTCCTGTTGATCTGTTCTGTATTTGTTATATTTGTACATGTGTCTTTCCACTTTATTCAATAAAGGAACCGTTTGAATTGTAAAAAAAATTAGCGAGAAATAGCAGGGACGTGCTTCAGGTATGGGAATGCAATAAAAGTAGTAGGGGTAAAGGAAAGGGGAAAGGATGATATTGAGAGGAAAACAAAAGCTGGAGAGAGGAGGGGGAACGAGGGTGATGGAGACAGAGCTGTGGGAAATGGGGAGTGGGAGAGAAAAATTAGATTTTAGAAATTAGACTTCAACCACCTCCAACCCTCTGACAACAGCTAGCAGAGGGTTCCTTTGCAGGGGTGTTACCAACAGTATTGGTAAACAGTGCCCAGTAGAACCACATCCGCCAAAATTTCTCATGGTTGCTCCTATGGCAGAGATGAGGTTTTCCATTTGTGTGTTGTTATTGATTCTGGCTATCCATCTGGCAACAGAGTGGGATTCACACTTTAATTTCTATGCCAGGTTTAAACTGGACTTAACGTATATTTTTTAATCTTTAAGGTGTGTAAGTAATTGTGTAGGTGTAATATTTTTAGGCTTCCATGGAGACCACAATGCTCCCCCTGACAATGTCTTAATCTGCTTTTCTCTACTCAAAGGGGCACAGTCTATGTTTAGGCCCTGCCTGCGGTCAACATCCACTTCCTGGTCTCAGATGCTGGCTCAGAGATAACACAATTGTGTAAATCCTGATGCCTGTGCAATTACTGACTGTGCTTACAATGTGACAATGTTGCAGTCTACATACTAGGGCAGGGAAGATTGAGGAAATGCTTCCCCCTGCCTGCAGCACACTGATGACATCATGTCAGCCTGGGTAAGTCATTTAACTGGAGCCTAAAGCATAACTCCAATTTTGTTGAGAAAAAACATTCCCCTCTGGATGGTATATGTACATTGCAACCATTGCAGATTCCTACCTTTTGTTATTCTGAAAAAACGCCTCTGTGTTTCTCTGTGCCGATGAGAGAAAATGAATCTAATGGGAGTGGTTTCAGATTTATCATTTAGCTGTGGCACCTGCAGAACACTAATGAGAAAAGCTGCTGGGCCTGCATCCTTTTAGATATGTTCCTATTGGGAGTATCTCACCAAAAATGCAATTTCTGTTGCAGGGGATGCCTGAAATCTGACTTATATGTTAATGCAGATTTCTGGGAAAAATAGGTGAGCCAATCACACAAGCAGGAAATTATTTTTTTGGGGTGTGGTTAGTACACATTCTGTGTACAGAACACTTCCAGGCAGCCATATTGCATTTTCAAAAAATTACAGTGGCTGCAGATTGAAAAGGAAAGGTCATTTTTAATAACATTCAAATACAATATGACTTGTGTCACAGTTGTATACGCTATATCATTTTATTTTTTGTTTGCAATTTTTTTTACGCCCACGAAAGTGGAGATACCCTTTAAGTATAAATTAACTGCTTACATTTTTAAATTATAAAAAGGTAGGACATTAAAAAATAATTTATATTTATACCATTGATGTATGCTGCAACAATCAAGAAATGTGTTCATTCAGACTTGTTTTCCTTAAAGTGTTTGTTACCCCAACATTTCAAATTCCTGATATGTGCCTGCTGTACCATGTACTTGTATGAAAAGTATCCTGCTCTCTTTTTTGCTTCCTTTGTGTGAGATCACTGGTGTTCCTGCCAGTCCCTCTGCCTTCCTGTTAAAACTGACCACATTATAAGCCGGAGAACACACCATGGTTAGTTTCCTAGCCTGCTCTCCTCCAATGATAAGACTTGTCCTGCACAGCCATTCACTGAGAAGATCAGTGTGCTGTTGCTTCGCCTCCCCTGGCTCTTATGCAACTGAGAACAGATGGAACAGACTGAATGTAATCACTTAAGGGGAAAAAAGGTATTTATAATGTTTTTTTTTTTTTTTTTTTTTTTATCTGTACACAAATGTTTGCCTACCATTTCAATTTTAACTTCTGGACCATAAGATTTTCCCCCTTAATAACTTTGTTACTTTAACGGACAATTGCGTGGTCGTGTGACGCTATACCCACATAAAACTGATGTCCTATTTTCCCACAAATAGACAGAAAAAGAGCGACGATTCTGAAAAAAAAATATATTTTTTAACATTCCCCCCCCCCCCCCAAAAAAAAAATATTTAAAAATCTAATGCTTTCATCATTTTAGGCCAATTTGTATTATGCTACATATTTTTGGTTAAAAAAAAATCCCAATAAGCGTATTTTGATTGGTTTGTGCAAAAGTTATCGCGTCTACAAACTAGGGAAAAGATTTATCCAATTTTTTTTTTTTTTACTGGTAATGGCGGCAATCAGCGATTTTTTGCGGGACTGTGACATTGCAGCAGACAGATCGGATACCTAACTGACATTTTTGACACTTTTGGGGGGAACCAGTGATATTACTACAGTAATCAGTGCTAAAAATATGCACTGCTACTGTAATAATGATACTGGCAGGGAAGGGGTTAAAGAAGGGGCGATCAAAGGGTTAAGTATATGCCTAAAGGGTGTTTTACAACTGTGGGGGGGATGGGCTTGTAATATAAACAGAGACCTGTGTTCCTAAATAGCAGGAACACAGGGGCTCTGTGTTGATAGCAGAGAGAACAACGGTCTGCTGTGTTTACAAACAGCAGACCGCCGTTCTCTCTTCACGGGGAGTGCTCCCAAGTGCCCGGCGGCAATCGCGGCCGCTGGCCTCATGCTTCGGCTTCCCTGCTGGCAAGTGGAAGGTGCGCCCACAGGAACGCTCCCGCGAGCCGCTGTACAGGTACGGCAATTCGCGGGAACCTGCCATCGTATAACTGTGGCGGATGGCCGGCAAGTGGTTAAACTGAACGTGTTGTTTTACAAGATAATCGCTTACAACCACTTTGAGTGCTCATATGCCAATCTTGAACCTCCCAATTACTTCTCCCTGTGATAAATAAACCAATATAAATCTATAATCTCTCCTCTATCTACTTCCTTTTTTTCAAACTACATTTTCACCACAAACCTATATTTGTGGTATAAACATTTATCCATGTCTGATGATTTATAGTTGGTTTTGCACCCCTGACTGGTTGTTTATGTGAAATAACATTTTTAAATCTCATAACTATAATTTATTGATCACAGGTGCAAATATGACCGTTTACCAAAGTTTAAAGCAGAAAGTGCTTCTTGCATGCAATTCATCCTCGTTTAGGCTTGTATACTCCTTATGTATCTTACTTGTAAAAATCTAAAGATTAAATCTGTGTTTTGCCTCACTGAAGTAGCAATTGCAGAAACTCTTATTTGAAAGAACGTTTTATAAAAGCCTTGTTTTTACTGGGCGATTGCCAGGAACAAAGGAGATAAAAAAAGCCAGAGGAGAGATAGGCCTCTGATGTCACTTTGACTAGGCCGCTGTGTTGTCTAGCCAAAAACAGACAACAATGGCGCTGATAGATCCACAACAACCACAGCATAAAAACTCCTCTTTAATTTTGTCCTTACATAGCTTATTAAATTCCTCTGTGTTTTTATTTGACAAGAAAAATACTTAACTGGTACTGGAGACTAAGGCATTCAGTGGTAAACTGGTGTCACAAATGAAAATTTCCTGATTAACTCATTCAGGGGACAAAATTGATCTGATAAATGACTCTAATTTCGATCCTAGCACTAAATCTCTGTGCCTGGCTACCACAATCACTCAGTCCTTATGGTTGCCCAACTTGCTCGTTTCCTTATTTTCTGGATTATCCTTTAACCACTTTAAGATCAGAAGGATTTGCCCCCTTAATGACCAGGCCACTTTTTTCAACTTGGCACTGCGTGATTTGAACTGACAATTGCGCAGGCGTGCGATGCTGTACCCAAACAAAATTTACGTCCTTTTTTTCTCATACAAATAGAGCTTTCTTTTGGTGGTATTTGATCACCTGTGTGATTTTTATTTTTTGCGCTATGCACAAAAAAGAGCGACAATTCTGAAAAAAAAAAAACATTTTTCATATTCTGCTATATAACATTTTAGGCCAATTTGTTTTCTGCTACTTATTTTTGGTAAACGAAATTGCAATAAGCATGTTTTGATTGGTTTGCGCAAAAGTTATTGCGTCTACTAACTACGGGAAAGATTTATGTCATTTTTATGTTTTTTTTTTCTTTTTACTAGTAATGGTGATGATCTGCATTTTTTCGCGTGACTGCGGCAGACAGATCGGACCCCTGACTGACATTTTTGATACTTTTGGGGGGACCAGTGACATTACTACAGTAATCAGTGCTAAAAATATGCACTGTTACTGTAATAATGACACTGGCAGGCATTGTGGGTGATCAAGGGGTTAAATGTGAGTCTAGGGGAGTGATTCTAACTGTGGGGGGCTGTGGCTTGTGAAACGACCATAGAGACCTGGGTTCCTATATAGAAGGATCACAGGGGCTCTATGATCATTATAGGGAGAAAAACGGTCAGCTGTGTTTACAACAGCTGACTGTTCTTCTCTCTCAGCGGGGAATGATCGCGGGTTGCAGGCGGCAATCGGAGCCGCCTGCCCACTGCATCGGCTTCCCCGCTGATGACTGGGGGTGGTAGAGCGCCGCCGGCAGCACGCGCTCGCCATCTAGCTTCCTGCTCGCGACCGCCGTACAGTTACGGCAGTTTGCGCAGGAGCAGCTGCTTGCCGCAGTACATCTGCGGCAGGCAGTCATAAAGAGGGTAATAAAGCTATTAAAAATTCTGGCAACTTAGAATGTGTCCTGAATAGCATTTGAAGTTTATTATTTTTGCCCTATAATAGCATTAAATATATTTTTTATCATGCATGCTAAGTAATGTCAGTTGTAGAACTTACAAATATTTATTGCTTCTCAGAGATCACAGTATTCCCCTTGACCATATCTTCATTTGCTTTTCTCTCCAGAAGAATGGTATCATTTTTGTCGGGGCATCCTTCAGGGTCGGCACCTACTCAGTCTTTTAAATCTGGTTGCTTATGCAGTTGTTGGCTGTGTGCACATATTTTTTCACCAACCCCCTACCAGACCTCTCACCTTTGGAAGAGCTTCAAAGTTACACTGGTATTGTACATCCACGCTAGGGGCTTATAGATATTAGATAATATGTATGAAGTGATGCTTTTAAGTGCTGGTTCACACTGATGCAACTTGAGTAAAAAAGCTAATTATTTTCAATGGTGCCCTTTCACATCAATGTGACTATGTAGGGTGCAATTTTTGAAAAGGTTCCTGTGCTACTTTAGTGCAGTTTCAGTGTAATTTGGCTTCATAGAATATGCTTACCACATCCAAAGTTGCACTACATAAATCGCACAGAAAACCACATCAATATTGCATCTCAGTAGTGTGAACCTAGCCTTAATGTCAAGCCAAATCCTTTTTTCCAAAGCAGGGAAGGATTAAAACTCCTGCCAGGTTTTTACTGCAATCCAGGGCCCCATTTGAGAGATTTGGCCTCTCTTCCTGTTCTGCTGGTTTCGCCAAACAGGAAATGAGGAAAAATTTGAAACTTAGAAACAAAAATTTGACAGGAAGTTCTAGCCTTCCAGTACTAAAGAAAAACATTTTTTATCACTGTCTGTGTTTCTGTTAGAGTTTCACTCACTTTATGTCTGGGATAACGTGGACAGTAGGTGGCTTCACACCATTATTGCATGGGAAGGGGAGTCTTGTAAGGGAATTGGTAACTTCAAGATCCCGTCCAGTGCCCTGATGAAGGTAGTCTGATTGGACACCCAACTCTTAAGAGACTTCAGTGGCCATCTTGGGTTAGGGGAACCTTTTAAATAAGGACCCCAAATCATTTTGGCACACTTCTGATGAGAGTGTGGTATGGAGAGGAACCCGCTTGATGCGGGACAATGCTTATTACAAGGTCAGGTTCCAGACGAGGAGGGATATTGCAGGGAAGGCTCCTTCTTCACTTTATACACTTAATGGTATGGAGTTGAGGAGACAGTACAGACTGCAGAAACATCCTAAGCCAAAAAGAGACACTACCCCTGGTAAAGGAAGCCATCCTCCGGTAACGTATGTTGTAAATACTAACATTGCATATTCTCTGGAATTCTTATATCAGTTATGAAGATTAGTTTTCTGCTGCCAACAAACTGAGCACAATTTTTTTAAAAGACATCAGTACCCAATAAACTGTGTGCGAGTATTTCCTCAGAATATAAGGTACCTGTTCAGGCCCCGCCTTCAAGCAACAGGAAGTGAGGGTCAATCTCCTTAATGGAAATCTGAATATGAGTTCTACTCCTTCTCCACGTCCAAAATTTGGAAAACAAGTTTTAGCTTGGCATACACTTTAAAAGTTTAGCTCACTCATACTTCTCCCTTTCTGTAACAGTCCAAAACGAGACCTATGTTGTTATTAAAAAATGCAAATATGCACATGCATAGTTATATCCAGTGATTTAGCATATATTTTTGGTGATTTATGGTGATATTTCATCAGTTACAATTTTTTTTTTGGGGCAATAGAGATTTTGTTTAATGGGATTGCTTTGAGAACATCTGATATGCTACCTTTGAGTTACCATCTTTTACAAGCCCGCTTGAACATTCCTGCTTATAGTCATTCCATAAATTCAATCTGGTTTCAGAATGACATTCATTGCTGAGATTCCTAAGAAACTTGACATTAAAGTCTTATTTAATTTAACCAAAAAGTTGTTCCCTACTGTCGACCTTTTTCTAAGCAAAGGGCCCTCATCTCACATTCTGGATTCTATCAAAACTGGCAGCTTTTTAATTAATGCTCTATCTAAAGGCCACAAGTAAATGTAAACATTGGCAAAAAAATGGGTTCCAGTTTTGATGAAGGAATCCTGTGTTGCTGAAGGGTCCAAGGCTTGGTTCAGCAATCTTATTTAGCAAGACAATGAGAAAGGTTTTAACTTAAAGAGTAACACTCCCCTTTGGGTGATCAATGTACATAGCAAGGATTTTAACAAACTTTCTTACAGATTCCTATGTGTTTTTGCTCTGAAGAAATAGCTTTTTGACCATGTCTTTTATATAATAGATGCACTCTTGAGCTTCTGTGGCATAAGACTGAGTCCCTGGAAAACTTCAATGAGTGTAAATCTGCCTGGAACCCCTGGCTTTTGGTTTCTGGATGGCTGCCCTACATTGTGGACTTTTTCTCCCCCTGTGCCATCAAAGACTTTTAACTCCATGGACTTTTGGTTCGATATGTGATCAAGCGCCTGTTAACATTGTGTATTTCAATATCATCACTGAGCTCATGATATTTCCTCCCCCACTTGCCTCTTTCCCTGATTTCTCTGTCAAAATCAACAGCTCAACTATTAACCCACCCCCCCCCCCCACGCCAAGGTCCTAGGTGTAATCCTGGACTCTAAACTATCCTTTCGGCCCCACATCCAATCGCTGTCCAAAACTAGCCACCTCAACCTCCACAACATCTCCAAGATACGCCCCTTCATAACCAATGTCACCACAAGGCTTCTAATCCACTCCTGGTCATCTCTCACCTTGACTTCTGCAACTCCCTCCTCGTTGGCTTACCTCTAAATAGGCTATCCCCACCTTCAGTCCATCATGAACATTGCTGCAAGGCTCATCCACCTCACAAACCGCTCAGCGTCTCCTACCACTCTCTGCAAATCCCTTCATTGGCTGCCACTTAACCAACTAATTAAATTGAAGATACTAACAATAACTTACAAAGCCATCCACAACCTGTCCTCCACCTAAATCACTAACCCGGTCTTAAAATACCAACTAAATCTTTCTCTTCATTCCTCGCAAGACCTCCTGCTCTCTAGCTTCCTTGTCACTTCATCCCATGCTTGCTTCCAGGACTTCTCCCGAGCCTCTCAAATCCTCTGGAATGCTCTACCACAGTCTGTTCGACTATCTCCTACTCTTCTACTTTTTTCACTTTCAGACGATCCCTGAAAACTCATCTCTTCAGAGAAGCCTATCTGGCCCCCACCTAACAAATGTACAGCACCCTGCCCCCCAGTTGTTACTTCTTGTATCTCTTGACCCTCCCTCTTAGATTGTAAGTTCAAATGAGCAGGGCCCTCTGATTCCTACTGTATTAAAGTATATTGTATTTGTACTGTCTACCCTCAAGTTGTAAAGTGCTGTGTAAACTGTCAGCGCTATACATAATAATAATAATAATGATTCTGAATTTGAGGGTCTGGTTCATTGTTATTACCTAATGCACTCTCAAGTGTTCTGATGAGAAAAGCTGCAGTGCCTGTATCCCTTAGGGATTTTTTTCTCACCAATAATCAAATGGTTCTTGCAGAGGATGCCTAAAACAGAAATTCCATCTTAGTGCAGACTTCTAGGAAAACCAGTAAGCCAATCATTCCAGCAGGAAGTTACATTTTTGGAGGCATTCCGTACACCAGCTGTGTTAAAACACCCCCAAGTTGCCATATTGTGTTACATTTTACAGAAAAATCACACAGATAGAAATGGAAAGGTCATTTGTAATACCGTGGCTTGTGCAGCAATTGTATATGTTCTATAATGTTTTTTTTATTTGCTATAGTAAAATAGAGTTACTGTCATGGTCTTACCTTCTTGCTGTTCTCCTTCGTTTGACATGTGCTGGCGGCCATCTTGGTTTCTGGGTTTCTTGTAGCCTCCCACTCTGCGGCTCCTCCTTCCCACTGGGAGGAGCTGGATGCCTAGCTCATATATATAGGAGGTCTGTGGCTTCAGTTCCTTGCTTGGTCCTCCTGTGTTCACATGCTTCTAAGACTGCTGCTGCTTCTGGTTCCTGATTCTGGCTTCGTCTGACTACCCTGCTGGTTCCTGATCCTGGCTTCGTCTGACTACCCTGCTGGTTCCTGATCCTGGCTTCGTCTGTCTACCCTGCTGGTTCCTGATCCCGGCTTCGTCTGACTACCCTCCTGGTTCCTGACCTCTGGTTTCACAAGGACTCTGCCTCGGTTTCGCCATCCGTTTGGACTTTTGCTTTACAGCTTGATTTTCAATAAAGCCTTCTTATTTTCACTTATCTGTTGTTGTACGTTTGGTTCATGGTTCCGTGACATTAGGACCAAGCCATGAATTCTGACGGTACAGGGCCATCCTCGCTACCCACGCTGGTTGCCAGACTTGATCAGCAGGATCACCTGTTGGGTCGGTTCGCCGTGGCGTTGCAAACCCTGCTTGAACGCACGGCTCATTTCGCTTCCGTTGCCGATGGGTCGGTTGTCGCTCCTGGGCCCGCTCCTACTGCCGCTCCGGTTGTTGCGCCAGAGTCTACCCTGACACCTGTTGTTGCGCCTGCGGTGTTTCGGGGTATGACCGGTTCTGCCCCCCTTCCACAGCGCTTTGGGGGAGAGCCAACTCAGTGCCGAGGTTTCCTTAACCAGGTGGGCATTTATTTCGAGTTGCTGCCACATGCCTTTCCTACTGAGAGATCAAAGGTGGGCTTCTTAATTTCCCTGCTCTCGGACAAGGCCTTGGCCTGGGCCAGCCCTTTATGGGAGAACAACAATCCGGTGGTTGCCGAGTTTTCCGGTTTTGTTGCTTCTCTTCGGAGGGTATTCGATGTGCCGGCTCGTGCTGCCTCTGCTGCGAAGCTCCTTATGTCCATCAGACAGGGTTCACGATCCGTAGCTGAATACGCCATTGAGTTTCGTACCCTGGCAGCAGAGGTGGGCTGGAATAATGAGGCTCTGGTCGCTGCTTTCTTTAATGGTCTCTCGGATGCCTTGAAGGATGAGGTTGCAGCTAAGGACCTACCAGTGGAGCTCGAGTCTCTTATTTCTTTCCTGATTTTGATTGACACCAGACTCAGGGAGAGACCTTCCTTTAAGGAGAGTCTGCGGAGGCCTCCTAACAGATTGGCGCCTACCTTTGCTGTCCCACCCGTGCCTCCCTCTCCTCCCACGCCTCCTGGGGATGACTTGGCTGGGGATGAACCCATGCAGCTGGGCTTTGCTCGCCTGTCCGAGGGGGAGAGGTTACTCCGGAGACGCGAGGGTCGATGCATGTACTGTGGTCTCGGTGGGCATTTTCGGTTGGCATGTCCGAACCGTCCGGGAAACGCTCGCACCTGAGATCCTGTCGGGGGCAGATCTTGGGTGGAGTCTCCTCGTCCCCGGTTTCCCGTGTTGACAAACCACTGATCACTGTTGTCCTCTCCTGGGTCGGGGGCTCAGTGACGACCCAGGCGTTGGTGGACTCTGGTGCTGGTGGTTTGTTCATTGATAGTGTGTTCGCTGCCGCCAATTCCATTCCTCTGCAGGCCCGAGGTTCTCCACTGGCTCTTGAGGCGATAGACGGCAGACCCCTTCTGCCGCCACACGTGACTCATGAGACCCTTCCAGTGGGGATAGCCATTGGTGCCGTTCACAGAGAGTCGGTCTGCTTCCAGGTTATTTCGTCTCCACACTACTCGGTGGTCTTGGGGTACCCCTGGCTCCAGAAGCATAATCAGACTTTCGATTGGAGATCGGCCGAGATCCTCTCGTGGTCACCGCAGTGTGGGGCTAGTTGCATCCATGGGCCTGTCAAGTTGCTGTGTACTTCCTCTGACTCTCTGTTGCCTCCTGAATACGAGGAGTACCGGGATGTATTCGATAAGGTGCGCGCGGTTGCCCTACCTCCGCACCGCCCATACGATTGTGCCATCGAGTTACAACCTGGTGCCGTTCCTCCTCGTGGCAAGGTCTATCCACTGTCGGTAGCGGAGAATGAGGCCATGGAGGAGTACGTGAAGGAGGCGCTTTCACACGGACACATTCGCAAATCCTCGTCCCCGGCAGGGGCTGGATTTTTCTTTGTGAAAAAGAAGGGCGGTGAGTTGAGGCCTTGCATCGATTACAGGGGTCTCAATCGCATCACGATCAAGAACGCTTACCCGATACCCTTGATTTCCGAGCTGTTCGATCGCCTTAAAGGGGCCACGGTCTTTACCAAACTCGACCTGAGGGCGGCATATAACCTCGTAAGGATCAAGGCGGGCGATGAGTGGAAGACCGCGTTTAACACCAGGACCGGTCATTATGAATCCTTGGTTATGCCCTTTGGGTTGTGCAATGCGCCCGCAGTCTTTCAGGAATTCATCAACGATGTTTTCCGTGACCTGTTGCAGCAGTGTGTGGTGGTCTATTTGGATGACATCTTGGTATATTCTGAATCCATGGAGACCCACATTCTGGATGTCAGACGAGTGTTGCAACGGTTACGAGAGAACAAGCTGTTCGGTAAGCTTGAGAAATGCGAATTTCACCGATCCCAGGTAACCTTCTTAGGTTACATCATTTCCGCTGAGGGGTTCTCCATGGATCCTGAGAAGGTTTCGGCTGTCTTACAGTGGCCCCAGCCCAGTGGTCTTCGCTCCCTGCAGCGCTTTTTGGGCTTCGCCAATTATTATCGGAAGTTCATCAGGGACTTTTCCATGCTAGCCAAGCCTCTCACGGATCTGACCAGGAAGGGCAGTAATTCCCAGGTCTGGCCGCTCGAGGCCATCCGAGCTTTTGAGGCTCTAAAGTCCGCCTTTGTGTCGGCTCCGATTCTGTCGCATCCCAACCCTGGGTTGCCCTTTGTCCTCGAGGTGGACGCGTCTGAGACGGGAGTAGGCGCCCTTCTGTCTCAGCGTAGAACACCAGAGGGTCCTCTGCTTCCTTGTGGGTTTTACTCCCGGAAACTGTCTTCCGCGGAGTGCAACTATCAGATTGGTGACAGGGAGTTATTGGCCATCGTGCAGGCCCTTAAAGAATGGAGGCACTTGCTCGAGGGTTCGGTGGTTCCGGTCCTCATCCTGACGGACCACAAGAATCTGACCTACCTTTCTGAGGCCAAGAGATTGACACCACGTCAGGCTAGATGGGCTCTGTTCTTGTCACGTTTTAATTACGTGGTCTCCTACCTACCCGGTTCCAAGAACATCAGGGCGGATGCCTTATCACGCAGTACTCCGACCTGTCCAGGGAGGAGTCGATTCCGACTTCGGTCATACCTCCGAATCAGATCCTGGCCGCCATTCGCACCAGCCTGACCTCTCCCCTGGGTGAGCAGATTTTGGCGGCTCAATCTGGTGCTCCCTCTGGGAGACCCAACGGCAGATGTTTTGTGCCTGAGGAGTTGCGCACTCGGTTGTTGCGAACCTACCATAACTCCAAGACCGCGGGGCATCCTGGAAAGAATCAGCTGTCCTGGGCTGTTTCACGTCTGTTCTGGTGGCCTTCCCTACGTTCCGACATCGCCGCATATGTAGCGGCATGCTCCGTTTGTGCCCAGAGTAAGTCCCCTCGGCACCTTCCGTTGGGCCTTCTGCAACCCATAGCCACCGGGGAGCGCCCATGGTCACACCTGGGGATGGATTTCATTGTGGACCTCCCTGCATCCCGAGGCCATACGGTCATTCTCATGATTGTGGATCGGTTTTCCAAAATGTGCCACTGTGTTCCTCTCAAGAAGTTACCCTCTGCACAGGAGTTGGCCACGATTTTTGCCAGGGAGGTCTTCCGGTTGCACGGTTTGCCCAAGGAGATTGTGTCGGATCGGGGGAGTCAGTTTGTGTCCAGGTTCTGGCGCGCCTTTTGCTCCCAGTTGGGGATTCATCTCTCCTTCTCCTCGGCCTACCACCCTCAGTCCAATGGGGCCGCAGAACGATCCAATCAGGCCTTGGAGCAATTCCTTCGTTGCTATGTCTCCGATCACCAAGACAATTGGGTTGACCTCCTGCCTTGGGCTGAGTTTGCCAGGAACACGGCGGTGAACTCTTCCTCTGGGACGTCTCCCTTCATGGCCAATTATGGGTTCCAACCTGCCGTGTTACCGGAGGTATTCTCTCCCCAGGATATTCCGGCTGTGGAGGATCACCTTTCACCTTTCCGTCCTACGTGCTTCTTGGGTACAGATCCAGAAGTCCCTTGAGGTCTCTGCGCAGCGCCAGAGACTCCAGGCTGATCGCAGACGAGCGCCTGCTCCTTCCTACCAGGCCGGAGACCGTGTATGGTTGTCCACCCGCAACCTCAACCTTCGAGTGCCCACTCCCAAGCTGGCGCCTCGCTTTGTTGGTCCCTTCCGAGTGCTTCGGTAAACCCGGTAGCATATGCCCTTGCGCTTCCTCCTGGCATGCGGATCTCCAACGTGTTTCATGTCTCCCTGTTGAAGTCACTGGTGTGTAATCGTTTCACTTCCTCGGTTCCTCGGCCTCGTCCGGTCCAAGTGGGCAATCGTGAGGAGTATGAGGTGAGCAATATCCTGGACTCACGCCTGGTCCGCGGTCGGGTGCAGTTTTTGGTTCATTGGCGTGGTTATGGTCCAGAGGAGCGTTCCTGGGTTCCCTCCGCAGATGTCCATGCTCCTGCCTTGCTCCGTGCCTTCCACGCACGCTTCCCTCAGAAACCGTTCTTTACTCCGCGGAGGAGGGGCCCTTGAGGGGGAGGTACTGTCATGGTCTTACCTTCTTGCTGTTCTCCTTCGTTTGACATGTGCTGGCGGCCATCTTGGTTTCTGGGTTTCTTGTAGCCTCCCACTCTGCGGCTCCTCCTTCCCACTGGGAGGAGCTGGATGCCTAGCTTATATATATAGGAGGTCTGTGGCTTCAGTTCCTTGCTTGGTCCTCCTGTGTTCACATGCTTCTAAGACTGCTGCTGCTTCTGGTTCCTGATTCTGGCTTCGTCTGACTACCCTGCTGGTTCCTGATCCTGGCTTCGTCTGACTACCCTGCTGGTTCCTGATCCTGGCTTCGTCTGTCTACCCTGCTGGTTCCTGATCCCGGCTTCGTCTGACTACCCTCCTGGTTCCTGACCTCTGGTTTCGCAAGGACTCTGCCTCGGTTTCGCCATCCGTTTGGACTTTTGCTTTACAGCTTGATTTTCAATAAAGCCTTCTTATTTTCACTTATCTGTTGTTGTACGTTTGGTTCATGGTTCCGTGACAGTTACCCTTTTCACCTTAACTACAGGCAGGTATAAAAGACACATATTAATGTAGTTCTGAATTCAATAATACATAATTAAATGCATGTTTAATGCAAGCAATGCAAGTACCTGAATTTAACCTGGTTATTAACCTACTGGAGCCCCTGAAGAGCAAAACTGAGATTAGAAGAGGGAGAGGCAGCATAAGGAGCCAGTCATTTTTGCTCCAGTGCTAAAAGCAAATTAATAGGAGGAGAGTGTAGAGTAACAGAGAGTTGAGCTCATCAGTTTGCTGATTCTCCTTTTACTGTCCAGTCATGGGCTGGGGGGGGGGGGGACTTTAAATGTTTCTGAACTGCAGCAGAGAAAAATAAGGTCTCCTTCCCTGCCAAACAGGGCTGTGCTGTGTGGCAGAACTGTGTAAATCTCTGGGCTTGGATGGACAAATAAAATATTTTAGCAAATATAACTACTCCCTTATATGTACTCCGTGTGTTTAGCCATTTGTCTGGATTACAGCTTTAAACAACCAATCAGATTTTACTTTACTAGAATCACATCAGAGAAAAGGCGAAACCTGATTGGTTATGGCAAAGTATTGCACTTTTTTACTAAATAAGTCACTAAAAGTCAGCGATATCATTGAATCATAATAAACAATGGTGCCTATTTATAATAATCAGTGAGGAGGTTTTCTAATCATCAGGCCTTAATATGGCTGTTTTCTTTAATCAGTAATCAGATTCATTTGAAGGGTGATGATCCCAGGCTGGCCTTTGTTGTGATTGTAAAAAGTCCCCAGAGGGATCACCTCTTGGAAAGTCCTATTTGCCAGTGCTGATGCTTGTTTGCTTCTCATTACCGCCCATAATAAAATACACATTGACAAAAAAAAAAAAAAAAATTGGTCTGAAGCTCACATGAAGCATCACGGGAAACGGATTACAGCAAAGAGTTCTATGCAAGAGTTTATGGCAGGAAGCAAATAATATAATTGCTGTAAATAGGAGAAATAATTGGCTGCATCTGGAAGCATTCATACTAAAAACGAGACACTTTGATAAGTCACTCTTGACTCTTATGTGTGACTAATTCATATCTGATGTATTATTGAGGCCGAGCACGAGGGCTGGGATTAGCCTGAGATCCATTCGCTACCACATAACAGGCACCCACCCTCCCCAAGTTCTCAAATCACAGGTGAAAGGCAGCTGTAAGGCTCTTGTTAATGGGGATGAAATTCTAAGGGGCTCCCTCGATTAGCACCATTCTAAAATGAAGCCTGGCAGCTGCAAGGCCATAAAAGCTTCGAGAGGAGCTCTGTTACCATCAGAAAGGCATGGAGGTGTTGTACGGTCAGGTTATATATGAATATTATGAGTCAGCCAGCTGTACGGCAGCTGTTATTGAAACACAGAATATTGGTTGATTACTCATAATTCCTAGGTGACTGGAATCAGAGCATGAAATGAGGATTATCAAGAGCTCCCCATTCTAACGTGCTACACTTAAGGAGCGCTATTAAAGAATATAAAAAGAGTATATAGCCGTATTTCTGTGATTGTTTTAACACCATTTCAGAGGCACAGTTAAGAAACTGCTGACGGGTCGGCCCTTGTCACATAAAGCAAGTAATTAGCCTTTGCACGCTAACAGGCTGTTGAGAAAATATCCACATGCTGGAAACATGTTTCTGAGAGTTCTACAGGCAGCTTGATAAATGTTTTGCAATATTAAAAGTAGAAGATTAAAAATAACTTGCATTCCTCTTTATAGAGAACTGGGCCAAGGTCTTGCTGCCAAGCTAATAAATGTAAACCTCAGTAGGATATGGAAAAATGTTACACTCATCCTTTCAGTGTGCACTGAACACAATAATGGTTACCGGTCAATGGATTTATGGTTAGGCCTCATAGGCTAAGGCATAGGGTGAGCCTGCCCCTTCTTTCTTTGAATTAAAGCCTAAGTTTAATGTTTTTTTTTTGTTTTTTTTTTGTACAAAATCATTATAAGGGATAGTACTTACATTTGATAAGAAGTAGTGTCCCTTGTGCTGCTGGCTGCTTTGCGTTTAAATCTTCTATCCTCTGCCCCCCATACCTCCACAGCAGTAATCTTCTGGAGGTATGAGGGTTAATAGAGCCACCAGACCTGTCATACAGTGCCTTGAAAAAGTATTTAAATCCCTTGAAATTTTCTACATTTTGTCATGTTATAACAAAAAACATAAATGTATTTTAATGGGATTTTATGTGATAGAGCAACTTAAAGTGGCACATAATTGTGAAGTAGAAGAAAAATGATAAATGGTTTTCAAAACTTTTTACAAAAAAATATATGAAAAGTGTGGCGTACATTTGTATTCAGCCCCCCCTGAGCCCATTCTTTGTAGAACCACCTTTTGCTGCAGTTACAGCTGCAAGTCTTTTTGAGGATGTCTCTTCCAGCTTTGCACATCTAGAGAGTGAAATTTTTGCCCATTATTTTTTGCAGACTGGATGGAGAGCATTTGTGAACAGCAATTTTCAGGTCTTGCAGCAGATTCTCAATTGGATTTGGGTCTGGAATTTGACTGGGCCATTCTAACACATGGATATGATTTGATATAAAACATTCTATTGGACCTCTGGCTGTATGTTTAGGGTCGTTGTCTTGCTGGAAGGTGAACCCCGCCCCAGTCTCAAGTCTTTTGCAGGTTTACTTCTAAGATTTTCCTGTATTTGGCTCCATCCATCTTCTTATCAACTCTGACCAGCTTTCCTGTCCCTGCTAAGAAAAGCACCCCCACAACATGATGCTGCCACCACCATGTTTCATAGTGGGAATGGTGTATTCAGGGTGATGTGCAGTGTTAGTTTTCCATCACACATAGCGTTTTGCTTTTAGGCTAAAAAAAATGGATTTTTGTAAGAACTTACCGTAAAATCCTTTTCTCTTAAGCTCATTGACAGACGTAGTCTTCTTGATTCTCAAGAGCTGGGTTATGTTGTCTCCGCAGGAGTAGGACTAGGCAGAATGACAAAACGTTCTGGCTCCACCCTAGGGGGCAGTCCCTGAGGGTATATCCTCCCTCTCTCTGCTACAGGGAATCAGTTCTGTTTAAAGCAGTACAGAGAAATTAACCCAACCCAACTCAATGATAGAGGGGCGGGTACTACGTCTGTCAATGAGCTTAAGAGAAAAGGATTTTACGGTAAGTTCTTACAAAAATCTATTTTTCTCTATCGCTCATTGACAGACGTAGTCTTCTTGATTCTCAAGAGCTGGGACATCCAGAAGCAGTGCCACAAATGAGGGGTGGGATTGACAAAATCAAATCCAATCTAGTAGGCCCAACCGGTGCCAAACTAGAAGTTTTAAAGGCTCATTATAAACAAAGAATGAGACTAAAGAAAAAATTTTCCAACGGAAAAAACCCTCGAGGTAGACCACTGGTCTCCTCAAATTGCGGCCTGCAAAACCTTGCGGCCAAATGAGGCATCAGACGATGCCATTACATCAACTTTATAATGTTTAGAGAAGGTATGCACCGACGACCAGGTAGCCGCCTTGCACACCTGGACCACTGACGCCTGATGGCGAAAGGCCCATGACGCACTAAGTGCCCGAGTGGAGTGCGCCTTAACAGGGAACGGGGGCTCCCGACCCTTAATAGAATAAGCCTGCACTACCGTCTGTCTGATCCATCTGGAAATGGTCGCGGCAGATGCAGGCAACCCCTTTTTGGGTCCATCTGGGATCACAAAAAGTGAATCCGTCTTGCGAAACGAGTCTGTCGTTTTCAAGTATACCCTGATCGCCCGGACCACATCCAAGGAGTGCAAAGCAAATTCCCGAGGATGACTGGGCTTAGGACACAGGGAAGGTAATACAATTTCTTCATTCAGATGAAATTCTGAAACTACTTTTGGTAGGAAGGATGGATTCGGACGAAGAACCACCTTATCTCTATGAACCACCAGATATGGTGAACGACAAGATAATGCGGCCAGTTCTGACACCCTGCGTGCAGAAGTAATAGCCACCAAGAAGGCCACCTTCTGGGACAACGTGGGTAGAGGAATCTCCCTAATATCTTCAAAGGGAGGTTTCTGAAGAACCGACAACACTAAATTAAGATCCCAGGGGGGTAACGGCGCGTGCACTGGCGGAGCCAGATGTCGCACCCCCTGGATGAAATTCCGCACCAAGGAATGAGTAGCCAAAGGCTTCTGAAAGAAGATGGCTAATGCTGAGACCTGACCCTTGATAGTACTCAAGGCCAGTTTCTGCTCAACCCCTTGTTGCAGAAAAGCCAATATTCGACTAATCGAATAAGACCGAGGACGGAACCCCAAAGGTTCACACCATGCAATGTAGGACTTCCATGTGCGATGATAAATCTTTCTGGAAGTCGCTTTCCTTGCTTCAACTAGAGTAGGAATAACTGAAGCTGACAAACCTTTGTCCTTCAGCACCTGGGTCTCAATAGCCAGGCCGTTAAAGCCAGCGATCGTAAAGCAGGATGGAGGATCGGTCCCTGAGACAGTAGATCCTCTCTGAGAGGAAGTCTCCACGGGACGTCCGCCACCAGTCTGACCATGTCGGCGTACCAAGCTCGACAAGGCCAGTCCGGAGCTACCAGGATTACTGGGATTCCTTCCTCCTCTACCCTGCGAAGAAGTCTTGGCAGTAACGCGAGAGGAGGGAAGGCATATATTAGCTGGTATTGCCCCCACGGGGCGATCAGTGCGTCTGCGGTTTCTGCTAGAGGATCGCGGGAGCGAGCCACGAATCTCTGAACTTTCCTGTTGAATCGTGATGCCAACAGATCCACATCCGGGGTGCCCCACCGTAGGCACAACTGGTGGAAAACGTCTGGATGGAGGGACCATTCCCCCTGATCCAGGGTCTGACGGCTGAGATAATCTGCCTGCCAATTCTCCACCCCCGGAATGAACACCGCAGAGATTGCTGGAACAAATCGTTCCGCCCAGCGAAGAATGCAAGCCACTTCTTTGGCCGCTCGGACACTCTTGGTGCCCCCCTGGTGATTGACATAAGCCACGGCCGTGGCATTGTCCGACTGGATCCGAACCGGGCTGCCCTGGAGCTGCTCGGTCCAGTGAATCAGACAAAGTCTGATCGCTCTCAGTTCCAATACATTTATCGGTAATCTGGATTCTTCCGGGGACCAAAGTCCCTGGGCAGATAATTGACCGAGAATTCCTCCCCATCCGGATAGACTGGCATCCGTGGTCACTATCGTCCAATATATTGGCAGAAATGACTTTCCCTGGCTGAGCATAGGAGACCGAAGCCACCAAACCAGAGACTCTCTGGTCTGTTTGCTCAATCGTATCTGATTGTCCAGGGATTCCGGATTCCGATTCCATCTGAGGAGAATCTCTTGCTGAAGAATTCGGGTATGGGACTGGGCAAATGGGACTGCTTCGAATGAAGCCACCATCAACCCCAGAACCCTCATGCAAGTCCGAAGGGAAGACCAGCTGTTGGACAGTAACAACTGGACTGCTGATCGAATCTTTCGAAGTTTCCCTACCGGAAGAAACACTCTTGTCCTGACTGTGTCTAGAATTAGACCCAGATATTCGAGCCTCTGGGTGGGAACCAGAAAAGACTTTTGCTGGTTCACCAGCCACCCGAATTCCTGTAAAGAAATCATAGTAATTTCTATGTTTTGTAGCAAGGTCTGAGGAGACTCTGCATGAAGCAGAAGATCGTCTAGGTAACCTAGAATCGATATACCTCTTTGGCGCAGAAGTGCCAACATTGGGGCCAACACTTTTGTGAAGACCCGCGGAGCCGTGGCGAGACCGAAAGGTAACGCCACAAACTGATAGTGGTTCTCCTCTACGGAAAAGCGTAGGAAACGCTGATGTCCTGCGAAAATGGGAATGTGAAGATAGGCGTCCTTGATGTCTATGGACGCTAGGACATCCCCTGGATGCAGGAAGGCTGCTACCGTGCGAATGGACTCCATTCTGAATCTTCTTATGTTGACGAAAGAATTGAGTGCTCTTAAGTCCAGAATTGGACGCACTTTGCCCTCTTTCCTGGGTATTGTAAACAGGTTTGAATAAAACCCTTGAAACCGTTCTGTCCAAGGAACATGGACTACCACTCCTTGTTGTAGTAGATCTGTGACTGCTCTCCGCAGATCTTCTAGACGATCCGGAGATAGTCGGATATTGGAAGGGAAGAATCGCGCCGGTGGGAGAGATCGAAACTCGATCTTGTACCCTGACTTTATGACTTCGCAAACCCATTTGTCCGGGATTCTGGAAAGCCATGGATCCGGGAACCGGCGAAGACGTCCCCCCACCCCAGTTATGGGTGGGGGCGCACCTTCAGGCTTTGGATGGTTTATCTTCAGGTCTGGAGGGGGCGGGCTTTTGCTTGCCCGACCAACGACCCCTGACGCCTCCTGTAGGAACCTTGGAGGACTTAGTTTTTTCACCTGCTGGACGAAAAAACTTCTTGTGAGCAGAAAAAGAAGGCCCTCGTCTTTGACGAGTTACTCTACCTTTAAAATTTTGCGGTAAAAAGGTGCTTTTTCCACCGGTGAGATCCTTAATGATCTCATCTAAGTTGGCTCCAAATAGACGTTCTCCTGAAAAGGGGATATTAGCCAATGCTTTTTTGGAACCTTGGTCGGCTATCCAACCTTTTAGCCACAGTGTACGCCTGAGAACCACTGCTGAGACTGATGCTCGCGCCATTAATGGAGTGGCGTCTAACGCCGCATCACATACAAACTGTAACCCCTGTATCATTTGTTCCAACAAATCTGATACCGCCTGAGGGACTTCTTCTAAGTCCCGGCGTAACCACTTGGTCCATTCAGTTACAGCCTGCGAAACCAGACCAATAGCAACTATTGGCCTGAAAGCTGATCCAATCAAGGAAAACATGGTGCGAGACATAGCTTCTATCTTGCGATCCACTGGATCTTTAAAAGACGGAGCGTCTTCTAAAGGAATAACCGTGGCTTTATTCAATCTAGCAATTGGTGAATCCACCACAGGTGGTTCTGTCCATTTCTTAATAAGGGTTTCCTCAAACGGATAACGCCTGTCAATGCGTTTGGAAATATTAAAAGTGCGTTTTGGCAGACGCCATTCTTCATCGATTGGATTGCCAAAACATTTGGGCAATGGAAAAACCTTTGCCACTTTGATGCGCTTTTTAGTCCCAAAAGGGATCTCAGTTTCAGCTATTTCTGATGGAATACCCTGTAACCTTAAAGTCTCTTGAACAGATACAATGAGTGCGTTTACCAACGCTTCCTCTCGGGCTATGGCAGATGCCGAAACATCCTCCTCACTGTCTGAAGAGACAGGACCCGAGACACCAATACCAGATGAAGTACCTGCAACTGCAGAAATAGGCTCAGAGTCTGAATCCGAGGTTTCAGATAATAAGGGGTTAGGCGGGGGTCGCTTTCTTGCGCCCTGTCCCTGACAAGCCACTTCCACCCGGGACACAAAAGTTTCCATAATGGCTGACAAAGATTCAATTGTCAATGGGGTGCTGGAGGATCCCGCAGACCCCTCGAGGGGATCCGGAGGAGATACATGAGTGGCAGGGTCCATGTTAATACAGGACACTTTTGCCAGCAATAAACAAAAAAACTTTTTTTTTTTTTTTTTTTTTGTGTGTCTCCCCCTAGCGCAATAGCGCCCCTCAGAGTACCTGCTTCTCGATCCCAGAGAGAGAGAGAGGGACCCCCAAGGCTCACCAACCGATGCAGTGCAGTTTCCAACAAACTGCAGCCAGCGTCTGTCTTACACAGACTGGAAGGAGCTGTTTGCTTTTTCCCGGGCAGAAGGCGTGGCTCCGCCCCCTGTGTACGCCTTCCGGCGTTCCCAGCCCTCCACGAGGAAGCTGGGCTCACAAAACATGGCCGCCCCCATAGAAGAGACATAAGACTCCAAAAACATGGCGGCCGGCGTGACCTGAGGACATACATGCATTCGGTCTACGGCAAAATGGCGGCGGACCGCCGATATCGTCTTCCCAGCACATCCACCTGCACTCTGCTGAGAGGTGACATATGGATCTACAGAGATACACTGCACATAAGGTAGGATTATACCTCCTATGTTTGCTGTAATGTTACAGTCTGCTGGGTAGAGTGTTAGCTCTTGAACCAAGTCCACTTCCCACAAACACATGCTGTATTACAAGGGGGACTTGTAAGTGTCAGATATATACTGACCATATATGGAGGGGCCCATAATATATACTGCCTCATAAATGAGGAAAAAAGGGAACGTTTTACTCACCATACCGAACCGACAGGCACCCTCTCTTCATAATACCCTCTCCACCGAGGTGGGGGTTTGTGGACGCCTCGACTCTCTGGTCCTGGCGTCCAAGCGAGCTTTTAACTCGCAAAGTCAGTCCCTTTACTGGGACTCCGTCGCGGCCGACTCAGCGCACTGGTCTGCACGCGCTTTTAGGCAGAAACCGGGGTGACCACTGGATCTCACATCCAGCCCGTCGCCCGGCCCCGCATACTTACTTGAATATGTCGCGGCCGACCAAGCGCAATGCCTGGTCTGCACGCGCTCGTAGGCCGGCTGGGGTGACCACAAGTGTCGCCCAGTCCGGCATTTTTGCTTGAAGATCTCACAGGAAAAAAACACTGGAGAAAACTACCTAAAAAATGTCTTTTTCTTAAAGAAAAAAAGTCTTGCCAGGACCAAAAGATCCCAGCAAGGAACTTAGGTCCTTACTCCTGACTAGACAGAAAAAAACTGATTCCCTGTAGCAGAGAGAGGGAGGATATACCCTCAGGGACTGCCCCCTAGGGTGGAGCCAGAACGTTTTGTCATTCTGCCTAGTCCTACTCCTGCGGAGACAACATAACCCAGCTCTTGAGAATCAAGAAGACTACGTCTGTCAATGAGCGATAGAGAAAGTTAAATTTTGGTCTCATCTGACCAGAGCAACTTCTTCCACATGTTTTCTGTGTCTCCCACATGGTTTCTCACAAACTGCAAACAGGACTTCTTATGGCTTTTTTTCAACAATGGCTTTCTTCTTGCCACTCTTCCATTTAGGCCAGATTTGTGGAGTGCACGACTAACAGTTGTCCTGTGGACAGATTCTCCCACCTGAGCTGTGGATCTCTGATGCTCCTCCAGAGTTACCATGGGCCTCTTGGCTGCTTCTCTGATTAATGCTCTCCTTGCCCAGCCTGTCAGTTTAGGTGGATAGCCATGTCTTGGAAGGTTTGGAGTTGTGCCGTACTCTTTCCCTTTAAATATGATGGATTGAACAGCGCTCCGTGAGATGTTCAAAGCTTGGAATATTTTTTAATAACCTAACCCTGCTTTAAACTTCTCCACAGTGTTATCCCTGACCTTTCTTGTGTGTGTTCCTTGGCCTTCATGATGCTGTTTGTTAACTAAGGTTCTCTAAAAAACCTCTAAGGGCTTCACAGAACAACTGTATTTTTACTGAGATTAAATAACACACAGGTTGACTCTATTTACTATTAGGTGACTTCTATAGGCTGAATGCATATGCACGCCACACTTTTCAGATATTTGTAAAAAATATTAAAAACCATTTATCATTTTTCTTTCACTTCACAATTATGTGCCACTTTGTGTTGGGTCGATCACATAAAATCCCAATAAAATACATTTATGTTTTTGGTTGGAACATGAAAAAATTTGGAAAATTTGAAGGAATATGAATACTTTTTCAAGGCACTTGTCAATTATGCCTTCCTTTCTGCCCCCTCTTCCATTCATAGAAGCTGTACTATAGCTTATATATGTGAAAAGAGCTCTATGAATGGAGGACCGTGGATGAATGAAAGGTCTGCCTGCTCCATTTACTGAGCAATTTTTATTGCTGAAAGGTGGGCATAGTCGGCACACTTGATTAGCGCTTATGACTGATCCATCGGCCCCTATTAACCCCCGCAGCACCAGAAGATTACCACTGCGGGAGTATGGGGGATGGAAGATTCAACTAAGACGGCAGCCACCAGGACAATAGACACTTCTCATTCATTGTAAGTGTCTCCCTTGTTTGGATTTAAACAAACTAAACCTTGACTTAACAAATTCCTATGAAGGCATGAAAGCCTACAGCAAAAGCAATGGCTCTTTTAATATGCCTATTTTATAGAAGGTTGTTAGAACTATACTTCGACTCTTATACCTGTACATCAACTCTAGTTGTACATGAAAGAGAAGAGAAAGGAGGAGCAAACACCTAGTGCATTACCCTTGGACACCTTTAAAAAGTTTATTAAAATGTCAAAACATATTCGCAAACATGAAGAGTGATAATCGCATTCAGAAAACCCACCACATATGGAATTGGACATGTCCCTGTGTCTGGACTTCTGACGCGTTTCGGAAGTCACGCTCCCTTCTTCAGATTGTGTAAAACCAAAGCCATGAAGATAAACTGAGCGACAAACTTGCAAATGATACTTGAAGACCAAATTACTGAAGTGGAAGATTTTACCTACCTCAGGAGTGTTATATCTCCGTGTGATGGAGGCATGGAGAAATATGTCCAAGATTGGCAAGGCAGTAGGCATATTCCAGGATTTATATTTAATCTGGTCAATGCTTTCACTTGCCATGATGTGAAGGTGTGCATAGATTTTGACTGCCCAATACATCAGGGAAAGTTGGTAGATCATAAAAAAACTCAACAATGGAAATTCACCAGAGATGCTTATAGATAATTCTGGTCATCACATACAGAGAATGTATCACAACTGAGGAAATCTTGAAAGGCAGTAGTATGCAGAAGCTAGAAGATTTGGTCACCAACTGGAGGCTATGGATGGCTGAACATAATCTGCACCTACTCAACTACTGTGTACCCAAAATTTCTATACGCTGAACGTCACCTCCTAGAAGAAAGAAAAAACAAGGAAGACCACTGGCGACCTGATGGTCTACCTTCAAAACAGACCTGAAAGCCATTGAGGCTAAATCAGCTGCAGCTGACAGAATACAATGAAGAGCACTTGATGTGCCTAAATGCGTGGAAGGAGTATTCTTGAAGATTTCTACGTGTTAAGTAATTCCAAATATTATAAAATCTACAGTTTTCATTAAAATCCCTGACATGAAGATTCTTTTTAGACACTTCCACTTTTATATGATAATGCTCTGTTCCTGTCACCCATTTGTGCTTGTGTATTGTCACACTGTCACCTGGGCTTTCAATGGAGACTTCAATTGGCCTTTTCTTTTCCGTAATCATTTTTATTGAATGGTTTCAGGTGCAGTTTAGTTCCTGCATTGCAGTTCGCAAAAAAATATTCAAATTCATTTAAAGAAATTCAAAAGAAATTTATAGACTGTGTAAAATGGACATGAACAACTCAAACATTAAACAACATAGTAAAACTAAAAGGAAAAAAAAAGGAGGGTAGTGATATTAGGGTTGAGGCCCCCTTCCAAACTCTCCCCTTCCTTAGGGTTTCCTAGCTGTGGACCACTGCAGGACAGAATCTACTACAAGTGGGCCCTGGGCAGCGGATATACGTTTGGCAGTTGGGCATCGTTAGGGTAGGGGTATTGGGTTTTGGAGCCTTATTCAGAGGGCCAGAGGGAAGAGAAAGGAAAAAGGAAAAAAGAAAGAAAGAAAGAGGAGAGGGAGGGAGAGAAGTGAGTAGAGGAAAGAGGTAGAGGTACATATTACACAAACATGGACTTCTGTTGCCACTAATAAAACCCCCAGAAATTTCATGCAGTCATCTCTGGAGTGCATGCATGCAAACAGACCAGAAGCACCAATATACACTAAAGCATTAGAGAAAATATGAAAATGAGTATATATTTTAAAGAAAACATTTGATTACGACATATAGTGATTTAACAAAGTAAATGCCTTTCATCAATGTGGTAAACACAGTGCTGTATAACATATTTTTTTTATCAAAACACACTAATATGCAGTGCTTAAATGTGAAAACGCAATAAATAGGATTTTAACTTGAAACCCACATTCATGCAGTAAAAAACAATAAATCATCTATGAAAACAGACAAGTGTGAACAGGCCTGAAGCTTGAAGAGTTGTCAGGGAATAGCTGCATGGTGCTTCATGTGGAGAGTTGTGACTCCTTTCTGTAGCATCCAGTTTTGCTGTGGAATTCATCTTAAAGGGCTTAAAGATGGCCAAACACAAAGAAATAACACAAATTATCAGTGTTGTTCTTTAGTGTTGTCTGCTCTCACCCTGTTGCCCTAGGCCTGTTTTTATCATTCTTTAATGGTATATATGACTCTGAATAAAGACCCATAACCAAATTTCAATCATTTGCCATCCTCTCTTATAGTATAAGGATTAGGATTATTAGTAATACAGCCTTTGCTGAAATTCAGCAGCCAAGTGTGCCAGGTTTTGCTGCAGTGCTGTAGCTGCAGAGGAAATTGAGGATCTGACTATGCTGTTTGGCAGGGGTGCTGAAATCTGCCTGAACTGTAAATCATTTGCCAAGTAAAACCGTTGCCATATGTGTATTATAACCGTGCTGTTTGCTTGGAGTTATTTTTTCAAGTGCAATTGTAGGCCAGTTGGACAGTCTTTTCAGAGAATTTTTATTTTTATTTTCAGGGAACTGCAAAATCTTATTAGATTTTAATTTGCAGAGCACAAATATTATCTATGCAAGGTCTCGTTCACATGGGCGTGCTACACCTCTGCATCCCTGTGTGGGTAAACATGGCCCTCACACATGTAAACAAGGCCTAAAGACAACACTTGCTATTGTTTGGATAGAATGAGGAAGAGATCTTCTACCAAATTTACCTGTTTGTGTCCCCCCCTGGAAGATTCATCCTCCTATTTGTCCTGATGACAATTGTCAGGGAGACAAAAATAAATAGAAAATCCCACATTTGTACTCATGGGAGCAAGAGATAAGAGAAATTCATCCAAAAGGTCACATACTTAGGAGGAAATTTTAAAGAATGTCGTAGATTGTGTTGAAGTGGACAACAGTTTCAAGTACCTGCTGTTCCGAACAGGTCATTTAATTTCTTGTACCAGAGGGGTGGCACGGAGGCTGGAGTGTCTATACTGTGGACACCAAGTCCTCAGTGCAAAGCACCTTGCTAGCTAGGTCACAGCAACAGATGACTCATACAAGGCCTTATTCAGCCTAATGTTTTTACTCAGGACAGATTTTATTTTTTAACATCCCTTTCTACGTGACAAAATTAGGGCCCCTTTCTCACAGGGCGGATTCGCTCAGCGGACTCTGCTTGGTCAGCAGGGATCACTCCGTTGATCCACGCTGAGCAGGCGGATGATAGGTCCTTCTCTGCTCACTGTGCAGAGCTGGACCTGTCAGAGTATGGGGGGACAGCATGTCCGTTTTCATCCGATCTGACCAGCTGGATGGATGGCTCCTCATCCCCATGTATCCCCATCCGTCTGTTTTCAGCGGATCATTTTGGATCGGAAGACAGACGGGTGTCAGCGGACACATCTCCGCTGACATCTGCCTCTCCATAGAGGAGAATGGGTGGCCCGATCAGGTCCGTCTGAAAAACGGACAGGCGAACGTGATCGGTCTGATCGTGTGAAAGGAGCCTAAAGCGGAACTTCACTCTCTCAATCAACATTGACTATTTTTAATCCTTATGCTGCCAGCATTAGTAAATACATACAGTCAGGTCCATAAATATTGGGACATCGACACAATTATAATCTTTTTGGCTCTCTACACCACCATAATGGATTTAAAATGAAACAAACAAGATGTGCTTTAACTGCAGACTTTCAGCTTTAATTTGAATTTGAGGGTATTTACATCCAAATCAGGTGAAAGGTGTAGGAATTACAACAGTTTGTATATGTGCCTCCCACTTTTTAAGGGACCAAAAGTAATGGGACAATTGGCTGCTCAGCTGTTCCATCGCCAGGCGTGTGTTATTCCCTCATTATCCCATATACAAGGAGCATATAAAAGGTCCAGCGTTCATTTCAAGTGTGCTATTTGCATTTGGAATCTGTTGCTGTCAATTCTCAATATGAGATCCAAAGAGCTGTCACTATCAGTGAAGCAAGCCATCATTAGGCTGAAAAAACAAAACAAACCCATTAGAGCGATAGCAAAAACATTAGGTGTGGCCAAATCAACTGTTTGGAACATCCTTAAAAAGAAAGAATGCATCGGTGAGCTCAGCAACACCAAAAGACCCGGAAGACCATGGAAAACAACTGTGGTGGATGACCGAAGAATTCTTTCCCTGATGAAGAATACACCCTTCACAACAGTTGGCCAGATCAAGAACACTCTCCAGGAGGTAGGTGTATGTGTGTCAAAGTCAACAATCAAGAGAAGAAGACTTCACCAGAGTGAATACAGAGGGTTCACCACAAGATGTAAACCATTGGTGAGCCTCAAAAACAGGAAGGCCAGATTAGAGCTTGCCAAACAATATCTAAAAAAGCCTTCACAGTTCTGGAACAACATCCTATGCACAGATAAGACCAAGATCAACTTGTACCAGAGTGATGGGAAGAGAAGCGTATGGAGAAGGAAAGGAACAGCTTATGATCCAAAGCATACCACCTCATCAGTGATGCATGGTGGTGGTGGTAGTATCATGGCGTGGGCATGTATGGCTGCCAATGGAACTGGTTCTCTTGTATTTATTAATGATGTGACTGCTGACAAAAGCAGCAGGATGAATTCTGAAGTGTTTCAGGCAATATTATCTGCTCATATTCAGCCAAATGCTTCAGAACTCATTGGACGACGCTTCCCAGTGCAGATGGACAATGAACCGAAGCATACTGTGAAAAAAAAAATTAATTAAATAGAATTTTTGGTTTGTGGTGCTTAGATGCAGTGTAGTTCGGCTTGGACTTAAAAAAAAGTGTATCACATTGTGAAAATGTAGTTCCAATTTGCATTGGTGGTCAGTTTAATCTTATCTGTGAAATTGCTGGTCAGTATAGCGTCCTTCTTACATTAGTAATCAATAAAGTGTCTATGGTAAATTGGTGGTCAGTTTAGTGCCCTTGTTACATAGGTGGTTAGTGTAGTATCCCCATTACATTGGTGGTCAGTGTAGTTCCCCCTTTTATTGGTCAGTGTAGTATCCCTGTTACATTAATAAAAAAAAGTGTATCACATTGTGAAAATGTAGTTCCAATTTGCATTGGTGGTCAGTTTAATCTTATCTGTCAAATTTCTGGTCAGTATAGCGTCCTTGTTACATTAGTAATCAATAAAGTGTCTATGGTAAATTGGTGGTCAGTTTAGTGCCCTTGTTACATAGGTGGTTAGTGTAGTATCCCCATTACATTGGTGGTCAGTGTAGTTCCCTCTTTTATTGGTGGTCAGTGTAGTATCTCTGTTACATTAATAAAAAAAAAAAGTGTATCACATTGTGAAAATGTAGTTCCAATTTGCATTGGTGGTCAGTTTAATCTTATCTGTCAAATTGCTGGTCAGTATAGCTTCCTTTTTACATTAGTAATTAATAAAGTGTCTATGGTAAATTGGTGGTCAGTTTAGTGCCCTTGTTACATAGGTGGTTAGTGTAGTATCCCCATTACATTGGTGGTCAGTGTAGTTCCCCCTTTTATTGGTGGTCAGTGTAGTATCCCTGTTACATTAATAATCATAGCAGTGCCCTTGTTACATTGGTGTTCAGTGTAGTATCCCTTATAGCAGGGTTACCCAATGCTACTGTGTAAAATGGTCAGGTTTTGTGGGAAGCAAGCACACTGCTGGCTCAGAGTTAGAGCTCAGAGCCCCAGCATCCGGAGGGAGGTCAGTGTGTCGGAGGGGAGCCATGTGAGATGCTGCAGTGCATCGAGGTGTTCAGTTTGGGTTAGAGGAAGGCCCAAGCCTGAGAGGAAGTCCATGTGGGATGGGAACAGCCAGAAAGCTGTAGAGAGAGTCCAGAAGGGACAAGCACAGCTAGGGAGCTGCAAGGAAAGATGCAGAGCTTAAGTACAGCTTCTGCGCATAACACTGGGATTTTTTTGATGGGCCTGCAGAGGTACTCGGAGCAGTGAAGCTGCCACAAGCAAGCCAGGAGGTTATAAACCTAGATGGCTCAGTTTGATTCCCAGCACTCGACGTTCAATCAGCAGCAAGGAGGGAAACTTAAGCCTCGTACAAACGCTACGAATTTCGGACGACCGATTGTCTGTATTTTGTCGAAAGCACATGTCCATGATGTTGGAATGTGGTATTGACTTGTCCGAATTTTTTCCTTCGACAAAGGCTAACGTAGCTACGTACTACGATTGTATAAAGAGGAAGTGGTTTTGTGTGCGTGACCCCTTTGGGCCCCTTCCACTAATTTAGTTAGCATTCTTTTAGTGAACGAAGGTTTGCAACAATACTAGATATCATTTGAGGACAAACTACGATGACAGATGATGCTACTCTTGCTGTTGTTGGACTAAGAGTAATTGCTCTAAGCCGAGTTCTTTGCAAGAAAAAGCAAAAAAGAGGAGCTCTTGGTCCAAAAAGTGATTGCTCAACCGTGAGCAATTTTCCCATACGTCCTTGCTGCGGGAGCTTCAGGAAAATAACCCTGATGACTTCAGGAATTATCTCCAGATAATGGATCCCTATTTTTACCGGCTTTTAGCCTTGGTGTCACCCTATATCCGTAAGCAGCTTTCAATTACCCCGGAGCAAAGACTAATAGCAAGATTACAGTATCTTGAAACAGGGAGAAGCCTTCAGGATCTTAAGTTCATTACTGGTATCTCCCCCAAGCTCTGGGAGTCATCATTTTAGGGACAAGCTCTGCTATTATTAAAGTGCTGCAGAAGGACTATATCAAGGTAGTTTTTTTTTGTGTAAAATTACATTCTATGTGTTCGTCATGTAAACATTTTTTCCCTTTATTTTTGGGTTGCATAATGAAGAATTTTTGGTTATTTTGTCATTGTCCTCTTTGGCCTCATGCACACTGGAAAGTTTCCCTACTGCTCTTTTTTGCTACAGGCATTTTTTCCTGCAGCCAGTAACCTCCCCAGCATGTTATCCTATGTGTCCATGCACAAAATAGCCTGTTACTAGTGTTTTTTCTCTGCAGAATTTTCTGTCTCACCAAAAAAACCCAGAAATAGTGGCTTTAAAAGGATTTTTTTTCATCCAGTGTGCATGAGGCCTTATTATTATGTTAAAGCATAATTCCACCCCCCCCCAAGCTAAACATAAAAGTCAGCAGATACAAATACTGTAGCTGGTGACTTTTAATAATATGTCACTTACCTGTCCATATATCCTGCAATATCAGCACCCTTATCAATTTACAGATCGAAAAGGTAGAATGTTTTTTATATTAATGCATTCTATGCAATAAGATAAAAAGCCTTCTGTGTGTAGCAGCTGCACCAGCACCTCCTTATACTTACTGAGCCCCCTCTCTATCCAACGATGTCTAGGAGTTCCTTGGCCATCTTGGCCTCTCACTGCTAATTGTCTGAGACACAGCAGCAGCGCCATTGTCTCCCGCTGCTGTCAATCAAACTCAGCCAATCAGGAGAGAGGGGGCGGGGCCAACCTGCAGATCTGTGTCAGAATGGACACATGGAGCTGCAACTCAGCTTAGGTGCCCCATAGCAAGCAGCTTTCTGTGGGGGCCACTCGACAAGAGGCAGGGGCCAGGAGCAGCGGAGAGGAACCCAAGATGAGGAGGATCCGGGCTGCTCTGTGCCAAACCACTGCACAGAGGTGGTAAGTACAACATGTTTATAATTTTTTTTTTTTTTTAAACCTTGAGACTTTACAATCACTTTAAGCTTATTTTTATGTTGCATAAGCATTTGTGTGCCAAATATGTTTGCAATGTTATGTGCACAAGCACTAACTTTTGTTTTCCTACAGTTTCCAACAAACCCAGAGCAGTAGCAGGAAGGCGCTGGCCAGTTTTTGGAGCAATGGGATTTTCCCAACTGTGGGGGTGCTATAGATGGGAAGCCCGCCCGCATTGTCCCACCGCCTAACTCTGGCTCTTATTTTTTCAATTACAAAGGTTTTTTTTAGTATGGTTATGCTTGCCGTTAACGCAAATTATAAGTTTATTTTTATGGACTTTGGCAAGAATAGGCGAAACTCGGATGGAGGAGTCATCGACCAAACTGAGTTTTATCACCGTCTACAGAATGGCTTTTTAAACTTGCCTTTCAGCAATCAAAATATCAATGAACTAATTTTGTATTTGTTGCAGATGAGGCATTTGCTCTTGGGGAACATCTTCCAAAGCCATTTCCTCTGCACAGCCTCACCACAGAGCAAAGAATGTATAATTATTGACTCTCCCTTGCCAGAAGAGTGGTTGATAATGCTTTTGGCAAACCTTTTTAGTCTCTAAAAATCCATCAATATGGCTTTATATAAGATCAATCATATTGTCCTTTGCTGCTGCATCCTTCAAAACTATTTACGCAGGCTTGCAGACAGGTATGTCAGCTCCCTGCCATTTACAGGGGCCCTGCCATGCCAGGGTCTAGTGTAGAGACCGAAGGACGTGAGCCTGCTAAGGGGATGACACCCATTGAAATTGCCCATGCTGGCTTGCCCTCCCAAAGTGCTTGTGGTTTTGTCAAAAATATATGGAGTATTATGGGGGAGAGGGGCAGTTTCTTGACAGGAATTCATGGAAGATCCTGTTTAAATGTTTTTTCTTTTTGGTGCTGGGCTCTTGAACAATTTTTTTTTATTTGCTGGGGGGGGGGGGGGTTGTTTTGTTCTGAAGTACACAATGCAACATGTTTTGTTTTCAGCTTGTGCTATACATGTACTTTTTTTGGATGCTTTGGTAAAAAAATTGATAAGTGTATTTCTTTACTGTTCTCTCTCCCTTGCTGTGTAATGGATATCTTCAAAAATGTGTGTTTGGTTTGACACTTGCTCCAATCATGAAATTATACCTTAATTGATCCATGAGGTCACTATATCCTCTTGACTTTTACACACAACATTTTTTCTTAAAGATAATCCCAATTTTTAAAGATACCTTTGCATTTGGTTATATGTGTCAACTCTCATGATTTGTATTTTGAGCTCTAAATTTCTAACGCCAAATCTGTTTTTTTAATTGCCAAGCTACAATTTGCGTGAGTTGACAACATGTATTAAGAGCATTGTAAATTTAAATAAGACAACTTTGAAAAGATTACAGGTATTAAGCAAAGAAATAATAAGCCACACATTTTTACTTAAAGCACATTTACAGGGAATGTTGTAAGGTGCTTTAACAACAAACTATCTTGGGGGAGAACATCTAGGTTCATTCACATTTCTGCTTTTTTTGGTTAAGCAGGCATGAAAAAAATAGATAAAAATACTAACATATGTCAAAACATTGAGCAGACAAACTTTGTATCATACCATGTCAGCATTAAGCTATATGGAGAAAAAAAAACAAAACAAAAAACTTACCACCTTGCTAGTGTCAGTAATTTTGGAGTTTTTGAGGCCACTAAAATATGACTATGCAGAGAAGCCCTGTCCAAAAAATATGTAAACGGTTTTGCACCTCAACTTTTTACTTTTAAAACTTTTCCATAAAAAATTCTTAAAAAGGGGGAACACACAAAATTAAGCACAAAATATAAACCAAAAGATAATGCAACACAAGTGGAAACTAGAATTCAACCAGCAGGTCGACAAAGTCTTGCATTCTGTACTGTAAAGCAGTAGCAGCCTCCCTGATTTTCTCCAGTTCTGAGCAGCACTGCAACATAACAGTCATCCTGGCAATTGTACAAATGTAAATAACATGACCTGTTAACCTCCCTGGCGGTATGATTCTTTCCGATTTTAGGTGCTGAAAGCGGTACCATTATTTTGCATGTAATTCTTAAGAATGAGCAGCCCAAACCAACTATTTACATATGATTTTTTTTTTTAACTGTGCGTTCTTCTTTATAACATCCCAGGTATGATAAAGTTTGAAACACAAAATCATAAATTATAATATAATAAATAACTATAAATAAGTTAAAGTATGTATGTATGTATGCATGCATGCATGCATGTATATATATATATATATATATATATATATATATATATATATATATATATATAAATAAAAAGTACAGTAAAACTGCAGGACAGGGCGCTGGGGGGCAAACTAATGTGAATTTATTACATTTTGCAATATATCAGTGTGTTTGGTGTGTTTTACTTTTGAATTTGCCTCTGGTTCCACCCCCCCCCCCCCCCTGCGAACGTCACGTCCCAGGAGACGGAAGTCGGGGCACACAGAGCATCGGGAGGAAGATCCGCCGCCGCACACCGCCCGGGATACATCGCTGGATCCCGATGACAAGGTAAGTAACCCCTCTACCAGGATCCAGCGATCTTCCTAGAGGTACCCCATGTGTGGCTCGGGGTTACCGCTTTTGGCACTGGAATTTAACCCTGAGCCACACTTGGGAATACCGCTAGGAAGGTTAATAAGACAAAAAAAGTAGTAAGGCAATGACAGGCAAGTGGCTAAGGGCCGAAATCCTTTTTTTTACTCAAGTTAATTTTTGGCCAAATTAAATACTTTTTACCTACCCTGTGCATTGTTGGGTGGAACCTGCTTGCCCTTATGATACCTATACTCAGGGCCGCTGATAGAAATCATGGGGCCCCGTACAGCCTACCTGATGGGGCCCCTTAAGCTCTGCCCCACCCCTGGCCCCTCCCTAGACCCTACCTCTGGCCCCTCCCTAGACCCCGCCTTGAAACAAAGTACAGTTTTGTCTTCAAGTGATATTTATCTTCTTCCAGACAGTTATAGGTTTGATTATCCAAAAGGAATACTGATTTCAGCTTCTGGGTTTAGTGTTAAGTGCCGGTTTACATAAATGCAATGCGGGAACCCTGTGAATCTACTGCGGGTTCCCGCATCGCATTCAAATCGCAAGCAGTTCACACTGCCATATGCAAATCGTTGGGGGTGTCAATACAAAGTTAACACCCCCAGATCAGTTCGCATATCGCTGTGCAAACTGTCAGTTCGGACATGAATCGCATAGGTGTGAACCACCATGCGATCCAATTCTGCTGTGGACCAAAAATGGGTCCTGTGTGAGTTGTGTCCGGATGCAATGCGAATTAACCCATACAATCTGTATGGTTGAATTTGCATTGCACAGACATTGCATATATATATATATACATATTCTATCTCTGCTGTATCTCTATCATTTCAATCTCTCTCCCTCTCTATCTATCTTTATTTTGTATTATATAATCTTTATCTCTCTGTCTCTTTCTTTATCTTTCTCTCTTTCTGCCTACCTCTGCTTCTTTCTCCATTTCTCTTTTTCTCTCCCCCTCTCTCTCCATCTTTATCTTATATTATATAATATTTATCTATCTGTCTGCCTCTCCATCTGTAATTCTCTCTATATCTCGTTTTCTCCATCTCTTTCCCCTTTCATCACTCTTTCTCTATTTTTCTCTCCCTCTCTTTCTCTGTCAGTCTCTCTCTCCATCTCTTTCTCTGTCTCTCCATCTCTCTCCCATCTATATATCTCTCTATTCTCCGCTCAGTCTCTCTCGCTCTCTCCCCCCATCTCTCTCTCTCTCTCTTTCTCTCCATCTCTCTCCCATCTATACATCTCTCTATTCTCCTCTCAGTCTCTCTCTCTCCCTCTTTCTCTGTCTCTCCATCTCTCTCCCATCTATATATCTCTCTATTCTCCTCTCAGTCTCTCTCTCTTTCTCTCCATCTCTCTCCCATCTATATATATATCTATTCTCCTCTCAGTCTCTCTCTCTCTCTTTCTCTCCATCTCTCTCCCATCTATATATCTCTCTATTCTCCTCTCAGTCTCTCTGTCTCTCCATCTCTCTCCCATCTATATCTCTCTCTTCTCCTCTCAGTCTGTCTCTCCCCATCTCTCTCTCTCTCTCTCTCTCTCTGTCTGGGATCAGAGTTTTTAGATAAAGTGAAAGCAGAGATTTTTAGGGCAGTGTCACAATGCTTCCCACCTCTGGCAGAGAGAACCCTCTTTGTTCATTACGTACTGAACTCTTGTAACTTTCCCTTGTAATAGAAGTGACAGGATGCCTTCAATGACACACACTGCTATGATTATTGATCATTTTATTTCCAACCTGAAAAAAAAAGCTTTTCTGTTCTCAGATAGCTGATTAAAAAGCACAATTTTCAAAGCCTAACTTTTTTCTTCTATTTACTATAGAAATCTTTAGGCTGACCTGGGAAATAATACCAGTGAGGCAAGCATATTTAGCTACATCAAGACAATCCTGCAAACGTTTACAAAGTCAAATACACAAAGAAACAATCTGGATTTTCTGGGCTTTCCTTCAAGCCCTGCCCGACTTTGTGTGAAATAAATGTGTCTTCAATGTTCAGACACACCTGAATGTTCTGCTGTGTTAGGCACTGGGACTGTCTGGCAGCCTGACGATCACGAACCTCTTCTTCTCCTCACTAACTTACCTCTTCTCCTCACTTCCTTCCTGCAGTGCTGTTGCCTGCTTCCTGGAGAGAAATGTCGGCTGCCTGTGGCCTTTGCTTCCTCTCTGCCTCCTCACAGACACAGCTTCCATGACGAGTGGGGAACAGAGCTGACCCCATAAGCAGGGGAAGAGAGATCACTCCGCCAGGGCAGGGGAAGGCAATAAGCAGGCTGCAGGCAGGAATCCTATGCAGAGCGGGTACTGAATTGACATGCGCCCGAAACAGAAGTAGTAGTCCCTCCCACACCTACCAGCACATTAATTGCAGAGGGGCCAAGAAAAAGGAAAAAACGCTAGTTAAGTAAGTAGGAGAGGGGATGCTGTTAATTCAAAAAGGCTTTTTTTTTTTTTTTTTGTATTCCGCACTATGTTTTTGATTTTAGATTGCCCGGGCCCCCCTGCAGAGCTGAGGACTCCGGGCCCCGTACAACAGGGCGGTTGTACTGGCTTATCAGCGGCCCTGCTTATACTACTATGAAATTACACACTGCAGAGACTCTGTTCTCTTTGCACTCGTGTCTGGGGCTCAAAAACAATGCTACCTGTCGACACAAACAGCTCCTTACACCTCTTCCTTCTCCATGGTAAGGCACTATATATTATGTACATCAGGTTTCCCTCCTTGCTAATGTAGCAAACAGGTGTTTGCTTTTTTAGCTAAAAAAACTTGACATGTCAATACAGAATAACCAATATTAGAAGAATACTTACTTGGGCACAAAACAGGCTCAACAAGACTTTCTTCTCTTTGTGTATCAGTTTGGCCCTCACTTTGAGTCATGTCAGGGGATCCTTGTCCAATTAATTCAATATCTGAGCCAGGCTCAGGTGACAGATCCCATGGCTCCAATTCGGTATGTTGGGGTGATATCTTCAATATCAATTTTTGCTGAAAATGAACAATATAACGTCAATTAATCATCCAAAACTCATATCTGTTTCTGGCTCACGTTTAGCATAATTTGTCGACCAACCTTGAACTTGCTGTGGTGGTAATGATCCTTTTTCCACAGTTGACTCCACCATGCTGTACTCTGGACTACATGTTTCCTTTGTTTTCTCCATAGTGTTCCCCCTGGATTTTGGGGGACTATTTCCTGCTGAAACATCATAACAAAAGGGAATGAAAAACCATTTTACAGGGGGCAAGCTAACCAATCCTGACATTATCCAGACTTGACAAACACCAACATTAGTAACCTCCTGCAGCTGACACCCCTTGTCTCATACCCAATTAGAAATGTGTTGCCACTTATTAGCCAATAGGCCTTGTTTGTGTAAATGTTGTCACAGAATCGTTTATTCCTCCCCTGCTCCTGATCCACAACACTCCCAATAGCCATTGAGGAACCTAAATGAAGCTTTAAAAGTTTGCTTGGAGCAGTGGGACAGTGGGGACATATAATTCAGGTGCTGGGGACTGCAGTGGCCCAGTACCTGGATGTCCTGCACTAGTAATGGGTCTGTGTTACTATGGTACAGTACATAAGTTGTGTACCAGCCCTGGAAGAAGGGCAGCAGCCAGGCACAGAGTAGAGGTAGATGTGGGAGGAGGATATCTTTGGGGAGGGGGGTGGGGAAAGAAAGATGGGTGTTTGTAGCTCCGGCTAAAAAAATTGCCCATTCCTGTGGGCAATCATGAGGAGTATGTGGTTAGCAGCATCTTGGATTCTCATCTGTTCCGAAGTTAGGTTCAATACCTGGTGCACTGAAAGGGTTATGGTCCTGAGGAGCGCTCCTGGGTTCCTTCCACTGATGTTCATGCTCCCACCCTTCTCTGCGCTTTCCATGATCGCTTTCCTCAGAAACCATTTTTTGCTCCATGGAGGAGGGGCCTTTGAGGGGAGAGTACTGTCAAGGTCTTACCTAGCCCTCCTTTTGGCAGCCATCTTGGATATGTGCAGACTGCTGCCTCTTATATACTTTGAATGCATCATCACTTGCCTGCTGCCTGGGAGTCGCACAGTGATGATGCTGAACACTTAACTATATCTAAAATGTGATGGGTTGCAGTCCTTGCCCTTGTGTTTGTGCTCCAAGGTGCATCTCTGCTAGCAGTCTTCTGTTCTCAGTGTATGACCTGGCTTGGCTGAAGACTGTCCTGGCTCTTGACTCGGCATTGGCAGACTACCCGCTTCTGGACTCGACCCTGGCCTGTTCCTGCTCCCACTTACCAACCTTCTGCTGTGAGTTTATTGTTGTTTGCTCCAATAAACTACTTTATTTTACCTGCATCCCTGTGTGGTCTAGTTTCCTGGCACCCTGACACTATCCCCTTTCCTGCGGCAATGGTGACTTGCAGTTAGCAATGAGCTGTTGCACTGCTTGCCAGCCTTAAACAAAAAAAGACAGTAAGAAATGCACATGGTTACCTCCGAACAAATCTGTGCATTAATGATTTAGAGGGCAAAGTTAGCATTTACCTGTTTTTTGGGAATGTGCGATGTCAGTGGGGAGCATTTCTTCATTAGTTTCCTCCAGTGTTGGTGGGCCAGAGATGCTAGATTCCCTTCTTCTCTTGCGTTGGCTTTGCTTGAGCTGCTTTTTTCTTTTTTTTCCTGTTTTAGGTTAAAAAATATAATATTGACCAAATATGAATTAATTATTCCAAACATTAAAAAAAAATATTCTGCATATATGGTTTAGATTTAGCTTTATGTTTTTAAGTAAAAAAGACATAAAAAAAAAAAAAAAAAAAAAAAAAAATTTGAAGAGCTTAGAATGCTCTCTATCTACTTTTAAAAATAACATATACATACACCAAATGTACACATATACATATTGTTTAGACACAACTATTGCTTACTTCTTTTCAGGATATAATGGATGTGACCTAGCTGGTCTTGTTCCCGATGCTTCAGATCTGACCATCTTTTCCTTATTTGGTCCTTGGATTGGTCAACACCATATATATTTTTCAGAACTGCAATCACCCTATCCAAAATTCATTTTTTTCTGGTGTTGGGCCTTTCATAATTCTCAAGCTTGCCATCATAGTCATTTTTTTCTAGTATGGCTACCATCTCAACCATCTAATCCTTGCTCATAGGTGTGGCTTTAGCTCTACGAAAAGCCTGACCACTGCGGTCCTGCCTGGAACTCTCTGATTCTACCATATCCTCCACGAATCTTCCGCTGACTCGCGTGTCTGTGTGTCAGAAGCAGGTTATTAGGCACGTTCACACCCCTGCGTCACCACGCAACTGGAGGTGGAGTTTGACGCATGCGTAGTGCATAAAGGCCGAATGATCGTTCAACGAAACGCCATAGGAAAGATCTGACCGGACGATCGATCTGCAACACATGAAACTTGGCAGCAAACAAAGGTACAATTTTTTATTGGGGCATAGGTATTTAGTGGTCTATACGGCTTATATTGGAGCCATCTTATGGGCAAGCCAGATGACCTTGCACTGTGTTTTGCCTTGTGTTGTGTCTTGCAGGCGTCATGGCTGACAAGTTTACCTCACCTTATTTTCTGCCACATTTTATAGATCAGTACAGGCAGATGCCATGTTTGTGAAGAATTAAAAGCAGACTACTAAAATAAACAAAAAAGGAATGCTGCATTTCAAAAACTTGCAGATTTATGCAAAACCTTCTGCCCCAATGCAGACCTAAATTATGTTAGGAACAAAATTGCAAATCTACGCAGGTACTTCAAAAGGGAGCTTAACCTTTAGCGCCGACGAAACGCAAAGATGCAGCCCCGGCTTTAGGGGGTTGTACCGGGGTGATGCCTGCAGCTAGAGGCATCACCCCAGTACCATTGTTTAGAGCCGATGGTCAACTTTCTTGTAATAACAACTGATGCTGCTAAGCAGCCGCTTGGCTGTCATTACAAGGAGCAGGAGGGGACAACCCCCCCCCCTTCCGCCACCTTCCGCGGCTCGCCCAGGTCTCCCGTCCCACCGGGAGGCCCGACCAACCAGCCAGCACGTTCACTGGCTGGTCAAAGACCTGAACAAACCCGAAATTTGGCTTTGATCAGGTCTCCGATGTAAAAAACCTGGAAGCGATGTCATGACATCACTTGCGGGTACTGGAGCTTTAAAGGCGCTAGATTTTGAAAAAGAATTACAGCATTCAAAACAGCCAAACTTGGCGTTTTGAATGCTTTCAAGTGAAGAGGAGCGATTTGGGGTCCCCAGTTCCCTCCATTAAGAGCACCTATCACTGCCTTTTACGGTCACAAGGGATGTTTACATTCCTTGTGACAGCAATCAAAGTGATCAAAAAATGTTTTTCTTAAAAGAATAGTGTAAAAATAAAAAACAACTAAAATAAAATTATTAATAAAAAAAATGTAAAGAGCCCCACCCCTACGTGCTTTCGCGCACAAGTGAACGCATATGCATGTTGCGCCCGCATATGAAAAACTGTGTTCAAACCACACGTGAGGTATCCCCCCTGATCATTAGAGTGAGAGCAATAAGTCTAGCACAAGACCTCCTCTGTAACTCTAAACAGGCAACCGAAATTTTTTTTTAAGATGTTGCCTATGGAGATTTTGAAGTACCAAAATTTGTCCCCATTCCACGAGTGTGCTCAATTTTAAAGCGTTACATGTTAAGTATCTCTTTGCTCGGTGTAACATCTTTCACATTATACAAAAAAATGAGGTTAACTTTACTGTTTTGTTTTTTTATTCATTTATGAAAGTGTATTTCTTCCCCAAAAAATTGCATTTGAAAGACCGCTGCGCAAATACTGTGTAACATAAAATATTGCAACAATCGCCATTTTATTCTCTAGAGTTTCTGCTAAAATATATATATATATATATATATATATATATATATATATATATATATATATATATATATATAATGTTTGGGCGTAGTAATGTTTCCTAGTAATTTTCTAGCAAAAAATACAGATTTTACCTTGTAAGCAACAAAGGCCAGAAAAAGGCTTAGGCTCCAAGGGGTTAATAAAATAGATGTATATGTGCCAAGACTCTGCACTTTGTGACTGAGCAGTGTGACCCAAGAGCATCCCTGTCAACTCTGCCTTCCACTTCTGCTGAGGGCCCATGTCTTGAATCCCAAGAGGAAGATGTAGAGGAGCCAACCTTGACACAGGTATCGCATTTAAGAACATATTGTCTCACAAAAATACAGTGATGTTAAACAAACATTATTTCCAAATATTTCAGCCTAAGAGCCGGTTCACACTGGGGCGACTTGTCAGGCGACTTGGTCGCCTGACAAGTCGCCGTGGGTCGCCTGCCATAGAGTAGCACAGGACCCGTTCTAATAGTAGCGACACAAGTCGCTCTGACTTAGAAAAAGGGTCCTGTACTACTTTGGGGCGACCTGCATTGACTTCAATGATATGAAGTCCGTGCATGTCGCTCCGAGGTCACGGTGCGTGCTGTGCACCGCGACTTCACAGGTCGCCCGGCAAGTCCGATTGCCTCAGTGTAAACCGGCTCTTAAAGTGATTGTAAAGTCTGTCCAAAAAAATAACAAACATGTTAGGCTTACCTCCTCTATGCAGTTGGTTTTGCACAGAACAGCCCGGATCCTCTTCTTGGGTCCTTTTTCACTGCTCCTGGTGCTTCCCTCCTGTCGAGTGCCCCCATAGCAAAGAGCTTGCTATGGGGGTACCAGAGCCGAGCCGCAGCTCCGTGTGTCCATTCAGACACGGAGCTGCATTTTGACCCCCCCCCCCTCTCTCCTGATTGGTTAATGAGCTTGATTGGCAGCTGTGGGAGACAATGGTGCCATGGCTGTGTCCCAGCCAATTAGGAGGGAGAGTAGGACTGGTAGACATTGTTGGATAGAGAAGGGGCTCAGGTAAGTATTAGGGGGGTTGAGGGGGGCTGCTGCACACAGAAAGCTTTTTATCTTAATGCATAGAATGCATTAGGATGAAAAACCTTCTGACTTTAAAAGCCCTTAACCAAGTTGTTTGAATCTCAAAACACAGTAGTCAGATAACAGAATTAAAGGGCACATAAAATGCTGTGGCCAGAATGAGAGTCTTTTAAAAAATATACACATTCAATTTGAAACACTCAGGAAAAAAAGTATGGTTTTATTGATGGCCAAATTTAAAATAACATTATAATAATGACCAATTTTCATACACAGGAAAGTGTCAATGTGGAAGAGCCAACTGGAAACATTGCGTTGGAGCAGCTGATACTCACACCACCTCCTGCAAAAAGAACCCAAAAAAAAAAAACCTGGAGGATGCCGCTCCTTTTTTAAGCCATGCCTCTGTGGCCCTCCAAAGAAAGCCAGATGAGGCAGATTCTTTTGGCTTGCTAACAGCCAACAAATTGTGCCTGATGTCAGAGGAGCAACGACAAATGGCTGAGGTAATCCTACTCCAGGTGCTATACAAAGGTGAACAAGGCAAAATCTACGCACACACACACCTTTTGGACTAACAGTCTCCACCTCCACCACCACAGCAGCATGGCACTCAGTGGCAATATCATGCACCTGATCCTCACCAACTAGCATGGTTTCAAGACTACCACTATGCACATTTATAAATGCAAATATTTATGATGTATTTTTGTACAGTAAAACCTTGGATTGCAAACATAATTCATTCTGGAAATATGCTTGTAATCCAAAGCTTTCGAATAAATTTCCCCATAAGAAACAATGGAAAATTGATGATTCATTCCACAGCCATTTATTCATACCCAAGTTCTTCAGTGTATAGTCAATATTAAAAGAATATAGCAATGTGATAGGTTGTGTAACTATAAAATGTCCATCCACAAATGGCTCCACCACAAGGGGATTAGAAGCAAAATCCAGCAGGAGCTACAGTGTATAAAAGAGAAGAGAGGCGCCTCTAAGTGTAGCAATATGGTTACATTTAATAAAGGCACAACATTTAGAAACTCACATGATTGATGATTAAAAGAGGCACATCTAAGTATGCAGGCATTTGGGGTAAAATTTTTCACATAGACCATCGTCCTCACCGCCGGCTCTCACCGCCGTCAGTCATCAATCGTGACCGGGAAGACTACCCTGCAGTAGAGCGATCTGAAAGTGAGGCCTAAAGCGCTCATGGAGCGCAACGTGGAAGGGATTACGTTGATAGTGGTGCGGAGGATGGTCCACAGATGTGGACAGCTTTACCCCGGATGTCTGCATACTTAGATGTGCCTCTTTTAATAATTAACCATGTGAGTTGCTAAATGTTGAACCTTCAATAAATGTAACCAGATTGGTACACTTAGAGGAGCCTCTCTTCTCTTATATAATTAGGTGAGACGCTACCTGTATATCAAGACATCGCCCATTTATTAAGTCAAAATTTATAAAAGAAATGTTGCTGGTCTTGCAAAAAACACTCTCAGATCAAGTTACTCTCAATCCAAGGTTTTACTGTATTATGTCTTAGTTTGTATATTAGAGCACGGAATGCACTTTTTGTTACAGCAAGATACGTTTTAGACCCCTTTCACACTGGGGCGACCTGTCAGGCGACCTGGTCGCCTGACAGGTCGCCGTAGGTCGCTCACCATAGAGAAGCTATGGACCCGTTCTAATAGGAGCGACACAAGTCACTCCGACTTAGAAAAAGGGTCCGGAGCTTCTTTGGGGCGACCCGGAGCGACCTGCATAGAATTCAATGTTATGAAGTCCGTGCCGGCCGCTCCGAGGTCGCGGTGCGACCAGCGCGCCACGACCTATGAGTTCGGCCCGGCAAGTCGGATCGCCCCAGTGTGAACGGGGCCTTAAAGGCTGAAACAGAGGATCTCTAAGATGATTTATGTTCTTTTTATTTTTGTAAATAAAAATAAAATTGGTGAGCACAATACTTGGATATCTTTTTTTTTTGATTGGCATATTTGGAGTAGGCAGCTACATGTATGTTCTAAGTATATGAGAAAAAGATAAAAAGAAGAAGGGACACCAAAAAATATTTTTCTTTTCTATTCATAATTCACAGATAATGGTGTCGTGGTAACTCTAAATAAACACCATGCAACATGCATAACAGCCAAATCATTCACATCGCAATAGAACACATGCCTTTTTAAATAGGTTTTTTTAAAAAAATAAATCAGCATCACCAGCAGTAGCTTCATTATTGTCACATTAACCAAGATGATAATGTGCACTGCATTTCAAAATTTAATTTTGCCACGAGACGAATATTCTTTCTTGAATATGATTAAAAATTTTTGTGACCAAATTCTTCTGGGTCGTTCTTTGGTTCTGATCATGCGTGTTTATATTGTCGCTTTTTAACAGACAAATTCTGTACACACTACCCAAAAATCGGACGTTCTGTTCACGTACGACAAAAATTATGTAGCCTGCACATCAGGATTTTTTTCATCTGAAAAGTCTGAATCGACTGTCGAAAGGACTATACTAACCAGCAGGTAATTGGACAATCGGACACTGTATGAAAATTACCATACGATTTTTGGATTGTGTGTACGGGCCTTTAGAGTGGAGAGAAATGTGTCATGTCATCCAAGTGTAGTATCCTTGCTACACTGATGACCTGTGCAGTGCCTTCTTACATCGGTGGCCAGTGCAGTGCCCCTCTTACAATTGGTGTCAGAGGTCGAGTGCTCTTGTTAGTGGTCAGTGTAGTGTTGTTACCAGAGGCGTAGATAAGGGGGGGGTCAGGGGGGTCCAAACCCCCCCTAGAGCATCATTTTTTTTCACAACAGCTAGGCTAGTGTAGCCTATCAGCTGCGGAAGCCGCACTGCTCCTGGGAAGACCACCTATCTCTAACCCACGAGGCTGACAGGCAGGGCCCGGCTGACATTGAAGCCATGTTTACCATTTGCTTCACTAACAGATGTACCTGCTGGGGGCTCTGTATATACTGTATATACACACACCACAATTTGTCACAGCATGGCAGACGTGCTAATTATTGTTCTCTGGGTACTTTTTTTTTTCCAGGGGGGGTTCAACCTTATCTATGGCCCCGCTTGTTACATTGGTGGTCAATGTAGTGCACTTGTTACATAGGTCATCAGTGTAGTATCCCTGTTAGATCGGTGATCAGTGTAGTGCCCTCTTATATTTGTGGTCAGTGTACTGTCCTTCCCACATTGGTGTCAGTGGTCAGTTTCATTTTACAGTGGTGGTCAGTAGAGCACCCCTCTTACACTGTTGTAATTGACCATGTAGAGAAGTTCTGTGCAGGGGTTCAGTACCTTGAATAAAACCAGGGGTCACTATTCACTAATATGGTAAACTATATTCCCTGGGTTGGCCTATATATAACATTTCATATCTGACTAGAGCTCAGCATTAACACACTACTCTACCCAGCTACACAGATCCTGCCAACTGGAACTGCCCTTTAAATGTTTTATTTATTGGGAACCCACTCAGCTCATAATTTTCATAAAATTATTAGCAATCTAATAGGCACATAAATATTGGTATAACCTTCATTGCATTACTTTTTGGTGTGAACGATTCAATGCGACCTCTCAGTGTAAAAGTAAGAAATAAACTGCCTGCAGTAAAGTTTTGCCAGCAAGTTTAGTTAAGTTCACAGAGTCAGATATTAGGATGAGATCCTGGGAGATATGTGCAGGCAGAGATGCATTCATAACATTAATTTAGGATCATAAAACCTGCAGAATTTCTCCTGTGCTAGCAGTTTTGTGGAACGAAGCTGCATAACCACCTTCATTTTATGGCAAATTTGAACATTTGTGCATTAAAAGCCAACCATCAGAAATAGATTTTTGTAGGTCATTCTCCAACATCCAATTAAGAGGCACCATTATAACCCTTTTTTGAATTTTAATACTTTTAATGTGGAGTAGATCCATGGGTAATAAATGTTTGCAGGGTGTACAGTGCTTTATGCCGGAGAAATTAAACGTCCTGCTCCGCCATTGCTATCAGCCTAATAGTGTGTCCATGTCCTTGCAGTTATGAGCTGATTCAGGATGGTGAAATTAGATGTTAATTAGTGACTAGAATAGATAGACATGCTTATATATTAGTGAAGCTAAACTCTGGTTAATAAAAAAAAATTCTATTCACATATGTGTTCTTAGGTTTGGTTCACACTGGTGTGGCTTCAAAGTCACCAGTCTCTGAAGCCGCCCCTTACAGTGCAACTTCAGCGCAGTTAGCAATAGACTTCTTTAAAAGAAGTCAATGCCAGCCTTTTTAAAGTTGCCCCCAAGTATTGCAGGAACCTTTTTCTAAGTCGGAGAGACTTGAGTCGCTTTGATTAGAACAGTTCCATTGCACTGAATGTAGTGTGACTTGGCAGAAGACTAAGTCGTCTGACAAGTCGTCCCAGTGTGAACGGAGCCTTAAAGTGTTTGTAAAGTCATATTTTCTTTAAAAAACAAACATGATATTCCTATCTTTTCTGTGCAAAGATATTGCACAGAGCAGTCCCGATCCTCCTCCCCCACCGGCGTTCCTGGCTCCGAAATCTCCTCGGTGTGCCACCATAGGAAGCAGTTTCCAATGGTGGCACGCCTGTGGGTATGATCCTGAGCTCCGTTGCCTGCTTCTACAGACACAGGCAGTGAGGCCTAGCCCCGCCCCATGCTACCTCATCACAAGAATTGATGAAAAATATAAAAAGAAAATCAATGCAGGCATAAATTCTAAGAAATGGTAAGCTGCAACATAAAAAAAAAGTTTGCATTTGGGTTTAATACCACTTTAAGCAGTGGATGTGTATGAATTTATTTTTAGAATAATTATATAATTTAGTGTCACTTTAAGTGTCACTTGAAATTGAACAGTTTGGGGAAGATTAACTAAAACTGGTGCACACAGAGTCTGGTGCAGCTTTGCATAGTAACCAATCAACATCTAGGTTTTTTTGTCAAAGCCCAATTGAACAAGCTGAAGTTAGAAGCTGGTTGGATACTATGCACAGTTGCACCAGATTCTGTATTTTAGTAAATGTGTCCCTTTGTGTCTTTCAGGGCAGACATTCTTCGTCTTTTGTGAAGGAAGTCTTAATCTTGCAGGCTCATAGGCAGTAAACATTCTATATCCTCAGTGTTCCAATGGATGTATCCTGACTGTGAATGGTCACCAACCTCCTTGCATCTTTTGTTATTTGGATCTTGTTTGCAGCATTAAAGTGATCCTGTCCCAAAAAGAGATCCCTGTAAAATAAGAGAGAAAATATTTACCTCTCCTGATGCCCTTAATGCCAATCATCACTCTGAAGCACAGAAATCCTCCTCCGAACGATTTCTCCAGCATTCAAAATGACAGCCACCCTTCCTGGGACAGACACACAATCTATATAACCCCAAGGACAATGCTTCAGTGGTGCAGCCAGGGGAATCCAACTAAGAACTGCAAAAAAAGTCACAGGGGGCGCAAATGCCTAGTGCATTATCCACGGTTTATTAAAAAAAACAAATAGTCAAATTAGAACTCACAAATGACAAAGGTATTATGCATGACACTCTCTGATGGTCAACCAATGTGGCAATGATGACCGAACAATTGGTGATGCTGGCAGGCTGACACGTTTCAGGGGCACATCCCCTTCCTCAGAGATCAAGTCCTTCCTCAAGGCTTGAGCCCTGAGGAAAGGGATGCATCCTCCAAACGCGTCAGTCTGCCAACAACACCAATTGTTCCGTCATTTGTCACCACATTGATTGACCATCAGAGAGTGTCATGCATATTGCCTTTGTCATTTGTGAGTATTAATTTGGCTACTTGGTTTATTTAATAAACCGTGTGGCTATTGTACTAGGCTTTGCACCCCGTTGTGTTTTTTTGCAAACCATCCTCCAAAGCCTGCTCAGCATCCAACACTTCTAGGAACTGTGTCAATCCTTGATCTGATCTGCTGTCCTTCCATCTCCATGTCACTACATGACACAACAGGGAGGAACCACTGAGTCCAGCGGAGGACCAGGAGATTAATGCATCCATATATTTCCTGTAAGTTTTGACTTCTAAGCAGACTTTGACAGTGTGGGCAGCAGAAGAGGTACATTTTTGTTATCTTCTTTTGCAGGGGAAATTTCATTTTTGCAGGCTACTCTAAATTGTTCCAGGGCAATAGATAAGGAGTCGATAAGAGAGCCAATGCTTTTCAGGGGTTTAGATACTTTATCAGGGCCAATGAATAAAATAACCTAAATATGCTGGACCTGATTTGATTGTGGTAACAGATGTACATATAACAGATACCACCACTAACAGTTTGTGCGCCGTTATATAATACACAAGCCCTGATAAGGAGGAGTGTCTAAACCCCTGACAAAACTTGGCTCTTTTATTCTACTGATTATCTAAAAAAAAAACCTTTTGGATTCTAACCATTGCTGCAACACCCTTTATGGTTTATTACATTGATAGGTTTTTGTTGTCTGTCACCCCATTGAGAAAAAAATGTTCTCACTTCCTGCTGCTGATACACCAACACATGAAATGAGCTTGCAGAATCACCAAGACAGGAAGGCACAGACCGATAATTAAAACACTGTCAGTCTGTCTAACTTTTCCCCACTCACAAATACTGTAGCTGCTGGCATTTAAAAAAAGTCAGGACAAGAACTTTAGTGCTGTGTTGATCACAGCTAATTCTTCTTAGGGCCTCAGATCTCAGATGCTGCCATCTTGGATTAGGGAGCCAGCTGTGACTACCTGACCCCACTGCACATGCCCAAGATCTGCGGGGATGGGAAACTGGGCCTGCAGCCTCCTAGGACCTGTGACATTATTCCACTAAGCTGCAGGCAGGACATGTCACCCTTGACTGGGCAGAGATTGAGGAAATGAAAATTGGTACCTAAAAGGTACTTGCTACCTAAAAGAAAAAAAGCTGCAATATGTATGAGTCTGGGGGAGGCAGAGGATAAGCAGGACTTGTAAATGCTGTATTACATGGTGTACTCACTATGGGATTCATTTTCTGTATTCTGCTAAAATCCTGGTTGATCCTGCTGGCCTCTCTCTCTCTCCCTTCTGTCCAAGTCCCCAATGCAGCTAGGGATTTTGCAGAGTAGTAGTGGAAGTTCTGCACATGCTCAGTTTTCAGTGAGTTTCAATGCTGAGTATTTCCTCCCTATCACATTTGGGCAGCTCATGTGACTATAGAGTCACGTATGTGGGCGTATACACAGTGGTAAATGACAGCCCCTTCCCACAAAGTTGGGCAGGATATTTCATGTAGATTGATGGAGGCTTCACCTCCCTCTAAGATGCAGGCTAAAGGGGAGTGACACAGCCTGTGATTGGCAGAAATCCACCCACACTGTTATATCCAAAAACGAAAAAAAGATTTGATTTCAAATATATATTTGAATCATAATTTACAACAGTTTTTTGATATTATTTTATTCTGTCTATCCGATAGGCTTTTTTTTTTTTGTTTTTTTTGTTTTTGTGACCAGAAGCAGAGGACTAAAAGCTCCTCCTGCTTATGTTTCCTTGCAGACAGGCTGGGAAAGATCTGGGTCATGTGTTAGCTGTATATCGATTAAGAAAAAAGGTATTTAGACATTTTTTAATTAAAATAATTACAGTGCCAGCATTCACATACAGAAATAGAAAGGACAATGTAAAATAAACAGCATGTGTTTAGTATCACTTTGAGTTTCATTTTAATAGACAAATGTACGGAACACTACAGATGGAGAGTTGTAGGGAAACAAATGTAAATCCAAGTAAAAAGATTAGATTGGGAGTGATGCAACAAGTTTATAGAAGAACATCTCATGTCAAGTGTAGTTGTACTCTGAGAGGGACTTTTAATTTAGGGAGAAATATATACTATGAAGATGTATGTGGAAGGCTCAGTTTGATTATTGTGATATATAAAGTTGCAAATAAAATCTGAAAAGATCATACCAGAGTTCAGTGAAACAGGAAAGTTCCAAACAGTGCGGCCGTTCAGGATAAACCTGTTCAGGCTATTGTAGATGACAAGTTCATAACCCCAATCTTCCCCCTAAAACCGTCCCTTGTACAAGAGGATATTTCAGATTCCTGGGCTAGGGAGTTTACTGTGATCACTCAACTGGAGAATATAGGAGGACACACAATATGCCTCCTCCAGCCATCATGAAAAGTGGTGTAACTACAGAGCATGGAAAGCACCAGACAAGACAAAATTCAGTGTTATAACACTAAAACAGAACGCCAAGCAAATAATAGAATAAAAATAATTAAAATAATTATTATAATTATAAAATAATTATTGTTAAATTATATTAAAATTAAATTATTAAATTATAAAATAATTATTATTATTATAAAAATATTAAATTAAATAAGAATAATAATACAATAAAAGAGGGCAACTGCCCTTTGCAAAGTGCACAGTCTTTTTGCCTTTAGTAAATCAACTGAGACAATCAGAGCTCTATTGCTTTGCACAGTGTGGCCAGCCTGAAACCATGAACCAGTTTACATGAGGGGAGAGCACAGCCCGCTATTTCTTTATTCTTGCTACTCCAACAAAGCAGACCTTTACACCCAAACACTAAATTCTATGGTGCGTGCATCTCTGCATACACATACCTAGACATTATTACTTTTTTTGTTCATTTAACCAGTTCTGGACTGGAAGGATTTGCCCCCTTGTGCGGTCGTGCGATGCTGTGCTGAAATAAAATTTCCTTTTTTCCCCATAAATAGAGCTTTCTTTTGGTGGTATTTGATCACCTCTGCAATATTTATTTTTTGCGTTATAAAAAAAACAGAGCGACAATTCTGAAAAAAAAAAAATTATATATATATATTTATTTATTTATTTCACATTCTGCTATATAAAACATTCCCAAAAAAAAGTAAATATCAAATTTTTTCATCCTTTTAGGCCAATTTGTATTCTGCTACATATTTCTGCTATATATTTACAAATCGCAATAAGCGTATTTTGATTGGTTTGCGCAAAAGTTATCGCGTCTACAAACTAGGGGAAAGATTTGTAATTTTTATTTATTATTTTTTTTAATAGTAATGGCGGCGATCTGCGATTTTTAGCGGGACTGCGACATTGCAGCGAACAGATCAGACCCCTAACTGACCTTTTTGACACTTTTGGGGGGACCAGTGACATTGCTACAGTGATCAGTTGCTAAAAATATGCACTGTTACTGTAATAATGACTTTGGCAGGGAAGGGGTTATCCTAGTTGATCAAGAAGTTAAATGTAAGCCTAGGGGCGTGTTTGGCTTTTGAAATTACCATAGAGACCTGTGATCCTATATTGAAGGATCACAAGCGCTCTGTGATCATTTCAGAGAGAAGAATGGTCAGCTGTGTTTACAACAGATGCCCGTCCTTCTCTCTCAGCAAGGAGTGATCGCGGGTGGCAGGCAGCAATCGTGGCCGCCGGCCCCATGCATCGGCATCCCCACTGCCAAGTGGGGGCGGGCGCGCGCTGCCAGTGGCGGGCGCTCGCCACCCAGAACCAGGTGCGCGACCGACGCACCCCTACGTCGGTTCGCGCAGGAGGGGCTGCCTGCCACAGTATAACTGCGGTGGGCAGTCCGTAACTGGTTAAAGAGTTTTTTGGAAACCTAAAATTGTTCTGCCACTTCCTGGTTCCTAATAGGCACTGGTGATGGAGCCAGGGCTTCGCAGCAGCCCCCAGGAAAGGCAATGCCACTAGTGCCTTCCAGGGAGATCTTGTGCATGTGTCTTAGGGACCTGGTGTGGTTTGGTATGATTCTATAACAAACTATACCAGATCTTGTATGATGCTTGTGCCAATCTTGCGCCTGCATAGAAGGAGACCAGGAGTGGTTTGTCATTAAACAACAAACCAGGCTGGGTCCTCTTATTAAAAAAACACCTGCTTCTACTGCACATGCATGAGATCAAGCACAGACGACTTCAACGCTGGACCAACATAGCATGAGGAAGTAAAAGCCGGCCATTTCTCTAATGAAATATTTTCAAAAAAGGTTTTCCATCCACAAGGGGGACAGAGCAATTCGATTATAGAAAACTTAAGCTGGATACAAACAGTTCGATTTTTTTTCAAATGTTTGTACACAAAATTCGGAAAAATTAATTTGCCATTGAGTCAACAAATTTTATTCAAATGTGAGAAACTCCAGGCACCTATAAAAAAAATAAAAGTCAGCAGCTACAAAAAGTGTAGCTGCTGACTTTTAAAAAACAGCCACCCACCTGTCCCATGATCCAGCAGTGAGCTCACCCCACCTGTCTTCTTCCTCCGTCCTCCCTTGGCGGCGCCGGCATCTTCACTATGGGCACCTGGCTGTGACAGCTTGTGGCTTCGCAGCTGGGCACCCATTGCGCATGCACAAGTCATGTGGCGCATCCTGTATTGGTGAATGCAGTCTTCTGGGACCTGTCAGTGCCAGGTGTATAGTACCAAACAGCTTTTATTACAATATGTAATTAGTGGGGGTCACGTTAGGCTGTTACTAATGACCTACTGTATTCTAAGTTTCATGAAATGTTTCCCATTATGGTTACATGCATGGAATTAATTTCTGTTAGTAGCCAAGCCAAATTTCAAAGAATAATACCTATTGTAGAGAAAATGCCATAGCATTATAATAATCCCACACGTCATTCTGTGCATTCTAATTGTGTGCTTTTATAAAGAACACAATGTTAGACAATAGGCACTGTATGTGGTTAACTGCTCTTCTTATAGATAGTAAGATATATTAACTTCTTTTAAACAGAAAGTAGGTCATGTGACAGTCTTAGAAAGATACAATTGTTCTCATTTTGTGTTTTTCGTAGCAGCCCATATTGCTTGGGCCTGACCTATATGCTGTATAACGTCAATGGGAGTGGCAGCACCCAGATCATAAGCCCAGAACAATTTCTTGTTCTGCAGCCCGCCCAAGCCCTAAGCACTAGCTTTGATAATCCAGGGCTTCTCTGTACACTGAAGTCATTGTAAGTACCAGCTCTGGGTTATTGAATGCTATTCCACAGCTTCCTGTGCCTATCTGTCTATATTACTAGTTCTATTATTGCAAGTTATAGTACAATTAAAACACAGGGTGTCAAGTTCCTCTATAAAACTAGAGCAGGTGAACTCTAGACTCTAGTTGCTTTGGCCTGAGCAGACCTCTTGCGCTCACATTGTCCTAGGACTGAACATGCTTACGCCGTTCTGTACCCTTACTACCTGATTTGATACAAGTAACTGTAATAACAAAATAAATCCGTAATCTGCTCCAGTGTTTAAGTCCTGTGCTCGGGCACAGTTAGTGATCACACAGATGCACACTGTGCAAACTGAATTGTGCCTCAGACCACCTCGTTTAAAGTGTTACTAAACCAAGGAGCCTGCATTCACTACATCTGGTCTCCCACAGTACGCAGAACATGGAAATTCAATTATTTTAGTAAATATAAACAGATAAATACCTTTTCTCATCAGCAGTATATAGCAGCCTTGTGACTTGTATCAGTTCCTAGTAAAGCTTGTAGGAGGAGTTTTCATTCTTCCCTGACCCTCTGTCTGGACAGTGCTGATTGGCCCTGTGCTGATCACATGCACTCTCCCAAGAAAAAAAAAACTCTCTAGCAATACACACCAAACTGAGCATGTGCAGCCCGTCCCCCGGCTTTGTAAATATTAGGTTATTTTATGGGAACAGTGAAAGAAGAGGAGGATCAGAGAGACATGAACAAGCAGCCTTTATACACAATGCAAAGGATTTGAACAAAAATAATGTTAAAACCCGCGCTAAATTAATGTGTACTATTACTACATGCAGCTGCTGCTCACTTAGGAAAAGACCAAGAAAATAAATAGGATATTTTAAAACAGCGCTACCAGGTGTAAAAAAATAAATATAAAGTGCACTAAAAATGTATTGATGATATTAGTAAAGTGCATCAGTGATAAAAAAATAATTGCCATACAATCACATAATTATTTAAAGTGCAGAAAATGTACTATATGATTATTTAAAGTGCAGAAAAATGTATTATATATAAAATGCCAAAAGTGCACTTTTTGCACATTTGGCACTTTATATAGAATATATTTTTCTGCACTTTAAATAATCATATAGTACATTTTTCTGCACTTTAAATAATTATGTGATTGTATGGCAATTATTTTTTTTTATCACTGATGCACTTTACTAATATCATCAATACATTTTTAGTGCACTTTATATTTATTTTTTTACGCCTGGTAGCGCTGTTTTAAAATATCCTAATGCAAAGGATTAACCCCTTAGGTTCCACAGTGAGTATAACAAGCATGCTTTACTGCATATACAGACTGATTTTACTGTTGTGGGTTTAGTAACACTTTAAGCAGACCAAGGCACACAAACAATCTGGACTTTGGGGATGAAACGAGCTTCGGCAGGTACATAGACTCTAGTGTGTGTACACCTTTAAATTAGACGTTACCATGAAGCTACAGTATGGTAATAGTCTTGCCAGCATTGATAAATAAAGAATAATTGAAAGGCTGAAATTTTCATCTCTCTCATTTACTGCTTGAAATAGCCGATCAATGGTTCTTCCAGGTTTTTTTTGCTGGTCATGTGACAAAAAGCCTAGGCATTCTGTCATGTGATTTCTACTGAAGAGGAAGGTCAGAACTAAAAAAAAAAAAATAATAATAAAATGTATCCTGTGACCTTTTCCTTACACACGATCAGATAATCGGACGACTTATCGTTTGCCTTTTGTTGCATGATACTAGTATCGAATTCAACAATGCATTCTAAACATGATTTTTTTCTTACGATTCTGGAAAAGCTTCCTGGTTGCGTAGCTACGTATCAGATAGTGAAAAAAAAAAAACAATGGCAGCCAGGCTTTTTCAGAGTTATTTTTGTGTTTCTGATCATGCGTGGTCTTTGTCTATTGATTTTTAGCGAACACATACTGTACTGATTAAACAATTGTCGTTCGCTAGGTAATCGTACGACAAAAGTTTTGTGTTTGTCCATTAAGATTTTTTTGGAGGAAATGTCAGAATCGGCTGCCAAAAGCTGTGTACTAACGATCAGATTATCGTGCGATCAATTCTAAAGCAGTGTTGCCAACCGCCCGTAGATTTACGGGCAGCCTGTGAATTTTAGCCCATTTTCGGGCTGCCCGTAAATGCCCGTTTCGGGCAGCGGCGCCCGTAATAAAGATGTCAGAACGGGGCCGCCACGCAACTGCGCATGCGCCGCTCCGAAGCCTGTCGGGCTCGGAAAAGCTCGCCTATTTCCGGCTGGACGGGCACATGCGCAGTGACGAACTGGCGACGGTTGGCGCCATTTTTAAAAGACAGTGACACTGTCTTGCTGGCGCTGCGGGCTGCGGCTAGAGAAGAAGAAGAGGACGGGGCTCTCCGCCGTCCTGGGAGGACCCTCCGCCGCCCCCCCGGTCCCCCCTCCTCCAATGGCGGGACACAAGTGGGATGATTGGTTCCAGAGAGAGGAGATCATCGGGCAAATCAGCGACATCAGAGTGCAGAACCTGCAAGGTACAAGCAACCCCCTCCCATCTACTACATACCGGGGGACAGACACGCCCCCTGCTCTGTTACTGGGGGTCTCAGCATTATGAGGGATCCTAAAATCCTGGAGGTTTCATCTTCCTGGGGGTCATGTCATCATTATGGGGGAGTCATCATTATGGGGGGAATCATAATGGGGGTCATATCATCCGGGGGTGTCATCGTAATGGGGGAGTCATCAGTTTGGGGATCAAATCATCCTGGGAAGGGTTATCATCCTGGGGTTCTTATCATTCTGGGGGTCTCATTGTTCTGGGGGTCATGTCATCCTGGAGGTCCCATCAATATGGGGATTATATCATCATGAGGGGGGTCTCATCATTCTGGGGGTCCCATCATCCTGGGGGAGTCATCATACTGGGGGTCTCATCATTCTGGGGTCTCATCATCTTGGGGAAGTTATCATGCTGGGGGTCCCATCATCTTGGGGTAGTTATCATTCTGGGGGTCTCATCATTCTGGGGGTCAGTCCGCAGGATGTCCGCAGTCTTTGACCACCCTCAGGTAAGTGACAGCGCCGCCAGGCCAGTGCCGCCAGGCCAGTCTAACGGGGAGTCACTGATGTAAGGGCTGGGTGAATATAATAATGTAAGGGGGAACTAAGATAAAGATTTCCCCCTTATAGCAGGGAATCCCTCCCCCCTTATCTTAGTGTAATTAATCTGCGGAAGGGGGTCTCTGGTCACTAGATTCTCCCTCCCCCCCCACATCAGAGTTCCTGATATTCTTTTCTACATCAGAGTCTGCAGGATTCTCCCCTTACAGGGCAAGGGGGAACTCTGTGGACCCTGATGTAAAAGGGAGCTCTGATGTAAAGGGCAATGCTGCAGACCCCGATGTAAAGGAGAATGCAGTGGACTCTGATATAAGGTGGTTTCTGGTCACCAGAGCACCCGCTTACATCAGAGTCCCCCTTAAATCAAGATCTGCAGCATTCCTCTTTACGTCAGAGTTACACTGTAAGGGGGAATCCTGCACACTCTGATATATGGGGGAACTCTGTGCTGGCTGGGTTATATTAATCTGACCTTCATGTAAATGGAGAAATATGGTTTATGACTTTTGTTTAACTTAAACACATTGCTAATAGCACTATCTACATGTTTATTGTTTAATTATTCATATTTGCACGGTTTAGCGCTGAAAACGGGTATTTTATGTACATTTTTGCAACGCCAGTAAAAAATTGGTGCCGTCCGTAAATTTTGGCATTCTGCCAGTAAATTTTAATCCGGGGGGTTGGCAACACTGTTCTAAAGCGATTTTTTTCGTACGATTATCTGATCGTGTGTACGAGGCATTACTGTTGTGCTTGGGCATTGTACAACACCCAGTTCATAGATGTCTGGCGATTTTTTTTCTAACCTGCAAGGCAAAGTTATAATGTGCTAGTATGCATCGCAAGTCAGCTAGGCAATTTCAAAATCACTGTTCATATAATGGGAAGGGCGGTTACCATTTTTGATTATTAGGGCCAGGCACCTATCATAGTCAAGCACATGGCTTTGCAAAGAGGGATATAAATTTGATCTTTCACTAAAATATGCATATACTGCAACTATAGATACTTAATAAATTCAAATATGAAGCATATGACCATTACTTCAAACTAAAATTTTTTTTACTTTGTAAATCCTGCAAAGCATGACCTCATTGTGATGCACAGCCTGGTATATAAGTCAGGAACTATAGCTATCTGGTGTTTTTTCCGCCTATAACAGCCCCAATTCCCTTAAGGTAGGCAGGCCCACTTGGTTTCCCCTAGGTCTTACAACACAATGCTATAGTTCCTAGCCAGACAGCACTAGACAAGGAAGGGTACCTGTAATCCCAAGGCTGAACAGGCAGGAAACAAGAGGCTGGTAGCAGCATCCTGGGACAGTCCAATGTCAAGGCAGGCAGCAAGCAAGCGTAGTCCGAAAACATTTCCAAGGTCAGGGTTGGTGGCAAGCAAGCGTAGTCCCAAAACATTTCCAAGGTCAGGGTTGGTGGCAAGCAAGCGTAGTGCAGTAAACAATCCAAAGTCAAGTTCACATGGCAATCCAAAGAGTAATCCGGCAACAATGGGATCCAAGGTAATAGCAGAGCTGGGTCAGAGAAGGAAGACAGACAGATCCCCAACAGGGAGCCACGAAGCAAATGCTATCACAAGCATAGAGGCACAGGTTGATGAGGTTTGAAAAGGGCACCTGCACTTAGGTTCAAACCAGCTAGGGGTATGTGGCTGAACTCATTACACCACTACTGATGGGAGCAGTTAGAAAACTGAGAAGACTCGTTACCCTGCAGCTGATGGAAACAGCCAGAAGCCTGAGAAAACTCATTAACCCTTAGCTGACAGGAGAAGCTGGAAGTGCCTTGCTATTTAAACTGATAATCAGCTTTTAGTGATGTTTATATAGTTAATTTGGACAAAGCTGGTCCAAAAAAACTATTACTTTAACTATTACCTGTGCACAGGTAGCTTTATATTTCATAAGTAAATACAAAGCTTCCTCTGAATGACTTGAACCGCAGAGGTAGGTGGATGATGTTAAGATCTCCGACTCAGCCAATTAGAGAAAGCTTTGTATTCATACACAGAACAAAACACTCCTTGTGAAAGGCTGAACAGTGCTCAGCCCAACCTGATTTTGTTTCGAGAGTGGGAAGGGAAGTTTCCATGCCAATGCCGGAACACATGTAGATGTGGCTACACACAGTCCATACAGTGCTGAGAGCTGCTGCATGTCTTAGTGAAGTAGAAACTTTACTAAAAGCTGGAGATCAGCTTTAAGTCCAATCCTTTGAATGATTTAATTTATCTTTGCTCTTGAAATCCATCCAGCCATCTCCAGCACCCAATCTTATATATGCATTATTATTAATTTTATAATACAGGATTTATATAATACCAACAGTTACCATACAATAAAATACAAGAGGGTTAAGAGGGCCCTGTTTACAAGAGCTTACTGTCTAATAGGGTGGTGCTAGTTGTACTAAAGGTTATAACTGTGGGGGGTGAGCTGATGGAAAAGATAAAAGTTCAGTTAGTTGGAGGTGTGATAGACTTCAATGAAGAGATGACTTTTCAGGGATGGCCCAAAGGGAGTCAGAGAAAGAAATAGCCGGACAGATTAGGGTAGAGTCTCACCTGACCATACCACCTTTTTCCATGTGGCCTCAGAATCTTCAAGATGCATTCAAGGTGGTCAGACTAAAAACTAAAATTAAATTATTTGGCCTCAACACCAAAGGATATGTCTGGCGGAAATCCAATACAGCTCAGCATCCAAAAAACACCATTTCTACAGTAAAGCATGAAGGTGGTAATATTCTGTTATGGGAGTGTTTCTCTGCAGCAGGGACTGGAGCACTTACCAGGATAGAAGAAAAATGAATGGGTCAAAATACTATCAAATTCTTAAAGGGAAAATCTGCTGCCCTCACACAGCAAACATGACAACACTGTGGTTAAAGAAGAAAAAGGTGGATGTCCTTGCATGGCCTAGTCAGAGTTCAGACTTAAATCCCATTGAAAATTTGTGAAATGACTTGAATACTGCAGTCCACAAATGGTCACCATCAAATTTAACAGAACTTGAGCAGTTCTGCAAAGAAGAGTGGGCAAATATTGCAAAGTCTAGATGTGTAAAGTTAATAGAGGCATATTCCAACAGACTAAAGGCTGTAATTAAAGAAAATGTGGTACAACAAAATACTGACAAAAGGGGGTGATCTTTTTTCCAACAAAGTGATTCAGTTTTGTATCCTTTTTTTTTCCCTGACATGTTGGTGTTATATCTTTCACTTGGATGTTATAAGTTGCACTAGTAAATACAGCTGGATATAACAAAAACTGTGTCTGTCTTTATTCCAGGCTGCAATGCAACAAGATGTGACTATTTATTTATTATTATTCTTTTCTATACCCACTATATATATATATATATATATATATACACAGTTGTATTCAAATTATTCAACCCCCAATGTTGTAAAGGGTTTTAGGGAATTTAGTGTACATTTGTAATTGTATTCAGAATGAAATCCTACAAGGACTTCTTAAAGAACCATATGCAACTAAAATGACATCAATTGGTTTTGTAATACAGTAGTAAATGTTTCTTTTGTGAATTCTTCATTGACACAATTATTCAACCCCTTAAAGACTACCACTCTGAAGAACAGAGGTTCATTGAAGTGTTTTCAATTAGGTATTGAAAACACCTGTGCATGTCAGGGAGCAGCAATAAAGCCTAATAAGCACCAATTAGGCAGCTTTAAAATGACTGTGATGCTCCTTCTAGACATTTACTGGTGTGGTTACAAACATGGTGAAGTCAAGAGAATGGTCCAGGAAGACAAGAGAAGAGGTGATTACTCTTCACAGGAAGGGCAATGGCTTTAAGAAGATTGCAAAGATGTTAAACATACCAAGAGACACCATAGGAAGCATCATTCGCAAATTCAAGGCAAAGGGCACTGTTGAAATGCTATCTGGTCGTGGCAGAAAGAAGATGCTGACTCGACTGCTGTGCGCTACTTGAATCGTAGAGTGGAGAAAAGTCCCCATGTGACTGCTGAGGAACTGAGAAAACATTTGTCAGATGTGGGTACTGAAGTTTCTGCTCAGACAATACAGCGCACACTGCGTAATGAAGGCCTCCATGCCAGAACTCCCAGGCGCACCCCCTTGCTGTCTCCAAAGAATAAGAAGAGTCGACTGCAGTATGCCAAAAGTCATGTGGACAAACCACAGAAGTTTTGGGATAGTGTTCTGTGGACTGATGAAACAAAATTAGAACTGTTTGGGCCCATGGATCAACGCTATGTTTGGAGGAGGCCTATGAAGAAAAGAACATCTTGCCTACTGTGAAGCATGGCGGGGGGTCAATCATGCTTTGGGGCTGTTTTGCTTCTGCAGGTACAGGGAAGCTTCAGCGTGTGCAAGGTACCATGAATTCTCTTCAGTACCAGGAGATATTGGATGACAATGTGATGCAGTCCGTCACAAACCTGAGGCTTGGGAGACGTTGGACCTTTCAACAGGACAATGATCCCAAGCATACCTCCAAGTCCACTAGAACATGGTTGCAGATTTAAAGGCTGGAACATTTTGGAGTGGCCATCACAGTCACCAGACTTAAATCCGATTGAGAACCTCTGGTGGGACTTAAAGAAAGCAGTTGCAGTGCACAAGCCTAAGAATGTGACTGAACTGGAGGCTTTTGCCCATGACGAATGGGCGAAGATACCCGTAGATCGCTGCAAGACACTTGTGTCAAGCTATGCTTCATGTTTAAAAGCTGTTATAACTGTAAAAGGATGTTGTACTAAGTACTAAGATTGAATGTCACTTGGGGGTTGAATAAAACTGATAATGATGTGAGCACAGAAAAGACATTTGTGGTTATTTCATTATAAATGTTATGTTATATTTGTCTGACCTACACGTGCCTCTTTGATTTAATTGTAAGCAGGATGACTGAATGATCAAAATCAATGTCAAACTGGCCAAAACAATCAATTTCAGTGGGGGCTGAATAATTTTGAACACAACTGTATATATACATATACATATATATATATATATATATATATATATATATATATATATATATATATACAGTGGGTACGGAAAGTATTCAGACCCCCTTAAATTTTTCACTCTTTGTTATATTGCAGCCATTTGCTAAAATCATTTAGGTTCATTCTTCTTCCTCATGAATGTACACACAGCTCCCCATATTGATGGAAAAACACAGAATTGTTGACATTGTTGCAGATTTATTAAAAAAGAAAAACTGAAATATCACATGGTCCTAAGTATTCAGACCCTTTGCTGTGACACTCATATATTTAACTCAGGTGCTTTCCATTTCTTCTGATCATCCTTGAGATGGTTATACACCTTCATTTGAGTCCAGCTGTGTTTGATTATACTGATTGGACTTGATTAGGAAAGCCACACACCTGTCTATATAAGACCTTCCAGATCACAATGCATGTCAGAGCAAATGAGAATCATGAGGTCAAAGGAACTGCCTGAAGAGCTCAGAGACAGAATTGTGGCAAGGCACAGATCTGGCCAAGGTTACAAAAAGATTTCTGCTGCACTTAAGGTTCCTAAGAGCACAGTGGCCTCCATAATCCTCAAATGGAAGACGTTTGGGATGACCAGAACCCTTCCTAGAGCTGGCCGTCTGGCCAAACTAAGCTATCGAGGGAGAAGAGCCTTGGTGAGAGAGGTAAAGAAGAACCCAAAGATCACTGTGGCTGAGCTCCAGAGATGCAGTCAGGAGATGGGAGAAAGTTGTAGAAAGTCAACCATCACTGCAGCCCTCCACCAGTCGGGGCTTTATGGCAGAGTGGCCCGACAGAAGCCTCTCCTCAGTGTAAGACACATGAAAGCCCGCATGGAGTTTGCTAAAAAACACCTGAAGGACTCCAAGATGGTGAGAAATAAGATTCTCTGGTCTGATGAGACCAAAATAGAACTTTTTGGCCTTAATTCTAAGCGGTATGTGTGGAGAAAACCAGGCACTGCTCATCACCTGTCCAATACAGTCCCAACAGTGAAGCATGGTGGTGGCAGCATCATGCTGTGGGGGTGTTTTTCAGCTGCAGGGACAGGACGACTGGTTGCAATCGAGGGAAAGATGAATGCGGCCAAGTACAGGGATATCCTGGACAAAAACCTTCTCCAGAGTGCTCTGGACCTCAGACTGGGCCAAAGGTTTACCTTCCAACAAGACAATGACCCTAAGCACACAGCTAAAATAACGAAGGAGTGGCTTCACAACAACTCCGTGACTGTTCTTGAATGGCCCAGCCAGAGCCCTGACTTAAACCCAATTGAGCATCTCTGGAGAGCCCGAAAAATGGCTGTCCACCAACGTTTACCATCCAACCTGACAGAACTGTAGAGGATCTGCAAGGAGGAATGGAGAGGATCCCCAAATCCAGGTGTGAAAGACTTGTTGCATCTTTCCCAAAAAGACTCCTGGCTGTATTAGATCAAAAGGGGGCTTCTACTAAATACTGAGCAAAGGGTCTGAATACTTAGGACCATGTGATATTTCAGTTTTTCTTTTTTAATAAATCTGCAACAATGTCAACAATTCTGTGTTTTTCTGTCAGTATGGGGTGCTATGTGTACATTCATGAGGAAGAAGAATGAACTTAAATGATTTTAGCAAATGGCTGCAATATAACAAAGAGTGAAAAATTTAAGGGGGTCTGAATACTTTCCGTACCCACTGTATATATATATATATATATATATATATATATATATATATATATATATATATATAAAATCACTGACAGGTTAGGTGAATAACATTGGTTATCTCATTACAATGGTATCTGAAAGTTGGTGAAATATATATGGCAGCAAGTGATTGTCCTAAAGTTGATGTGTTGGAAGCAGAAAAAAATGGGCATTGCAGTTTATTGTGTAGCCGCACACCGGTCAGGGTGCCCATGCTGACCCATATCCACAGCCAAAAGTGCTTACAATGGGTGAATGAGCTTCAGAACAGGACCTTGGGTAATGGAAGAAGATGACCACAAAGTCCCCACGATGAGCTAATGAGCATCAGAACAGGACCAAGGGGCAATGGAAGAAAGTGGCCTGGTCTGAAGAATCACGTTTTCTTTTACATCATGTGAATGGGTGGGTGCATGTGCATCATTTACCTGGGGAAGAGATGGCACCAGGATACAGTAAGGGAAGAAGGCAAGTTGGCAGAGGTAATGTGGTGCTTCGGGCTAAGTTCTGCTGGGAAACATGGAGTGCTGCCATTCATGTGAATGCTAGTGGGCACGTACCACCTACACTACTGTGTAAAAGTTTTAGGCAGTAAAAAAATGCTGTATATTAATAATGCTTTCAGAAATAGAAGTGTTAAGTGTTTATCTTCACTTTAATTAACTGACTTTCGAAACTTCACACTGAACTTCACACTGGACCTTATGCAACTTGGATTCTTTGCCTCTCAATTTTCCTCCAGACTCTGGGACCGTGATTTCCAAATGAAATGCAAAATTTTCCACAGTGATGATTTGGGGAGCCATGTCATCTGCTGGTGATGGTCCACTGTGTTTTATCAAGTCCAAAATCAGCACAGCCCTCTACCAGGAAATTCTAGAGCACTTCATCTTCCAGCAGGACTTGGCACCTGCTCACACTGCCAAATGTACCAATACCTGGTTTAATGATCATGGTATGACTGTGCTTGATTGGCCAGCAAACTTGCCTGACCTAAACCCCATAGAGAATCTGTGGGGTATTGTCAAGAGGAAGATGAGAGACACCAAACCCAACAATGCAGATGATCTGAAGGCCGCTATCAAAGCAACCTGGGCTTCAATAACACCTCAGCAGTGCCACAGGCTGATCACCTCCATGCCAGTCCGCATTGATGCAGTAACTCATGCAAAAGGAGCCCCGACCAAGTATTGAGTGTATACTGTACTGTACATGAACATACTTTTTAGTTTTTTTAATTTCTGTATTAAAAATCCTTTTTTTTTTTTTTTATTATGTACTATTCTAATTGTCTGTGATACTGAACTAAGGGTTTTCACTAGCTGTAAGTAGGGACTGGCAAACGGTTCAGCATGAGCAATATTCTGGGCCGATGATTTGCCTGTTCGGCCGTTTGCCAAACACCTAAATTTTTAGGGTGTTCTCTGGGTAATCCCCCCCTGACGAACACCCTGCAATACACTTAGCATTGCACACTGCATTCTGCACCCTGATTGGGCAAGGCCTTGCCCAATCAGGAAGCAGTGTAAGCTGGTTTTTAAGGAGCGGGGCCAGGAAGCTGGCCGCGGCGTCCTTAACAAATGATGAGTGATCAGCTGTTAATGGGTTTCCACGCTGGTTTCCACGCTCGCTCATTACCCCCCTTTCCTGACCTGCCAGGCTGCATGCCAGCATAAGGGTCTGGTATAAATTCTGGTGGGGACTCCATGCTGTTTTTTAAAAAATGTTGGCGTTTTATTCTTTTTTTTTTTTTCAATAGCCGGGTGTCAGCAGATGTAATCGAGAGTCATTTTAAATGGGATTTGATTCATTTTTTTTCTTTAGAAATGTAATTTTTGCTGTAGCATATTTTATGCATGCTACAGATGCGCCACTTTACAGGTACATTAACCACTTAAGCCCCGGAGGATTTGGCTGCTCAAAGACCAGGGCCTATTTTGCGATTCGGCACTGCGTGAATTTAACGGACAATTACGCGGTCGTGCGACGCTGTACCCAAATGAAATTGACGTCCTTTTTTTCCTACAAACAGAGCTTTCTTTTGGTGGTATTTGATCACCTGTAGGATTTTTACTTTTTGCGCTATAAACAAAAAAAAGAGCGACAATTTTGAAAAAATAAACAATATTTTTCACATTTTTTTTTATATGAAATTCTCAAAAATATCCAATTTGTTTTCTGCTACATATTTTTGTTAAAAAAAATCGCAATAAGCGGATTTTGATTGGTTTGCGCAAAAGTTATTGCGTTTACTAACTACGGGAAAGATTTATGTAATTTTTATTGTTTTTTAACTAGTAATGTCGGCGATCTGCGATTTTTTTTGTAGGACTGCGACATTGCGGTGGACAGATCGGACCTCTGACTGGCATTTTTGATGCTTTTGGGGGTACCAGTGACATTACTACAGTAATCAGTGTTATAAATATGCACTGTTACTGTAAAAATGGCACTGGCAGGGAAGGGGTTAACTTTATTAGTGATCAAGGGGTTAAGTGTGTCCCTAGGGGGGTGATTCTAACTTTCAAGGGGCGTGGCTTGTGATGTAGCCACAGAGACATACGATCCTACAAAGCAGGATCGTATAGTCTCTGCAGTTACACCAGGGAGAATGACAGGTGGCTTTGTTTACATTAGCCGCCTGCCTTTCTCCCTCTCCAGCGGGAGATCGCGAGTGGCTGGCGGATATCGGAGCTGCCGGTCACTCGCGCGGGGATGTCAGGGAACGAGCGGGGGCAGGAGCTCGCCCCCTAGAGGCTCGTGGGCGAGGGACGTACCCATACGTCGCTTTGCCCAGGAGGGGCTGACCCCTGCAGTATATGTATTTGCGGCGGTCGGCAAGTGGTTAAAGGGACCCCCCCAGGCACTATATTTAAAGGAATTTTTCATTTTTATTGTTGCACTTTAATTGCACATAATTAAAATCACTGCTCCTGAAACATTTTTTTTTTTTTTTTTTTTATTGATACATGTCCCCCAGGGCAGTACCCAGACCCCCATTCCCCTTTTATGGCCAATTACTCGCATATAAGCCTTCAAAACGGGCACTTTTGATTTTTCCTGTTCAGCTCCTATAGACTTGAATGGGGTTCACCGTTCGGGTTAGAACATTTCACCTGTTCGGGAGTTCTGCTGCGAACCGAACAGGGGGGTATTTGGCCCATCACTAGCTGTAAGCCATAATCATCAAAATTAAAAGAAAGAAATGCTTGAAATATATCACTCTGTGTGTAACGCATCTATATAAAATATATGAGTATCATTTTGAATTGAATTACTGCAAAAAATTTACTTTTTGTTGATATTCGAAATTTATGAGATGCACCTGTATATAGCATATGTATACACACATTTATTACACTGCAACAGTTTAGCTTGAAATTAATTGAAAACTTTGCTAAACGATTCTCAACATTGCTTGAATAGAAAATATTTTAGAAATTGTAGAATATACACACTGCAATGTAGACTATTTGTAACAACAATGCCTGGTTCTTGTCTCAGTTTTTAAGACAGCAAACAAGAATTTTGTGCTCCATATTTTACTATTAGTGCATTATTGTGAAGGACAGAATCAAACAGCAGCGGCGCAGGAGTCCAAGGACACTCAGGGGGGTGCTAGCGAGTGATTGAAGATGCAGAATATTGTCAAAAAACTGATAAGGAAGCAGGTTTGTGGAAAACATACACAATTCCTATAAATCAAAGATTATGCTGTTATGTTTGCGTCTGTGTTCTTCTGGCAATCTGCAGGAGTACATTCACTGATGCTTCTGGCAGGTTACTTACAGCTTAGTACTAGAATCTAATATACAGGATATCAGGAATAAGGTCTATGGGAAAATGCACTGCAAGGGAATTATGCATCTGCAGCCCTGTCTATACTTCTGTAGATTTTCAGGAAAGACCACTTTTACCAATTGCATCACTATCTGAACTAAGGTTTGCAATTCAGCCTAATTGTAGTAGGAGCAGGGATTAACTAAATGAACTGAATTGCATTGTGTGTCATGGTTGGGGTCTGAACAGAGAGACAATAGCTATACAATATCTATGCCTGTCTGGCTGGCCCCCTCCACTCCACAGCCCCCCGGGGAGAACTACATGGAACGTTTGGGGATCTTTCTGTTTTCCTTCAACTTCATCTCCAATGGGAAGTCCTATGGCAGTGATGGTGAATCTTGGCACCCCAGATGTTTTGGAACTAAATTTCCCATGATGCTCATGCACTCCTTTAGTGTAGTTGAGCATCATGGGGAAATGTAGTTCCAAAGCATCTGGGGTGCCAAGGTTCGCCATCACTGTCTTATGGGAACCATGAATCTACTTGACTATTAACTCTGGTTTGGAAGTTCGTTAGGACTATTATTATTATACAGGATTTATATAGCGCCAACAGTTTGTGCAGCGCTTTACAGTGTGGGGGAAGACAATACAGTTACAGTACAATTCAAAACAGGAGGAATCAGAGGGCCCTGCTCGTTAGAGCTTACAATCTAGAAGATTATACACAATTGTAAGTTTTGGTCTTCCCTCTCCCTTTTTTGCCTGCTTCCCTCCCCTCTCTTTTTCCCCCCTTTTACTTTCTTATCCATCCTTTCTGCTCTGAGGCCTAACAACTATCTCTAATTTCAGGCATTTATATATAAATGTCCTGAGAAAGCTAGCATTGTCTCGCGAAACGCGTAGAGAAATGTTATCATATATACATTTACACCTTGCATTGTCAGTCATACTTTGATTTATGTAACAAAGGAAACCCATGCAAATATCTATTTACCTATATCTATCAGAATTATTTCAATTGTATGTACCAAAGTGTTTAAAATGTAACACATTTTGTACATTTTATACCTTGTGGTTTGTCTCTTACAAAGTCCCTTGGGCATTCTTCTTTTTTGTATTCATACGTATCGGGACTAAGACACTTTCATGCTCCTCATATGCCAGCTCTCCTCTGTGTAAAGATCTATACAGTAAATCACCCAGCAGCAGTCAATGACTGCAGGTTCTGCCCTGATTAAGGTATTAATAGGGCAGTGTTTTCACTCAGAGCCACCAGCTCAATTTATTACTTGTACTGGTCTGTGGTTCACATGTCAACCTGCCCTCAAGCCTTATCTTTATCCAGCCTCATCCTAAACAAGATTGGTTTATTTGCTATGCATACCATTTGAGAATCTAAAAGTGAGACAGCTCAATTCCTGCCTGGGGAAACCCCATTCTAATTTTACTAATCCCAATTGTTTTTGGGGTCTAAAAATTTGAACTTTCTTCCCAAAATACAGATAGCTGGGAGATGGGCAAAATGTCCCCAGTCAGGATGAGAATTTTTCTTCACCAACAGCCCTACTGATCAGTCTCAGTTTGAGATGAAAGTATGTTGGATTCTAATATGCTGATCACGTGGTATTTTTTTTTTACCTTACTCTTTTTCTTTTAATGTTTGATGTTTTTACCAATTGGAAAAATATGATGTTTGGTAGCATTTCATACAACGCCAATGGATGACCTCCCTGTTTGTTTAAGAGATATGAGTCATCCAACAAATCCTTCCTCAACTATAAAAAAACCCTCTCCAATTTCCTAACCCCTTCCCTGGGGCACAGAATGATGGGATAAAATGTGGTGTCTGTTGGCACTGAGGACCCTCTTTTTCTTGGTCCCCCTCTTGAGTTTCTCATCAACTGGTGAAAGACATATTTGTTGGAGTTGTTGCTCCATGTGTACAGCCTTCAAGGTCAGATTTACAAATGGCAAGGGTCTTTACTTTCAGTGAGTCAGACTGGACTGAGACTAAGGGCCAATTCACACCAGTGCGTCTTATCGCAGCTGTAAAACCCAGATAAAGAGATGGACATCTAAAAAACAATAATTTCCAATGTGTCCTATTCACACCATAACGTTGCGTTAAAATGCAAAATGTACACTCACTAGCCACTTCATTAGATACACCTTGTTAGTATTGGGTTGGACCAGGGGAGGACTGGGCCAAGGGGCAGGGGGGCAATTGCCCCCTGGGCCACTCTGATGTCCTGTAAAAAGGCTGCACTGCTTCTCCCACAGACATGCCTAAAGAATTCCCGGTGAGGAGAAGTAAAAAGTCCCCGCTACTGACCTACTGAGTGCAGGTTGAAGACAAGGACAGAGCACAGGGCTTCCTCCGCAGCATGGATGGTGTAAACTGTGTCTGACCAGAGGCCAGGTTCCATCCCCCACTGGAGACTCTCCTCCCCTGGCCAGCCCCAGCCAAGCTATCCCAGCTCCCCAAACCCTGCTGGCCAGGTTGGGAACCTGGATTCAGCCAGTGAGTAGAGAGTACCTGGAGCAGGGCTTCAGCCTGGAATGGGGGTCAGGAGGAGGCCGGGAAGAGGGAGAGTGGGAGGGGGGCCAAGTCACGGTACCATGGGCCTCTGGTTTGTACGTGCCCCCTGGGCCCAACGTTGCCAGTCTGCCCCTGGGTTGGACCCCCTTTTGCCTTCAGAAATGCCTTTGTGGCATATATTCAACAAGGTATTGGAAACATTCCTCAGAGATTTTAGTCCATATTGACCTGATAGCTTCACCCAGTTGCTGCATGTGTGTCGGCTGCACTTTCAAGATGCGACTCTCTCGTTCCATCACATCCTAAAGGTGCTCTATTGGATTGAGATCTGGTGACTGTGGAGGTCATTGAAGTACAGTGACCTGATTGTCATGTTCAAGAAACCAGTTTGAAATTATTTGAGCTTTGTGACATGGTGCATTATCCTGCTGAAAGTAGCCATCAGAAGATGGGAACACTGTAGTCATAAAGGGATGGACATGGTCAGCAACAATACTCAGGTAGGCTGTGGCATTTAAACAATGCTCAATTGGTACTAAGGGGCCCAAAGTGTGCCAAGAAAATATCCCCCACACCATTACATCACCGCCACCAGCCTGGCAGGATGGATCAATGCATTCATGTTGTTGATACCAAATTCTGACCCTTCTATCTGAATGTGGCAGCTGAAATCGAGACTTATCAGACCAGGCAACATTTTTCTTATTTTCTTTGTCCAATTTTGGTGAGCCTGTGCGAATTGTAGCCTCAGTTTCCGGTTCTTAGCTGACAGGAGTGGCACCCAGTATGGTCTTCTGCTGCTGTAGCCCATCTTCTTCAACATTTGATGTGCTGTGCATCCATAGATGGTATTCTGCATACCTTGGTTGTAACAAGTGGTTGTTTGAATGACTGTTGCCTTTCTATCATCTGCTCATTCTCCTCTGATCTCTGACATCAACAAGGCATTCTCATCCACACAACTGCCGCTCACTGGATATTTTCTCTTTTTTTGAACCATTCTCTGTAAACCCTAGGAGATGGTTGTGCATGAAAATCCCAGTAGATCAGCAGTTTTTTAAATACTCAGGCCAGCTCCGGCACCAACAACCACGCACATTTAAAGTCACTTAAATCCCCTTTCTTCCTATTCTGATGCTCTGTTTGAACTTCAGCAAGTTTTCTTCACCACATCTAGATGTCTAAATCTATTGAGTTGCTGCCATGTAATTGGCTGATTAGCAATTTGTGTTCAAATTTGTGTTCAAACAGATGTACCTAATAAAGTGGCCGGTGAGTGTTTATCAATGGACGGCAAAATGTTTGTTAAAGGACAGAAACCCGCATTAAAATGCGACTAAAATGGATGGAAATGTGCATTTTAGTGCAAGTCAGTGTTAATTGGCCCTATTCCCAAGTGTGGCTCGGTTTAATATACAGTCACACTCGGGATTACCCCACAATCACACTTACCTTCCGCTATGATCCCCTGCCAACCTCCAGCCATCCTCCCGCTGCCCTCCCACTGTGTGATCCGGCCGATGCCATCACCTGTCTTCCAGTTGCCTTCAATGTGAGCGCTGCGATGCAGGGGGGTGGAACCGGCGGGAAATTCAAAAAATAAATAAAACAAATGACACGATACAGTGTAATCTGTTAGGATTACAACTTTTTATCAAACCATTTCTCCACAACTTTTCACCTAGTGACTTTTCCACTGCCCTGCCTGTACTTTTGCAGTTCTTTGTGCCTGGAAATTTGAGAATGTCCATGGCGTCCAAAAAGCGTTCTTTTGGCTTAAAAGTGCTTTTAGACGAGCTGGAAAACAGCAACAATGAATTGGAATTATTTGAAGAACTGAGCGATAGTGATTCGTGGGAAAATTCGCCATCAGGTACTGAAAGTGACAACAATGATGATTCTGCGACTGAGCTCAGTGATGTGAGAACTTGGTGCTCTATTGACTGCGGTACGGAACAGGCAGCGCCCCCAAGATCCCCATTTACTGGAACACCTGGTATGAAAGTTGACGTTGACCATGACAACCCCTTGGCATACCTAAAATTATTTCTGACCGATGAGGTTATTGAAAAAATAGTTACCGAGACAAACCGATACAAAGAGCAGCAATTGGCTACGCATCACAAGTTTGCAAGATGCAGAAAGTGGGAACCAGTGACCAAAGATGACATTTGGAAATTTCTAGGCCTAATAATTCTTCAGGGAGTGGTGGGAAAACTCCTGCAGAAGTGGTATTGGACAACCAATACAATGCTACTCCATTCTTTGGCATGGTCATGTCAGAGTACAGATTTTCCCTCATAATGAAATATTTTCACTTCGAAAACAATGAAGAATTTGATGAAACTACTCATCCTGCACCAAAACTACAGAAATTTTGGGAAGTATATCAAATAATTCTACAGAATTTACAATGGAGCTATGTGCCAGAAAGAGACATCAGCATAGATAAAATTCTAGTGGCCTACAAGGGAAGGCTCAGCTGCAGCTGAGTGCAATACATTGCATCAAAGAGGGCATGATTTGGCGTAAAATCCTACATGCTATGCAAATTGTCAACTGGCTACATTTGGAATTCAGTGATAAACACTGTAAAAGGAACAAAATTCGATCAAAAATACAGCAATTATGGAATGGCAACATCTTCTGTTCACTAATTAAGCCATTGCTAAATCAGGGCTATTGTGTAAAAACTGACAACTTTTATACATCTCCTGAACTTTATGAGGTTCTACTGCAAAAACAAAACCGGTGCCTATGGAAGCATAAGGGCTTACCGGCACGACATACCGCCAATATTTGGCAAAAAGAAGCTCAAGACAGGAGAAATGGTTGCCTGGCAGAAAGGCAAAATGATGGCACCGCGATGGAGGGACAAGAAATATGTGTGCCTAATGAGTACAGTGCATAACACCTCCACAGTTATGGTACACATGAAAGGTGGGAAAGAAGTCAAGAAAGCCACAAGATAGACTAAAACACCATGGGAGGTGTCAACAGATCCGACCAAGCAATGACATTCTACCCAGCAATGAGGAAACAGAAAAAGAAGTACTACAAAAAAGATCTTCAGACATCTTCTTGAGCAATACTTGTGGAATGCATACATTCTGCTCAAAAAAAAGAGTGACAAGCCTGTGATTCATTCGGACTTAATTTGGAAAGTTGCCAAACATATCTTTCTGAATCACCAAACACCAGCAATGGCTGTAAACCCGGAAACCCCTGACTGGCTGTCCCTTCATGGACTACATCCCACCAACTGAAAAAAAGTCAGAACCTACATAGATGTGCGTGGTTTGTTGCTTGAAGAGAGATGACAGTGGAAGCAAATTAAGAAAAGCAACCAGATTCTATTGTCCGATTGTGACGTCGGACTTTGTGCAGTCCCATGTTTCAAAATCTTTCACACCCGAGATGTTTACTAAATCATTATTACAGTGACTAGTAATATCGCACCCCTTGTTTGTACACATTTCAGTGTTTTTGCTTTGATTATATTATTGAATAAAATGTATTATTATTATATTATAATTTATGATTTAGTGTTTCAAACTTTATCATACCCAGGATGTCTACTAGACTCTTGTTTGGACAGATTTAAGTGAGTTATTCCTAAGAATTACAGGCCTAAAATATAAAACAACAGATTTCCATGCAAAATAATGTACCGCTTTGAGATAAAAAATTCTGACATAATAAGACCGCCAGGGAGGTTAAAGTCATGGTCAGCCAGCTCACCCCCCCTTTCCCCCACAGCTATCTGACCATGCTGGAGAATAAGTCAGATCTATAATTTACTGTGATTGACAGAGCAAAATGAGAAGGGGTGTGACAGACAGCGCACGCAAAGCCTGGGCAACCCCTGCCTCCTCCTAAGCTGCCAGGATGGAACATCTGCATCTTATCTAATCATTGAACTCTGTGCCTCCTCTGCAATAATCTTATTTGCCTACGTTCAAATCTCAAAATGAAATGTCCATCCATCCCTTGGATGTGGGGGAAACTCTACGGTTATATCTGGAGACCACGGCTCCTTTCCGCCAGTCAGACCATCATTTTGTTCTCATCTACGGGAAAAACAAAGGTAAACAAGCATCTTCAAGATCCATAGCAAGTTGGATAGTTCAGACCATCCAGTGGGCATATAGAGCCAAGGGACTGGCTCCTCCAGAGGTGGTGATGGCTCATTCCACCAAAGGGATCTCTACGTTGTGGGAAGCTTCTCTTCATGTAGCTCCTGACGTAATAAGTAGAGCGGCTTCTTGGTCATCAATCAATACCTTCATGTCGCATTACTGTGTTGAACCGGCTTCTTTGTCTTCGGTTAATTTTGGTTTAAAAGTTTTGTCTGTTGACGGTGCAAATTAAACCTATTTTCTGTTAAACCAGCAGTTACCCGCCCGGGTGTGTATGGCTAGTTATTTCCCATACGTGTGCTGCCATGGAGTCTGTCAGGAAAACGGAAAATTTATATCAATACTTACCGTAATTTTCCTTTCCTGATGGACTCCATGGCAGCAGGAGTCCCCTCCCGTCTGCTGGAGTAGTCTAGTGGGGTCCTATAGGGTAGGAGAGGAGGCGGAGCCTACCCATACGTGTGCTGCCATGGAGTCCATCAGGAAAGGAAAATTACGGTAAGTATTGATATAAATTTTCCGTTTTCATCTGTTCAAAATAACGGATTTTGACAGAAGTGGATGAAAACAGATATAAATGAATGATCATCCATTTACATCCATTTTTCCATAGGAATGCATTGATGTCCATTTTTCATCCGTCAACGGATGGATGAAAAACGGACGAATGGTCCTTATGTGTGAAAGAGGCCTTAGGTCTAACATTCCCTCAGTGAAGGTCCATTATCAAGCCCTGGGGCTTTTTTTTTTTTTTTTTTTAATCTGGCATTGTCTACGTTTTATTCATATGAAATACTGTATTCCTGTAAAAATAGCAAAAGGAGGCTCCTTTCAGCACCAAGTGATTCTCCTACATTGCTCCATGGCCTCCCAGCAGCTCAAGATCCCAGAGATAAGCAAAGCATTCCCAGACGCATGTGATCAAGCATATGAACAGGATATTCACCTCTGCTACCCAGACCAGTCTGATCCTCGTCCTGGGAAAGTCCTGTGAGAATTTAAAATGGTCAAAAGCAATATATAAGATTCAGGGTCATGGCTGTGTATCAACTTGCCAGTCAAAAGTCACATTTATATTCTGGAAACAATGAGATCATTTTATCACCATCCATTGCTTAATGGAGACATCTGCTTACATTGCAAATTGTAAGCTCTAATGAGCAGGACCCTCTGATTCCTACTGTATTAAATTGTATTGTAATTGTATTGTCTGCCCTCATGTTGTAAAGCGTTGCAAAAACTGTTGGCGCCATATAAATTCTGTATAATAATAAAAATTAATAAATGCACATGCTTACTTTTTAGGACTAGCAAAACTCCAGGCAACAGTCATGGCAATTGATTTACCAAAGGCAAGTAGGGTGTTCTTTTTATATGGGAAGTTGCACATTCTAAGGGAATTTTCCCCAAGAGCTTAGTGATTGTGATGAGATTTCACTTTGCAAAGAATAGCCAAAGAATAGAAAAAAAAAAAAAAAAAAAAAACAACATTTTTACTTGCACAAAATCGAATGATGGAAGTCAGCAGAGCTTCATCTCATTCACTAAGCTCTGGGAAAATTCCCTTGAAAAGTGCACAGCCTATATTGTAACTGTACGGTCTGCCCTGCTCTAAAGTGATGTGCAAACTGTTGGCGCTATATAAATCCTTTAAAATAACAATATTATTAATAATAATTTATCTTTAGTAAATGAACCCACTCATTTCAGTTGAATGCGCTATATGTAAGTCCTGCCTGTTTTTTTTCTTTTTTAGCTGCAGATATTTTCAAGTTACAATGAAAGATGAAGTTCTTATTGGCCATCTCTCCTGCCCTAGCTTGCTAATTGGACATCAAAGGAGCAGAAGCACATGCAGAAGTCATTCAGATGATCCTGTAAAAATGCTCAGTGTTGGGTTAACAAGCATGGATCAATTAAATAAATTGTTGATTGACTTATAGTGCTGTGTACTGCCGATCGAGAGAGATTGAGGTACAAATGACACACCTCGCTCACCCAGCACTTACCGACACACCTTAAGTGATTTCAAATATTTTTTTAGGCCAAGCATAGCCTAAAAGAAGAGAGGATTAGCAAGTGTACCTATACAAACAGTCAAACAGACAATAACGTTACTCTGGGAAATATGAAAAAACACCTGCAGTGTTCTGACTAACAGTAATTAACAGAACTGAACTGCATATACCTAGCAACAGTATATAAAAATGGATTTTTGTAAAATCTTACCGTAAAATCCTTTTCTCTTAAGCTCATTGACAGACGTAGTCCTCGTTGATTAATAACAACTCGGGTTATACTGCCCTCTACAGGAGTAGGACTAGACAGGAAAGAAAACGTTCTGGCCACACCCTAGGGGCAGTCCCAGAGGGTATATCCTCTCACTTCCTGCTACAGCAAATCAGTTATGTCACAAAGCAGTGTTTAGAGAATTTAACCCAACCCAACTCAAAAACAGAGGGGCGGGTACTACGTCTGTCAATGAGCTTAAGAGAAAAGGATTTTACTGTAAGATTTTACAAAAATCCATTTTTCTCTGTCGCTCATTGACAGACGTAGTCCTCGTTGATTAATAACAACTCGGGACGTCCCAAAGCAGTACCACAAATGAGGGGTGGGATAACAGAAATCAAAATCCAGAAGGCCCAACCGGAGCCAACCAGAAGCATCAAGGACTCATCGAGCAAAAAGATGAGACCTAAGTGAAAAACCCAACAAACCCTTGAGGTAGACCAACAGTCTCCTCAGATTGCGACCTGCAGAACCTTGCGGCCAAAAGAGGCATCTGACGATGCCATTACATCAACTTTATAAAATGATGTAAAGGTATGAACCGACGATCAAGTCATCGCCTTGAAAACCTGGATCGCTGACGCCTGATGGCGGAAGACCCAGAAAACACTAGGCGCCCGAGTAGAGTGCGCCTTAACAGGGAACGGAGGATTCCGACCCTTAATAGAATAAGCCTGTACCACCGCCTGACTGGTCCATCTAGATATGGTCGCGGCAGACACAGGCAACCCCCTTCTAGGGCTATCCGTGATCACAAAAAGTGAGTCAGTCTTACGAAACAAGTTCGTAGTAGTCAAGTGTACCCTGATTGTCTGAACCCCATCCAAGGAGTGTAATGCAAACTCCCAAGGATGGCTAGTCTTAGGACACGGGGAAGGTAACACAATATTTTTATTCAGATGAAAACTCTGAAAACCACTTTAGGAAGGAAGGATGGATTCGGAAGAAGAACCACCTTATCCCTATGAACCACCAGATATGGGGAACGACAAGATAATGCGGCCAGTTCTGACACCCTGCGTGCAGAAGTAATGGCCACCAAGAAGGCCACCTTCTGGGATAATGTAAGCAAGGGAATCTCCCTAATATCTTCAAAGAGAAGTTTCTGAAGAACCGACCACACTAAATTAAGATCCCAGGCGGTAAGGGTGCACGCACTGGCGGAGCCAGATGTCGCACCCCCTGGATGAAATTCCGCACCAAGGAATGATTAGCCAAAGGTTTCTGAAAGAAGATTGCTAACACTGAAATCTGACCCTTGATAGTGCTCAAGGACAGTTTCTGCTCAACCCCTTGTTGCAGACAGACCAAGATTCGGGTCACCGAATAGGTATGTGAGGGAAATCCAAGAGATTCACACCACGCAATATAAGACTTCCATGTGCTGGAAGTCGCTTTCCTTGCTTTAACTAGAGGTAGGAATAACTGAAGCTGACACTCCCTTGTCCTTCAGTACCTGGGTCTCAATGGCCAGGCCATTAAGCCAGCGATTGTAAAGCAAGATGAAAGATTGGTCCCTGAGACCGCAAATCATCCCTGAGAGACAGTCTCCAAGGAGCGTCTGCGACTAGCCTCACCAAGTCGGCGTACCAGGCTCGACGAGGTCAGTCCGGAATTTCCAGAATAACTGGAATTCCCTCCATCTCTATCCTGCGAAGAAGTTCCCGCAGTAACTTGAGAGGATGGAAGGCATGCCGTAGCGGATACTGCCCCCACGGGGCGATCAGCGTTTCTGCTGCGTCCGCTAGAGGATCGCGGGTGCGAGCTACAAACCTCCGCACCTTCCTGTTGAGCCAAGGTGCCAACAGATCCACATCCGGGGTGCCCCAATGAAGGGACAGCTAGTGAAAAACCTCTGGATGAAGAGGCCATACCCCTTGATCCAGAATCTGACGGCTGAAATAATCTGCCTGCCGATTTCCCACCCCCGGAGTGAACACTGCGGGGAGATCCGGAACAAACCGTTCCGTCCAACGAAAGATGCTAGTCGTTTCGATGGCCACCAGGACACTCTAAGTGCCCCTTTCTTGACATAAGTCACGACCGTAGCATTGCGATTGGATCCGAATCGGGCTGCTCTAGAGCTGCTCGGTCCAGTAAATCAGACAAAATCTGATCGTTCTCTGTTCCGATACCCTTATTGGTAACCTGGATACTATCGGAAGGAATGACTTCCCCTGGTTGAGCATCGGAGACTCCCTGGTCCGCTCGCTCAACCGGATCCGATTGTCCAGGGAATCGGAATTCTGATTCCATTAGAAAAGAATCTCCTTCAGGAGAATTCGGGTATGAGACTGGGTATACGGTAATGCCTCTAAGAAGGCCACCATCAGTCCCAGCCAATTGACGGACAGCAACATCCGAATCGTTGACTGAACCTTCTGGAGTTTCTCCACAAGGAGAAACTCTCTTGCCCATGATGTATCCAACATTAGGCCCAGATAGTTCAGTCTCCTGGTGGGAGCCAGGGATGATCTTTGGGAAAGCGAAGAAAACGCTGATGTCCTGCGATGATGGGGATATAAAGATAGGCATCCTAAATGTCTATGGACGCCAGGAAATCCCCCTGATGCAGGGAGGCCACCACTGTTCGGATGGACTCCATCTTTCCCCAAGTCCAGAAATTGGACGCACCTTGCCCTCTTTCCTGGGCATTGTGAACAGGTTCGAATAGAACCCCTGAAACCGTTCAATGTTAGAAGGGAAGAATCGCACCGGTGGAAGTGATCGAAAACTCGATCCTGTATCCTGACCGTATGACCTCGCGAACCCCTTAGTCCAGGGTTCTGGCAAGCCATGGATCCGGAAACCGGTGAAGACACCCCCCCACCCCAGAGATGGGTAGGGGCGCATCAGGCTGTATTCTTCAGGCTTGGCTGAGCCGGACTTTTTGTTTAGCCGACCAGCGCCCTTTGGAGGGTTTCGCCTTATCGCCCGCCCTCGCGGAACGAACAAACTCTTTATGAGCAGAAAAGGAAGGTCCTCGCCACAGACTGTTAGGATAAAAGGACCTTGTAACTAACAAGACCGTGCTCTTGCCCCTAGTGAGATCCTTTATAATCTCAACCAAACTAAATGGCAACCACTGGCCTAAGGGTTGACCCTATCAGGGAAAAAATGACACGGGATTCCGCTTCCACTTTTTCGATCCACCGGATCCCTAAAGGACGCAGCGTCCTCCAACGGGATAACGGTGGCTTTATTTGGAAATTGGTGAGTCCACTGCTGGTGGTACCGTCTATCCTTTAAAGAGGGATTCCTCAAACGGATAGCGCCTAGCCATGCGTTTGGAAATAGCAGGGGTTCGTTTCAAAACGACCCCATTTGGGTAAAGGAAAATCCTTCGCCCTTTTTGGTAGGCTAACAAGTACCAAAAAGGAATCTCAGTCTCAGCTACCTCTGCCGGTGTAACCTCAAGACTAAAGGTTTCCTGGACGGACACAACTAGTGCATCCACCACTCTTGTGCTATGGCGGAGGCAGAAACGTTCTCCTCACTGCTGAGGAGACATTACCTGAGACAACAGCCCCATAAGTGGGACCTGCAGCTGCATTGACCAGCTCTGAATCCGTATCTGAAGTATCAGATAAAAAATAGGGGTAGGCGGGGGTCGCTTCTTGACCCCCGTCCCTGACAGGCCACCTCCACCCGGGATACCAAAGACTCCAAAACTGCCGAAAATGCATTAAAACAAGTGGGGTACTGGAGGGTCCTGCGGCCACCTTGAGGGGATCAGGTGGGGATACATATGCGGCAGGGTCAATGATTATACAAGACATTTGCCAGCGACAAAAAAAAAAAAAAAAATGACAAAGTAAAAAACTTTTTTTTTTTTTTTTGTAATCCCCCAGCGCAACAGCGCCCCTCAGTGTTACCTGCCTTTTTGGACCCCACAGAGAGAGAGAGACCCCTAGGCTCATCCCTGATGCACAGAAGTTTTCTATCAGCCTGCTCAGTGCTGTCCTGTTACAGACAGGAAGTCTTTGGCCCTTTTTCCTGGGTAAAGGAGGCGGCTCCGCCCCTTAACACGCCTTCCGGCGCCTCCCCCTGGCTCCACGAGGTGTTTGGTCACCTCAAACATGGCCGCCCCCATGCTGGAGACACGAGGCTATGCCAATATGGCGGCCTCGTGTGATCTGCAAGACAATGGCAGCGGCCTGTTAGGATAGCGGCGGCTAGCAGCGGCCTGCTGTATTCGGCCTACACAAACTTCACCCTGGATGGTGATAAGCCTGGCCGACGGTACAGGACCCTGGCGGGCCGCATGCGGTCCGTGGGTCGTCAGGAGATGCCACAAAACAGTGCTGTGCAGCCCGTGGAAGCTGGAGGAATGGTGATCTGGACTGCAGTACTCAGGCATAGGCATCAGCCTGTGTACCTCTGACAGGTAGGATACCTTTTACTTCAATAGTAATGCCCCAAACCAAGCCTCCTGGTTATTTTTCACAAAAATCACACTCAAATTGGGGGATCTGTGACTTATTATAGGATAGAGGGGAGATCCATCCTACCATCCCAGAGAGGGGCCCGTGTCCACCACAAACCCGACAGGGGGAGAGGGGGAACATACTACTCACCATACCGGAACCAGGCGGGCGCCAACTCCTGACAGAACCCCTCTCCACCGGGGTGGGGGGGCTGTCGACCAATATGGATGCCGTGACTCTGTTGGTCATTGGCGTCCAGGCGAGACGTTTAACTCGCAGGGTCAGTCCCTGTCCAGTGGGACTATGTCGCGGCCGACCCAGCGCGGAGCTATGGCCTGCACGCGCTCGTAGGCTGAACTGGGGTGACCACTGGATCTCAACATCCAGCCCGTCGCCCAGTTCCAGCTTTCTTGCTTGAAGATCTCACAGGAACACTGGAGAAAAAAGCTGTCTAAAAAAAAATCTTTCTAAGAAAAAAATCCTGCCAGGACCGAAGATCCCAGCAAGGCATCTAGGTCCTTACTCCTAACTAGACAGAAAAAAACTGATTTGCTGTAGCAGGAAGTGAGAGGATATACCCTCTGGGACTGCCCCTAGGGTGTGGCCAGAACGTTTTCTTTCCTGTCTAGTCCTACTCCTGTAGAGGGCAGTATAACCCGAGTTGTTATTAATCAATGAGGACTACGTCTGTCAATGAGCGACAGAGAAAGATAGTTTAAGCTTGCTATAACAGGCCCAGTTTTATCCCAATGGCCAGTGAATGATGAAAGAACCATTGGCTAGCAAAGTTGGGGACTTGAAGAAAGCACAACAGTTCCCAGCAGACAACAGATCAACATGTGCAATGTTAATCTCTTACCAGACCCAGGGCAATTTCTTTTGGGTCTCAGAATACATGTTCCGGTTTAGTTAAACTCTTCAGACAGGCTTAGTAGTTGCTCTGATGTCACTCTTTTAATCCTGCTGAGGCAGTCCCTCTTTTCCTTTTATACAAGTGGTGGGGATGCTTTCTAGCACAGTCTGGTCATACCAGGCATCCAAATAATACCTTCCCAGAGAGAAAGGTCCCATTTCTGAGGCAAGCTTCTGTGCGATGAGCAGTCTCTCCCAATTGTGGTCAGCTATGGCAGGGTTCCGTTTAGCCAGCAGTCACAGCCCGGTCTTTTTTAACACCTCTGCTAGCTTTAAGACTGACATTTTTCTCTCGGCAGCCTGCAGACACACTTCTCCTTGCTTTGTTGAATCAGCCAATCCCCATTCTCCATAATCAACCCAGACCCAGCCAAGATGAATGCCCCTGCACTGAGGACACTTCATATAGGAGCATTGCAAAGTGGTCTCCTTGAAGATGGCTGAATCACTTCTGCATTATTGAGTATTCAGTTTAAAGAAGTACACCCAAATCTCGTTTGGCTGTACTTCTCCTGTGGAGCTGAAACTTGCTGACGTCACAGAGCCAGTCGAGGCTCAGGAAAGATTGTGACCATATGATTGGGATCTGCCCAGGAGCCTGGACCGGCACCTTCCTCCTGTCCCCTCCAAAGCCCAGCGCTCCAGTGAGCGCAGGGGGGCAGAGCAGACAGCAGTGACAAACAGTCACCAGCTATCTGCTCTGGGAGAACTGAAGACCAAGTGATTAGAGGTGTTTGATTGCTCAGTTCTCAGCCTTCGAGCTGGCAGATGCAGAATCAGATTGATGCTGCATCCACCTAGGTAAGTATGATGCTAAAAAAAAAAAAAAAAAAAATATCCAAACTTCTCTTTTGACCCTATCCACACTGCAGATCAATAACACAGCAGCAACAAAGGAAGAAGTTCCACAGCAGTTATCAGCTACAGTTCAGGTTACATATGTAATAAAAGAAAAAACTGTGATTAATCTCTATGAAATCCAGTGGTGGGAAACATTACGTTTTTTTTTTTTGTACTTATCATTGTGATTTTTTCCTTTAACTTTAGTTTGTGCTTATTTCTGGGGCAGCAGTCTGTTTTTTGAAAGAGAAATATAAAAAACGGAGCTAGCATCATGTAAACATGACTATACAAGAAGTCCAAATAAAGTGATATAATCATTATAAAGTGCTCTTGTGCTCCAATCTTCTTACGAGTGCTAAAGTGCTCCACATAAATTCATTGTGACACACAACCCCTTTTGTGTTCCTCCTTACCAGAAACATTGGACCCCCAGCTTTTCAGTCTGGGAGTCGAACAGACTTGATTTAAATAGGACTGATGGGTCACAATGAACAGATGAAGAACTCTCCAGTAGCCTCTAAGATGTTCCAGTAATCCTCAAGTGCAGAACAAAGAGAAGGAGCCAATAGTAAAGTACTTTAGGGTTGCAGTTTATTAACGCAATAAAAACATACTTACAAAATGGTATTCATAAAACAGCATGTAAACAGCAATGTGCTTCCGCAAATGCCATAACCACCATGTGTTAGTCGTTACAACTCAGGAACCAGAAATTATGTCAACGCGTTTCGCAAGGCGGCATCAAGGACCTTTATTTGGACTTTTTGTTTATTCATGTTTACATGATGCTAGCGCTGTTTTTTTATAGTTATCTTTCATGTTTACAAGCGGTTTTCACTTTTATTTTACCGTAGTGCTGCATTTTCTTTTATGTTGTCATTCTATGGTAGGAATCCTGACCATAAGAACCTGAATTGCAGGATCAGCAGGTGTTAAAAGAGAAGTGGGGGATACAAAAAAAAATATATATATATATATATATATATATATATATATATATATATATATATATATATACATACCTAGATAACTGCAGCATCCTTGCTCTACTTCGAGAACTGAGCAATCAAAGACTGCCGATCGCTCAGTTCTCAGATCCGCTTTGTGCTCAGCCTCTCCAGCTCTCACTGGAGCACTGGACTGTGGAGGGGGCAAGAGCAGCTGGCTCAGGCTCCTAGGGGCATGCTGAGAGGCTGAGTCAGCTGTCGGTCAGGAATCTGAGTGGATCAACGCATTACTGTCAAGATCCCTGCAGAGCAGGAACCAGCTCTGTAACATCAGCCGACAGGGGACTTTAGCCTGATGTCGGCTAATTCTGGTTTACTGGCGTGCAGAACTAAGTGCAGTCCTATGACCCACATGATAAGTATGGCCAAAAGAGCTTTGGCCAAACTTCTCCTTTTTTTTATATATATAATCTTTATTTGGAACAGTGTTATACACAACAGCAAATCATTTCTGAGAGTCAGGTATAGCTGTTAAAAAAGTGACATGTAAATTCACACTTAAGAACTCAGCAACATAAAATTGTACATGTATGAAACAAAAGGAATTAAGCGGCCATACATCATTTACAATTTAAGTGTGCACCCTTGTAAAACTCAGGATGACTTCTGTAACAGTAACTCCGACAATTAAGGTGAGGAAGTCTTGACAATGATACGTACGTCCCATCCTAGACTATCCAGATTGGTGAAGGACTAAATTAATCTTGAGAAGCGCTTCACCAGGTCGTGCATCGGAGGAGGGGCCCTAATGGCCTCCAGCTGACCTCCCCCAACACACCACTCCAGGTCGGAGCAACCCAGAGCACATTTATAGCCTCATGGGAGAGAAAAAAAAAAGAACAAAAGAGAGAAGACTAACAACAGCATCCTCATGAGAGGCTGTCTCCCCCCCTAGTGGCAAGACATCCACACCATCAGTCTGGTCAGAGCACGCTGAGAAAGCATATAAACCAGATTCCAGCAGTATAACAATGTCAAAAAGAGAAGAGTAGCAAAGGAATAAAAATAAAAGAATTAGTAAGGAAGAGAAGAGGAGGAAGTTCAGGATCATACTTGGTTTCCCTTGAGTGATGTTTTTATCCACGCCAAGAAGTTTCGTCCTATGTGAGGTGAGTGGTCAACCTCCATCCCAACTATTTCAAAGGGTGTATCTGCCTCCCCACCTCTGGGACTGGGTAGGCTGCCGAATGGATGGCTCAGCCAGTTCCAGCAGTGCCCAATCCAGGCTAGAGGATATTTGATCCGAGTCACTAATGTAATTTAGCAATGGTAACCAGGTACTGTCAAAACCATCTTGGGTGCCCCTCAAACTTCTCCTTAAATGTAAGCTGCACATTTAAAAATAATGAACATGAATTTTTTAATTATATTATGTTAAAGATAATACACTATATTGTCAAAAGCATGCCTTTACACGCACATGAATTTTAATGGCATCCCATTCTTAGTCCGTAGGGTTCAATATTGAGTTGGCCCACACTTTGCAGCTATAACAGCTTAAACTCTTTTGGGAAGGCTGTCCTCAAGATTTAGGAGTGTGTCTATGGGAATGTTTGACCATTCTTTCAGAAGCAAATTTGTGAAGCCAGGCACTGGTGTTGGATGAGAAGGCCTAGCTCACAGTCTCTGCTCTAATTCATCCCAAAGGTGTTCTATCGGGTTGAGGTCAGGACTTTCTGCAGGCCAGGCTTATGGTGTGGTGTTGTTTTTCAGGGGTTGGGCTTGGCCCCTACTTGGTTTCAGTAAAGGGAACACTTCAGGCGTCAGCATACCAAGACATTTTGGACAATTTCATGCTCCCAACTTTGTGGGAACAGTTTGGGTATGGCGCCATGCTGTTTCAACATGACTGCGCACCAGTGCACAATCAAGGTCCACAAAGACATGGATGAGCAAGTTTGGGGTGGTGGAACTTGACTGGCCTGCACTGAGGCCTGACCTCAACCCGGTAGAACACCTTTGAGATGAATTAGAGCGGAGACTGCGAGCCAGGCCTTCTCGTCCACATTAGTACTTAACCTCACAAATGCACTTCTGGAAGAATGGTCAAATATTCCCATAGACACACTCCTAAACTATGTGGACAGCCTTCCCAGAAGAGTTGAAGCTTTTCTAGCTGCAAAGGGTGGGTCAACTCTATATTGAACCCTACAGACTAATGCCTCGAACACATGCAACTATTATCGGCCGAACGATCAGCCGTCTTTTGTCCAGTGTTGTTGTGTTGGTTGAAATGTGCTCTAGACTGCGCACAAATTTTCTCGGCCAACAAAAACCAACTTCAGAAGTGATGTCATGTTCTGGTTTACTTTCCGTGTGTTTTTTCTTCTCTGAGCATGCCCAGTCTTGCTCATCAGATTTTTGTCTGCCGAAATCTGTACTGACTGACGGAAAATCGGGCGTTATGTTGACGGCCAACAAAAATTTTATAGCCTGCACACCAGATTTTTTTCGGCCGAAAAGTCGGAGTCGGTTGTCGAAAGCATCATACTAACAAGCCGAAAATCGGCCGATCGGACATTGGCCGAAAATTCATGGCCAACTATCGATTCGTGTGTACGAAGCATTAAACTGGGATGCCATTAAAGTTCATGTGAATTTAAACGCACGCGTCCCAATACTTTTGACAATATAGTGTATGTGATTTCACATATGCCGTCTATCTTTTAAATAGTCAGGGTTATACATTTAGACTTCACTGAACCCTAGTTGTAATCGTAAGCGCCATGTTTAGAATTAGGATAATTATGACACACCAACAACCAGTGATATCATTCAATATTTATATCTGAAGAATGTAATGAAATAAAATGAGACATCCTCCATATTTGTAGCAAGCACACACAACAGTGCTTTGTCTGTGAAGAGCACAGGATGTCATTCTAGTGGAGACCAGTTTTCTGTGCTGCTCATATCTCAGCACAGCCTAAGGCCAAAAATTGTTAGCGTTCCATAAAAAATAACTAAATGGAATACTGTGTCTAATAATAATTTTTCTACCCTCCGGAGTAAAATAAGATCATATTAAACTGAACAAAACGAAGAGAAATATGGGGGCTACCACTGCTGACCACCTCAGTTGCCAAGCAGTTATGTCGACCCTCTAATTTTAGTGCTTGGAGTCACAAGTTTACAGGAAAAGTCAGGAAAGTCAAAGTTAAGTCAGAGGATCTCATATTCCTACTTGTTCTGGGTTAGTAACTCCAGGTGATGTGGCAGGAGGGTCAGCATGATGGCCAGTAAGTAATTGAGCCATAGCAGCCTCTATTCCAGGATTAAAGAGGAGTTTCACTTACATTAAACAATAGAGCACACAAAATTACCACACAAGCCATTTTGTGATTTATTATGTTATTGAAAATGACCTTTCTATTTCAATCTGAATCCTCTGTATTTTCTAAAACTGTCCAAAAATTCATTGCAATACGGCAACCTGGGAACATCCTGTAGACCCTTTGTGTATAGAATGCCCCAAGAAATATAATTTCCTGTTTGTGTGATTGACTCACTTATTTTCTAAGTACAATTTTTGCGTCCCCTGCAATAGAAATTTCATTTTTGGTGAGATACTCTCTAAGGGTTAGACATTGCAATGTTCCTCATTAGAATTCTGACAGTACACCAGGTGGTTATAATGAGCACATACCTCCTCATTCAGAAATCCGTCTTGCAAGGACACAGTAGAACAAACTTTTTCTCGTGAGAACAGAAAAGGGTAGGATTCTGCTTGTTATAAATCATTGCAATGTACATTGATCACACAGTGGGTATTGTTTTTTTCTCAACAAAACTGCAGTTAGGCAAGCCATCCATGAGTCAATTTTCTTTCCTTCCACTACAAAATCGCTTTTACAGCAGAGCTCAGAATAGAAGAGAGAACATCTGCACCAGAAGTTTAATGTTTATGTTGCAATGCTCACGTGCCAACAAAAAGTATGACAATAGAAGAAGAGAACAGAGTAACTAAAAGGTACTGTCTAGCTTCAAGCTGGAGGCAGGGACAAGACCTAGTTGTTATTAAAGGAGCAGTATAGCCAAAGTTAGTTCTGCATTCCTGTGGCCCTTTTCCAGCTTAGTAGGCTAAAGTCCACTGTTGGCTGATGTTACAGAGCCAGTCCAAGCACTGGAAATATGGTTGGGATCCACCCAGAAGCCTGCATCGACATCTGGCCCAGCCTCTCAGAGATCTGCCGAAAACCTGAGCCAACCCCTCCCACCCCCTCCACAGCCCAGCACCCTACTGAGCTCTGGAAGGGCAGAGCAGAGAGCCGGAGACTGACAGTCCCCACTCTCTGCTCAGAGTGGAGGGGGAGAACTGAGCAATTAGTGGTGTTTGATCGCTCAGTTCTCACTGCAGAGCCAGCGGGAAACAGATGCAGCATCGAATCGATGCTGCATCCACCTAGGTGAGTATACTTTTTTTTTTTCTTTTTTCAGAAAGCCATACTTCTTTATTAGGTCACAGGCTGGCTATGCTGTCTGGCAGGATGGTGTAAATGTAAGGAATGATTGGACAGAAATACAAATCCTTTATACAGTAAAACAGCTCATTGCATGCATTATAGCTTTGTTTTTAGCGGTTTCCCTGAAGAACAGTTCTAAAAAGATTAACGTCAACATTTCTATGGTAAAAAAAGAAATGTGCTGTTTTTAACCTTTTAGATTTTATTGAAGAACTAATAAAGCTCTAATATTTTTATTTTATCAGCTACTTCTCAATAAAATAAGCAACTCTAAGGCAAAAGCAGGGGATGGGGTCAGAAAGCAATTGCTATAGCATTTAATAATTGGGAAATTCATATAGGGATATACAGATAATGGCAACCTCTGCTGTCTGTAACTGTATAATGTCAAACTAGACTCCCAAAAATATAATATTAGGTAATAGCTCACTATGTATTATCATGTTGTGGTACCTATATACATATAATATATGGTTATGATGCTTGGGAGGATGTGATGGAAGTCTCAGCAAGCCCTGATCCAGAACATCTTCATTCTACATTATGGGTGCATTATAGGTTCTCCTAGCATCAAGCTACAGCCTCAACTAAAGACTGTAGAGAAGGTAATGTTGCTGCACATCACCATGACAACTAGCCTTAGCGCCTCGGCCATCATTTTCAAGCCTCTAATCAGCAGCAATCACAAATAAATATATCATCTTGCAGAGGCCTTGCTGGCTTGGGGTCTAAGGTAAGAACCTTAATCATCTTGCTTTTAAGACAGCGTTAAGCTTCATCTAGGTTTGTATGTGTTATAGTTTCAGTGTGAAATTAGATTTGCAGGCTTACATTTTAATGCTTTTTGTCTGACTAAGCATATATTATGATCACATTAATCTTATGGCTTAAAAGGGACCATTATCCTCTGAAAAAAAAGGTATCATTGGAGGCCATGGGCACCAGGAGGTTGAGACATGCATTCTAACACATTCTTAGTAATACCGCTATGGTTACTTTGCATGTGTCTCAATGGATCCCGTATTGGTGTATGGACTAGCTAAACCTATTATGGAGGTCTTCTAAAGACCTTAATTACATTTTATACTGACTGTTACTGATTTATGCTTTTGTTGCTGACCTAAGAGTGTAAACAATCTATCCCAACATTGGGCTTGTCCTCTTATCTCAATTTGGTTCTGAGACCTGGCTTGACTGATTTTCCAGAACTAACCCCTGCCAGGCCTTGGGAGCCTGAATTATCTGACTCCCCTGGTACCTTATCAGCTGGCCTAATTGTAAATTCTGTCCTTTTTTCAGACTACATTTTACCATATTCTATCTTTCTGCCATTGTAGATGATTACAACCATTCAGATAAAATTAATCCAGAATATAAAACTTTGGGCCCCCAAGCATACTGTATATGTATTAAGGGCCGGTTCACACCATGAATCACACAGCAATGCCTTGTGCGTTCCCGTTTGATGTACATGCAATCCAGGTGCAGTCTGATTTCAACCCATTCATTCACGCTGGACAGCACCAAATGTAATGCATGCACTACATTAAAAAACGCACAACAACTGAATTTTATGGTACAAATGTACCATGCGGTCCTCCGGTGCAGGCAAACACTGAGTTTGTGACCTTCACTTGACACGCACTGCAGTTCGCAAGTGCAGTGTAGTTTGAATGTGGTGTGGGAAATGTGTACAGAACACGGGTTCTCCACACTGTGTTCTGGTGTGAACCGGCCCTTAAAAAATGTGGCTTCTGTAGGCAAAATACCTTATTATGTTTGCTCAGTGTCTGGACAGAAACTGTGATAAAATCAAGTGGGGACACTGACAAAACCAAAAATACATATTTAGTAAAACATGGAAGGGTTAGACCTTCTGCAGGGCCGGAGTAACATAGGGGCTATTGGAGTTACAGCTCCAGGCCCCTTGCTTAAGATAGGCCCAGCCCAGTGGTGTGAGTGAGTCACTATTGCAGCTCCAGGCCCCTTTCTTAAGATAGGCCCAGCCCAGTGGTGTGAGTGAGTCACTATTGCTGCTCAGCCATGCTCTGTGCGCATTGTACACATAACTGATATGTAAATCCTGGTGGTGTTGATATGTAAATCACTGCCCTATTGATATGTAAATTGCGGGTGGCATTGATATGTAAGTTGTTAGAACATTCATAGGTATGTCAAACTCCCTGGGCCCTGGTCCACCCTCACCTTTTCTGAATGCTGCTAACATTGGGGATGTACAACAAGCCCTGCCTGTCACAGCCACTAAGCCTGCCATCAGCCTGTACTGCAAAGGTGAGCAGATGGATGGGGGTGGATGAACAGAGAGGGATTTACAGTTTGGAGGGCAAACATGAACAAAGAGGGGGTGTGCAGGGGGGGCTGGGGTGCAAAGATAAGAAGAGGCATATAGATTTAAGCAGATATGATGGGGTTTGGGATGCAGGGGATGGATAGGGGTGCAGAGGTTAGCAGAGGGATTTAGAATGCACAGGTAAACTGACAGAAGGTGTGAGATGCAGAGATTAGCAGAGAGGCAGGGAAGGGTCTGTCGTAGTAAATTAGTGGGTGCTGCTGTGCCCGGCATTCCTCACCTGCTCAGGCAGCGCAACAGTGTGCACAGTCGCTGCTGGATGGGACAAAGTGCGCTTGCCAGTTCTCTACCCCCCCCCACTCACCCTCCCCCTTTCCCTGTCAGCAGCATGAGACTAGAGGCGGCAGGCTGTGTGTAGCCCTGCCCGCCCACTGCAGTTCCTAATTGGCCATGAGGAGGAAACCAATCACAACAGCAGGAGCAGAGGGTCATGGGACATTTAGTCCTGAAAATCAGCTGCCCCATTGTGGGAAACAGGGAGAGGACTCCAACCCCCAGCATGCCCGGAGCAGCAGGGGAAAGAAGCAGGAGAGAGGGTGATCCACATAGGGGGAGACAATGAGGCTGCCTAGGAGAGCCCTGGTAGAGAGGACCACGAGACTAGAGGCGGAAGAAGGGGCTCTTTCTTTTTCCTGCTGTGCGAGACATGGATCTGGAGCAAGGTAGTGACCCTTCCTGGCAGCAAGCTCCACAGTCGGATGCAGGTAACGTGTCGCAGACAGGCCATCGGCTGCATGGACACCCGGGTCACCTCCAAGCGCATCTATACAGGCATCACTGGATCCCTGGGTCATCAGAGTGCCAGTTGGGCATCCTCCAAGAGCCTGTTGCAGGACATCCCCTTTCTTTTGGCCTTGGTATCACCAGGATCCGTTAGCGGGCAGAAGCCCACCTTGTGGACACACAAAAAAAAAAGAGACACTGCATGCAGATATCTTTATCTCATCTTCCCACTTAAGAGCCTTCACAGGAGACACTTTGCATAGGTTATCCCTTGGTACTAGGCACTGTTGCACAGAGATCTCTTTGGGCTCTTGTTGAGCTAGCTGAAGCCGGATATCTACACTGCAAGGACTCTCTCATTTCTTTCTCCCACAACTCAAAGCAACAGCAAAATATTAGCACACATTTAGGGGAAACTCACATTCTTAAAAGTTGCATTCTTTGTATATTGTTGTTTGTTACACTGTGCGTTTATATTCTGGACCAGTGGTCTCAGGATTTTAAGGAAGTCATTCTTTCCCCCTTTCATACCTGAGCCCATAGACTATCTCAGGGGCCGTGGGTTGGTTAAATTGTGATTTACTTGTATTGCATACCTTTTTTTGTGCTCAGTTGCCAAATATCAGGTGTTTACCACAGGTAAACTACCTGTCTCAGTCATTACTGTCTTGTTTGCTGCTAAGTCTCTTAGTAAAATACTTATTTAACCTGCTACACTCTGGTGTCATATTGTCTTGTGTCTGTAGAAAAATTTGTTTCACCAGGTGTGCCAGAAGGGCTGAAACTGTTCTTGGGGTTGTGGGGCAGAACATAGAATACATTTTCTTTAAGCAGCTCCTTGGGGGGTGGCGCTACAATAAATACCCCTCTTACATGTTTGGTAAGTGTAAGTCTCCTTTCACATCATGCAGATGTGATAGAGCACGCACATTCCCATGCATCACGTGTAGGGCAGCCCCTCTAACTGTTTCTGCAATGTGGATCCACCCACACTTTGCCGTGGCACACCACATTACTACCCTACTAAAACTACCCAAAGGCACCCTCTCTCTCGCTCACCTCCTCTCTCTCTCTCACCACCTCCCTCTCGATCCCACCCCATCTCTCTCTCACCACCTGTAACATACCTGGTGATGCAGTCTGAAGCGCAGAGGTAGGCTTGTCATATAGCTCTGGCTCAGGAGCCCTGGTTAGGTAATAGGGAATGCCAGACCACAGATCGATGCAAGTGCCTCTGATGCACTTTAGGGTGTGCAGAGATGACTAGCTGGATGCACACTGGCAGAAGGACCAGAGCTAAAGGCAGGCACGGGTCAACTGATGCAGGTGTGGGAATGAGAGCCAAGGCAAGGTCAGACAGTCCAGGTCAGCAACATTCGGGCAGATCAAGGAACTGACAGCATGCAGTAGAGTGGTCAGGAATCAGGCCGGGGTCAGTAACAGCAAGGCAGATCATCCAAGGTAATAGGCAGTAGAATAGTCCAGAGGCAAGCCAGGGGTCAGTACAGGCGGCATTCAGGCAGAGTCAGGTACAGAAGAGGTCGGCACCAAAGGATCAACACAGGAACAGATGCTCAGGAGCGTAATAGACCATACGGCACTGACACAGAGGACTAGTGCAGTTTAAATAATCCACATGGCGCCAATGCGCACTCACGCACTTGTATGTGCATACGAACGCAATTGCGGTCACGCAGCCCGCTCATTCGTGCACTCCCATTACATGGGCAAGGGTTCTTAGACTAATGCGCCTTCGTGTATGCAAACATCTTTCCTGACACCCTCGTCTCTAATTTAATTTGTTTAAATATGTATATAAATATTTCTTTTAACAAAAAATTGTTTGCATTTTCATTTTATTTGTTTCTATAAAAAGGCCCACCAAAATCCTCAGCACCAGGCCCATGATGATCTTAATCCGGCCCTGACCTTCTGACGATCTTTTTGTTTTTATCCATGCTTTCCTGGCTCAAAAATAACCACCACTCCTATAACTTGTACGAATGCCACAGGGACAGTAAATGAGGGAAAATCTCCTCAATGTGGAAACAGAACTAAATACCTTATAAAAATGTAAACTCTTCCATCGCTTATCCACACCCAGAAGAAAAATTGCTTGAATTATGCTTTAAATTGATTCTGTCACTACGTTAAAGGTTTAAAGAGGTTGTAAACTTCAGGAAAAAACAAAAACCTGTAAAGACAAAGGCATAATGAGCTAGTATACATCGCATACTAGCTCATTATGAAATACTTACCTTAGAACGAAGCCACCGCAGGGCCACCCACTCACCACTGACATGGCCGACATGTTCAGCCGTCTTCCTTCCAGGTTTGCGTCCTCCAGCCATCTGATTGGCGCGGGAGCCGCTGTTCACGGCACAGGGCTCTGCAGGAACGGCAGGGGCGGCTGTCCCTTCAGAGCGCATGCGCCAGTGATGTCACTGGCTGAATGCAAAGTAAATATCTCCTAAACAGTGCATGTTTAGGAGATATTTACAGTACCTATAGGTAAGCCTTATCATAGGCTTACCTATAGGTACAAGTTACAGAGGAAGCTTTACTTCCTCTTTAAGTTTTCACTAAAGAATCTAAATATTCAACACTTCCAGGAGTGTCAGATGCCAATATCCTGCACTCTATGATTCCTCCTGCTGGCCCATATGTCACTGTAGAACATAGTAGTGACATGGGGTTTGCGGGAGGAACTATAGTGTGTGGTAGAGGCAGGCATGGTACACACCTGTGTGTCAGATATGAAAAGGCTGTTGCTCTGAAAGACAGTGAATATATGCCGGCTGGCATTTCTAATTTCTTTCTGAAAATGCTAATTGGCTGCTTAGCTTTCTCTGTGACTTTATTAGTTACTGAGCCACTAAACATGTACGTGGATCAGAAATAATTCTTATTGTGAAATTTTTCCCAGGTCGGTGTGACTCGCTTGGGTTTAAGCAAGTGGTTTACCATAAAAGCCAGGAAACTAGTATTTTACAGAGGTTATCAGTGTCAGCCCCCATATTTCTTTTGTGACTGATATCCCTTAAGTTCTGTGGAAAGTAAAAGAACATCTGCTTTATCACCTCTGCTACCCACATGCAGTGAGGATGTACAGTACATAGCCTGAGAACTTGTCAAGCTTCATATGGTGTGGCCTGATTATGTCTGCACGTCTGTATATTTGCTGCTCTGAATGAAAAATTAATAAGAACCAGGCTACTTCTAATAAACTAAACAGGGCCATTCTTATATGTAGCTGCTGGAAGCCACTTAAGTTAAAAATTGATTTTGGTTTTTGCATAATGCCATCAGGCTTTTTTATTCAGTGTTTGCAACACCTAGTCATGAAAATTGTATATGCAGTATGAGCTGGAATTAGTGTGAGAGCCACGGAATGTGAAATTACTGTTAGGGTCCCTGACTAAAATATATCCTTGGCTAACATCTTCAAGGAGGCTCCAGGGATCCGAGCTGGTCAGTATTGGTCTGTGTTTGTGGAAAATTGATTCCACATATTGCACTAACCCAACATTACAGACAAAAGGTACAACAACAAGAGTGGCGATCACAGTGCTTCCTTGAAAGTGAAGAAGATAAAATATTTGGTTGCCATTGACTTCGGCGCGACTTGCACGGACTTCACATAATGGAAGTCAATGCAAGTCGCTCCGACTTCGGTCAAAAGTAGTGAAGGAACCTTTTTCTAAGTCTGAGCGACTTGAGTCGCTCCTATTAGAACAGTTCCCATAGCACAGAATGGAGCACGACTTGTCAGACGACCAAGTCGCCTGACAAGTCACAGTAGTGTGAACCAGCAGTTAAAGTTTAAATGTGATTTTGATGATTGAATCTACTTTGACACTCTTTTTTAAGAACTGGCCTTAATAAAGGATGAACATATTGTGATAGTTGGGGGATTAGCTGGTTTGCAGAACACTGGCCTTTGGAGCAGAAAATAAATACACTTCAGCCAGGAAAAAAAAATCTTATTAATAGAGAGTCCAAACACAGTAGCATCAGAGCGCCCAGCCTGCATTGTAGGTTTCTGAAATACACTATATTGTGAAAAGTATTGGGACGTCTGTCTTTACATGCACATGAACTTTAATAGCATCCCAGTCTTAGTCCGTAGGGTTCAATATTGAGTTGGCCCACCCTTTGCAGGTAGAAAAGCTTAAACTCTTTTGGGAAGGCTGTCCACAAGGTTTAGGAGTGTATCTATGGGAATGTTTGACCATTCTTCCAGAAGGGCATTTGTGAGGTCAGGCACTGATGTGGACAAGAAGACCTGGCTCACAGTCTCCGCTCTAATTAATCCCAAAGGTGTTCTATTGGGTTGAGGTCCATGCTCTGTGCAGGCCAGTCAAGTTCCTCCACCCCAAACTCGCTCATTGGCCCACCCTTTGTAAAGCTACAAAGGGTGGGCCAATTAAATATTGAACCCTACAGACTAGGACTAGAATGCCATTGAAGTTCATGTGTGTGTAAAGGCAGGCATCACAATATTTTTGACAATATAGTGTATGTATCCAAAATCAAACAGGTGCAGCATTCAGTAGCCCTCCCATTCTTCTCTACTTTTTTCATCTAAACCTTCTAGTTCCTTATTAGCCCTCTAATCTGTGAACCTTGCAGTGGATTATAAAGAGCCCATTACCTGAAAAACAAAGATGGAGGTATATACCTTCCACCCCCTCCCCCCCTTCCTCAACCCAGAGAAGGTGCAGGTACCAGTGGAGCAAAAACAATGGACCTTCGGAAAGAGTATCAACATTTTGATGAAGTGTCTGTTCTTCACCACAAACCTAAATTCATGAAGTGCCAGGATCCATTGGGTCACCTTAGCATCTGTCCCCTTATTTCATTCATATTGCATCCAGGTCAGAGGAACATGATCAGAGATAAGCCTGAACTACCTTCCCAGGAGGTAATAACAGAGCAATTCTAGGGCCCACTTAAAGTATAACTAAAGGTAAAACTTTTTTTAAGTATGGCAAAATTTTTTAGTATTGGATAGAGTGAAGAGGGATTAAAACACGCAGGACTTTAGTTTGTAATGCTGTCTGTGCCCCAGTCAGTGAGATTCAACCTCTCTAATAGTTCTGTTTACCATTAGCGCTGAAAAGTGTAAGTAAAAGAAAATCCAAAATTATGGGTTGTCCCCTGAACAGGAATAGTTGGGAAATCTTGCAATGGGGACATTAGCTCTGGTGACCCCCAGGGTAAACCAGGAATTCCCTCAAATTAGAAGAATGTTCACTCAATTCTTGTTTCATGACATAGATGGCAAAAATAAAACATACAGGGTTTATAACCCTTGCTTACTCCAAAATAACAAATATGTTTTGCCTTTAGTTCTACTGACCATATATTTTTGTTCTACGATGGCACTGTTTCCCTCTGTCGAAACAATTGACAGAACAATTGGAATCCTTCTGGACAATTAATTCTACTGATAAGTTGGGAGCTACCTGGACAGGGTGTTGGTACAGTGCCAATACCCCTTTGTAAGGTCCAAAGTGGTGATGTATGGGGCCAGGCCTAATCTTTCATTGAGCCCATCCACCTGGTCCACAGGATAGACACTAAATTGAGTTCAACCACTCAATTTGCATTTTTTCAAATATTTCCAGTGCCAACATGCTCTTTGGCCTTCCTCTGAGCCTCTGTTATGCAGTAAGACCTGACACATCACTTGAGACTGAGCTAATAACAATATTGCACTTAATAACATTAGTAGGCCTAGGTAAAACCAAAACAACTCTTTTTCTTCTTCCCTTTAGAAATTCCTTTGTTTCCTGGGTTTGAGCTTTTGACAGAGTGATTGCTACCCGGACCCTGTCTACAATAAACCTGGGGCTTAAATCTTGCACCCCCTAGGGTAGTCACCTCTCTATCTAGCAATTTAACAAACGTACATAAAAGAGCTGATATGATTTCCTCTTGCCTAGATGATAAACTCTGTAATTCACATCCCACACTTTAGCAACAATCTAAAGTGGATTTTGCCATTTGGGTAGGAACTTACTTTCCATTGCAGGAATCTGCTCTGCCACCAAATCCCCGACTTGGAAGTGCCCTAATTTAGCAGACATATATTATAAACCCAGCATTATGCCTCCTGGGAATTTTGCAAAGGTTCTTTGACCAGTGGCATCACATTTGTGATGCTTTCTTGCATTTTGGAGACATACAGTACTCTTGTAAGAAATTAACTTGCTCTCCCATTCTTCACTAGGTCAAACAATGCCATGGTTTCTCTTCATATACCAATTTTTGTAAATTAAGTCGCGCTATATTATGATCAATGGAGATGTAAAGTCCATACAGTCCAAACAGTAAATGAAGATGTAATCCAGGACCAGGCTCCCTTAAGGGTATATGCTTACCAGATTAAGGTAAGGTAAAGGCAGATTCTCTAGGTAAATCTTGTCACCTTGATAGTAGATCCAGGTCCACGTGAACGATTAGCTCAATGGTCATTGGATCATAGAAGTAAAGTAAAAAACGCAATAGCGTAAAACCCAACAAACTAAAATTGATTTAAACACCACAGTGTTCTTTGAAGATAGGTTGAAGTGTATGAATGAACCTCCACCAATAGGATTAATCACTGATATAAGTGAATTAATAAGGAGTAAACCATGGAAAAGAGAGACAAATTTGTGTGATAGATACCCCTTACCAATGAATGATAAGGGTTAACATCAAAAACAAATATGGCGTATTCTGGCTGAAGTCGCCTCTTACCGGACAACAATGAATGAATAGCCAAGGTAAAGAGGACAATGTTGTGAAAATTACGTGCTGAACCACCACCTCTTATAGCTAGATTCGCCTCTTACCATGTGGATAAAAAGGTATAACAAAAATGTGCAGATTACAATCCAGTGTAACACCCGGAGCCAATATCAAGACACAGATATTGCAAGTGTTCACCTCTTCCCGGCTCCCTGACCCGGGAAGAGGTGAACACTTGCAATACATTTGGATACATCTGAGGAAACAGCACCCCAGGTCAAGGGTCGGGTCCCTGGATGCTTGATTACCATACAGGCTTGACTGCTTTTCTCATTTGGTAAGAGGCGACCCCTACTGGTGTGTCTTGATATTGGCTCCGGGTGTTACACTGGATTGTGATCTGCACATTTTTGTTATACCTTTTTATCCACATGGTAAGAGGCGAATCTAGCTATAAGAGGTGGTGGTTCAGCACGTAATTTTCACAACATTGTCCTCTTTACCTTGGCTATTCATTCATTGTTGTCCGGTAAGAGGCGACTTCAGCCAGAATACGCCATATTTATTTTTGATGTTAACCCTTATCATTCATTGGTAAGGGGTATCTATCACACAAATTCTTCTCTCTTTTGCATGGTTTACTCCTTATTAATTCACTGATATCAGTGATTAATCCTATTGGTGGAGGTTCATTCATACACTTCAACCTATCTTCAAGGAACACTGTGGTGTTTAAATCAATTTTAGTTTGTTGGGTTTTACGCTATTGCGTTTTTTACTTTACTTCTATGATCCAATGACCATTGAGCTAATCGTTCACGTGGACCTGGATCTACTATCAAGGTGACAAGATTTACCTAGAGAATCTGCCTTTACCTTACCTTAATCTGGTAAGCATATACCCTTAAGGGAGCCTGGTCCTGGATTACATCTTCATTTACTATTTGGACTGTATGGACTTTACATCTCCATTGATCATAATATAGCGCGACTTAATTTACAAATATTCATTAGGGTGTGGTCACACTAGAAGTTGCTGCTGTCTAATTTTGCTTCCTTTAGCGCAGTTAATTTTTCTATATATCATATACCAATTTAAAGGGCAACAACCCGCTTCACTTAGGATAAACAGGAATGTTGACAAAAAGCAGTCCCAATCATTGCCATCCTTATCAATCCCATCTATACCAGTCCAACCTAATGTTCAACAGTTACACAATTGGTGCTAATGTACACGGACACCAGTTGGTAAGTCCTTATAGCGGCGGCACAGTGGTGTAGTGGTTAGCACTTTCACCTAGCAGCAAGAGGGTCGCTGGTTTGAATCCCAACCATGACACTACCTGCCTGGAGTTTGCATGTTCTCCCTGTGCCTGCGTTGGTTTCCTCCCACACTCCAAAGACATGCTGGTAGGTTAATTGGATCCTGTATAAAAAAAATTGGTCCTACTGTGTATGTATGTGAGTTAGGGACCTTAGATTGTAAGCTCCTGGAGGGCAGGGACTGATGTGAATGTACAATGCATATGTACAATGTATATGTAAAGTGCTGCGTAAATTGACAGTGCTATATAAGTACCTGAAATAATAATAATAATATAGCTTCTTGGAAGCAAATGAGCTGAAATGACTGTGACACAGGCCAGACCTTATTAAACAAGGTGTCTGGTGCAAGTCACCATACCCCCCAAGTCCAAGAGAGCTGTGACAGAGACCTGGTTAATTAATACAGTAAATTCAAAGGCCCCCCACACGAAATGTGATTGGACATGGGAGGAGGATGCTTACCTGCACTCACACTACACAAATGAGCCATACTAAGAGGGTGCACCATGCTAGGGTATGGTTAACAGTTACAATGTAGGTACACCCTTAGTGACTGTGTTTAAATCTACTTTAATGTGAACACAACCCGCAAATCAATTCTAGCAGACTTTCTAAAACTTTCCCGTTCTACTAGCAAATGTGTTTTTATTGCTGACTGTGTACCCACTGGGGAATATATTCTCATTTCCCGCTCTGACACCAAAAGACTGGTAATAATGAGAAATCTCTGAAAGGGATACACAGACAGCAGTAAAACATTGACAGAGGTTCTAACCCCTTTTCTACTTAATCCAAAACTAATAATAAAAAAAGCTGTCTGGAGTTGGGCTATAACAGTACAGAGTGTTCTGATGAATAACTAGGAAATTGGTAAAGGTATCTATACAAGACACCTGAGCTTTTTGAAAAGAAACACAAGACTGTACACTATTCACAGTCATTGGATAGTGGAACAAATCTATAGGGTGGTGTACACAGTACCTTCTTATCTCCTTTTGTTCGGCTCAGGTGAAAGGACTTAAAGTGTATATCTATTTTTGTAGGTAAATTTGAGAAAGCCCCACTCTAACTGTGTTATCTGTTCATATTCACACATACCTAAGCCTAAAAAACATATTTATTGCCTTTTTAGATGTTTTTGAGGAGAAGATCTCCTGTCTAACTTTAAGTATTTCTAAACAAAACAGTCTTAACCTCCCTGGCGGTATGATTATGTCAGAAATTATGTACCAAAAGCGGTACAATTTTTTTCATGGAAATTTGGCGTTATGTATTATAGGTCTACAATTCCTAGTAATTACTGACTTAAACCTGACCAAAACAAGACTCTAGTAGACATCCCAGATGTGATAAATTTGAAACACAAACGCATGAATTATAATCAAATCAATAATATCATTTTATTATATAATATATAATATACAATATAAATATATATATATATATATAATATATAAAATAAAATGATATTATTGATTAGATTATAATTCATGCGTTATATTATATATATATATATATATATATATGTGTGTGTGTGTGTATATATATACATATATGTGTATATAGGTATATATATATATATATATATATATATATATATATATATATATATATATATGTGTATATAGGTATATATATATATATGTGTGTGTGTGCATATATATATATATATATACACACGTATATATACACATATATATATATATATACATACATATATATATATATATATATATATATATAAAATATAAATGTGTTATGTGTTTGTTTTTTGTGCAACGTTTGAATTTCCCTCCCAGTTCCGCTCCCATGCAGCATTGCTGCTGCAGGGAACGGAACTAGGAAGTCATCATACCGACGGACGAGCGGCGGGGATCTCGGCTGGTGATCACAGCAATGGGAGATCATCGTTGGATCGCCAGGAGAAGGTAAGAGACACCGCTGCTCGCTCTGCACATCCACCCTGAGCGTGACTCGGGGATACCGATCCTAGCCTGAAAAATCCACCCTGAGTCACGCTTGGGGATACTGCTAAGGCGGTTAAGGCCCGTACACACGATAAGAAAATCTGTAGGGAAAATTCGTCCGACGACCGATCTGCTGATTTTCGGATTGTTAGTATGGTGCTTTCTACAGCCAACTCCGACTTTTCGGCTGACAAAATCCTGATGTGCAGGCTATAAAATTTTTGTTGTCCGTAATACAACGTCTGATTTTCGTCTCATTAGTACAGATTTTGACAGAAAAAAATCTTAAGAGCAAGACTAGGCATGCTCAGAGACGAAAGAACACATACAAAGCAATCCAACACATGACATCACTTCTGAAGTAGAATTCTGTCATATGGGAAAATTTGTATGAAAATAACCTCTTCACTTTCCACATCAGACTAGCGTGCCACAAAAAACAGACGACAGATCGTGTGTACGGGGCTTTATAGTGTATCTTTCCCCACACAGACTGGGGACACATTGAGCTATCCCTCATTACCATTCAACGGAGAAACCCATCTTCATAAACATTAACCCCTTTTTAAGGATAACATTTCACAGGAAAATTCAGTTCAGAAGTAAATTGTAAAAGCAAGTAAAAAGTTAAGCAGCACATTTTAAATATTTTCTAAGGTTAGGCTATGTGAATGAGAACATGTGAGAAATATAAAGTAGGTGTTATCCCAATTTGGCTGCAAAAGTGGGAATACAATTTAAAAATGTTCCAGTCCAGCTGATTCATGGTCTAATGTCAAGTGCTCATTTGCAGAAACTGCCTATATGATGTCAGATTGTTGAATGATAGCATTTGTGCCACTCAGCTCATGCAAGAATGTGGCTCTGTTTCTGAATACATTATAGGTGACAAAGGCTACAGTGTGGAAGAGGACATAAGAAACCACTGAGGAAGGAAAAGGTACTTTGAATATTTTAGTTACTTATTTCACATGTTTATAAATCAGGAGAATAAGCCAGCGCATTACATATCAAAGGGTGGGGTGCATACCCACGGGCCAAGGAGTGAACCTATTGGAAAATACAAATCTATAAAGACGTGGTGAAGAGAATGAAGAAGTGTGCAGAGAGTTCAATGCACAAACTACATACAATATGTTAGGTTGCTCCAGCTAAAAACTTGGAAAGCGTAGACTTATGCCAAGAAAGAAATAGATTGCCCAATACAGAAACAGAGAAGTTACTCACAAGTAAACAACTGTGAAATAATAAGCTACATAGCTGTAAAACTGAAGGCTACATATGCACTAGAGGTAAATATACCACATATAGGTAAATATACTTCCATTGCACAAAGAAGAAAAGTATAAACCTGTTTGCTATTTTAGAGAGGAGGTAAACTTCCTTCTTTAAGTTTTACCTATAGGTAAGCCCAGGGCTTTTTTTTCTCAGATTTTAGGTGCAGCAACTCTCCCCTTTTAAGCCACCCTTGTCTCCGCCCCCTAACCACCTCCATGTCTCTTGGTTCCACCCACTACCCCCCTCTCACTACCCCCCTTTTTAGAGAATACAGAACCAAGTATTATTTTGTGGTGTTAAAGCGGAGTTCCGGGCACAAAAACATTTTTTTCAATGAACATACCCCCCGGACAGTCAGGGCTAGTACATTTCACAATGGATAGCCTCTGATCTGTCCCGGTTCGCATTTACCTGCAAGAAGAAATACTAACTTTTAAAATTTCTTCTCCAGTGTTGCCATCTCTGTTGTGGGCATCTGAAGCCAGCGCGATCCTCTTCCGCGTCTTCTTCTCCCAGAATGCTCCTTCACCGGCCCCTCTCGTCACTTCCGGTGCGGCGCCGCATTCCTCCACAGCTTCTGGGCATGCCCAGAAGCTGTTTAGCACCGGAAGTGACGAGCGGGGCCGGTGCCGTCGCATTGATTCCTGGGAGCGATGACGTTCAGCTCCCAGGAATCATTGCAAACCGGAAGTGACGGCGCGGGCCGCGGCCACAGAGGGAGGAAGTGGAAAATAGGTGAGTATTTCTTTCTACAATTGCAAGGTAAGTAAAAAAAAAAATAATCCTAACTATCCAATTCCTTTTCAGGTGAAGAAGAGCAAGCGGATGGACACAAAATCGATTAGGTCGATTTTGTGCCTGGAACTCCGCTTTAAGTAATTTGTATGCAATTTTGTAACAATAAGAAAAAAAAGCAGTAAAATAGATCCCCTGACCCCAGCGACAATAGACCCCACCCCAGCAACAATAGACCCCCATCCCAGGCACACTAGATCCTCACAGCAATAACAGATCCACCCATCAACAAAGCATCTCCCCCCAGCAACAATAGACCCCACCCCTGCAATAATATATCCCTAGCAACAAAAAATCCCAGCAGCAGAAACAATAGATTCCTCATATAACATTACACCCCCCCCCAAACAATGGTCCCCCCCGCTTTAAAATACCACCTCAGCAACAATAGATCCACCACAGCAAAATTATACCCTCAGCAGCAACAACAGATCTCTCAGCAGCAAGCACAATAGACCTCTCCCTCAACAGTAGATCCTTGCCAGCAACAATTGACCCCTCAGCAACATAAGAAGCCCCCTAGCAACAGAAGACCCCTGTGCAAAAATAGTTTCCTATCAGTTACAATAGATCCCCCAGCAGCCAGCAGCATAGACCCTCCAGCACCCCTTGCCATTACATACATTTAGTGCTGGAGGTGCCGGAACTGCTGTCCCCCACGTTCCCCCTGAAAAAAAGCCCTGGGTAAGCTTATATAAAGGCTTACCTATAGGTAGTGTAAATATCTCCTAAACATGTACCGTTTAGGAGATATTTACTGAGCTAGCAGCCAGTTACGTCACTGGCGCATGTGCTCTGAAGGAACAGCCGCTCGTGCCGTTTCTTCAGAGCAGTGTGCGGTGATGTCGTCATGGCTCTGGCCAGTCACAGAGTCAGAGCCGCGAGCCCGGAAAGAAAAGAAGTGCTAGTATGCGATGCATACTAGCACATTTTGCCTTTGCCTTAAAGGTAAAAAAAAAAAAAAAAGTGCTGCAGTTTACAACCACTATAAAAAAAATGCATTTTGTGCAAACACTTTAACCAGTTCTGGATTGCTCCATGGAGATATACTGTGGCAGGCCGCCCTCCTGCTCGAAATCAGTACATGATTGTGTGCACTGGGTCTGAGGCACGCATGCGTGCTGCCGGTGAGCTGCTCCAGCTGTGACTGGACACAGCGGGAGCCAATCAGCAGGTCCGGCGGACGCAATGTCCTCTGGGGCACGCCGATTGTTCTCAAGAGAGGCAGAACAGCGGTGTGCTTATGTTAACAAGGCAGACAGCTGTTCTGTGAGAGGGGAAAATGGAGACCGTGTGTTCCTGCTAAGCAGGGACAAAGATCTCTGTCTTCCCCACAGTCAAAGCATCCCCCACACAGTTAGAAAGCACTCCCTAGGAGCAAATTTAACCCTTTGGTTGCCCCTGATGTTAACCCCTTCCCTACCAGTGTCATTAGTACAGTGACAGTGGATTTCTTTAGCACGGATTAGTGTCACAGGTCCCCAAAAAGTGTCACTTACTGTCAGATTTGTCCGCCGCAATGTCGCAGTCCTGCTAAAAATCGCTGATCACCGCCATTACTAGTAAAAAAGAAATAAATAAATAAAAGTTCAATAAATATATCCCATAGTTTATAGATGCTATAACTTTTGCACAAACCAATCAATATACGCTTATTGGGATTTTTTTTACCAAAAATATGTAGCAGAACACATATTGGCCTAAAATTGATTTTTTTACATGTTTTTATTGGATGTGTTTTATAGCAAAAAGTAAAAAATATTGTTATTTTTTTTTTTTTTTCAAAATTGTCGGCATTTTTTTGTTTCTAGCTCAAAAAAATAAAAACCGCAGAGGTGATCAAATACCACCAAAAGAAAGTTCTATTTGTGGGGAAAAAAAGGAAATCCTTTTTTGTGGGTACAGCATCAAACAACCACGCAATTGTCAGCTAAAGTAACTCGCAAAAAACTGGCCTGGTCATGAAGGGGTCTAAACCTTCCAGGGCTGAAGTGGTTAAAGTGGAACTACACCCTCAGAAATACTCATCTTCACCTATCATCATTATGGAGGTTACATTCCTTGCTGGCTGCTGTAATCTTCTCCCCAGCAACTTCCAGGTGCCAGGTTTTCAGCCTATTGTTTGGCCGGTGGAGGAAGGAAATCATCCCTAAAGCCTCGTACACAGGCGTCGAAAATCGGCAGGGTATTTTCGTCCGACGACCGATCTGCCGATTTCCGGCTTGTTAGTATGATGCTTCTGACAACCGTCTCCGACTTTTCGGCCAAAAAAAATCTGGTGTGCAGGCTATAAAATTTTTGTCCGCCGTCAAAACACGGCCGATTTTCGTGCAGTCAGTACAGATTTCGACAGGGAAAAATCTAATGAGCAAGACTGGGCATGCTCAGAGAAGAAAGAACACAAAGAAAGCTAACCAACACATGACATCACTTCTGAAGTAGAATTTTGTCAGGCGAGAAAATTCGTGTGCAGTCTAGGCACATTCCAACCAACAAAACACAACTCTGGACAAAAGACGGACGATCGGTCGGCCGATAATCGTTGCGTGTGTACTAGGCTTAACTTGCGCACGGGGGCCAGTCATTCCAGCACAGCTGTAGTGTGATGGGAATGCAAGCTGAGCCGCGAATGCACAGCACAGTGTGCATTTAATAGAAGACAGTCTGAGAGTAAGCAGGTAAGTGTTTATTATTGCAAAAGAGACCTTGCATGTATTTTCTGCAATAAAGAGCTGCATTTTTTTAATAGTTATATTTAGTTCCACTTTAAACTTTTACAGTAATGGTTCTTCTCAATTACAGTGTTGTAGTCAAATGAAAGTATACTATTAGAAACATTCCAAAAGTAAATTACATTTTAAATATCTATATAGCAAGTTCCCTTTTGAATGTATGAAAAATGCTTATAAAAAAAAAAAAGGTTCAAAACAGTATAGGTTGTATATATTAAAGCGTTTTTACTAAGGGCCTAATTATTTCCCCACAAGCCACATTCAGGCTGATCTGATGAGAATAAGTCCTTTTCCTAGTAAGAACATATAAATAGATCATTTTTTTCATCTTAGCAAACCCTGAAGTTTACTCTGGATAAAATAATTTTGATGCCAAAAAAGTCACAGTTGAGAGCTATGCTTTTGTGTATGGATGGCGAATATCTAAGCAGGGATGTGGGGGGTATGTAATAAACAAATCCTCCTTTTGCTTCTCTTTAAAAGAGAGCTTTCCCTTTTAGCTAAAACGTGAACGTTTGAGGACCATCATGGGATTGTTTACTTAAGCATTGTTATAGGACATCACTCATATGTGCCCTGCCATCAATCATTGTTCAGATGTAATGACATCCGGCTCCATCGCGCCGTTCTCTTTGTTTACAATGACCATTCATTCTTTTAACCGCCACATTGGCCGAGCTCAGTTCCACCATCCGTATTTCTTCAAATCTTCTGTCTGTGATGACTGGGGGAATACAAAGCTCTCTAAAAATGCAGCCCGTTAAAAAAAAAAAAAAGAGCCACGCCTTTGTAAAACGTTCCATTCAGAGATGATGTGAATACATGAAACTGGTCCGGACTTGACTTTTGCAACAGCAATTCACATTTTACAGAAACATAAATTCACTGTTAGAATGGGATAAGCAAAATCTACCAATAAATACCTACAACTCCAGGTTTTACCTTGAGATCAACACCACTATATTTTAAATAAATTCTGCTCATTTATGGAGAAGTATCAGTATTTTATTTACTTACAGTCACTGTTCCCAGCATCACTGTCCTATAATTGGAAACTCAGATAGCTTAGAGTTAAGTTGGTCATATACAAGTCAAATTTTGTTAGGAAATTTCCATTTTAAGAACATTTGTTCAATTTTCTGTTGGTTCGTGGGGTCAAATCCATAATCTTTTTCAACCACAGTCATGAGTATATTTAATAAAACACAACTGTAGAGCGCTAGAAAAACACCGGCATATGAAGGGTAAATGCAGACGGGGGGGAGGGGGAGGGGGATGGGGAAGGGAAATACCAAAAGGAAGGGACTTCTATATAAAATAAATACCAGTAGATATTTCTGCTCATGAGTATATTCAATGGAGCAGGATGGGAAATATTTTGCAAATGAACAAATTTCCAACGATGAATGTGGTTTTCGCTTGGTAAATTACATTTATTCCAAAATTGAATGTTAACCCCTTGCCTACTGGGCCCTTCCACCCTCTTTCTGCCCAGGCCAATTTTAAGCTTTCAGTGTTGTCGCATTTTGAATGACAATTGCGTAGTCATGCAACCGTACCCAAACTACATTTTTATCATTTTTTTGAGACGGGTAGAGCTTTCTTTTGGTGGTTTTTACTCACCACTGGGTTTCTTATGCTAAACAAACAAAAAAGATTGAACATTTTGAAAAAGAGAAAAAGGTTTTTGCTATAACATTTTGCAAATAAGTAATTTTTCTCCTTCAGTGAAGTGCACGGATGAGGCCGCACTGATGGGAACTGATACGACTGCACTCATAGGTGGCACTGATGGGCACTGATAAGCAGCACTGCTGGGCACTGTTAGGGCTGCACTGATGATCAGTGCCCTTGTTATCAGTGTAGATGTCCCCTGTGTGGATTGCCGCTTACCCGCTCTCCTCTCCCCACGTGCTGTCAGTGTGAGTAGAGGACTGCCGATAACTGGCAAATACTTTTTACACTGTGATTAGCTGTGATTGGACACAGCTGGCCATGTGGTAAAGAACTACTGTGATTGGCTCTTTACCCTGATCCGTGATCACCTGTGTCCAAAGGACACAGAGATCACAGATCTCTGCCAATGCCTGCCGCAGGGGGGGCATGCGGAAAGCACGATCACAGGAGAACATAAATAGACAACCTCCTGGCACTGATAGGCAGCACTGCTGGCGCTGCACTGATGATCAGTGCCCTTTTTATCAGTGTAGACATCCCCTGTGCAGATTGCCGCTTACCCGCTCTCCTCTCCCCACGTGCTGTCAGTGTGGGGAGAGGACTGCCGATAACTGGCAAATACTGTTTACACTGTGATTAGCTGTGATTGGACACAGCTCACTCTGTGATAAAGAGCCACTGTGATTGGCTCTTTACCCTGATCTGTGATCACCTGTGTCCAAAGGACAAAGAGATCACAGATCTCTGCTGATGTGCACCGCAGGGTGGCATGCGGGAAGCACAATCACAGGAGAACATAAATAGACAACCTCCTGGAAATGTGCGCCTGCTCTGTAGCCATCATTCAGCTATAGCTCAGTCATGAAGAGGTTAAGAGCAAATTAAATCTTAAGGTATTTTTGAATGATATTTGTCAAGTATACCCAGGATTTTTGTATGAATGATCGTACGAACAGTCATTAGAAAATCGAATGTAGTGTAGTTTAGCTTTAAGGACAACACATCAGATGTGCCTTGCCGCAGCAGTGTGGCTTCCACATGCATTTGCAAATATCTGAAATGACAACCTCAGATTTTTAACCTGAGCATTTGAAACAGATAATTTCGTTTTTCTTTTTACTGGCTAACTTTAAGGCCTCTTGCACACTGGGTGTCAAAAACACCACTTTTAGGATGTTTGAGGCTCACCCCTTCATGTTAGCTTATGTGTCCATACACACATAGGTGTTTACAGGCATTTATAGGAAGGGAAGAAAATCCATCATGCATGTTCAGGAGAGGAGAGGAGTGCTCCAGCAGGAAAAACTCCAAACGTGCATAAACGCATGTAAACCTGCCTTAGCATTAGGCGCATTTATTACATGAGCAATCATTTATTTCAATTTCCAGATTAAATTAATATTCTGGTCAATGAAATGAATGAACATTCAAATGCATGATGCACCTGAATGCACATAAACGTACCTAAATGTGTTTGCAAAACACTGGTTTAAGCACGTTTTTAATGCTGATTTTCTTCTGCTAGGGGAAAAGGGGTTTAGAAAACCTGGGGAAACGTCCAATACACGAGGCCTAAAGTGTGCTTGAGAACCCCTTTGTACCATTTCCAGCATTAGTCACAAAATGAGAGCTACTTATTAAAGAGGCACTATGAAAAATATTGAATTCTGATACAAGAATGCTGGTAATACTGCTAATGATAGTGTTCAGTGTTTAAGTGTATTTTTTAATTGCACATGCCCTTAATTATAATATTTTCCAAATTTACATGAAGACCAACAAAAGGTAGTGGAACAACTATATTACTTTGTCAGGGCTGCTGACAGGTATAAATGGCAGACACCTAGGGGAATTAAATTGTCAAAATATCTTGGTATGGTGACGCCTTAGGAGTTCCCTTCAAGGGGCCAAGCTCAGCCCCAGAAAAACAAACCCATGCCATAATCCTCCCTTCACCAAATGATTTGGAACAATGCATAAAGCAAGGTCCATAAAGATATGGATGAGCGAGTTTGGGGTGGAGGAACTTGTCTAGCCTGCACAGAGTTCTGACCTCAACCTGAAAGGACACCTTTGGGATGAATTAGAGCGGAGACTGCGGGCCTTCTTGTCTACATCAGTGCCTGACCTTACAAATGCGCTTCTAGAAGAATGGTCAAACACTTCTGTAATGGTACCGCCGACCCACACTGTACCTGTGGTCTTCCATCAGTATACGGCTTCCTTGCAGTCATGAACATATATCCCAGATTTTCCCAGCCACCCTCATACAAAGCTAGCCAACAACTTAGCTTGTACAAGTTTTGGAACCTTCTCCTTTACTGAACAGTTTTACACTCAATTTATACACACATGAGCATATCCCCCTCCTGATCAAATTACTACACACAGGTCAGGGGGTTGCCTGATTACATTATCATATGCAGATGAAATTGTATACAGAAACAGAATTAACCTGAACTAATTATCTGCCCATCTGGACAGAACAATGTGAGGTCATTAACATTTAACAATGGGACAGGCAGACTTAACACAATCCATGTCCCAGAACAATAGATAGACAATAGGACAAGACTGCCAATGACAGTCTGTCCGTCTACTACATTGAAACACATGGAACACACATCTAGGTGTCACAGACTCCATGGCAACAGGCCACAGGTTTCACAGTGCAAAGTGGGATCAAATCTCTACATTTCTTGAGAGACACCGTTGACAAATATCACTCTCCCATCTGAAGCCATCCAAACCATTCTCTCAGCGGCCCCCCAAGTATCTGTCCCTCACTCCCAGTGACGGTGAACATTGTCACAATTCCCATAGACACACTCCTAAACCCTGTGGACAGCCTTCCTAGAAGAGTTGAAGCTGTTCTAGCTGCAAAGGGTGGGCCAACTCAATATTAAACCCTACAGACTAAGACTGGAATGCCATTAAAGTTCATATGCATGTAAAGGCAGGTGTCCTAATACTTTTGGTAAAATAGTGTATTTGAACAGTGACTACTGGAGTCTCACCACCCTACACATTTATTTGACATCCTTAAAATTAGCTAAAACCTGTAAACATAATATTTGTAAATGAAGCCAGTCGCCAAATTAATGTTTAAGCTATCTCTAGATATTGATGTTGACATTAGACTTTTGTATGCAGACAGGCCTGCAGCTATTTGCTAGCAAGGAATTCTGGGACGTTTAGTTCCCAAGTCTCTGGAGGTAATCTGAGTCTGGTCAGAAATATTCAAAGTAAAGACGTATATGCTGTGTTTCTTGTCAAACCAGGAAATTGCACATCGACTTACAGTATATTGTGATGCAACCTGGATTGTGAAGAAAATGTATGTCTTTCTGACAGATGAAACCTGTGTCTGTCAACAGATTAGTGTCAGGAAAGTCAGCTTTGCATTAGTTACATTCTTTAACATATCCTTTTTAGCTAGTTTAACAGAAGCAAATAACAGGTAAAACATTTGAAGGATTTGCTCCACTTTATGCAACCTTTTCGCAATTCCAATTACTAGTAAATAGATGATCTTGGGTAAACTTTCAAGGGTGCCTTTTTAATTTTTGTGCTGCTACCAGACAATATTTGATTTCCCCAACATGTATTCTTACTGGAATCTTGATGTGCTTTGTGTACACTATGTCTTCCAGATCTGAGCATCAATCCAGTGTAAGACTTTAGGGTTGATTTACTAAAGCCAAAGAGACTTTGCAAAGTGCAGTTGCTTCAGAGCTTAGTAAATGAGGTAAAGCTTCATTTTGCAAAGAATACCCAATCATGTGCAAGGAAAATAAAAAGAACTGCATTTTTGCTTGCGCATGATTAGATTATAGAAGTCAGCAACTAAGCTCTGGAGAAGCTGCTCTTTCAGAGTGCAACTGCACTTTGCAAACTGCACAGTGTTTTTTCCTTTAGTAAATCAACCCCTTTGCCTCTGTGTAGGAGCTTCTTGTAATTGCTGTTCCCTCTCCATGTGCAGGGTCCTATATCCGCCCTCTTCTGTAGTTTTCTACAGTCAACTTTTAGTGGGTGGGCTTGTTGGGTCACTCCCTCAGCTCTGCTCCCTGCATAGACTGTGTACAGCAGAGAGATGATGCCACCACTGGTTTTACACGATTACATCCTGGTTTGCAAAGATATTTGGTGCACACAATGAGGATTTATATAATTTGTGGCTACTGAGAAACATATTTAAACAAAAGTTTTTATGCCTGGAGTTCAGCTTTAAGGCTAGTAATTTTGTACCCATCAGACCATTGCATCCTAGATCAACAGGCCAACTTTCTTCACCAGTGATCTAGGCAAGGGTGACAGGGTAGATAAGGTATTCTTTTGCAGGATGCTTTTCTTTGTGACCATTACATTAGGTAGTCATACTATACTGTAGGCCTGCGGAATATAATCAAAAGATCGATGCATCGTGATTCGACCCTTCGCGATTCTGCATCGATGCGGGTTGCCGGCATAATCGATTAGGAAATGACGTCATCAGCCGCGGCCACGCCCTATCGCGCAAGGGAGAAAAAGTCACAAGATCGCAGCTGATTGGTGGATTAGTGCGGGAGCTTAATAAAAAGGGTCCGCCCCTCCTCTTCCATCTCTTTGACCGGGGCCGAGGCACAGCAAGAACATCCCCCGCGTGTATCGGCGTCCCACCTGCGGCCTTGCAGCCAAGAAGCCAGCCAGCCAGCCAAGCCAGAAGCCAGTCCACACTCCACACACAGGAGCCCCAAGTGCGTCCCCATCGCAGCCAGCCAGCGCCGCCTGCCTCACCATAGCGGTCCCAGGCCCAGCCGCCACGCCACTGCCAGTGACGCCAGCCGCCCGCCACTGAGCCCAGAGAGCAGCACAGCACCTGTCCTCCTCTGCAATGCAGTGCACGACAACAACCCACACAGTCACACAGCAGGTATGTAGTCCGAACAAATAATTGTATAATCATTCATGGGGGTCTCGAGTCTGTATCTCTGGGGGATGTCTGTGATGGGGGGGGCCTGGGACAGGGGACGGTCGGTCGGGGGCCCGGGGGTACTGTTCAGCTGTGGCAGGCTGGCAGCCAGGGGGGCTCTCTCTGAGTGTCAGTAGGGGCCTGGGGGTCTCTGTCAGTGTCAGCTGTGGGGGTCTGGGCAAGGGGGGACTCACTCAGTGTTTGTCAGTGCTGTGGGGGATTGGGGAAGGTGTGGGACAGTGGGACATCCAGGTCTCTGTCAGTGTGTCAGGCTGTCAGCTCAGCTGTGGGGGGAGGGGGGTCTCTGTCAGTGTCACTGTCACTGTCACAGGCAGGCAGCTGTGGGGTAAGGGGGGGTCTCAGTGGCTCTGGCTCAGTGCATGCATAAGAGGGAGTCTGACAGACAGACAGTCATATTTTATGAAAGATGTTGCTTGCTTGACTTGTTGCGGCTTAGTTTACAAGTGGTATTTATTTTTTTTTAAACACTGACAGAGTTTGGCAACTTACATCATCCGTCTCCGTCACATACGTGGTAGTATGGTAATGGCAGAAGGAGAAAAAGATCGAGAGATAAAAAATGCACCTAGCGTTTTAAGAGCAAACATCTGGGCACATTTCAGATTTTACGAACACACAGGGAAGCGTGAGTTGGACAAGACACACGCCGTGTCTAAAGCCTGTCACACAAAAATGAAATACCTAGGGAATACTACGAACTTGAGAAACCATGTTAGCCGTTTTCATTCTGAGTTAGTAACACCTGTCGCCACCAGCAGTGCCACCACTGCCAAGGAAAGACTGCTAGATCCAGATCAGCCAAGAATTGATGCCATACTGTCAACTTATCCGCCCAACTCAGAAAAAGGGAAGAAACTAACCAAAGCTGTGGCAGCTTTCATCGCCAAGGACCTACGGCCTTACTCAGTTGTGGACAACGCCGGGTTTCGCTACCTTTTGAAGACACTAGAGCCACGTTATAAGGTCCCATCACGCAGTCACTTTACAGAAAACGTTATACCTGCACTCTACCACGACACCAAAGCTCAGATACTTGCGTCAGTGAACCAAGCCAGTTGAGTCGTAATAACGTGTGATTCATGGACTTCAGTCACAACGGAGTCCTATGTTACAATAACAGCACATTACGTTACTAAGGACTGGCAGGTCTTGTCACATGTGTTGCAAACAAGAGCCATTTATGAGTCTCACACAGGAGCTCATCTGGCAGAGCTACTGTCTCATGTCGTGGAAGAATGGCAGCTGTCTGATAAATCTGTAGTGCTTGTGACCGACAACGCGGCGAGCACTGAAAGGGGCCACGCGACGAATATCCACATTCTTCCATCGCAGCACTAGAGCAAGCCACTGTCTAAAAGAGAAACAGAAATGTCTGGGCCTGAAGAATCATAAGCTAATAACTGATGTGCCAACAAGATGGAACAGCGCATATGACATGGTCGAGAGGTTCTTAGAACAACAACCTGCAGTTTGTGCCACCTTGCTGTCTCCAGAAGTCAGAAAAGGAGAGTCTGATCTCTGCACTCTCAATGAAACAGATGTGTCAAATGCAGAGGACGCTGTGAGTGCATTAAAGCCAATGAAGGATGCAACCTTGCTGATGTCAGAAGAGCGCAACCTTACAGTGTCTCTCATTGCCCCTCTAAATGCACAACTGCTCCAGAGCATGACAGACACCATGGGAGACACACCCATGACCCATGAGATCAAGAATGCCATCAAAACAGATCTCCTGAAGAGGTACAGCAGTGAGGCAGAGAAGAAGATCCTTCATACAGCCTCTGCACTGGATCCTCGCTTTAAAGGACTGCCTTTTATTCTCACAGAGGAGGAGAGATCGGAGATATACAGAGGAGTGACTGAGGAGGCTGCATCTTTGGAGGTAATTAGAATTTCATCATGTTTCCTCCCAGACAGCTAGAAGCTCAGCTACATTGTGTTGTGTAATAACATGCCCTGATTCACTGATGCGGTGTGGGAAGTGGAACTCTATGGTATGGATTACCGTGCAGTTTCCCACACCTCATCAATGAATCACACTCTTAGTCAGTTCAGCTCTTCTTATACTATTATCTTTTGTTCAAACACACAGATTACATCTAATAGAAGGAAAAATGTGGATGAAGTGCCTAGGGAAAAAGCAACTGTGGAAGAAGAAACACCCATTGAGGACAGCCATTCTCCTCCCAAAAAAAAGGCCACAACATCGCTGCTCATGACTTTGCTGGGGCAGTCTTTCACTGATGGTGCAATAGAACCTAAGACCCCCTATGCCAAGGCAGAAGATGAAATGGAAAAATATTGTAAAGCCCCACCTCTGCCTCTCACTGAGGACCCTTTGAAATGGTGGCGTGAGCATGAGGTCATATTTCCGCTCCTCTCTCAGCTGTCAAAGCAATACTTGTGTATCCCAGGTACAAGTGTATCTGCAGAGCGGGTTTTCTCTACTGCAGGAGATGTTATAACAGCGAAAAGAAGCAGTCTGAAACCTGAGCATGTGGATCAGCTAGTGTTCTTACAGAAAAACCTACATGTTCCCAAATGCTAAGCACTGAAATAATTACTAATTCCTGTTTTTAATGAATTAGTAATTACTAATTCAGTCTGCCGCCAGTCACCATTCAGTCACACCACCAGTCTTGTTTTATAGCTTTATAGCACTGATGGTTTGTTTTTGAAGATTGTCCTGTCCAATGTGTCTATTTCCAATCCATAATCCGTTCCGTTGCTTCACACTGAAAGTGTCTAGGCAAGTAGGCAGGGGTTCATTTAACCCTCAACCAAATAAATAACATTAAAGTGTATTTTCTTCTAGACAACTGACTGACACCAAGCCAGCCACGGTGCAGCATTATAGGAAGGAAAATCATTGAGAGAAATAACTTGTACATTTGAAGCTTAACCTCGAGTAAATCTTATCTTATTGGATCACAAATAAATACACCAATTGTGGATTCTTGTGTAATATACTATATTTGTGAGTTTGTGAATGTGACCCCCATAGGATTTCCTCAAGGTTAAGCTTCAGTTTACAATTTATTCTCTCAAGGATTTTCCTTCCTCTAACGGTGGCTTGTTGGCTAGCTTGGCTTCAGTTACAGATGTAATCGACATGGATGGTAGAGTGCTGCTCAGTGCAGTGCAGGTAAAGTTTTCTTTCTGTAACGTGACTGACTGACTGTCGTGACAACTCAAGAGCTTATAACGCAGCTCTAGCATTAACTCAACACACACACACACACTGTGTGTGTGTGTGTTGAGTTGATGCTGAGGCTGCGTATATTAAGCTTTTGAGTTGTCACGAGTCACGAGACATACACACTGTGTTTAGTTGACTGGCAATGGCAGGGGCAAACACAATCGCAGTGAACATGGAACATTTTATATTTTTTACAGCTTTTCTGGCACTGGAGAGATGGAGAATGGCTTGTTTTCAAAAATGGTCCATTCACATAAGTGAATTGATATTTAAGCTTAAGCTTATATTTGTATAACTCCCCTCTAGCAGCCATCAACTCACTTCACTTGAGTTGACTGGCAGTTGCAGGGGGAAACAAACATCACGGTGAACATGGAAGTTATGCAGCAGTGCACTATTGCCAGGTTCACCTTTGATATTTGCTACTAGTCAGGAAGTGCTCTGTTTTGTAGAGGACAGGTTATGGCACACACCTGGAATTTATTGCAACGCGTGTCTGTCTGCTGGTGTCTGTTGTACTCTGTGGCAATAGCAAGTGTAGGGGGTTCCCTCAACCAAACAAATACTAAAGGTAAAAGTGTATCTAGACAACTGAAGGCAAGCCAGCCACGGTACAGGAAAGGACATCCTTGAAAGATTAAATCAATCATACATTGAAGCGTAAAACCTTGATTAAATCTTTACTGGATCACAAATACACACAAACCTGACGTAACCTATATGCCTTGAGTTGTACCAGTGTGGCAATGCCAAACCTTTCTTCAGTTCTCATGATTCTGATGCAGACAATCGTGTTGTGTGTTTTTTGTGATCCCATGAAGATTTACTCAAGGTTTAAGCTTCAGTTGATGATTTACTCTGTCAAGGGTTTTCCTTCCTCTAATGGTGGCTTTGGCTTGGCTTCAGTTGGGTTTAATCGTGGTAGAGACAGAGACTGTCTGCAGGACAGGTAACGTTTTCTGTAAAGTAAGTGACATAAAAGTGACATAAGTGAATTGATAAGCTTAAAGCTTATATTCGTAACTCCCCTCTAGCAGCCATCAACTCACTTGAGTTGACTGGCAGTTGCAGAGGGAAACAAACATCACGGTGAACATGGAAGTTATGCAGCAGTGCACTATTGCCAGGTTCACCCTTGATGTTCGCTACTAGTCAGGAAGTGCTCTGTTTTGTAGAGGACAGGTTATGGCACACCTGGAATTTATTGCAATGCATATTCACATAAAAGGATTTATATATAATGTTTTGTGGGAATTTATGATGACCATTTTCACAAGAATATTAGCTTGGCTGGCTGGCTTCTTCTATCTTGGCTTTAAAGTACAACTATAGGCAAAACTTTATCCAAAATCAAAAAAGTTTTGCCTTTAGTTGTACTTTAAATGGTGGTAGACCTGGCTTATATTAATATTTTCTTTTATGAAGCAGTAAACTGCACTACTACAGTTTTTTACTAATTTTACTGTTACTTCTAGTAAAATACTAGTGTTGTTGTCTGTCTCTGCTATGCTATTTGCATTTTCAGACCTTCCTATATGTTTGCAGTGCAAGTGCACTAAAGTATGCAGGGCTTGAATGAAAATGAAATGAAAATAAAAAGGATTATTTTATTTGTGACTGCTTGATTGTTTGTTTTCTTTTTTATAAAGTTTTGAAAACCATTGGGCAGTGGGCTGGGCATGGGCATTGGGCAGTAATCGTGATGCATCGCGGAATCGAATCGTATCGAATTGCGACCCTAATAATCGTAATTGCATAGAATCGTGAGGTAAGTGAAGATGCGCAGCCCTAATATATATGTATATATATATATATATCAAAAAATAGAAGATGCAATCCAATTGTTATTCCAAATATCCTTTACTTCCGATCTTCATGCAAATAAGTAAACATACATTTACAAGCGACTGCACAGTTTCGAACATGCTTATGTCCTTCATCAAGCTGCATGTGTAGCATTAATCGTCAGTACAATCTTTTATCTCTATTCCCTCAGTGAGTCCAGCCTCACACTACACAGGTGTGTCTCCTTAAAGCGGAGTTCCAGCCTAAACACACTCACCTGTCCAACGGTCCAGCGATGCAGCCGCCCGAAGCGGCGCTGGCATCATTGGTGTGGGCACCCGGCTGTGACAGTTTGCAGATTCACAGCCGAGTTCGCACTGCGCATGCGCGAGTTGCGCTACACGTCGTGATTGGCTGGCAATCTTCTGGGACCTTTGACATGTCCCAGAAGATTGCATGGAGGGTGGGGGAGAGGAGAACTTCCGCTCAGGGCGCCGCGGCACTAGGAGCGGGTACATGTCAAAACTAGGTACCCGCTCCCCCCCCCCCAAAAAAATGACATGCCAAATGTGGCATGTCAGGGGGTTAGAACTACCTAAAGCGGAAGTTCCACGCTTTAATCACAATTTCTTATCGAATCCACTTTAACCCGTTATTTTCCAACAACCTCAAAACAATCGAAATTGTAAATATATATAGGCAGCAGATAACTGCTGAACAGTCCTGGGTCTTGTTGTATTTTTTGTTTCAAATGCACTAAATATTTCTAACTGGTGAAAGGTATGGACAGCAGGTATGCCAGTTAAGCACCTGGTCTCTTCTACTATGAAGCCATGCTGTTGTCATAGATGCAGTAAGCAGTTTATCATTGTCCTGCTGAAATATGCAAGGCCTTCCCTGAAAAAGACATTGACTGGATGGGAGCATTTGCTGCTCTAAAATCTGGATATATCTTTCAGCATTGATGGTGTCTTTCCAGATGTGGAAGCCCTCCCCTATTCCAGACACACTAATGCACCCGCATACCACCAGGGATGCTAACTTTTGAACTTAAGCCCCGTACACACGTACCGATCGTCAGCCGACCGATCGGCCGTCTTTTGTCCCCGGGCTGTCCTGTCCGCTGAAAAGTGCAAAAGACTGCACACTAATTTTGTCCGCCGACTGCAGAAGTGATGTCATGTGATGGTTAACTTTCCCTGTGTTTTTTCTTTTCTGAGCATGCCCAGTCTTGCAAATCTGCTGTCTGTCGGCCGAAATCTGTACTGACTGGCGAACAAGAGGCCGTTCTGGTGTCGGCATACAAAAATTTTAATGCTTGCACGACAGATTTTGTTCGGCCGAAAGTGCGCTGTCGGCTGTCGGAAGCTTCATACTAACAAGCCGAAAATCGGCCGATCGGTCGTCGGCCGACAATCTGCACGTGTGTACGGGCCTTAAGCATTGACAAGAAGCTGGAAGGTTCCTCTCCTAAAGCCCCGTACACACGTACCGATCGTCGGCGAACGATCGGCCGTCTTTTGTCCCCGGGCTGTCGGTGTCTGTTGAAAAGTGCAAAGACAGCACAAGAATTTTGTCCGCTGACTACAGCCGACTGCAGAAGTGATGTCATGTAATGGTTAACTTTCCCTGTGTTTTTTCTTTTCTGAGCATGCCCAGTCTTGCAAATATGCGGTCTGTCGGCCGAATTCTGTACTGACTGGCGAACAATCGGCCGCTCTGGTGTCGGCATACAAAAATTTTAATGCTTGCATGACAGATTCTTGTCGGCAGAATGTGCGCTGACGGCTGTCGGAGGCATCATACTAACAAGCCTACAATCGGCAGATCGGTCGTCGGCCGACGCTTTTCGGCCGACGATCGGTACGTGTGTACGGGCCTTTAGTTCCTTAGTCCCTCTCCTAATTTTGTCTGAACACAGAACAGTTTTCCACTTTGCAACAGACCAATTTAAAGCAGCTTTGCACCAAAGAAGACGGAAGCATTTCTGGATCATGTTCAGCTATGGCTTCTTCTTTGCATAATAGAGCTTATCCTTGCATTTTTTGGATGGCATGGTAAACTGTGTTCACAGACAGTGATTTTTTAAAGTATTCCTGAGCCCATACAGTGATTTTCAACACAGAATCATGTCAGTTATTAATGCAGTGCTATCTGAGGGACAGAAGATCACAGTCGTCCAATATTTCAGCCTTGGCCCTTTACACCCAGAGATTTCTCCAGATTCTCCGAATCTTTTGCTGATATTATGTACTATAGATGATGATATAATTAAATTCTCTGCAATTTTACATTAAGGAACATTATTTGGAAATTGTTTGACAATTTTTGGACGCAGCTTTTCAAAGATTAATGAACCTCTGGCCATCATTACCTCTGAGACACTCTGGGTCTCTAAAATGCTTTTTTTATACACAGTCATGTTACTGACCTGTTGCCAGTTAACCTAATTAGTTGAAAAATGTTCTTTCAGCTCTTCCTAGTGGTCTTTATACTACTACTTACTTTGCAAGCTTCTTGTTTCCCTGTCCCATCTTTCTTGAGACATGTAGCTGCCATCAATTTCAAAATTACCTTATTTGTTCCTTAAATTTATTGTTCCTTAAATTGGTAAATTTTTGTCAGTTTAAACATTTGATAAGTTTTCTATTGTGAATAAAATATGGGTTTATTATGAGATTTGCAAATCATTGCATTCTGTTTTTCATGTAGATTTTTTCACAGCGTCCCACCATTTTTAGGATTGGGGTTGTAGAATATCAACCATCAGATGCCAACAAAGGCCAACCTTGCATACCAAATTGTAAATGGCTGTATGATTGAGCATTTATCTCCAAGGCAATTTTGCACTTGTTTGCCAATGAACCACAATGCAATTGAAACAGGACAATTTTTGTTCTAAATGTGCCACACCACAATGTACAGGCTTTGCAACACATGTAGAGTGCAAATGAAAATGAATGGCACCATAACACATAGCCTTATTAACGTATACTATTTGTGGTAACATGCAGTAAAAAGCGCATTCACCATGTGTTATTGCAAGGAATAAATGTAAAGCCAGACTTACATTTCTGTGGGCTTTACAAGTAAATGTTCCACAAAGCACTGTGTATCTAGTATTAGTAGTTAAGGTCTTGAAAGTATTGCCAGAGTGTGCTTGAAACATATAAAATGTTGGCAGCCACGTAATGTGGATATGGTGAATAAATCTTAAATTGTTACCTCAACATTTCATATTTCTGATATGTGTCTGTGATACCATGCGTGTGTTCTCTGCATTGCTTCCTTTGTGTGAAATACCTTGTGATCTTGCTATTCCCCTTCTTCCCTATTTCAAACTGACTATGCTAGGCCTGAAAACACATTAATTCCAGCGCAATCAGTTTGCTGGCTGTGCTGGGAGCTCAGCCTGCCTGTCCTCTAACGACACACACCCCTGCACAGCTAATTACTGGGAAGATCAGTGTACAGCCGATTCTCTGCCTCCTGCTGAACAGTCTTCCCCCTCACCTCTCCAAGTCCCTTATACAGCTGAGAACAGAGGTCATATGATCACTTATAAACAAAGAAAAAAGGTATTTTGTTTTCTTTAACCACTTTACCCCCAGCCCTATTTCGGACACTTTTTGTTCACAAGTTAAAACCAGTATTTTTTCCTAGAAAACTACTTAGAACCCCCAAACATTATATATATTTTTTTAGCAAAGACTCTGGAGAATAAAATGTCGGTCATTGCAAAATTTTTTGTCACGCGGTATTTGCGCAGCGGTCTTTAAAACGCCATTTTTTTGGAAAAAATTTGAAAAATCACATTTCACTAATTTAAAAAAATACTAAACAGTAAAGTTAGCCCATTTTTTTTGTATATTGTGAAAGAACATGTCATGCCGAGTAAATAGATACCAAACATGTTACGGTTTAAAATTGCGCCCCCCCGTGGGATGGCGACAAACTACGGTCAATAGAGATCTCAATCTGCGACGCTTTAAATTTATTTAACGGTTACCAGTTTTGAGTTAGAGTGTAGCTCTTTTTTTTAAATTATTGCCCACGCTCTGGCGATCGCGGCGATACCTCACATGTGTGGTTTGAACAGCGATTTCATTTGCGGCTCGACTTGCGTATACGTTTTTTTTTGTGCGCGAGCTAACGGTGACGGGGGCGGCTAAATTTTTTTTTTTTTTTTTTTCCTATTTATTTTTTATTTTTTTTAACTTTATTACAGGTTTTTAAAAAAAAAAAAATCTGATCACTTTTATTGCTGTCACAAGCAATGTAAACATCCCTTGTGACAGCAATATGTGTGACAGGTACACTTTATGGAGGGATCGAGGGTCTAAAAGACCCTAGACCCCTCCACTACACTTCCCTGTATGCAAAACGCCAAAAACTGCATTTTTGCATACAGCCGTTTTTTAAATCTGCCGCCTTTTGCGGCACGGTAACCCGGATGTGACGTCATGGACGCCGCCTCCGGGTTACGTCATCGGAGACCCGATCGATGCCGTTTCCGGCATTCATCGGGACTCCATCCAGCCGGCGGACGTGCCGGCTGGGTGCTCGGGGCTCCCGGTGGGACGGGAGCCCCGAGCAAAGCCGCGGAAGGCGGCGGGAGGGGGGGGGACGTCCCCTCCCGCCCCCCCGGGTAACGATCGAGCGGCTCCCGAGCCGCATCGATCGTTACCGACGGAAAGCCGACCGCCGGCTTCAAACAACGGTACCGGGATGATGCCTCTAGCTAGAGGCATCATCCCGGTATAACCACTCAAAGTCAGCCGACGTAGATCTACGTGGCTGGTCGTTAAGTGGTTAATATATACTGTATGTTACAGGCAATGTGTGAAATATAAAATATATAAAATGGTGGATTTCATACATTGCCTGTAATATATATTCATGTTCATACAGTATAAACTGAATAAGTTGTTTTAAAATGTAAGGCCCCTTTCACACAGGCGATCCGATCCGCCTGTCAGTTTTTCAGGCGGACCTGATTGGATCCATGCACCTCTATGGGGCAGCGGATGTCAGCGGTGACATGTCCGCTGACACCCGCTGCTCTCCGTTCCGATCCTGTCCGTGAAATCCGGACGGATGGAAAACCTATTTTCCATCCATCTGGAGAATCGGATGGGATCGGATGAGAATGGACAGGCGGTCCGTTCTCATCCAATCTCCCCATAGACGACACCGAGGATCTGACAGCTCCGTACGCAGAGAGGAGACGGAGCTGTCACCCGCCTTTTCAGCTGGGATCGCGGATCGATCCCCTGCTGAGCAGAACAGACTCCGCCGGGCGGTGTGCCCGTGTGAAAAAGGCCTAAGGGCTCACATATTCTTTAAAATGTTTGTAAAGGCACAAGGTTTTTTACCTTCATTCATTCTATGCGTGAAGGTAAAAAACCTGTTCTGTGTGCAGCAGCCCCCCCCCCAATGCTTACCTGAGCCCCGTCTCAATCCAGCGATGCCCACGAATGCCTTGCCTCTCTGGGGACTCGCACTCCTGTTTGGCATTTTGCAGCAGCGGGAGCCATTGGCTCCTGTTGCTTTCAATCACAGCCAGTGAGCCAATCAGGAGACAGAGGGGGCGGGTCTAAGCCGCCGCTCCCTCTTTAAATGGACATATGGAGCTGCGGGTTGGGAGCTGCTTGCACAGAGCAGGTAAGTATGTTTGTTATTTAAAAAAAAAAACAAGGCTCTAATGACGCTTTAAAGTGTCACTAAACCCACATCATAAAAAAACAATAAATGGTGTATTACATGCTGTTCATACTCAGTCACTATGAGATTTGTTTTCTGTATTCTGCAAAAAACTTGGTTGATCCTGCTACTCTCTATCTCCCCCTTTTATCCATGTCCCCAATTCAGCTAGGAATTTTGGAGCTGTGGGGGCAACTCTGCACATGCTTAGTTTTCAGTGAGTTTCTATGCTAAGCATTTCCTCCCTATCACATCTGAGCAGCCCATATGATTACACATGTGGGCGTATACACAGAGGTAAATGACAGCCTACTCATTCCCTCGTCCTCCATGCCCACTAACCAGCTAAACACAATGGGGGTGGGATATTATATGTAGATTAGTGGAGGCTTCACCTCCCTCTTATTCTAAGACACAAGCTGAAGGGGCGTGACATAGCCTGTGAGTGGAAGAAAACCACCCACACCACGTTCTTGCCAAAAATAATAAAGATTTGATTTCAAATATATATTTGTATCATATATTTGTATCACAATTTAAAAAAGTTTGTTGATGTTAGTTATTTATTTTTACTCTGTACCTCAAAGGCTGTTTTTTTATATTGAACACGTGACCAGCAGCAGAGGACTAGAACCTCCTCCTAGTTATCTTTTCTGCAGACAGGCCGTGGAAGAGCAGGTTCATGTGACAGCAGTATATCGATTAGGAAAAAAGGTACTTAGAATCATTTATTTTTTTATTAAAATAATTACCAGTGCCATCATCCACAAAAAGAAATATAAGGGACAATTTAAATTAAATAGTGTGTGTTTATTATCACTTTAACCACTTGCCAACCAGCCGCCGCCGGTATACGATGCGATCGTGGGGGCGCGCATGCGCCCATTCGCCAGCGGGAAAGCTGATCTGCAGGGCCGGCGGCTGCAATTGCTGCCAGGCACCCGCGAATGCTCCCTGTGGAGACAGAACGGCGATCTGCTGTTGTAAACACAGCAGACCGTTGTTCTATCAGCAATCAACACAGAGCCCCTGTGTTCCTCCTTTGTAGGAACACAGGTCCCTGTGTTGATTCCATAAGCCCCCCCCCCACAGTTGGAAAACACCCCCTAGGCATACATTTAACCCTTTGATCGTCCCTGGTGTTAACCCCTTCCCTGCCAGTGTCATTAGTACAGTAACAGTGCATATTTTTAGCACTGATTACTGTAGTAATGTCTCTGGTCCCCCCAAAAGTGTGAAAAATGTCAGTTAGGTGTCCTATCTGTCCGCCGCAACGTCGCAGTCCCGCTAAAAATCTCTGATCGCTGCAATTACTAGTAAAAAAATAAATAAATAAATAAAAATGACATACATTTTTCCCTTAGTTTGTACTTTGCGCAAACCAATCAAAATACACTTATTGGGATTTTTTTTTTTTATCAAAAATATTTAGCAGAATACAAATTGGCATAAAATGATGCAAAAATTAGATTTTTATTTTTTTTTATTGGGAATGTTATATAACAGAAAGTGAAAAATATTGTTTTTTTTTTTCTCAGAATTGTTGCTCTTTTTTGTTTATAGCGCAAAAAATAAAAATCACACGTGATCGAATACCACCAAAAGAAAGCTCTATTTATGGAAAAAAAAGGACATCAATTTTATTTTGGTACAGCGTCGCACAACCGCGCAATTGTCAGTTAAAATAACGCAGTGCCGAATCGCAAAAAATGGCCTGGTCATTAAATCGGAGTTCCGGCCATGAAAAAAATTTTTCAATAAAAATACCTCCGGGACAGTCAGGGCTAGTACATTTCACAATGGATAGCCTCTTTACTGTCCCGGGTCGCACTTACCTGCAAGAAGAAATACTTACCTTGAAAATTTCTTCTCCAGCGTTGCCATCTCGGATGTGGGCAGCTGAAGCCAGCGCGTCCTCTTCTGCGTCCTCTTCTGTGTCCTCTTCTCCCAGAATGCGCCTGCACCGGGCCCGCCCGTCGCTTCTGGTGCGGCGGAAGTGAAGAGCGGGGCCGGTGCAGGCGCATTGATTCCTGGGAGCGATGACGTTCAGCTCCCAGGAATCATTTCAAACCAGAAGTGACGGCGCGGGCCGCGGCCGCCGAGCAAGGAAGTGGAAGAAAGGTGAGTATATTTTTCTACAATAACAAGGTAAGTAAAAAAAAATAAAAATCGTAACTATCCATTTCCTTTTCAGGTGATGAAAAGCAAGCAGATGGCCACAAAATCGATTATGTCGATTTTGTGGCTGGAACTCCGCTTTAAGGGGGAAAATCTTAGCAGTGGTTAAAGACCCAGGCCTCTGTTACATGTAGAGATGAATAAGGTAAGTATTTCACCTTATTGCTATCCCCCCTCCTCCCCCAGCCAAATGAGCATTTAAAATTGTGTGTGTATGTGTGTTAGGGGGGGGGGGGGGTAACCTCACTACATGGGGAGATTTAACAGCAGCCCGGAATGAGGCTTTTAAAGCAGTGGTCCTCACAGTGGCCCACTAACAGGCCAGATTTGCAAGATAACTGAAATACATCCCAGGTGATATCATTTGCTGTTCAGTGATTGCAGTGCTCTAGTCTGCATCTCCCAAAGGTAATACTTAAAATCTGGCCTGTTAGTGGGCCCTGAGGACCGGAGTTGAGGACCACTGCTTTAAAGTGTACCTATAGCAAATGTTACAAGAAACAGGGATACACTGTTATATTAGTTGTCAAAGAAATGATACACTCACACAGGAAATATTGTGTTTGCTTTACCTTCTGCTTTGTATATGTCAGGCAGCATTGCGCAACAAATCTTTTTTACATGACAAGAGGTCGAGGGCCTTTGGCAAGTTCACTCAGAGAAAGTAATACTGGCATGTAACTCACATCCAATGGTGCAGAAATCTTAACTTAAAAAGTATCCATAGGGTGGCCACAAACACACAGATCTCCTGGCTATAGAGATATTAGGTCTGACATCTTTTAATCTTTAAATCAACTTGCAAGTACTTATAATTAAAAATGCTTCCCTTCCATACTGGCCCTGGGCCACATTCTTCCATGTCAGGCTTTTTCATTAATGCAGTGTATAAAGGCAATGATGACGTTAACTTACAGTAACCTATAACAACCATATTGTAGTTAACTGAAATCCTATCATTCCTGATGTGTTGCTATGGTTTCTGCACTTCATTACCGGTGATCTTCGCAGCGTTGTGTTGAATAAGCCTGCAGGTGTTTGCAAAAAAAAAAAAAGTATTAATTGTTTCCCTCTATTGTTTCCAAGGAAATGGAACTCTTCTAAGTGAGATTCTAATAAAATAAAATTATTTTACATTTAGGCTCGCTTCACACTGCTGCGACATAGGATCCGACAAGTCACATGACATGTCAAAGTCAATGTTTCCCTATAAGAGCCGTCCTAACTGATGCTACACAAGTCGCTCTGACTTCAGAAAAAGGTTCCTGCACTACTTTGGTCTGACTTGGCTGCGATTTCAGCCCTTGTACAGGCTCCTAAATAGCATCCAAGTCGGATCAGGTCGGAAAGGAAGTCGACTTTGCCATCACAGCAGTGTGAATCAAACCAAAGCAATCATAAATATGCATGTAAAAGTAACCACACCAGCAAAGAAACAGAAACATGAGATCTATATGTAATTTTTTCCCAAGCTTTTGCTCTGTGTTATCTGCCATGTCAGTCAAAAAGAGGCAGTACAAATAAAGCAGGCATGTCCAACCTGCGGCCTGGAACCCCAGGCAATGCGGCCCACTGCCCTCTGACAATTTTTTTTTGCTGGGGGGGAAGGAAGTCGGGTCTGGGGCATGGCCACAGCGGCTTCCAACTAACGGTAGGCAGAGGCTGCCTCGGAGGGGAGGGGGCAGGGGAGGCGAGCATGTGCAGTGTTTCGGACTCCTACCACCATGACCACTTCTTCAAATCACTGAAGTGGTCATGGTGGTTAGAGTGTTCCTTTAATATCTCTCAGAAGAAGTAAATCTCTGTATACTGATTCCATTTCCTTTGATCATCCTCTAGTTGTGTTAAATTTAGTGCAGGGGGTGCGGCGGCGCGGGAAGAGCGCGGCAGAATTTTATTTCTTATATACCTTAACTATAGTATATATTTTATATGCGGCCCGAGAAAATTTCTCTACATTCAATGTGGCCCAGAGAAGCCAAAATGTTGGACACCCATGAAATAAAGATTCCAATTTTTTAAGACAATTATAAAGTAAAATTGAGCCTACCGTCATATAATGTGCAATAAAATATGGTTCTGTACATAGCAGGCATCTGAGGACCATATTGTCAGTCCAAAGCAATCACAGCAATAGTTTTCAGAGTCCACTAGATCCCCCTTAGCAGTGGGCAAAATGAGTTCACTTGCACATCCCCTCTGGTTTTGTCAGTGATAATGATTATTGTAGGCATTCAACTTTCACTGCAGCTCCAAATGTCAGTCCACTGCTTTTTGAAACCACATTTGCCATTATTATTATGATACAGGATTTATATAGCCCCAACGGTTTGTGCAACACTTTTTAGTGTGAGGACAGACAGAACGGTTACAATACAATTCAAAACAGGTGGAATCAGAGGACCCTGCTCGTTAGAAATTAAAATCTTAAAGGGACGGTCAAGTGATACAAAAAGTAATATCTGTGGGGGGATGGGCTGATGGAGAAGATAAAAGTCTAGATGTTAGGTGGAGGCAGGGTAGGCTTCTCTGAAAAGAAACATTTTCAGGGATGGCCTAAAAGTGGATAGTGTTGGAAAAAGTTGGACAGATTGGGGTAGGGAATTCAAAAGGATGGGAGTGGCTTGGGAAAAGTCCTAGATGTCTTGGAAAGGAATGATTTGGTTGATCTTGGGAGGAAAAGGTTTGGTTGGTATTTTGAGACTAGGTTAGTGGTGTAGCTGGGGGGCCAAGATGTGGATGGCTTTGTAAGTTATTGTTAGTATTATAAAATAAATTAGTTGGGTGAGTGGCAGCCAATGAAGGGATTGGTAGAGTGAGGTAGCAGATGCTGAGCCGTTTGTAAGGTGGATGAGTCTGGCAGCAGCATTCATGATGGAATGAATAGGTGATAGTCTATTTAAAGGTAAGCCAATGAGGAGGGAGTTGCAGTAGTTGAGGCAAGAGATAACAAGGGAGTGAAGTAGGAGCTTTTTGGTGTCATTGGTTAGGAAGGGGAATATTTTGGAGATGTTGCGGAGGTTGAGGTGGCAAGCTTTGAAAAGTGATTGGATGTTGGGTCAAAAGAAGAGTTCAGAGCACCCGAGGATGGGCTGATGGTTGTGCCATTGATCTTGACAGATAAGTCAAGGGGAGGGGCATGTTGGGGGGGGTTATTATGAGCTCAGTTTTGGAAAGGTTGAGTTTGAGGAAGTGGTGTGACATCCAGACTGCTATGTCTGTTAGATAATTAGTAAAGCGTAAGGAAACTGATGGAGTGAGCTGATGGGTAAAAGGAAAGATTTGGGTGTCGTCAGCGTAGAAATGATATTGAAAACCAAGGGAGGCTATCAGCTGACCCAGGGAGGTGTAGATCGAGAATGTGAAAGGTCCAAGAACCCAACCTTAGGGGACCCAAACAGGGAAAGGAAGAAGAGAGGAGGAAGTAGAATTGTAAGTGCCACTGGAAGTGCGGTGGGATAGGTAGGATGTGAGCCAATGAAGAGCACAGTAACGGAGACCAAAGGAGTAAAGTTTTTTGAGCAAGAGGGGGTAGTAAACTGTATCAAAGGTAGCCGAAAGGTTTAGAAGTAAGAGTACAGAGTAGTGTCCATTGGTTTTTGCGGTTAGTAATTTATTTATGAGTTTTAGGAGAGCAGTTTCTGTGGAGTGTTGAGGGCGAAATCCAAACTTAAGGGGATCAAGAAGGCTATTCCTTAATGATATGGTCATTCATTTGGTTGTAGACCAGGCATTCAAGGAGTTTGGAGAAAAAGGGGAGCAAGGACATGGGGCGTAAGTTAAGATTGGTGGAGTCCAAAGAGGGCTTTTTAAGTATGGGGGTGACTTGTGCATGTTTTAGAGACTTGGGGAAGATGCCAGAAGAGAGGGCGAGATTGAAGATGTGGGTTAGAAAGTGTAGCATAAAGTCCTGACCGCAGTATTTGAGATGGAACAGGGCCCAGGGGGCAGGTGGTTAGGTGGGTGTTAGAAATAGGTTTAGCAACCTCGTCTGTAGTAGCAGGTTTGAATAAGGGAAGTGTCGATTGTACCTATGGACATGGGGTGTTAAGTGGGTGGGATATCTGTAGATGGTGGTTTCATCACAAATTGAATCAATACTTTTGGAATGATTGGTGATCTCCTGGGAAGTGAGATAGTTGGTGGAGACATTGGAGGTAGAGAGTTACAGATGATTTGATGGGAACTGGATGAGAAGGTGTGAATGAATGAAAGTGATAAAATAGGTCTGCTTGGCTGTTTGGAGGCAAGGATTGTGCCGACACTGAAAAATGTTAAACGATAGGGCCCTAACCAATAAGTTTAATTGTAAGCCTTGAAGCTTGGGTTTACAACTGCACCCTATTAGGGCTTGTGATCCACAGCTACATGCCTACAGTGTATTAGTTAGCCTTTGACAACTGTACCTAAAGTTTGAACCCTCACCTTGTAGAAGAACCCATTCAGTGTAAAATAGAAATTAAAGACAAAACATTTTTGTATAGATATAAAAAACATTATAAATACCTTTTTTTCCCCCATGTTTTTGTGAGATCGCATTCCCTCTGTTCTCAGTTGCATAAGAGCTAGGGGAGGAGAAACAGCAATTACAGTGAACTTCCCTGTGAATGGCTTTCAGGGGGGGGGGGGGTGTTAGGACAAGTCTGATCATTGGAAAAGTTTGCAGCATACCCAGAAACCTGACCACGCTGTGCTCTCATGGCTATTGTGGTCAGTTTTTAATAGGAAAGCAGAGGAACTGGAATGGAACACCAGGGATTTCACACAAAGGAAGCAATACAGAGACAACAGGATACATTTTCATACATGTACCTGGTACAGCAGGCATATATCAGGAATATGGAATGTTGTCACATATTGTTTAAAGTGTGAGTTCTGCTATTTACACTAGTGATGCCCTTAAATAAAACCTATGACTGAGCAATGGACATTCAAGGTTTTATTCTAAAAGGTAGTAAATGAGCTTTAATGTGACTGCCATGACATAAATATGGGGGGGGGGGAGTGATACTTCAAGCCTCTAAAATTGCTAGGTGCATAGTTATGTTTGTTTTCAGTATGTTTCAGTCACAGACCCGGAACAAGCATGCTGTAAATAAGCGTCAGAACTACTTATCTCTATACTTGTCCTGTCATAAAAATCATTGAACTAAAAGAATCAGAATGACAACCAGGGAACTAGCATTCTCAAAGAGGAGTTCAGTAATGGCAGACTTCATTATTTCTCATGAATGTGTCCCTTTAGAAAAGTGTCTGTCTAGTTATGTAATCAAGCTCAGCCCATAAAGTCTTGGGTGCTATGGTGAAATAAGATTGGCACTGCCACACAGTCCATGCAATGAGGTATCAATAGCACACTTTTAGAAAACTGGAAACAGGACATGTATGTGCCACCACAATATGGTGTGCTGTGATACTTCATTGCCTTTAAAATAAAGCACTCACTTCTGTAGCAACAGACACTGTGGAATAATTTATCCCCAAAGTTGGAAAGTGGAAACACTGAAACTTCTTCATTTTCTCAGCATCTAAATTCATCTAAATGCTCCCCCTTCCACCAGTGACTCAATAGGCTTCTATTCTACATGGTAAGCACAGGGTTGGTGCTCTGGTAAGTGAGACCTAGGGAAGCTGAAATGTAAAAAGCTGACTTGAAAGACTTTAGTGCTTCTGCTTTGAACGTTAATAATGCTTGCCATCAGCCACAGAGGACTTGTTTTAAAGCCCATTTACTATCTGCTAATATGTAAAAATGTTGTGGTATTTTAGGGTCTTCTGTAAAAACAAGCAGTCCTAATTTCTTCGAGAAGGGCAAACAATACAGGTTATCTTCATCAAAACAAAAGTCTATACACTCTAGTACAACACAAAGCTTCTGCTCACCACCAGTGTAAACTTATCCCACAACAGGGTTTTGAAGTTCCCACCTACTTCAGAAGTCCAGAAAGGTTCACAGAAGTCCACCCGCATCTCAGCAAACAAACATCCGCAGCCCTCTAAGACAAAAATGGAGCCACACACAGTGGATCAGCCCAGTAATGAAAATGTAATGAAAAATTCACAGAGGGGACCTGGCATGGGAGGATACTAGCTGGAGCCGGTCTTCACATCTCCATTACCGGGTTGACCCATCGTGTGCAGCTCCATTTTTCTTATAAGAGGGTAGCAATATCGAACCGGATAGGCCCTCTGGACTTTGACACCCAATTGTGATTTTGGAGTCGCCAGGAGAGGACACACAATTGCTTAAGCCCCATACACATAGGTTGAATATTGGCCAAAATCAGCTGGTACAGTAGATACCGGCCAATATTCGGCCCATGTGTACAGGTCCTTGTTTGACAGAAGCCAATCTCACGACCAGCTTCTGTCGAATGAGCATACTGGAAAACCAGCAGCCGAACAGCATCCGATCAATGCTCTCAGCCAATGGCTGTGAGCGCTGACCTGTGTGTACTGGGCGGTCTCCCTGTCAGAACACAATAGCTCAGTGGGGAGATTGTTGTACTAACAATGCATCCTTAGTACAGGACCTCCTTGCATGGGTTTCTTATGCATTACAGCCCACAGCCCTCAGTCCTCTTCTACTGTGTCCTGCTCCACAAAACACCCCATTGACCTGGTGGCTGTTTCCTGCCCTTTTCAGACCTCTCTCACAGATGGGTTATATCCCAAATACTCAAAAACTGCTCTTTCGCATCCACTTTAAAGAGAATATAACCAGACAACAGTGATACATACTGTATCTTCAGTCCCTGATGTCCTGTATAATGCCCATAGCCTGATCACATCTTCACTTTAAGTAGATCTTTAGATACAATGTTTTCCCTTAGCTGTGGATAGAGTTTAGAACCTCTGTCAAATTTAAACTTTTGTGCTCCAGTGGGGAAATTCACCCTAGTCATGCGTCCTTACAGTTGTCACTGGAAGTGTTATTTTCTACAGGGGATGCCTGTACCTGTGAAAATTGCCAAAGTTAGAATTTTGATTTGGTGTGACCTTGATTTCCTTACATTTCCTGACAGGTTTCCAAAACAGGAAATTAAGTGTTTAGGAAACTTACTGAGATTCCCCACTCTATCCAAAACAGTTTTAAATTGAGTTCTACTTTAGGAGCACCCTGTTAGGAAAGAAATGTGGGCAAGCCGACTTGTTTTAAGTGCCTGCTAAGGGCCTGCCATCCTAATTTTTCTTCACTACTTTGTAAGTGACTGATCTGGAGCAAGCAGGTGCCCATCAAGTGATCGAAGTCAGTGACGTACTAAGTAGTACACCCAGGCTAAGGCTGACAACCCTGAGGCACGTACTGGCATTGGCAGGGTCCCTTTAAAGCCTAAATTAAGTCTTGATCTTTATATTTGTTATGAAGTCAGGCTGCATAACACATAAGGAGTAAAAGAGTATTTTTTTTTCTTTATGTGTTTATGAGATCGGACATGCCCCTACACAGTACACCATTTTACGACTGTCAGATTTATTGTGCAATGTTGTTGATCGGAGCATTGTGTGTCAGACCGCTGGAGACCCCGACTGCTGCACTTGTGTAAGAGCAGAAGTCCATCTCTCCAGTAAACTGCTGGCACAGGGCTGCTTCTTAGAGTTGTAAAAACATATTCTTTACTTGATACATAGCCTAACTGCATTACAAGTAAAAAAAACAAAAAAACAAGGACTTTGAAGGCATTACAGCCATATTTGCATATACTTTACACACTACTGACAATCAAAGTCTAAAAGCTACTGTTTTAGGAAAACTTGTTCTCTAATGACAACATCATTTCAAAATGCTTTTGTTTTTACCTAGCTCAGATTTTACATCGATGTTGGGCAACATAAGCCTTCCCATAAGCAGAATAAATACAGAGGCCAGCCCACACTGCCAACCAGAAGCCAGCCCCTGTATTTCCTAAACATCAGCCTGGCTATGCTAATTTTAGGAAAGAAAAGGTTAATGGAATTCTATGCCTATGCAGGTAAGAAACTTCATAAGGGACACAAGATTTCCCACACCTTTCTCTGGATGCTAATGAAATTAAACATACAATTTGAATATCATTTCCATGCAGCCGTGATTACACCTTTAGGATAAGGAGTTTATGATTTCAGGAAGTGAGCAAGTCTCATTGCAACAAAGAGCTAAGTAATCTGTCTAGACATTTCTAATTACTGGAATTTTTATTGCAAACACTGGCATGCTATTTTTATGTAATCATGCTTACATTACCAGAGGCTAGTATTTCATATTTTGAAACCCCTCTAAACAGTTTACAGTTTGGCTATATAATCACTGTTCTCATTTGAGCACTGTTTTTTATTTTCCAGCAAATGCCCCAATACAAGACACAACTGGAGAGGGCCTCAGCACTGTGACTGTTACCACATATCATTGTTGCTGAAGCTCAGATTACATGGAGGTGTTGTTCAACTAGAACTTGCACATCTTGGAAAGCAGAACAATTAGTTAGTTGAACCTGTGCAGCTATTGATAAATATACAGTAAAACCTTGGTTTGAGAGTAACTTGGTTTAAGAGCGCTTTGCAAGACAAGCAATATTTTCAAATAAAATTTGACTTGATATACAAGCGATGTCTTGATATACAAGTAGCCTCAAGTCACAGCTGAGTATAAAAGAGAAGAGAGGCACCTCTAAGTGTAGCAATATGGATACAATGAATGAAGGTACAACATTTGGCAACTCACATGGTTGATGATTGGAACAGGCACATCTAAGGATGCAGGCATCAGGGGTAAAGCTGTCCACATAGACCATCCTCCGCACCGACATCTACGTCATCCTTTCCATGCTGCCCCTCGCTTTCAGATCGCTTTACTGCAGGGTGGTCTTCCCGGTCAGGATTACAAACTAGCAGCCGGCGGTGCAGAGGATGGTCTATGTGGACAGCTTTACCCCGGATGACTGCATACTTAGGTGTGCCTGTTTTATTCATCAACCATGTGAGTTGCTAAATGTTGTACCTTCATTAAATGGAACCATATTGCTACACTTAGAGGCGCCTCTCTTCTCTTTGATACCCTGTAGCTCCTGCTGGATTTTGCTTCCAATCCCCTTGTGGAAGCGGCTATTTGTGGATGGACATTTTATGGTTATATAACCTATCGCAATGCTATAATCTTTTTATATGGACTATAAATTGAAGGATTTATGAATAAATGGTTGTGGAACGAATCATCTGAGTTTCCATTATTTCTTATGGGGAAATTCGCTTTGATATAAGAGTGCTTTGGATTACAAGCATGCTTCCGGAACGAATTATGCTCACAATCCAAGGTTTTACTGTACTTTATGTGGTTGACTTACTAAAACTGGAGAGTGCAAAATCTGGTGCAGCTCTGCATAGAAGCCAATCAACTTCAATTTCAGCTTGTTCAATTAAGCTTTGAGAAAGAAAACCTGAAAGCTTTATGGTTTCTATGCAGAGCTGCACCAGATTTTGCACTCTCCAGTTTTAGTAAATCAACGCCTATGTGCTAATGTTCCTGAGACCAAGAGCCCCATATCTGTGAAAATTGCAGGATTTTTTTGGACACAAAAGTTTTAAAATAATTGTTGTGGATACATAAGAACATTCTGTACCTCTATGATAGCTCAATTGCGGGTACTCTAATATTGCAGCTAGTCAACCAATCTAATTAGATAACTGTGCTTGTAAGAGTCACATGTCATTCAGAGGGCAGGTTGCCTCATTAAATTATTGTCAAGCAGCATTTATTTTTAGGAAAGGATGAATGGCCAAATCACCACCAACCTCCTCGAACAGTTAAGAAAGGGGAATCTCTTGGGGACGAAAAGGGGACTACTTCCCGTTCCTATTCACAATGAGAAACCTTTTAATGCTATATTGGTCGGAACACTCAATTGGACTGTGAGATGATGTCAAGCGGGCAGACTAAAATAGTTAGACAGACCATAGATAATTCAATTTTCTTACCTGCAATGAAAGAAAATTGCTCAATTCCCCCATCAACACAGTCAGTATTGATGGTGGGGGAATCCCTCCCGTGGAGCTATTGTGTTTTCCCGGTTGGGGTGGGGGAGCCGTCCCTGCCAGAATACGATTGATGATAGTGCATGGCAATAATCATATGAGACTAATTAGAGATATGTAGTGTATGTGTCACCGGAGCTAGAAATTAAAATTAAATTATTTGGTTTGCTGCAGCTAAAGTGACTCCAAGCACAGGAGTGCGAATTAAATAAAAAAACTGCGAGTAGCTGCGTTAACCTCAAAATGTGCAAACAATCCCAAAAACACTTTTGTAGTGGACAATGTGTCCCCAATACTAATAAATCAATTTATCAAATCTTATATACAAATTTGTGAATTACAAAGAAAAACATTTGTATGAAGTATCCAAGTGTCCATTATTCCATTCCGTGCCAGAAAGTATATCTTATTTATGCAGTACTTCACCCAATTGTGTGCGAATCCACCACCTGCCAAAATGCACACTCCAGTAGTTGGTATATTTAGGTCTTAACATTATTGTGAGGCTAGTGGAGCGTGGATGATGTACTTGCGGTTCATGATGTTGGAGTCTTGCATACAGGCCATGGCAGTTGAGTGCTTTATTTATTGTATATAAGATTTGATATATTGGTTTTAATAGTATTGGGGATACATTGTCCACTACAAAAGTGTTTTTGGGTTTGTTGTTTGCACATTTTGAGATTAGCGCAGTTAGTAACAGTTTTATTTAAAGAAATCCAAAATGCAGGTTTTACTTAAGTAAGCCTGCCTGCCCATAGATCGAATCTGGGCCGTTCACTGCTGAACAAGACAAGATTCGAAGCATCTATGGACGACTTTACTCACGCAGCATTTAGACAACTTAGGCCAGAGTCTGGTGTTTTCCTGTATCCATCTTTGGTTGTACTGTATGAATTCTGTCTGAGTAAATCATTGGCCATTAGTAGGCAGATCTTCCATGGACAGACAGAAAAATCTCCATTTGCACCATGACTGCTGCACTGTCAAACCCACTGCAGTCTTTTCCACAATTCAGCTGACATTTCATTTTTGCACACATGTAGTTCTTGGAGTTTAGGGATAGGGGATGATCCAAAAGTTTGCACCTTCTTTTTATTGATCATTTTCCAACACCTACATGACTTAATAAATATTGCCACAGGACGGATTGGGGGTGTACCAGCTGCATTCTCCCTTGGTAGTCATGGGCTCTGTTTAGTAATTGCACTCTATACCATCTATATGTATTGTAGACATAATTGTGAAGCATCGCTTATTTTATTTGCCTCTAGTGTAGGGAATACATTCGTCAAAAAGTCTGTTTCTTTGGATATGTCACCATGTTCATGCTTTTTTTGGTATGTACTGGCATGTATTGTACTTGAATACCTTCCTAAATAAAGACCTTTTTCTGGTTAAAAATAATTATTACCACTGATCCTTAGATCAGTCACACAGGATAAAAACAAGTTCATGTGTAGTTGCCTCGTCCCTTGAGAGTGTCAAGTCTCAGCTGATAAAATGTACAATTCTAGCACTTTACCAAGTTCATTTTCCATTCAATCATAACAGCACTTTACAAAATGCTAAGAACAGGATACAAACTCATTGCATAGTTTATAAAAAGATTTTTTTATTTCATTTTTGTTGTTTTGACCAAGAAAGCGGGACTGCTGCTTTAAGAGGAGCGTGGTATGATCATTTTACCTCCAGATCCAACACGGATATAGAAAAATGCAGGAAATCACAGGAGCGCATTATCTGCTGTTTGTCATGCAGTATTTGCTACTTCCAATGCTCAGTTGTCCAACTGGCGCCCATCTCGTCACAAGTGCCTTCCCAGATGTATTTTTTTTTTAGCCATTAGAGTCCCTTAGCAACATACAGTACAAAGTCTTATTGCTGTAATATTACAATATGGCATTAAATGGTTCATTAGTTAATGCTGCAGAAAAAAAAGAGAAAAAAGTGCTTGGACCTTAATCTGTACATACATACACTTTGTATTTTTTTTTTTTTGTTCTTTTTTTTTTTTTTTTAATTACATTTGTGGCACTCCAGAAATGATATTTGTCATCTATAAAGCAAAACCTTCCACTTAAGTGAAGAAAATTTGAATTGCACTTTTTTAACATGTATTTGGAATGTTAAAAAAAAATAAACAAAAAGTTTAAGATTTTTTTTAAGCTAAAAGACCATTTACCATGTGGGGGCCTACAAATTCATGTATGTATATATATTTATTAACCTTGGTCCATGAGACTGTATACTGAAGATTATTTTTTTTTTATTATTTTTTAACCATTTTACTGATTTTAAAGAGTTACATATAGGATTAAAAGTTAAAAAAATTACCCTGTATTTCTTCTTCCTTTATTTACAACATGTATCTTTAACGCATCTGCCCCTGTCCCTGCAATTTTAATTTCCAATGTATTAAAAAATATAGTCTTATTTGATAGGGTAGGCTTCAAGTAAAGGAGCAGAACAGAGAAATATTTATATTCCTCTACTGTTCAAGGTTAGAACATGCAGTTCAGTGCTCCAGTTGAGTAGAAAGTCCATTACTGCATGATTGAAAAGCTTCACAGGAGCATGCGGATTTTCTGGGGGAAAAAATTACCCCCGTTCCCTTTTTCAGTGCACGTGCACATTTTCTTCTAATCTTTGTATATTTACACATATCTTCAAAAAGAAAAAAAAAAAAAAGAAAAAAAGAAAAACAGTGTCTATATGATAAGTGGCCTTTTAACTTAAAACTCCTATCACATGAGACGGTTTATTTCTAAAGTAATACAGTGATCTAATTTGAAAAATAAAACACACACAAAGGAAAAATTAAAAAAACTTTAAGGGTCATTTAGCACAAATGATAAAAGATCAGCAAAAGTCTTCAAAGCGCTGGAAAAAAATGAAATCACTGTCTCTTCAGGTGGGAAAAAGGCATACACCATAGTTCAAAAATGTATCGGAATAAAAGCAAAAGTTATGAAACAATCCAATGGTAGCTGTATTCAGGAGTGGAAAGGTCATCCACCGATAAACAAGGCTGGGGTTATTCTGTTCCAGGTTGAGGGTGTCTTTTTTTTTTTCTGAAATGCATATTTATCAAGGCTAGCTTGCTCTAAGACTTAACTGGTGACATAGTGCTTAGTGGCTGGCTGCCCATAGACCCTGTAGAAATCTTGGCGGCCATGCTGCTGGGAAGCATCAATCCAATCTCTCACAGCGAGTCCTGGAAGAGACTGTGTTACAGATGGGGTAGGTGGAAGAGGATGAGAGTACTCCTGGGAAGAGACTGTCCATGGGAAGTGGCCAGACCTGGGATACGGCTGGTGTCCACTGTGATTGGACACTGAAGAGCAATAACAGTTGTCCACAGAGCAGACCAGGATCTTGCGCCCTCCATACTGGGAAAGGACAGACTGCTGAGATGAGGAGCTATTCGGGTAGTGGGAGGGGTTGAAGACAGAGTTGGAGTGAACCGGCTGTGGGCCGCTGGGAAGTCCTACGATATGCTGAGTGGAGCTGCAAGGCACCATGGGTTGCGTTGACTGGCCTTCACCAGTGGAAGAACCCTGGCTTATGTACTGGCCGCTAACCGTTCCTGGTGCCGGGTCAAGGAAGCTGCCTTCAGGGAATGCAGTTGAATGCTTGCGCTTTTCTGCCCCTGAGCTGCTTACATTGCAGGCGTACATAGGAATGCTCTGCAGGAATGGCACAGGTGTGCTGAATGGACCTAAGCAGAAAAGGAAAAAAAAAAAAAAGTTGTATAGCCACAAACACTACATCCACATGAGTACACAATCAAGAGCTTACATTTGCTGTTTAAATTATACATGTACATCAAAGTAGCAATATTTGCAGAAAAACATATATATTTATATATTGCGCTTTGTGTATAACAACACAGCACAATAGATGTACCTGACAACTACTTGCTCGACCAAAGTCTATGCTCAAAGGTGAATTAAATGCTATGGAAAAGGTACTGTCTGAAACCTTTAGGCTAAGTTCACAAAAAGCAAGCGCTTGCGAGGTGTTAAAAATGTCCCTCAAACGCCTATGCAAATGATATAATGGACAGACACACAGTGCTGTTCACATTAGCAAAACATGAAGCATTGGCGTTGCTTCAAAATTGAAGCCTCATGTCAAGTCAGGAGGCGTTTAAAGCCTTTCAATGCCTCCCATTCATGTCTATGGTAACGCTTCCCGAACGCTCTGGCAGGCAGTTGCAGTGTATTAAGATTTGTTTTTCCTGTAATGGAATAGGCATTTGTTGAGCGGTTTTAACGTGCCTTAATGCTCATCAAACGCATAAAACTGCCCATGGGGCATTTGGGGAGCATTTTTAACTCATCATTAACGCTTGTAAAACACCAGTTTAACGCCCATATTAATGCTATAAGAGCATTTGTTAAGCGTTAGAAATTTCGTCAAATGTGAACAAGCCCTTACAGTCACTGCATCAGGTAAAGACACATGCATGCGGGATGATACTGCAAACTCGGCGCATGTTAAAAGTAGGGAGCTTTAGTAACACCTGGATGTGGAAGGGGTATCTAAAAGAACCATTGAAAGGATGAATGTCCAAAGTGCTGCAGACCTCCCACCTGCCGATAATCACCTTTGCCTCGCACCTGCAGATCCATTCTTCTGCTGTACCAGTGCTTCGAGGTATGTGGAAGCATGTGACCTCCTTCCAGTATAAAGTTCTTAGGCCTGAGCGGGTAATTGTAGGGCCTAAATACTGTCACTTGAGGAAAGGGAAGAAGTATTAACCTTGTGTGATCTTTGATATCATCTGATACGGAGCTTACTCAAGGTTAAGACTCCTGACGGATGAATGGAGCAGCAGGGGAGTACAGTGACGATGATTATCAGCAGGTTGGGGGGTTGCTCTTTAAAGAGAACCTGTCACTTTGCCCTGACTTGCCTAAGTACACAGTTTCAATAGGTTCACACTGTTGTAATTATGCCTAGCAAAAGAAACACTGGACTTCTATATCAAGTATCCAAAGGGACAAAGTTCTGCTGCTTAAAGCATCCCAATAGATTTTTTTTTAGTCTCCTGTACTGATGAAGGGATAAACTCTGACAACACAGCCCAGCGTCTCTGGATCATATCAGAAGGCATTGTACAAGTAAGAAAACTACACAGTACCTTCCAGCATCTTCCTCAGTTGTTTCTCTTTCTTGGCAATTTCAGTCAGGAAGAGTTTGGAGTTCAGATGCCCAATTTTCGGTGGAGGAAGGCTTCCCCCGGTACAGTTCTGAGTCCTTTTATATGAGAGGAACAAAATCACACTGTTACCTAGCTTACTCAAATCATACAGTGCATTGAAACTATTTCTACAATCACTCTATTTCCACCATCACTCCGTACAAATTCCACAAATGTGCATAAAAAAAAAAAAAATGATTCTCTTCTGCATTGGCTAAGTACATAAAACTGCCTAGATTACACTATAAAGTCTGTGTGCTGCCCTGCAGGAATACCTCACATACAACATCAGCTTTTAGCAAAACCCAGACCTATTTAAAACCAGCAATGGATTCTACTATTAGCAGGACTCCGCTGTGTTTTCTCTATGCCATGGTCACATTTTCCAAGTTCATAAAATACAAAGTGTGACATAGATTCTGTGGATAAGTTCTCTGCATAATGCATATTACTCTGTCATATGAACGGCTCTCGCTCTTATAGAATGAATGAGGCTTTTGCTTGCTTCAATCACGAAGCAAGAAAAGCAAAGTATACATCTGCAAAGCACACTGCTGTGCTTTCTAAATATGGTGGAAGATTTTGTAAAACAGTTGTATGGCCATATTGCTGCTTTATAAATAAGCCCCTTACTGTTCTTGTTTTTTTTTTTACTTGGGATTGGTAAAATTCTATACCATAACATAACATAAGTAATAACTGCTTAAGCAATAAATAAAAAAGCTACTCATAACATTAATTTTATGTATAAAAGCACCTGTATAGAAGATGATATGTGGCAGTAGTCTCCAAACAAGGACAATAAACCGGCTCTTTGTTTAGAAAGTTTGGAGACCCCTGATATACTATATATATATATATATATACAGTATATATATATATATATATATATATTGTGACAGGAAGTCAGGTAAATCTGTGGGTGTTGTCACAGACAGGAGATACATTTCCACCTGGTTTAGAAAATTCACCAATTACTATAGGGTGTCGGCAGAGGTAGCCAGAAAGGTGTAAGGACGTTGAAAAGACTTCAGCTGTTCAGAATGAGGCAATTAAGGCCTCTATAAGTTATCCAGAGGATGATTACTGATTGCTGCCTCCTGAAGCGATGTGCGCTGAGGAGAGCAGTCAGCTGAAGACTTCTCAAGGTGAGGTCATGGACTTTTTCTGTGTGAAAGGAAAACAAATGGACTATTGATTGTCTGCTGTATGACCAGCAGTGTCTGCCCAGCAGTAGGTTGGGACAGACTCCCTAGGTAGGTTCCTGTGTGTGAAGGTAGACATCCACAGTGGCCAGGGTTTATTTTATTTTATGTTTGTTTTGAATTATGCTGTTTTTGATGCTTGCACTGGTGTGAAGAAAATTGCAAGAATAAACCATAGACTGTTTTCAACTACTCCTCGGCTATCTCTCTGTGTAATGAACCCCACCAAGGGGTCACCCTCTCTCGCTACCGAGCTAATCCCTCACAATATATATATATATATATATGTAAAGTGCCACTACAGAAAGCAACAATAAAACAAGTTAGTAGGGTAATTTAAAAAAAAAATATCAACTTCAAATGAAAAGATCTCCCCTCCCCGCCAGAACACACTGATCTGCGCTGCAGCCATTACCTGCAGCGGCTGATGGACAGCTGGTTTTCCAGCAGGACTGTTCGACAGAAGCCGGTTTAATGATTGCCTTCTGTTGAACAGACATGTCTACACACAGATCACAGTTCAGCTGGTTCCTGCTGAATCGACCAAATTTCGATACGTGTTTAGCCAGCTTATCTATATAAGGGTAGCCTGATCACAATGTACTTTATTGGTACACAGCTCTAAGAAAAATTGTGTGTAACAATGTGTGTTTCCTTCATTGTCACATATGCTGTAAGTCCCTTTCCTAAAATAACTGCTGTTGGCAGAAATTCTAAGCCACTGATGTCATGTGAGCGCCACTAAGCCAATCACAGGCTTCCAATAAGACTAGAATCATAAGTGTGCTCCTCTCAATATAGGTGATTGTGTACTCCTCAGTAAATCCCAGAAATATGTCCATTAGGAAAGTATTATTGCTTACTTCACACAGGAGTTACACCTGCGATATGCCCTACATGCTAGATGATTCTACATACATACTGGCCAAGGAGGTGGTGCAACATCTTGGCACAGTACAAATTTTAGGACAACCTAGCTCTACAAGGGACCAAAACATTGGTATCAATACATATTCACATGCGATTTCTTCAAAGCTACTGTAAGTTATTTCTTTGACCTGCATCTTTAGCATATTATTTTAAATTACATATATACAAATCTAAAAAAGGTATAGAAACACTCAGGGGTCTTGCAGTGAAGGTAAGTCAAAGCAACAACATTTTATTGCCAACATTGTGACAGAGCTCAGTCCATCTTTCTAAGATATCAATATACACTATATTGTCAAAAGTATTGGGGCACACATGAATTTTAACGGCATCCCAGTCTTAGGCCATAGGGTTCAATATTGAGTTGGCCCACCCTTTGCAGCTATAACAGCTTCAACTCTTCTGGGAAGGCTATCCACAAAGTTTAGGAGTGTCTATGGGAATGTTTGACCATTCTTCCAGAAGCACAGTCTCCACTCAAATTCATCGCAAAGGTGTTCTATCGGGTTGAGGTCAGGACTCTGTGCAGGCTAGTCCAATTCCTCCACCCCAAACTTGCTCATCGATGTCTTTATGGACCTTGTTTGTGTGCTTGTATGCAGTCATGTTGGAACAGAGAAGGGCCATCCCAAACTTTTCCCACAAAGTTGGGAGCATGAAATTGTCCAAAATGTCTTGGTATGCTGATGCCTTAAGGGGTCAAGCCCAACCCCTGAAAAACCAACCCCACACCAAAACCTCCCCTCCACCAAATGATTTGGACCAGTGCACAAAGAAAAATCCATAAAGACAGGGATGAGCGAGTTTGGGGTGGGGAAACTTGACTGGCTGAGTCATGACCTCAACCTGATAGAACACCTTTGGGATGAATTAGAGCGGAGACTGCTAGCCAAGCCTTCTCTTCCAACATCAGGGCCTGACCTCACAAATGCGTTTCTGGAAGAATGGTCAAACATTCCCATAGACACACTCCTAAACCTTGTGGACAGCCTTCCCGAAAGAGCTGAAGCTGTTATAGCTGCAAAGGGTGGGCCAACTCAATATTGAACCCTATGGACTAAGACAAGATGCCATTAACGTTCATGTGCATGTAAAGGCAGGTGTCCTTATTAGTGATCGACGGATATAGTTTTTTTAATGATATTTTGGTCATCGGATATCGGTATCGGCCGATATTTTCGGACATTAAAAATAAATATATATAAATATCTACAGGTACTCCTTGTGGAGGGATCTGAGGGTCTAAAAGACCACAAACCCCTCCTCTGCACTAAAAAGCATTCAAAACGCCAAGTTTGGCTGTTTTGAATGCTGTACGTTTTTTTAATTTGGCGCTGCCAGTACCCAGAAGTGATGTCATGTCATGACATCACTTCCGGGTACTCAGCGGCGCCAAATTAAAAAAAATGGAGACCGGTCACACGGCGGCGGTGCAGGTAGGATTCCTGGATTTCCCGCTGGGACGGGAGACCCTGGCGAGCCGCGAAAGGAGGCGGGAGGGGGGGGGGAATATGATCAATATGTATAAATACATAAGTGGTCAATATAATGAACTCAGTGTAGAGTTATTCTTCTAAGACCCGGTTCACACTCATGCGAGTGCCGGGTTCGCATGTAATGTCGGAGCGCACTGCTCCGACATTACATGCGATCAGCTGTGCGGTGCGAGTTTAGCCATACAGTTTGTATGGCTAAATTCGCATCGCACCCGGTGCAAACACGCACAGGAGGCATTTTTGCAGCCGCATCAGGATCGGATCGCACAGCGGTTCACACTTGTGCGATCCCATCCTGTGCGAACTGCACGATCGCACTGCGATATGCGATCAAACTGGGGGTGTCGTTAAGATTACATTGACACCCCCAGCGTATCGCATATGGCAGTGTGAACTGCCGGGGGTGCGTGTGCGATGCGGGAAAAGGCTGCGAATTCGCAGCCTTCCCGCATCGCAATAGTGTGACCCGAGCCTTAAGGTCATCATAGAGGACAAGGGGGCCCTCTTTACGTCTGGAGGAAAAGAGATTTAGTCTCCAAATACAGAAAGGCTTCTTCACAGTAAAAGCTGTGAAAATGTGTAATAGATTCCCGCAAGAGCTGGTTCTGGCCAGCTCAGTAGATTGCTTTAAAAAAGGCCTGGATTGTTTCCCTAAATGCACATTATATAACTGGATACTAATATTTATAGGTGAAGTTGATCCAGGTAATATCCGATTGCCACTTGAGGGATCAAGAAGGAATTTTGCACCTCCTGAAGCAAATTGGATCATGCTTTATTGGGGTTTTTTTTTTGCCTTCCTTTGGATCCAATGTGGGTATAGGATTTTCTCAACCAAATTAACTATGTAACTACGTAAATAACAGCCGTAGGAAGCTTACCTTGGGTTACTTATCATTATTGCTCTTTGCATGGTTTTAAATCACAAAAGCCCACATATAAATTATATTACATTTATTATTAGATAGTCTATTGTTTTTTTTCTTCCTTGTATATGGATGGTGAATTACTGGCCACAATATCCCTGCATAGCATATAGTAATTACAAGTCTCTACCTATTATATAGCAGTATAGAACCTGGATATTGGCTAGAAAATGCTTTCTGTAAACCTCTACTACCCTTTCTCACTGTCCTCAATCACTGAGAATAAACAATGTAAACTATCTAGGAAACACAAGTAAACAGTGCATGCTGTACACACTGATTGGAACGCTCATTGCAATTGCTAATCTTACCTGTCCATCAGGATTTTCACAGACTTTGTATTCTGCAAAAATAGAAAGACGGTCAGTGAGAAAGGTTATAATGGTGCAATGCAGTTGAATCTTTTGGCATAATATTTTACCTATACTCATTTTTTTAAAACCAAAGCACCACTACCCTGACTATTCTGCTCAAAAGAAATCCAGAGAAAAAAATAGGACCCAAATTACCTGCTTTTGCTATAACATGTGACCTCAACCAAAGGTGCTTAGCGGACTGAAGGTCAGGCAAAGTCAGCTGATTGTGCATTCCTGCAGTCTGGTCCTCTCAGCAGAGATATAATGACCAGTGATCCTACATTTTGTCACATGACTATCTCTGTAGACACCAAGAGCAATAGTTTCTGTAGCAAATGTATTGTAACATTCATTTTTTCATTGCTATTTATTTATTATACAGCATAGTCAGGAAACAGAAATACATTCTAAAATGGTGTAGGCTGTCCAACCTTCGCAGATGAGAATTATAGCTCCAGAACTAACAAATGAGGACTGTCTTTATTGTACTAATTAAATCATGAATCTTGAAGCTTCCGAGCAAAATTTGGAAAACAGAACATGAGATGGCCACTCACATACCTTCATGAAGTTGATGTCCTCTGTTTTGTCAAACATGACCTGTACAGAGCTCAGTAGCTTTTTGGCTTCTTGCATACGTTCATTTAGCTGAAGAACCTGGGCTGCATTCTCATTGCAGAATTTGGCTTGAGCCTTATCCAGAACATCCATGGTTTTCCTCATGTCTTCATCCAGAATCTGATGCAATCTCTCGTACTGCTGTCGGACTTCATCCTTCAGTTGGTTTACCTTTTCCTGGGGAAGAAAACAAAGCTTCTATTACTAATCAGCCTGAGTGTAGGCCGCTGACTTAACAGATACCAGATACCAAATAAATGGGAAGCGAGATGGGATTGTATGAGGGCTACACTGACATATTTTTTATCTCTCCTAATTTACTCTACCTGTATCTCTACTTTATCCCTACTAACGTTTCTCAACCTTTTTCCATTAAAGGCACCCTTTAAAATGATGTACAATTTTGAGGCACCCCTAATAGTTTTACATATTGTAGCAGCATCCACACACATAGGACACCCACCATTAGAGGTGTTTATTACTTGCAAAAACAAATACTTTTGCACACTGGTACTGACTAATATTTCAGCATTTCTGCTTACTCATTTTTTTTCCAACCATGTTGCTAATGTGACCCCAGTGCTGACAGAGAGGGGTGAAACAAGGTAACAGACATGCTCCTTATCAACTGAAGGCATCAGCAGTTGTTAGGGCGCTGGCGTCTGGCCCATAGAGTGCCCAAGGTTGTAATGTTGCACAATAAAAACCTTGGCTTTGTGTAACAAAAAGGCAGGCTTAATCTTCCCGCTGGCTTGTACACAATTTTTGGGTAATTTGCGGCAATTTTTAGACATTTTGTCAAGGCACTCCTGAAGAACCCAGAAGGCACCCTGGTTAAAAAAGGCTGCTCTAGACCCCCACAAACTAAAGGTGTTATTACCCTAACTGAGAATGCCAACTGTTAACGGTCATAGAGGCAAAGAGCACAATATTTCTTTTAGAATCACAATATAGATATCGAAAAACACTTTTAAATATAAATTTAACAGACCAAAAGGGAACACAGAAAAGAGGTTAGTTGTTGGGGGTTATATATATATATATATATATATATATATATATATATATATATATATATATATTTTTTTTTTTTTACATTTACATACTGTACATGGTAGTCATATCAGACAAGTTAATAGCCTGATATACTATATGTCAAAATGAATATTATTTGCAAATCTGAGTACTTTGTATTGCTTCCTAAACTGGTAGTCCATAAGGCATGATTGCTTTCTGATTTCAGATACATTACCCAGCTTAGGATAACAGTCTGGAAGCTTTTCTTTTAAATTAACCACTTGCCAACCAGCCACCGTACTTATACTGCGGCAGGTCGGCTCTGTCCTGCGAAACGATGTACATTTATGTCATTTTGCGGGACAGCTAGTGGGGGCACGCACGCACCGATTGGCCACAGGGGGAGCCAATCAGCGGGTCTGGCAGCCGCGATGTCCGCTGGGCACCCGCGATCGCTCCCCGTGGAGACAGAATGCTGGTTTGCCGATGTAAACACAGCAGACTGCTGTTTTGTCAGTAATGAACACAGGGATCCTGTGTTCCTCCTACAGTTGTGTTCAAAATTATTCAACCCCCACTGAAATTGATTGTTTTGGCCAGTTTGACATTGATTTTGATCATTCAGTCATCCTGCTTACAATTAAATCAAAGAGGCACGTGTAGGTCAGACAAATATAACATAACATTTATAATGAAATAACCACAAATGTCTTTTCTGTGCTCACATCATTATCAGTTTTATTCAACCCCCAAGTGACATTCAATCTTAGTACTTAGTACAACATCCTTTTACAGTTATAACAGCTTTTAAACGTGAAGCATAGCTTGACACAAGTGTCTTGCAGCGATCTACGGGTATCTTCGCCCATTCGTCATGGGCAAAAGCCTCCAGTTCAGTCACATTCTTAGGCTTGTGCACTGCAACTGCTTTCTTTAAGTCCCACCAGAGGTTCTCAATCGGATTTAAGTCTGGTGACTGTGATGGCCACTCCAAAATGTTCCAGCCTTTAATCTGCAACCATGCTCTAGTGGACTTAGAGGTATGCTTGGGATCATTGTCCTGTTGAAGGTCCAACGTCTCCCAAGCCTCAGGTTTGTGACGGACTGCATCACATTGTCATCCAATATCTCCTGGTACTGAAGAGAATTCATGGTACCTTGCACACGCTGAAGCTTCCCTGTACCTGCAGAAGCAAAACAGCCCCAAAACATGATTGACCCCCCCCCCCCCGCCATGCTTCACAGTAGGCAAGGTGTTCTTTTCTTCATAGGCCTCCTCCAAACATAGCGTTGATCCATGGGCCCAAACAGTTCTAATTTTGTTTCATCAGTCCACAGAACACTATCCCAAAACTTCTGTGGTTTGTCCACATGACTTTTGGCATACTGCAGTCGACTCTTCTTATTCTTTGGAGACAGCAAGGGGGTGCGCCTGGGAGTTCTGGCATGGAGGCCTTCATTACGCAGTGTGCACCGTATTGTCTGAGCAGAAACTTCAGTACCCACATCTGACAAATCTTTTCTCAGTTCCTCAGCAGTCACACGGGGACTTTTCTCCACTCTACGCTTCAGGTAGCGCACAGCAGTCGAAGTCAGCATCTTCTTTCTGCCACGACCAGGAAGCGTTTCAACAGTGCCCTTTGCCTTGAATTTGCGAATGATGCTTCCTATGGTGTCTCTTGGTATGTTTAACATCTTTGCAATCTTCTTATAGCCATTGCCCTTCCTGTGAAGAGTAATCACCTCTTCTCTTGTCTTCCTGGACCATTCTCTTGACTTCAACATGTTTGTAACCACACCAGTAAATGTCTAGAAGGAGCTGAGTATCACAGTCATTTTAAAGCTGCCTAATTGGTGCTTATTAGGCTTTATTGCTGCTCCCTGACATCCACAGGTGTTTTCAATACCTGATTAAAAACACTTCAATGAACCTCTGTTCTTCAGAGTGGTAGTCTTTAAGGGGTTGAATAACTGTGTCAATGAAGAATTCACAAAAGAAACATTTACTACTATATTACAAAACCAATTGATGTCATTTTAGTTGCATATGGTTCTTTAAGAAGTCCTTGTAGGATTTCATTCTGAATACAATTACAAATGTACACTAAATTCCCTAAAACCCTTTACAGCATTGGGGGTTGAATAATTTTGAACACAACTGTATTTAGGAACACAGGTCTCTGTGTTCATCCAGCAAGCCCATCCCCCACACAGTTAGAATTTGCACCCTTTGATCACCCATGGCAAAAAAAATATTTAGCAGAATACATATTGGCCTAAAATGATGAAAACATTTAATTTTTAATTTTTTATTGGGAATGTTTTATAGCAGAAAGCAAAAAATATTGTTTTTTTTTTTTCAGAATTGTCACTTTTTTTGCTTATAGCGCAAAAAATAAAAATAAATCACACAGGTGATCAAATACTACAAAAAGAAAGTTGTGGAGAAAAAAGAACATCATTTCTTTTTGGGTACAGTGTCGCATGACTGCGCAATTGTCAGCTAAAGTAACGCAGTGCCGTATTGCAAAAAATGGCCTGGTCATTAAGGGGGAAAACCTTCTGGGGCAGAAGTGGTTAAAATGTAAGTGATATAGCTTGCCTGAATTATTATTTCTGTCCAGTGAGCTGGTGTTCATAAGAGGCAGTCACCCAGATTAGCGCTCTGTCCTTTAGACACAGACGGGATGAGTAACAAACTGCAGTCTGTCATGCCATCTGTGTTTGCGGATGAGGCCTAGTTTATCCACACACATGCCAGCATGACACCTGTTGTGTACAAATTCCCTGTGTACAATATAGTGATCCTAGCCTCTGTAGTGAACGGGCTGTCCATAGATCAGAGATTGTTAGAATAAAAAGGTTTGTTTTACTTCTAGTTACACACTTTCATCTACTTGCATCCGTATTTATGGAATGACTGCATTGGCTGAAAGCTAGGTTGGCTACATTCCCTTGTTTCACTATATTATGACCTTTTTATGTATGTCTGCAATGCTTAATTGAATATTTAATTTCGCAGACATAAGATATTTGCTTTAGAAAAGGTGCATGGACCTGGGTAGTCAGCCACACAGACCTGTACTTATAGTGTGAAACAGTTAAAGCCTTTAGGGAGAAACCACAAGTTCATTGAGCCTTAGACATGGGCTTAGTTGGGCTCTCTTTTCTACCTTAATCGCCAACTCCATCCACCGTCTGCAATATGCTGCAAACCACAGAGATACCCATATAGCTGTGAAGGGTTACCAACTCATCCTTTTAATTAAAGACTCATGAGCTGCTAAGGTTCTCAACCAGGAAAGACACTGTGAGTATCTAATTACCCACAGAAGAGATCTTATATAGGCCTGCAATAAAAGGAGCACTTGCAAAATGTCCCAGTTTGTTGAGAGGGGTTAAATACTGAATTGTTATGGATGTATAGATCAGTACACATGTGGTATGTAGTCTGTTGTTGCAATGGCAGCCAGTGCAAAGTGCGTCATCATCTAAGCAAAGGTCATGGAGGATGCCGCCTAAAGTCTATGAAAATGTGACTTAACCACTTTACCTCCGCTTACATGGAGGCTACTGCGGCAAAGTGCCGCGATCCCGTCCAGCGACGTAGACCTACGTCGCAGGACTCCGCCCCTTGTGGGCGGCGCTCGCGCGCCGCCGGAGGCTCGCTCCCGCTGTGTTCATTCACAGCGGGAGTCGGGCCAGCGGAGGAGCAGCGGCGATCGCCGCTGCTCTGCCCCGATCGTCGGGGATCGAGTCTGGAGATCCGCCCGCTGTATGTAAACACAGCAGGCGGATCTCCATAGTGACAGGGACTGACAGATCGGAGTGTTCAGCATAGCTGGACATCCGATCTGTCCTTCTGTCACACAGTCACCTCCCCCCCCACACGTCAGTAAGCACCAGGCATACATTAACCCCTCCCTCTCCAATAAAATTAACCCCTTCCCTGCCAGTGTCATTTTTACAGTAACAGTGCATATATATAGCACTGATTACTGTAGAAATGTCACTGGTACCCCCAAAAGTGTCAAAAATGTCAGTCAAGGGTCCGATCTGTCCGCCGCAATGTCGCATTCCCGCAAAAAAAATCGCAGATCACCGCCATTACGCGTTAAAAAAAAAAACACCAAAAATGACAGAAATCTTTCCCTTAGTTAGTAAACGCAATAACTTTTGCGCAAACCAATCAAAATACGCTTATTGCGATTTTTTTTTACTAAACATAGGTAGCAGAAAACAAATTGGGCAAAAATTTAAAAAAAATTAGATTTTTACATTTTTTTTGGGGGGAATTTCATATAAAAAAATGTGAAAAATATTGTTATTTTTTCAAAATAAACGCTCTTTTTTTGTTTATAGCGCAAAAAGTAAAAATCGCACAGGTGATCAAATACCACCAAAAGAAAGCTCTGTTTGTGGGAAAAAAAGGACGTAAATTTCGTTTGGGTACGGCGTCGCACGATCGCGCAATTGTCAGTTAAAGTCGCACAGTGCCGAATCGCAAAAAGTGGCCTGGACGGAAGACAGCAAAATCCTCCGGTGGTAAAGTGGTTAAAGGAAAAGGTATCATTGGAGAGGACCCTTTATCTACGGGGACTGGTTGCCTAATGTTATTTTAGCTTCACCATTATTTTATTGTTCACAATCTTGGGATGCTATAAAAACACACACCAATAATGATAAAAAAAAGGGATTTTTGGCTTACCGTAAAATTCATTTCTCTGATGTTCATTGTTGGACACAGCTCCTGATCTTCATGACCATTGGGTTATACCGCCCCCTACAGGAGTAGGACACTATGCAGAAAAAAGAATCTGGCTACGCCTATGGGCAGTCCCAGGGGGTATACTCCCTCTCTTTGCTATAGTTACTTTGTTACAAGCAGTGTCAGAAGATTTACAACTCCACAGAGGGGTGGGTGCTGTGTCCTTTAATGAACATCAGAGAAATGGATTTTACGGTAAGTCAAAAATCCCATTTTCTCTTTCGTTCATTGACGGACACAGCTCCTGATCTTCATGACCAATGGGACATCCCAAAGCACTGTTGGGGGGGGGGGGGGTACAGCAAAAAAATAAATAAAAAAAGGCTAAACAGTAGCCAACCAGGCAACAGGAGCTCAACCAAAAAAAACAATACACCCTCAAAGAGGATCAGGTCCTTTCAACAGCAGCCTGCAAAACCTTGCGGCCAAAAGAAGCATCTGCAGATGCCAACACATCCACTTTATAGAACTTTGTGAAAGTGTGCACCGACGACCAGGTGGCTGCCTTGCAAACCTGCGTCATTGACGACTGATGACGGAAGGCCCAGGATGCACTAAGTAGAATGCGCCTTGACAGGGAAAGGATGATGAAATAGGCCTGAATAACCGTCTGTCTGATCCATCTGGAAATGGTCACCGAGGAATAGGACAACCCTTTATGAAGCACATCCGTGAGCACAAATAGTGAGCGTGCCTTTCTAAAAGACTCCGTAGCTGCCAGGTACACCCTAATTGCCCGGATCACATCCAAGGCATACAAGGCAATTTCCTTCCAATGTTTTGGCATAGGACACGGGGAAGGCAACACAATGTCTTCATTCAAATGAAAATCAGAGGCAACCTTTGGGAGGAACGACGGACAGGGGCAAAGAACCACCTTATTACTGTGAATCAGCAAGTAAGGTGATTGACAGGATAACGCCACCAGTTCCAACACCCTGCTCGCAGAGGTGATAGCCACCAAAAAAAGCCCCCTTCTGAGACTGCGTAAACAAGGGATTCTCCTGAAGATTCTCAAAGAGAGGCTTCTGGAGGACCGAAAGCACCAAACTGAGGACCCAAGGTGGCAAGGGAGACCGTACTGGCGGAACCAAATGTCGGACCCCTGAAAAAAAGGTATGCACCAGGGAGTAAGTGGCCAAGGGTTGTTGAAAGAACACCACCAAAGCCGACACCTGGCCCTTGATGGTACTCAAGTCAAATTTCTGTTCAACCCCACATTGAAGGAAGGTCAAGATCTGAGCCACCTAGAAGGAGAGAGGATGAACCTCAAGAGACTAACACCACGCAATGCACGTCTTCCACATATGATGGTACATCTTCCTAGAGGTAGATTTCCTAGCTTTAAACAGCCTTGGAATCAACAACTCAGATAAACCTCTATCCTTCAGCACCTGGCATTCAACAGCCAAGCCGTCAAAGCCAGCGACTGTAAAGCATGATGGAAGACTGGTCCCTGGGACAGCAGATCCTCCCTGAGAGGAAGCTTCCCAGGAAAGTCGGCGACCAGCCACACCAGATTGGCGTACCAAGCCCGATAAGGCCAGTGCGGAACCACTAAGATGACCAGAATCCCTTCTGTTGCTGCGTTAAAGTCTTGGCAGAAGCTTGAGAGAAGGGAAGGCTTAAATCAGACGATACTGACCCCACGGGGTCTGCCAGAGGATCCAGTGACCAAGCCACAAACCTCTGCACCTTTCTGTTGAGCCGAGACACCAACAGATCCACCTCTGGGATGCCCCACTGGAGACACAATTTATGAAACACCTCTGGATGAAAGGACCACTCCCCTTGGTCCAACGCCTGCTGACTGAGGTAATTCGCCTGCCAGTTTTCCACCCCAGAAATGTGGAGAAATATGGTGGAGAGGACTGGAACTAACTGTTCTGCCCACCTTAGAAAGCCGGCTACCTCCAGAGCCGCCAGGACACTTTTTGTGCCCCCTTGGTGATAGACATAAGCCACAGCCATGGCATCATCTGATTAAATGCGCACTGGAGATGCCTGAAGACGATCCGTCCAACGTTTTTCCAATCTTCTATTGTCCAATTTTGGTGAGCCTTTGCGAATTGTAGCCTCAGTTTCCTGTTCTTAGCTGACAGCAGTGGCACCCGAAGTGGTCTTCGTTGTGTTGTGTGTTCAGAGATGGTATTCTGCATACCCTGGTTGTAACGACTGGCTATTTGCGTTACTGTTGCCTTTTTATCATCTCGTCTCCCCATTCTCCTCTGACCTCTGACATCAATAAGGCATTTTCGTTCACACAACTGCTGCTCACTGGATATTTTCTCTTTCTCTAACCATTCTGTGTAAAGCCTAGAGAGGGTTGAGCGTGAAAATCCCAGGAGATTAGCAATTTTTTAAATACTCAGACCAGCCCGTTTGGCACCAACAATCATGCATCATCCAAAGTCACTTAAATCCCCTTTCCTTCCCATTCTGATGCTTGGTTTGAACTTCAGCAAGCCGCCTTTACCATGTATAGATGCCTAAATGCTTTGATTTGCTGCCATGTGATTGGCTGATTAGCAATTTGTGTTACCAAGCAATTGAACAGATGTACCTAATAAAGTGGCCGGTGAGTGTATATTTACTGCTTTAGCTGCCAAAGGATTTGTAAGTTTAGTCATTCTTGTGATACCCATGCTGGTCACGCTGCTGCTTCTACGATTAACATCACTGCTTCCCAAGTTAGCGCCCTGTTCAATGAACAGAGGAGATGATGCTGATTCACTATCCAATGAGAAGACATAAGCTAAATTACTGAACCATGAAACTTAATCAGCTGCCACAAAGGTCATGGGAACCTGTGGGACACAGAAACGGCTGCAGCATTGTGCTAAATTTTACAACTGACATCAACCTGTAGAGCAGGTCACTTTCATTTACATTTCCTGTGAAGAGCCCCATCTATCATGGAACAGTAATGAACTTTCCATCCTGTGGTTGTGCTCAATCAAGAATTGGCAGTGCAGCATATCTTTAAAGTGGAACTTCACTGTCCCAATCAACATTGATTATTTTTAATCCTCATGCTGCTAACATTAGTAAAAATTAGGAAAATATATCATATTTACTAGTTTTAAACTTTTTTTTTTACATTTCTTCAGGTACTTTATGGTTTCTTGTCTAGGCATATGATGTCATACATCCCAGGAGTTTTTAGGAGGGTCAACAATTGGGCTACTTTTTTAGTAACTCAGGAGTCTATAGGAGGGGAGGAGAGAAGGAGGGTTTTTTCAGCCAAACACACTCTCCGCTATGCATGATGAGCTAAAGGCAGATGGATTCCAGGAAGTAGATGCTACATGAATCATTTGCCCTTACTCAAAATGAAAATAAAATGCTATGGGGTTATTTTTCTAAGCAAAATAAAGCATGGAGACATGGATGGATGGAGGAGTTTGCATTCAATATTAAAAAGTAATTCGTGTTTTTGGTTTGTGGTTCTGAAATGCAGTTAATATACACTTTAAAGAGAAGGCTGAAATCTATGCTCTACCCAACAACCATCCTATTACAACAAAATGAAAGAACCTGTTCACAGTCCACCCAAAAGTAATACTTAAGTTATACGTAGAACTTGGTGGGCCAAGTCAACCCCTGGATTCTTATACTTCTTGGACACCAACACTGAGGCTGAAATGTATGATCTACCCAACAACCATTTATCCGCAACAAAATGAAAGGACCAGTCCACAGTTCACCCAAAAGTGATACTTAAGTTATATGTAGAGCTTGGTGAGCCAAGTCAACCCCCGAATTCTTATAATTCTTGGACACCAACACTGAGATAGAAATGTATGGTCTACCCAACAACCATTCATCTGCCACAAAATGAAAGTCCCAGTCCACAGTCCACCTAAAAGTAATCCTTAAGGTATACTGTAGGTAGAGCTTGGTGGGCCAAGTCAACCCCTGGATTCCAACTAAAACTGGGATCTCCCTGCCATATTTCCCCCAACTATGTTCCCATCTACCTGAGAGATTTGGGTGTTTGAGCCCGCCTTTAAGAATTCTAGCATCTCCTGTTGCATTCCGTATTAAATTTTACAAAATTCCAACAGGGAGAGTGGGAGCTCTCATATAGGTCACTACAGGTGTGCAGGCCTTTAAATTCAAACATAGAAGATTTTACCCATAAACTAGTAGCTTAGATATCCTTCATCTATCAAGAAAAGAAGTATCAGTCATGGGGGACTGAAACTTTAATTGCTTTGGAGGCGGTTCTCGAAAAAATAATAATAGTACCTAAATCTAAAAGTAATTGCAAAAATATATTTCTGTATTTGAGCTAACCCTTTTCTTTAGGATTTTTATGTGGTTTTACAGAAATGTTGGTAACTTCATAATAAGGCACTGCTGACTTTCAAAAATCAAATTAATAAAAATAAGTCCATGAACCATGCAGTGGTTATTTTAGAAAAATGGCATCTTTGCTTTGTGGTTAGGAAGTATAATGAGAGGTTTAGGACTATAAACGAATCTGAGACTAAAATAGAAGAGCAGGGGATATTACCAACCAGCATTTGCCTATCACAAAGCTGAGGGCTGCAGAGATTATAACATCTCTTCTAGGTGTTTTCCTACTCAGTCCTGCTCTGTCTGTGATAAAAAAAGTAACACTATCTTATTTGCTCCTTTTAAGCCTGTTAAATATACCATTTAAAAGTATTTTGTAATCTCTGTTCGGAAGCACGAAAAATTACCTGTCGATCCTATCTAAAATACAGAGTGGCCCTGTGTCCTGTGAACTTCCTGTGTTATCTCAAGGAGTATATTTAGCCCTCCTAGTTCTTATACTGGACTACAGGATAATTACTCTATATTACATGTGTTAAACACAGGGCCCCGCGGATCAAATTCGGCCCCCCAGACCATTTCATGTGGCCTTCGCACCTCTCCTGCAGGTACGACACCCCCCCCTCCCCTGCCCCACCTTATCTCAGCAGAGCGGATGGCAGAACTCTGGCATACGTCCCCATCTCAGTAGTCAGGAGCAGAGGAGGATAGAACTCAGATCCTGCACTTATCTGCAGTGCTGTATTTTGGCCTAGGCCGACAAGGCCCAGGCCTAGGGCAGCACTTTGCAGGGGGGGGGGGGGGCAGCAAAATAGCCAACCCTCGCCTCCACCTGAGACACTATTGGCCACTGGTTGCTAGAGCTACCTGGCATCTAACAACCAGTGACATGCCCCCCTTTCTCTCTCCCCCTTGGCCCTGCCCCCCTTTCTCTCTCTCACCCCCACCTCGCTCTCTCACCCCCTCTCTCTCATCCCCCCATTCTCTCTCATCCCCCCCTCTCTCTCACTCAACCCCCCCCTCTCTCTCCTCCTGCCTCTCTCTCATCCCCCCTCTCTCTCACACTCACCCCCCTCTCTCTCTCTCTCTCTCTCATCCCCCCACTCTCTCTCTCTCTACCCCCTCTCTCTCCTCCCCCCTCTTCTCTCACCCCCCCCCCTCTTGCCCACCACCTCCCCTCTCTCGCCCACCACCTCCTCTCTCTCTAGCCGACCACCTCTCTCCCTCTCTTTCTCCTACCCCCCTTTTCTCTCTCTCTGTCTCTCTCTCTTTTCCCCTCACCGTCCCTTACCCTTACTTGAAATCTCAGGGGTTCTTGCTGGGAGGGAATCACATTCGTTAAACAGGAAGGGGTGGGAAAATTTACATAGGAGAGGGAAAGGGGGCGCCCAATTTTAGTCTTGCCTAGGGCAGCACAAAATTTTACATAGGAGGGGGAAAGGGGGCGCCCAATTTTAGTCTTGCCTAGGGCAGCACAAAACCAAAATACACCACTGCTTATCTGTGCAGCCACCTCATCTCAGCCTTCTCTGGTCTCAGCATTCAGCAGATTTCAGCAGCTGACTCCAGCCCTCCTCCAGACCCTGAACTTTCTGCTTCCCAGCTCCACCCTAGCTTCTTCATGGCAGCAGCACAAGGTGGGGGTGCACTGTGATGTTAATGAGGGAGGGGCATTCTTGACTACCGATGGTTTGTATAGTCTTAAAAGAAACAACCGGCCCTTTCAGAGCAACCACAATCTCTATGTGGCCCATGATGAAATTTAGTTTGATGCCCCTGCTTTATATATTGTGGAGATGAGGAGAGTGGGAGTCATCCGGTAGTTTAGCAAAAGACAACTGGGCAGGGCTGACCCCAATTCTTGCAGCTTCAGTCCCCAATATGCTGTGTGTCATCAGCCCACAACAGGAAATTAGAAGTGCATTTCTGTCAGATCAGCAAATTTTATTCTCTACTTGCAAGTTGCAAGGGATAAAACAGGAAATGTGCATGTATTGCAGAGACATACTAAATATGTTGTTTCTGATTTTACATCAACAATTTATAGTACAGCTAAACTCTCCTTAAAATGTTTTTACTGAAACTTTGTATCACTATAAATTGTATTGCTTATAATATTTTAAATAGATTTTCCAACTTGCTTTCCGAGATTCTGTGCACATCATGTGTTTAGCTTATCTTATGACCACAATGCTGATACATATCTCTTCTTATTGCCGCCAGGTTATCTTGGAACTTAGGAGCTAGTATGTGCTGGTGCGCTGTGTATCAGCTTGTAGTCCACAGCAGGAACGTGCATTCTAGGCTAACAATGCTGCGCCTGCTTAAGGATCCATTTAGGGCAGTGATGGCGAATCTTGGCACCGCAGACGTTTTGGAACTATATTTCCCATGATGCTCAACTACATTGCACAGTGCATGAGCGTCACAGGAAATGTAGTTCCAAAACATCTGGGGTGCCAAGGTTCGCCATCACTGCCTTAGGGAATGTTGTTACCTGATGGCAAAAAGCTTCTGAGGATTCTATTACTGGCAGGATCACCAGGTACATAGTATGCCAGATTCACTCCTATGCATTTTCCTGTGTTTTTTTTACTGCTTTGAGCAGGTGAATTGTCATGCATCGATGTGGTGGATTGTTGCATTGCACAGATGTAAACTAGAGCAAATAAAAACAATAGAAAACTTCAGCACAAGCACTATTGTGTGGTAAAACTCAAATGTGAATGGACCCTAACACAAAAGCGCATGATGATTTGTAGGTTTAAATACACTTGTGGGTAAATAGCTTTTAATTACCCTATTCAACATTAGCATACCAAGCCTACATAAAAGGAGGCCATATACCGGTACTTCTTTTGATGCATGCATAGCTAGATGTGATGGGCTGCTGGGAATACATTTGAAGTACAGTTGCTTCTAAAGTATATGCAACTTCTCACCCATGCCAAAACTTTCTTCAAGCTTTACACAGAATGGCCAGAATCTTACACTAAATGATTCTGGAGAGCTGTAATGGAAAGTATGGTCAAAGGTGGAGTTCTCCATACATTTAAAAAGAAGGCAAGCTCCAAAGTGACAGCTCAAATAATTGCATTTTCCCCAATGCACGATAATTTACATAGTAAATTTGCTGAAGCCCAATTTCTGTTCCTGGAAATAATAGGCTGATGCTCAAACCGCTGTCAATTATGGATGATGGTGGCAGAAGAGCAAAATGATGCAGAGGATAAAATCTACAACAGGAATAATAATAAAAAAAATTTCACTTAGAACATTGTTTGTGCAACATATGCAGAGGAGACCACACAGATCTTGGAAAACCTTCCCTGTTTGACGCAAAAAAAATGGTCACATGCAATAAGTCAAACTGGATATTTTTAACGGATGTTTAATTTACTTCTGCTTAGATGTTCAGAGGTCATTTGAAACTGCATGATATAGTTGTATAAACACAGGCATTGTGTGATTGGACAAAGGGTGTAGAGCCATCATGGTCTCCCTTTGTCCAGTCACAGACTGCCTTGTGTTGGATGTTTTGGAATGGTGAAGCTGCATAGTAAAGTGACCCATTGTGATCGCTGTGTTCCATCCCCAACTGTCATTTTTACCAGCGGAACTTCAGCAGCCACCAGTGGGGCACACAAAAATGTTTTCCCATACTTCAGCTTTAAATGTATTTTTAAACAACACTAGTGCAAGTACATGTCTTGCTATTAAGACTTCAAAAATCTCTTGCATACCTGAGAGAGGGCCGAGCAAGACTAAAAGTCAATCGTGCTGAGTGCTCGTCGGTGTAGTTCTGCTCCTCCATAGTCCAATCACAGGCTGGGGTGTGTTCTTGACCAAGTTCTGCCACTACTGCAGTGGAAATCGAGGATCTGTCTATGCTGGCTGACAGTAAATCGCAAGACTGGTTGCATGTACTTATAAATTCTTTGGCAGGTAAACCAGTTGCTATAAATTTAGTTCAACGTTGTATTTAGCTACTTGCCTCAAGGGTTACTTAAAGTGGTAGTAAAGCCCAATTCTTTACTTGTACCTACTCCTAAGCCTAAAATAGGGCTGACCTGTAGATACAGTACAGACTGTATCTTCCTCGCTGCACTTACCTTCCTGGATGTTGAACGGTCACTACCCACACAGCCAGTGTAGCGGCTCAGGTCTTTAAAATCCCTGCTGTTCTTCCCCTTCTTTCCTTAGGGCTTGCGAGATGGGTCAAAGGGATTCTGATTGGTCAAAGCGATCACATACCAGAGATGTCCAATCAGAATCATTCTGATCCATCCTGAATGACTCATAGAAAGAAGGAGAAGAGCGGGAATTTTAAATCCTAGAAATGCTACACCCGCTGCGTGGGCAATGACAGCTCATCAACCAGGAGGGTAAGTGCAACAAGGACCAGGGGGTGGGGAGTGTGTAGGCTGTTAGTTTACCTTTTTAATTTTTTGTATAAAACACTTTAATGTTAAAGTGGTTGTAAAGCCACAGATCCCAATTCCTGCCAGACCCTCTATAATAATAAAATATACTACACAGTGTCTGTTTTCCTTCGAAATTTGGCAGCTAAATACCTTTTTTGAAATCGTCGATGTGCAGTCATGTGACCACCCTCCACTCTTCTCCCCCAATCTAAGTACTACCGTGGGAGGGGCTGAGATTTTCCCTCTGGCATCATCCCGGCAGTCACGTGACTGCACATCGGGGATGTGAAAAAGGTATTTAGCTGCCCAATTTAAAAAAAAAAAAAACACCAACACTGTGTAGTATATTTTATTATTACAGAGCAGCTGGCAGTAATTGGGATTAGTAACTTTACTGCCGCACGGAATAGCGGCAGGAGGGGAGGGTCGGGATATTTATTATCAGCTCACACACTAGGAAGTGACAGGAAGAGAGGGAGGGGGAGAGCAGCTGAATAATGGAGGCAAGTAAACTGACCACAATATCATGGATTAGCAGCCATGATTACTGTGGTCAACACACTAAGGGGGACACAGGAACAGGCAGGATCAACCAGAATTTTACAGCATACAAAGGGACAAATTACACTGCAAAAGCACTATGTCGTTTTACATGCTTAAGGGTCCTTTCGCACGAATGATCCGATCAGATCTACCGGTCAGTTTTTTAGGCGGATCTGATCGGATCCTCCATGCATCCCTATGGGGCAGCGGATGTCAGCGAAGACATGTCCGCTGACACCCGCTGACATACGCATCCGATCCTGTCCGTGAAATCCAGATGGATTGAAACCCTATTTTCCATCCGTCCAGGGGATCAGATCGGATGGGATCGGATGAGAGCGGACAGGCGGTCCGCTCTCATCCAATTCCCCATAGGGAGCAGCGGGGCTCTGACACCTCCCTCTCCGCACACAGAGCGGAGAGGGAGCTGTCACCTGCCTGCTCAGCGGGGATTAGTGTATCGATCCCCCGCTGAGCAGCACGGAGTCCGCCGACAGAGCGGACCGTGTGAAAGGAGCCTTAAAGTAACAGGTTCTTCTTTTTTTTTGTTCAGGGTTACAACCTCTTTCACATGCAACATACTGTGTATTAGCACTGACAACAGATCGGTTAAGTCTCAATGGGACCAAAAGCATGAGAACAACAAAACGTAAAGCTTGTTGTACTGTTTGTACCTACTAAAAATATACCAGTGTCCCTTTATTAAATATACTATGCAATATTCACTTAAAGAAAAAATAAATAATTATGATCTATGGCTATGCAATGGGCTACTGAATTTGGGTGCGTTAAACACAGCAAGTCATTTCACTGGGAATCCTGAGAACTGATAAGACTGCAGAGGTAAAATGGCTGCCTCTTCTTACAAATACACTTGTACTGACCTCCACTAGTCTCTTGTCAGATTCCAGTTTGTACAGTTGGTCTTCGATGTCTTGTTCCCGCTCCTCTAGGCGGTCCTGTTGTTTCATAAGCATTTTCTAAAAGACAAAAAGAACATAGATTTAGTAAAGAACGAGGCAAACAATTCACCAAATACTAACTATTCTTGTTGTGACTATGAATACACTCAACCAGATCTGCTTTTATTACATAAATACTATTAGCTGTCTGAACGTGTAATTTACTCATAATATATTTTTTGTGGCTTACATGTCACCAACCCAACCACATTAATCAGAATCTATAAGCCAGCAATAAAACCCAATACACCACCAACCGACTCTTGACTCCTTGTCCCCCGAATAACAGAACTGTATATACGTGGGGAGAAGGTGTGAAATAAAATGATTATGATATGGTTACTAAAACTGATACTAGTCATCACATGAAAAGGACAGCTTTTCACCCAACATTACTGTAAAGTATTAAACTAACTGCAGGAGGACGGAAAATATTTCACACCAGTAGCTGTTCCTATAACAAAAGCCCACCATATAATATCAAGGCTGGTTTTACCATCAGGCACAGTAGGCTAGACATTTTTTTACCATCATCTGCAGAAATACATTTTTTTCATATAAGCTTCTTTATAGATTCTCACAAAATGCATCTGGGTTAGGAAAAAGAAAACAAGAGAATATTCAAGTATAAAAGATGATAGTATCAGAGGGGAGCTGCATCAAGCAGACCCTCCAGGGATGGAAATCTGGCTGGAAAGATCTACTACTACAATAGCAATATAGTTGTAGCTAAAATCCTTCAATCCAAGTGTAAAATGGGAAGCCCAATTATATTTCTTTTTAATTAAAAGAAACCTTTCCAGAAATAATTGTGGGGCCTGCCATTGCTGATAAATTACGATAACTGCCTAGCTGTCAGGCTGTCCCATATGCTTTAATAGTCTGAGCCACTAAAGCTGGCCATACAGTTACCAACAGACTTCCTCTATCCGTGTGAGCAAGCCAGGAGTGGTGAAACGCGTCAAGGAAGGTTGGTTTTTGGGTGAAGACAGTCACTTTGCTGACAATTAATAAACACAACAAAAGGAGCTAAGTTTGGAGTGTGGCTGATATTTTTTCCTCTTTCATGGATAAAATGTAATCTGTTTCTTGCTTAAGTGGCTAAAAATGATCTGTAGAAGGCACAGCTGGCACCACCCGACTCACCAAACTTTAATCGGAGGATGGATTTTGTTGGCCAAGCAGTGACGGCAGCTAATCAGATGTTCTGAAAGCCGGAACCAGCAGCAGGCGGGATTCCTCCATCCATGTTGTTTAGTGTGGATGGAGGAATCTGATAGATTTCCTTCATTTAGATCACAGGCTGAACAAAAGGAATCTATGAGTGTATATCCAGCTTTACCTGAACAAGTTTTCAGATAAGTAGTCTATCTAAGGAAATACTGATTTTAAAACAAATTTGTGTTCTGCTCATTCATGGCAAATCAACAGGTTTGCTTTGGCCCTCTTCCCAAACATACTCTATGCTCACCATTCACTCAAATCCCTGTAGCTCCGTTTAACATCAGCAGCTGAAGGATATACTCAGTACTTCCAGGTATGGAAGAGCATGTGACACAGCTGAGTAAATGATTCTTGTAAAATAGGAAGTCCACAGCTCTGTGTACAGCTGGCCATACACACATCAACTAACTCTTGTTCAGCCCTGTGGGAGCGAACTTTGGCCAATTTAGCAGGAATCTGTCAAAATTTGAGCAGTGTATGGCCAGTTTAAGTCACGACTTTGGCAAATAATAGGCGTTTACTGCCAGCAGCTGAATGCAGTGGAAGAAAGACAAATATGTACTGCCAGGGAAGGGCTATATTAGAGAGAAGCCATTACAGTACTTTAAACTGCATGGGCAAATGGTCCATTTTTGAGATGTTCTCCTTGAAGTCTCGCAGTTTTATTGTTCACAGAAAGAGCTGATGTTTGACATGTGAAATGACACAGGGGTTATGTTGCGTGGTCACTTCTAATGCAGGTACTACTTACTAGGGTGTTAACAAATGTGACTATTTCAAACATGTATAGAGTGTGCATTACTAAACAGGAGGGGACCCAACCTTCATTACCTTGTGAGCCATATTCATACAATAAATAGTATTGAGCCATGCAAACAGATAAAGCACACAAAGAATACAACTAGTATTTACACTGTTTGTATGTTCATTTTTTGCCAGTTCCGCTTTCCAGAGAAGAGCTAAGGCTGGAAAGCAGATCTGCTGATATGGAAATTTCTAGCCCATTCCCAATCAGGATTCACTGTAATGGAGAGGATACGGCGTCTGCACTGTTGATTAGGTGTTTGATCTGACAATCGAACATCTTCCTTTTCAAATAGCATATGTTCCAGTCAAGGGCGTATCTTTTAGCCACAGATCATGTAACTGCTCTGGGGCCCAGTAGTAAAGGGGACCACTAATGTTTATTAGACTTCTTTAAAAGCACTTGCTATGCTGTGGTTAGTTATTGTTTATAGTAGATGTAATCTCCAATTAGATGACATTTAGGCCCCTTTCACACATGCGAACCATTCAGATTCACCTGTCCATTTTTTAGGTGGATCTGAACAGATGCCCCATGCATCTCTATGGGGCATCGGATGTCCAATCGGATCCGATCCGCCAAATCTGGACTGATGGAAACCCTATTCTCCATCCGTCCAGCGGATCGGATTGGATGGGATCGGATGAGAACGGACAGACGGTCCGTTCTCATCCGATTCCCCCATAGAGAACAGCGGGGACCTGACAGCTCTGTCTCCGCACACAGCGCAGAGACAGAGCTGCCATCCGCCTGCTCAGCGGGGGATCGACGGATCAATCCCCCGCTGAAAAAAAACGTTGACGGACTCCCTTGTGTGAAAGGCCTTAGTGTGTTAAAACATTGTGTATCAAAAACATAAGTCATGGTTGTTTCTTCAAGCCTCTAGCCTCTTTGCAGCTACTTCCTTCCAGCCAGGCATCCTGATAGTGACAACCAGTGGAACAACCCTGTGTAATCTGGGTATGTATGGCTGTTTATAGTACCCATTAGAAGTACGTGTAACGGGGTGACAATGCTAGACAGCAATTGAGAGGCAGCGACAGAGTGCTATTATCACCCTAGAACAGGAGGTGCCTGAGCAAGGACCTCCATGGTAGGATTAGCCAGTATCATTGTTTTATGAAAGATTCATATTCAGGATGATATGAATATTTATTGATTGTGTTTACATCTACTTTAAAGAAGACCTATCATTATAGATGTACATGTAGTATTTTGTCCCATGTTGCTAAGTACATTCTGACCCTAGTTATGGAGTCTGACGTGCCCCCCTCCCCTCCTACCATGAATGATTCAAGGTGATGGCTGATTCATAAAGTCCAGCTTGGGCTGTGAGTTCTTTACCAAGACAAGCAACGGCAAGAGGAATGCAGATGGAGCAGGGATGTATCAGACGGCAAGAGGAATGCAGATGGAGGAGGGATGTATCAGACGGCAAGAGGAATGCAGATGGAGGAGGGATGTATCAGACAGCAAGAGGAATGCAGATGGAGGAGGGATGTATCAGCCTCCACATTCCTCGTGCCGCTGTTTGTGGAAAGTGCTTTCAGCCGGGACAAGCTGCATATTTTGAATCAGAAGTCTCTTTCACAGCTGTTGTCAGACAACTGTAGCAGAAGGGATAGGGGGGCAGGTTGGACCTCATAACTAGAGTTTGAAAGCACAGGGAAACATGCAAAAAAGTACATGCACATTGTCCCACAGGGGACAGAACTGTAACAAAATATTACAATGGTAGATCTTCTTTAAGAACAGGTTTCACTAGTGGTAATGCATAGAAGAATGTTGGAGAGCATGGGGCCAATAATGTTTGTACTATGAGAAATGATCATGTATAATAATGACAACCATAGGGAAACACACACTTCCGGTCACGCTCATTTTATGGACACTGTAGAATGCTTATGTGACTGGAGCAGCACGTTAACTGAACGTGACATGTGCAAGCAAATATAGTCTGAAAATACTGAACCCAAAGCACATGTAACAGCACTCAATACAATTACTAAGCCTAATTCCAGTTAAGCACTGCCACAAAGAACTTTTTCCAAGTGAATCACGACATATAAGTGGGCGTAGTCTAGGTGCACACAAAGACATTCCCCGCAGAATGAATAGCTGACATTCTGCTCTCTAATAGGTTTAAAATATTCAACCAAGCTTCCCAGAATAGAATTTCTTGTAATTAAATCATTTATTGAGTCTACAACTCACGTATTCAGTCACACGGATATTATGATAAAAAAAAAATGCCCTAAAAAACTGGCAGTTGTGGGAAAGGCACCACTCCCACCCCCTCCAAAAAACATATATATTCCAAAGAAATTGGGGGAAGGAGTTTGATTTTGCATGAGTTGTTTTAAATCAATTTAGTGTCAAACATTCGGATCTGTTTGTCATAAAAGAACCTGGTATGTATTGGAATATAAATAAATTTTTTGTGAGAACAATATATTCTAATACCAACAACACGTTTTGTAGCACAATCTCACCACTTCTTCAGGAAAGGTGCACAAAAGCCCCGTGGTCAGCTGTAGAATGTTATTGACTAGGAGCTCAATTTGGACACTGATGTCACCCCATAACAGGAAGTGCCTAAAAAAGGACTTTCATGGCAGGATCATCTGGCATTACTTGGTACAAGACCTGAACTTCTATAATGGCATGTTAAAGCCTCATCATCATCAAGAGACAGTCGGCTCCTGATAATGAAGTAAACAAAGATGGCAGCACAGGATGAAGCAGAAGAGTAGCGGGGTGAAAAGGTTAAACGCAGGATTCGATGGACTTTTTTCTGGATAAAACCAACAGAGGTAAGCAGCATATTGTTGGTTCATTTAATGGGATTTTATTTATTATTTATTGTTATTTAGAGTAACAAGAATATTCTAATGATGAGGTTAATTATTGGAGTGCACAGCAGAGCTTGCTATATGACACAAGACCATAGAGACCATAGATGTGAACACCCATGCGATCTGATTCTGGTGCGGACCAAAAAAGGGTCATGTGCCACTTTGGTCTAAATGCGATGCAAATTCAGCCATACAATCTGTATGGCTGAATTCGTAACTCACAGACATCACATGTGATTTGCAGGGCAGTGCCCTCCGAATCACATGAAATGTCTAAAATTGCATATATGTGAACCGGCACAAAATCTTATATAAGCGTCAACATATTAACATTTTTAAGTCTTCAGCTTTCTTTATAGGAATACCGAGTGATCCTGCCATAAAGATCCTAGTTCAAGCACTTTGAGTTATAGGTGACAAAGCTTTGTTTCCCAACTGTGCTTCTGTGTTTGTCACCCTGTCACATGGACAGGGTCACCCCTGTAATAAAAATCCTACTGATTAGCGTTTGTATTTTTTTTAGGTTTATTTCCACTTTAAGATTGCTTTGTATGGATCACAACCACCCTGAATCCTTGGAAGGATCCTCAAACATCACAACCTCAACCCCCCGCAGTGCAATCAAATCCCATTCGCTAACATGTAAAATATTCCCTTTTGTACTACTACCAAGGAACAGGCCTTTCACTAAGCCACACGAGACTGCATTGTCCTGCACACTGTGAATTCAGACACCCATTACAATCTTTCGCTTTGGCGCAGGGCATGGATTTAGTATAAGCTTGTGACATTGCTCGACATCTTTATTTTCATTAGCTTCCATTTTATTTGGCTTAGAGTGTGGCTGGTATAAAAATAAAACGCAGGCCTCAGTCATGGTTCAGGATCAGCTCTGGCTCCAGCCAAGGCCTGTCACGGCCCTGTGCCCACAGCAGATTCTAAGGAGATCTGCATGGTGATAATCTCTATCGGTGCTCCTGGCATCACCGGATGTCACTGGCTTGGAGGCACAGCGACTGCTGACTGAAATAAACTGGGGAGGGGAAGATTTAAAAAAAAATGCATGTCAACAAATACAAATTTTTAGCAGATTATTAGCAACAGTAAATTATTCCAGCTCCGGGAAAAGCTTTGCTGATGGAAAGAGCAGCTGAGATTCTGGCACTCAGGCAAATGTCTTCATAAAACTTAATTTAGACCTGTTTTAATTTTTAACCCCACAAGGCATACGCTTGTGATGTGAAATAACCAATAGAAGCAAATTAGTTTTTTACAGCTTAAAATGGCTGGCACCAAGTCTAAAGGAATTAAAGGAAAACTCCCTTTTAGATAGGAATTGTGAGATTGCCAAATCAGAGATTTAAAAAAAATAATTTAATGTTATTAACAGTGACCATTCCTTCCAAATTTGTAGCTTCAATCAATGTCTTAAACTGAACTTTTTTTTTCAAATGCTGTCTTGCAAAATATGGCAACCCAGAAGCATTGTGTACACAACAGAAATCATATATTCTACTGGTGTGGTTGATTCACTGCTTCACTCTAGAAGTCTGTACAGAGCTCAAAGTCAAATTGAAGGCATCTCTTGCAATGCAATTTTTTTTTTTTTAATACTAAGACAAATGCATAGGAAAATGAATACTGGGTCTTTTTTTTCAATAATGCTGAGACTATTTGGACGTTGATAATGAATGCAGACCCCCCACCCCTATTTAGAAGCTAGTCTAGGAAAGTTCATGTTAAGGCTTACATCCTCTTTTAAGACTATTAGCAGCTAGCAAAAAAGTTTTTTAAAATCCTTATATAGCGCATAATTTATCTAAAGAAGATTATATTATTCCACAGCATCCAATTAAAAATTGTGTTTTTTTTTTTCTCTTTTACCTGGATAAAATGTGAAATGTGATTGGATGCACATGATGCCCCCAGTTCAAACATCTCTGGCAATTATTGGACAGATATCTGGCTATGCTGGGGTTATGCTGGGGTTCCCTAGTGGGCAAAGAGCTCAATATTACAACTTTGATTGTTTTCACAAAGATATTCCCTTATATGACCTTCTTTAGTCAAAAGAGGTAAAACAAATACCAATTACCTGATCTATATTGTTTATTCAAGATAGATCCTAGTATTTGGAAATCTCTGTACATTTTTTTTCCATAAATGATCATGTAGATACTGAAATGACCAATGCTGGAGGTCATTTCTGAAGAGCAAATGTCAAAATTCTCACCTGGCTCAACTCTATAACAATCTTTGTATGGACACCCACTGCTTGGAACTATACTTAGTATAGTTCATTATGGGCTGCGTGTAGGAGGGGAAATACCAATTGCACATCTCATTGACATATGAGACATGCCCCTGTCATATCATAACTAGAACAAGTCATGTGTGTCTCGTGCTACAGAAGGAAAGAAGATCCTATGCAGTTAAAGTGTACCTGTTATTCATACCCTACAGAGCTTGCCATTCAGTCCGGCCAATTTATTTAGAGAAATAAAAGGAAAATGTTGCTTTTCTTGATACAAAGTGTTTATATGTGCCTGACATCTTTACCTGGGGCACACGTTCCCCACCCCTGGCCTCTGTCCCAGCGGGGAAATGCTGGCTGGGGATTAGCGCTACAAGTGAACCATAAGCAGGATGTCAAGCATCTCTTCAGCAGTACAATTACAATACAAAATACAATTTTTCACCATTTTTAAAATACAATCATTTGAGAGAAAAGGACCCCCATTGAGGTTACAATAAGGCTCTAAGAATGGCATTCTGGGAGGTGGTCACGTGCTTCCCGTAACAGAGAAGTGCCATGTGTTTGTTTTTAGTGGTGTGTGGTAGGAGCACACATAGGCAGTGGTGTATTTAGGTTTTGTGCTGCCCTAAGCCTGACTAAGTTTGTGCACCCCTTAATTTAAATATGACCCACCCCTTCCTGTAAAGGCCACACCCCTTCCTGTACACCACAGACCACAACCACAGTCTATCTATGCCCATCAGCATAGCCTTATCAGTTCCCATAAGTTCAGCCTCATCAGTGCCCATCAGTGCCACCTATTACTGCCCATCAGTTCAGCCTCATCAGTGCAGCATATCAGTATAGCCTCATCATTGGCCATCAGTACAGCCCCATCAGTGGCCATCAGTGCCCATTAGTGCAGCCTATCATACCGACAGGTAGCAGCGTGACTGCTTTATGGGGGTGCCAGACTGATTTGCCTCCTGGACCCTGCCCTCTGGCCCAATTCACCCCATAATAGTGGCACTAAACTAAAAGTGTAGCGCAAGCCGGCAGGGACCCTTTTCGTGCGGGAGCCAGGAGGAGGCTGGTTTTTTCATGTGGTGTGCAGCTTTTTTGCTGCCCCCCCTGCAAAGTGCTGCCCTAGGCCTGGGCCTTGTCGGCCTAGGCCAAGATACAGCACTGCACATAGGTGAACAAAGGTAGGCTGGGGGTGGGAAAGTAAGAACACCTGAATGGACAAACTGACAAATACTGCTTATGCAAGTCATACAGCCTGGTATAGGTATAGCAGACAGCCCCCTTAGACTTATGGGACCTAATGCACAAGGCCAGTGTTTCACAAAGTTGCCCTCCTATTACCATAAACTGCATATTGCAGATATTTTTACATAAGCACATATGTCCTAGCAATGAAATTTTTTGTTAACAAAAAACACACTTTTTAGTTTTTGGAACATAAAGGTGATCAGTAGATTAAAGTGATTGTAAAGTGTTTTTTTTTTTTTAATACAAAAAATGTTATACTTACCTCCTGTGTGCAGTTGGTTTTTGCACAGAGCAGCCTGGATCCTCCTCTTCTCTAGTCCCTCATAGCTCCTCCTATTGAGTGCCCCCATAGCAAGCAGCTTGCTATGGGGGCACCTGAGCCGAGCTGCTGCTCTGTGTGTCCATGATTAAGACATGGAGGTGCTTTTCCGCCCCGCCTCTCTCGCTCCTGATTGGCTTTGATTGACAGCAGCGGGAACCAATGGCGCCGCTGCTGTGTCTCAGCCAATCAGGAGGGAAAGACTTGTGGACATCACTGGATATAGATGGGTCTCAGGTAAGTATTAGGGGGTGCTGAGGGGGCTGCTACACACAGAAGGCTTTTTATCCTAATGCATAGAATGCATTAAGATAAAAAGCCTTCTGCCTTTACAACTCCTTTAAAGTCTCATGCACATTGAGGCTTATGAGCTTAGAAAGTGCTCAAATGTTACCAGCATATGTGTTTAAAGGGCCCATGTACAGGAGCATTAGCGTTTACACGAGTACAGTCATTCACTTGTAAGGCCAGCTGTACATGCCACTGGCAGCTCCCCCGGCATGAGAAACAGTGAGGAAGATTACGCTTGAGCACTATTAAGCCCTAGACATATGCCGGTTTTCGGTAATTCGATATATCGCGGTATTGCATAGCCACGGTATTGTTATTGTGGCATTTTTAAAATACCGAGTTTATCTGCTCCTCAGTCTGACTTGTGAATTGATACATTTCAGTGAGCTGGATGACTCATTCACTCACACAGCTCTCCCAGTAACTATAAACAAAAATGTTTACATTGTATCTTTTCCTTCCCTCTGCCAGGGAGAAAGGAAGTTTAACCTCTTAAAGACTGGATCTTTCTCTGTCACTTGTTGCTTGCAAGTTAAAATCAGTTTTTTTTTTGCTAGAAAAGTACTTAGAACCCCAAACATTTTATATATATTTTTTAGCAGAGACCCTACAGAAAAAAAATGGCGATTGTTGTAATATTTTATGTCACACTGTATTTGTGCAGCAGTCTTTCAAACGCAATTAATAGACTTTAATGAATAAAAAAAAAAAAAACGTAACAGTAAAGTTATCCCAATTTTTTTTTTTTGTTACACAGAGAATCGTGAGAGAATCGTGATCTTTATTCCAAGCTAAAAAATCGTGATTCTCATTTTGGCCAGAATCGTGCAGCTCTAATATATATATATATATATACACATACACACACACACACACGCATATCAGCCCACATTACATTATTATATAGCCATCAAGCAGTGTCTGGCCTACCTGGTGATGACTGGTCCTGGCGCTCTGATCCGATGGCCTGGTCTTTAAAGGGGCAAATCCTTGCGATCCAGAAGTGGTTAAACCTGCAGGAGGACCGGTGTTTTTATCTATTAATGACTTTACTATTGCTTTAGGCCTGGTTCACATGTATGCGGGTTGGTGGTTCACATGTATGCGGGTTGGTGGTTCACATGTATGCGGGTTGGCGGCCCACATTTGCACAGGCATAGCAGCCCATTGATTTGAACGGGCTGCTATGCCCTCATTTTCCGCAGAAAAAAGGTGCATGCAGCATTTTTTTAAAATTCAGTGGCCTTGAAATCCATCCTGCTTTTGCACCATGCGACTAACCTGCAGTTCCTGCTCTGGCAAGCTTTCTGCATTTTTTGTATACATGGGCACGGCATTTAAAAACAGTTTGCGTGTGCAGCAAAGGCAGGTAAGTCGCATGGTGCAAAAGAAGGATGGATTTCATGGCCACTGCATTTTTTTAAATTCTGCATGCACCTTTTTTCAGCTGAAAACGCAGGCATAGCAGCTCAAGCCCATTCACATCAATGGGCTGCTATGCCTGTGCAAATGTGGGCCGCCAACCCACATACATGTGAACCGCCAACCCGCATACATGTGAACCACCAACCCGCATACATGTGAACCAGGCCTAAAGCAATAGTAAAGTCATTTATAAACAACACCTCCTTCAGGTTTAACCACTTCTTGACCACAAGAATTTGCCCTCTTAATGACCAGGCCATCGGATCGGAGCCGAGCGCCAGGACCAGTTATCACCAGTTAGGCCAGACACTGCTTGATGACCTATTTTAGGCCTGGTTCACAGAGTCTGTACTGACTGACTATATAATAATGTGCATAAGTGAACCAAAGCCCCTAAATTCAGCAATGAAATTGAAGTGAGGTGGAAATTTAATAATTTAAATTTAATAATAGAATACCGTGATAATACCGTATACCGTGGCAAAACCTTAATCAATTAATCGCAGCATGAAAATCTGATACCGTCACAAGCCTATTAAGCCCATAAAACACTATGTGCATAAAGCCTAAGGTAACTAGATTTCCAAAATGAAATTAGGGACATCCTACGGGCCACAACTGCTTTGAACCATACTCCCAAAATAACACCCCTGTTTGTAGCCAAGACGACAATCCCCCCCCCCTTCCAACCCACATTTTTAACATTCTATAAAACGATTGGTCAAAATCACAGGCTTTTGGAACAGGGAGCAGACATTCAAGATATAATGAAATGTGCTCTGGGCACCATGGATACAGTATACTCTGTTCTGGGTCAAGAGTGCTTAACAAAGAAAGCAGGGGTCAGGAGTGTGTAACACAGAGTGCAGGGGTCAGGAGTGTGTAACAGGGTGCAGGGGTCAGGACCGTGTAATGCACAGAGTGCAGGGGTCAGGAGTGTATAACACAAAATGCAGGGTTCAGGAGTGTGTAACATGTAGAGTGCATGGGTCAGCAGTTTGTAACACAGAGTGCAGGTGTCAGGAGTATGTAATGCATAGTGCAGCAGTCAGGAGCAAGTAGCACACAAAGGGCAGCGGTCAGGAGCATGTAACAGGTATAACACACAGAGTGCAGGGGTCAGGAGTATGTAACACACAGAGTGCAGGGGTCAGGAGCGTGTAATACACAGAGTGCAGGGGTCAGGAGTGTGTAACACACAGAGTTTAGGGGTTAGGAGAATGAAGTGCAGAGATAAAAAATAAGTAATGCACAAAGTGCTGGGGTTACGAGTGAGTAGCTTAATAACTGTATGCTGATCTTCACTTTTCCATGGGAACCTAAAAAATAGAAAAGCTGTAAACTGATTGGCTGCTACAGACAAATCCAGGAGCTTGTCTCTGCAGCAAAAATGTCTCTTCTGGTTTTGTGAGTAGGGTTACACTGTAAGATTGTAAGTAACCAGATCTGTGCTTTAATAAGATGCATTTTTTTTTACCAGACTCTCTCGGGTATATGGAATAGCTCCTTATTGCACATGCACACCAATACTTTTTAATTCCAAAAGCTGTTAAGCGAAAGCCATCCTATTGTCTAATGATTGCCATATATGCAGCATCAAATTGTGGTGGCTGCGGTACCTGCGTAATGCGTGTTGGACCATCAGACTGAACCAGCGGGTACTGTCCCTTCCAAACAAGGGCAGATGGCAACTTTCCCTAGTAAACTGGAACCAAGCAAACAGGGGTGCAAGACAATCTCATGCAAGCTGTTGGCAGAGAATTTTTTTTTTCTAGATTCAGTCACCTCTGACAAGCCACCAATCAGCATCAAACTGGTTATATTCCAACTGTCAGAACAAAACTATGTGATGGATGACCGTAGGCTATAGTGACTGTGCTTATTTACCACAAGACAGATGAGGACAATTTACAAAATTGTTAAAAAAAAAACAAAAACGATAATTAGTGAGCCTGTATATGAATCTTCCCCCTTCCTAATCTCTAGGCCTGGGTGCTGTCACATAGGAGCAGAGGAAGGTTTGTCAGCCTTGTGTAAGTTCTGACCCAGACCCAACCAGGAGCACAAGGAAAACAAGTATCAGCAATGTAGGAGGCAGGAAATCAAGGATTACTTCGTCCTGAATGAGCAAAACACAGGTTTGCTTTGAAGCCCAATTGAAGCCACATGTTCTTTGCTTGTTGAGCAGTCACGCTGCATAAGAGAACCTGCCAACTGCTTGACCTCTGGCTAACACTATTTTCCAGCTCCTCAGTGCATTTAACAGTAAAAACAGAAATAAAGCACCATTAGGCTCCATTCACACCTGAGCATATCCATTTACTAGTGTTTTTAGGGCATTTTGTAAGCTTTTTACAAGCTTTTTTTAAAGCATTTTATTGTATTACACGCGTTTAACAGCTTCACGCATTTTTGTTTAGCCAATAGAAAGCAGCAGGGGGAGGAGAGGGAGATGAAATTAGGGGTGGAGAGCTGCTATTTGAGTATTTTACGAGCACTTTTCTGCTCAAGTCAGGCATTTCTTTTTAAGTCTATGGCGCCAAAAGAGCTTGTAATCTGCCAAAAAGGCTTCAGGCATTTTTATTCAGGTGACAGAACGCTCGGATGTGAACAGGGGCTGTTGAAATGAATGGAATGTTGCTTGTTGGGCGTTTTGGAGCTTCAGAGCTGAGCGTTTTGCAAGCTGGAAATCGCTCAGGTGTGAACGGGGCCTTATGGTTAACACTTGGGAGCTAAAAGACAGCATATGTTATAGCAAGAGATCAGAGAACGTAAAGACCCCACAGGTTTCTCAGCTCTGACACCCCACTATTATTTTTTTATGTATAAATAAAACATGGGGTAAATATAAATCATAATCAAGCTTACAAAACGGTGTGAAAAAAAATAATCAGCAGGTCCATAGGCAGCTGAATCTGTTTTTTTCTGCAAAATTCACACATGGCACTACCCTTTTTTGTCACCAGTCACCCTACTGGCATTTTAGGGGGCTTGGGAGGTAGGCAAATTTGGGTTCAAGCTAGGGATCGACCGATTATCGGCAAAGCCGATATATCTAGGGTCGATCTGCAATTTCCCCGATATATCAGAATCAGCCCCTGAGGTTACAGATAATGCCGATATTTCGGGAAAGTGCTGTACCGGGGTGATGCCTGCAGCTAGAGGCATCACCCCAGTACCAGCGTCCATAGCCAACGGGGGGCTGTGTTGTAATGACAACCGATGCGGCTTAGAAGCCACTCGGCTGTCATTACAAGGAGTGGGAGGGGACGTCCCCCCCCTCCCGCCGCCTTCCGCAGCTCGCCTGGGTCTCCCGTCCCACCGAGAGACCCAGGCATCCTACCTGCACGGCCGCTAAGGACCCAATCAAAGCCGCATTCGCTCTGATCGGATCTCCATGTAAAAACCCGGAAGTGATGTCATGACATCACTCCCGGGTACTCAGCGCCAGATTAAAAAAAATGACAGCATTCAAAACAGCCAAACTTGGCGTTTTGAATGCTTTTAAGTGCAGAGGAGAGGTTTGGGGTCTTTTAGACCCCCAGATCCCCCCTCAAGAGTACTTGTGTAAAAAAAAAAATTAAAAAAAATGAATAAAATTTTTTTTAAATGTCCAAAAATATCGGCAGATACCGATATGCGATGACCACAATATCGGTATCGGCAATAAAAAAATGATATCGGTCGCTCACTAGTTCAAGCTCAACTTTTACAGGAAAAAGCTAAATTTGCATATAACTTTAGTTGCTTATATCTGAATCCACTGATCATTTTGATGGAGTTTGATACTAAATCCTACGCATATGCAATTCTTTCATTACAAACAGTTGAGACAGTCAAGTGATTAATACTGTAAGCAGTTTTCCTCGGCCTGTAACAGATGACAGTAGTTTACACTCAGCTGCACAGGAAATGACACGTTTTTCTGAACGACACCTTGCACATTGCAATAACCGAGGATCTAAATTACTAAAAAAGAAAAAGAAAAAATCCTTCAGAAAGGGTTCTGACCTAACTCTGTACTTAATACACAATAATGAACCAACTCATTGCCCGGCTTGCCTCTGCATGAAAAACCTGATTATAATTTCACAAATACTGAGCGATGTTTGAATAAATGCACTTACTTCCTGCCACATAAGCCTGGCAAATATTTGACAACAAATACCTGTTTCTTAAGAAGCTCAGATTTTCATACATTAGAGCTGCTTTCCTCCACCTACACAAAGATACAGGGTCCCCTGCCACAGGCCCAGGCACTGTCTGCTCTCCAATTATTCAAATACTTTTTAACGGCTCACTATTTCAATAAATAATTCAGGGGAATAGCTTTGCATTAATATTCAATGGCATATTTAAAACACTATAGAATATTTGATAGAATCAATCATATACACAGAAAAGGCAATATTCCCAGAATAAAAAGTAATGCTTTATTACATTTTTTATGACTAATGAAAAATGAAAATATGTATTTAAGAGACAAGCAACAAAATGTTCGCGTGTAAAGATAACAGCAGCATGATAAAAGTCTATGGCGTGTTTAAAAGCCAGAAAAGCTATTGAACTTAATAATTTCAACGTATGGCCTACTTTATTTAGGTGGGTCGTCTCAGTGTATGGTCACACTATCATTACAATATACAAAGTGAGCAATGTATGTTCTAAGGGCTCATTTACATGGGAGAAAAGCCTTCAATCCTAGTGCTGAGCTGCGTGCAGGCAGCCCATATTAGTAAATGAGCATGCATTGGCTTTATGGACTCACCCGCACATCCGAATTTTACAGATATGCAAGAATTGGATGAACGGACCTCGGTGCAAAACCTCAAAAGTCATTTTTATTATTTTATATGCCCATAACACCATATTCGTTGGGCTGCGCAGGGTAGACATGTCTAATGCAAAGACAAGGTTTGCCTTAAGGTGTTTGTTACCCTAAAAAAAAAAAAAAAAAAAATGGATCCTGTTCCCTTAAAGCATGTTATGCAGCACAGTGCTTGTGCTGGGTAATTTGGTCCCCCCATATCACCTGAAATACCTGGCTGATCCTGCCAGGCTATGCCACGGTTTATCATGGCTGCTGGCCCTGACACTGTGGTCAGTTTACCTGCCTCCGTCACCCGCAGCTCTCCTCTCTTACCTCTTTCCTCCTCCCCCTCCCCTCCATTCCTGTCAGCTCAGTCTACTCCAAGATCCTCCCCTACTGCTGCTCTCATATCTATTGTATACTGTAAGCATGCCATCCCTCTGTTATATAACGCTATGTGTCCCTGTGCTGTATAAAAAAGATGCTGATTATACCTTATATCAGATTATCTCCTGGTGCTCACGTGACACCTCTGATCTCTCTCCTTTACGGCTGATGTCAGTGACAGTGCTTGGCCCCACCCACTATAGCTGTTAGCTGGCAGAGGAGAGAGTCAAGGAGTCACGTGAGCGCTGGGAGACTCTCTGATATATAGGTATAATTGGCAATTTTTTTTATAGAGCACAGGGACACATAGCATCATATAACAGAGGGGGTGTTTTAAGTTTTGTATAGAGTGGAGAAGGATTCAAGCCCATGTCTGTTTTTATTGCTGTCTATGCCCCCCGTTAGGGAGATTCGCCCTCTCTATTTGTCCTGTTTAACATTATTATTGAAAGTGAAAGTAAAGAAAATCCCACATTTTGGGTTGTCCCCAAAAACGGAATAGAGGGCAAATCTTCCAATGGAGAGACTAGTTCTGGTGACCTTGGGGTCCCCAAGGGATTCTCTAAGTTTTCATTTGCATTTACTTCCTATTTGGCTATGGGACAGAAAGTGAAGGGAAATCTCTAAAATGAGACACAGATGGTGAAAACAAATCTGATGGGGGTTATAACCCTCCTTTGCTCTATCCAAAATGAAAAAAGTCCTATGATGTCAGTTCACATCACTGCATTGTAATGATGTTACGCTAAAAAAAAGTTGAACGTGCACTACTTTTTTTTCAGCACAGCGTGTTGTGACATAATACACTGCATCACAACCCGCTGGGGTGAACAATAATAAATTAAATGTCACTTTGTGAAATGTCAATAAAGCTGTGTAATTTATGACACATGGGCCCCACTCCCTTCACAGGTATAGCGTGGCCGCTGGTGTGATCAAGCTTTGAATTTGCTGCCTTTATCAAAATAATCACTTTTGATGCTGCCATTAAAGTTCTTGTTTAGGCACCTCCTAGGCAACAGCGCTAACCAAAGGTGTTCCTGTACTGTCACCCTGCACAATGGAGACAAGCGGCTGTTTCAACATACACTACAGACATTGCCCACTGTTATTATCATAAAATCTGCCCTGAGAAGTGCCATTGCTGGAGTGCATACATGTAGACAAGAGGTGGATCAAGGAGGGTAAAGGAAATCAGCACCACTAAGATTTAACAAAGGATAAAGACCAAGTATTTTAGTTTTTCAAATGCTAATCTTTTAGAACATATTTTTAGCAAAAGTAAATTACATTCTTTAAGGGTTTACACCTACTTTAAAGTTTTGGCTATAAATCCACTTTAAGCAGCAAATTCACCTGATAGAGGGGGACATTATTTCTTACATTTGTGGGCCTATTATCTCACTGAAATGGTAATCCTGGTGTGTTCCTGGTCTTGTACGAAGTCTTCAGTTGCTCCAACTTTGCAGCCAATGGTGCCCATAAATAGATAGCCGTATTCAGTAAAAACGAACGTCATACCCTCACTTCTGAACTATGTAGAAAGTCTGTTTCCCTACTGAGGTCCTTATGCACTACTCAGGGTAACTTTCTAAATTTAGCAAGCTGTCACAAAGGATTGCTGCTAAATTTGTCATGAACAGTTTTGCATGCAGCATATTATTAAATGAAAGACTGAATATGTTTGAAAAAAATGTAAGAACAGTTATTTAGATGTTAGTTGGGTTTCACCCATTTAACAACCCCTATAAGTATGTTTTCCACGTATATGGAATGGCACATCAGCTAGAACAATTCACCTGTCACCCTAGTTATATTTAAAGCAGAACTAAACCCTCCTATAGTTTTCAGACAAGGAAATTGCCATCTTGGCCTCCGTTTAATCTTCAACTGCCATGATGCTGCACATGGGATCAGTTATGACACCAGCCATTTGATGGTTTAAACACAACCAAAGTAACAGTTACATTCCCGGCATTTGCTGAGAATGTAACTTTTTTTTAGATAGGTTTAGTTCCACTTTAAGACTAAACTCCAGGCAAGTTAACCATACTACTGAAAAACATATATCGTAGTTTACCTACTTAGATAATTTTTAATTCTGGTCAGACAATCTTGGAATCCAGGCACCCCTGCCCGACTGAAAAGTCCTGCTTTTCTAAACGAATAAACTGCAAAAATACATTTTACAAACGCCATGGGGGTAATGAAAAGAAGGAAGACCCCAAAAATGGTGTATACAAGATAAAGAGAAAGATTTAAAACTTGGAGTGTGAAAAGATAAAGGAAAACAGTGGCCAACACCTTTTAAATTATATGAACTGACAAAAGAGAGAAGGCCAGAAGACCTTACAGAGGGGTAAACGTAGTACAAAATTAACACCTATACAACATTCAAAAAACTAATTTATTGCTGAATTTTGTGTTTGCATGGGAGTTTTCCCGTAAGCCCCACTATGCTGTTTTGGATAGCAGTATGAACATAAGGCTGATATTCTGCCACAATAGCATTCTTACCAAGAAGAGCAAGAGAACAGTTCAGGAAGCGGGCCAAACATTTCTCCACCCTGTTGTTATGAGATTCTCTACTCCCCTCACACTGAATAAGATGCCAAAGAAAAAAGTAAGCTATAAATCATCTCCACAAAGTAATGAACAGCCGGCTTTGCCAGCACAACAATGGTTAAGACTAGTGCCTATTCGGAAGAGGTCAGCTAAGAGGCTTCAGGCACCGCCAAGCAAAGCAATATCGAGTCATGTGACCTTTCCACTCTGCTGATCTCTCCTATGACTTTTCTACATTTGCCTCACAAGGGTCACAAAGCCATTATTTGGAGAGAAAAGAATAGAAAAACCTTACAGCACAGATTAATTCTGTGGATGTGGTCCTAACAATATATGGGGCCATAGAGGTGTCCCATAATTTATATCTAGTGGCATACCTTATTCTTTCATTGCTTCAGCCTTGAGAAGTCAGACATGAATTTGGGTGCAAAACTGATATTTCAGTTTTTGGCTAATGATTCTCAGTTCAAACTGTATTAATCGATGAACTGCACCAGCTTTGGATTCCTTACTGATAAGTTGCTGCCCCTACTAAATAAAATAAAGAGGTGGAAAGTCTACCAAGCATTAAAATTGCCAAGAGACATGCACTAATGGTATTCCTGGGGCTCGCCTGAAAAATGTCCTCATTTAATTATATAATGGATGCCCCCTTCTTAACAATTAGAATGTCTACGTCCCATATATTTCCCCTTGGCTCTGTGGTCTGTTTATACCTAGATGTCCTCTCATACCAATAACATCAAATAGATTGTAAATCAGCTAGCTGCCTAATCTGAGTTCTGTGTAAAAGGTATTAAAAGGTATTTTTGGTCTTCAAAACAAAATGTGATATTGGCCTGTAACTGATGATGACTAATTAAAGTTTCAAAATTGATTTGAAGGCTTAACACCTTCTTTCTCGTTATATATGTTGTCTACTTGTCAAGGCCTGGAACTGACAACTTTTGGATATCCATATTTGAATGTATAATTTATGTTTTTTGTATCTGAGTATACTCTGTGATTAGTTCTCCAACAATAAAAAGATTGAACAAAAGTTTCAATCACAAGGTTTGTTAGAAGAACTGGTCATGCATTGAACTCTTGGAGGGACAAGATCCTAAGTTGGTTAAACTTTCAATCTTTAGCCGAAGATTTTATGGATAGGCTATTTGGGCATTTAATGTGATAATTTTATGTTTGAAATATAAATTTAAGTGTCTAAAGGTGGTATACATTATAAGAAAATTGGGCAAATGATCGTCTGATTTTCCTCAAAGTTGAAACCAAGAATGGAACGTATAAAAGGCTTTTTTTAGTTGTTTATTGTTTTCGTATATATATCTTTCATATCTGATTTTTTTTGTACCAAAAACCATACAAAAACAGTAAAAAAAATTTTTTGTTCTGTTCATGTACAAAAAATTTTTTGGAGTTTTTCCCGACAGAAATTTTCTTTTGGAAAGTCTGAATTGGATGTCAAAAGTTGTGTACACACTATGCGAAAATCAAACAATTGTGCCTCGTACTGAATTTTTCTTCTGATTTTCTTATAGTGTGTACCCTACTTAAGTGTGGGTATGTAATCTAAGTATCTAAGTGAGGCTCCCTCAATAAATACGATGGTTGTTTTAAGCTATTGACTTAAATTTGGCATCTGTTTAAATTAATCCCTTATTTAATGTTGTTTGATAAGTAGATGCTTTGGCTTCTGTGCCTCATTCCTCACGACCCAAACCTGCAACCAGGTTCCATTGTAATTTTACCAGTCATTGCTGCAGCTATGCATATGGTTGGACTGTGATAATGAAAAGCCCAAGCACACTGAGATAAGATCCCAAATCAATTGTGGCCTTAATGTAATACTATAGCAGTACTGGGAAAAAGAATGACAAGGATGTAGAAGTTATAGTTGGTTCAGTCAGCAGTTAACGTTTTGTAATGTACTTTAGGAGTGGTGTGTCTAGTGCACACTTCAGTTCTTTGTGCCTTCCTTTGCGCCTCCATGCTCTTTGCCTGTTACCATGACAGCACTAGCAGATTAGCTAGTGAAAGAGTTAGGTGTGACAGACTCAACTGTGCGTAATTTAGTACCTTACAACATCACTGTAAGTGACATCAGAAACGTCCATATCAAATTCTTTCCAGCTACCATATGCAAAGGGTGGCATTCATGTCTTTAAAAAATACTATCATTATTATTATACGGAATTGAATATAAAGCCAACAGTTTGTGCAGCTCTTTAAAAAATGAGGGAGATAGTACAGTTACAATACAATTAAATACAAGAGGGATTAGAGGGCCCTGCTAGATTAAAAAAAAAATATATATATACCGGTATATCTTCTCTACTTCCTCCTCGCATATAATTCATTCTGAGATTATAGATTCACACTTCACCATTTACTTTCCTGCTAAGCAACAATATAATATCAAAAGCTCTTGATGGGAGTTAAGGGTCACAAGTAATGGATCACCCCATACAGTTATTAAGATAACCATTATTTTTTGTGTTCTATCTTACACATATAGATCCCTTGCATATAACTGCAGGAATTTGCATGATGTATTTTGTGTGTTGATCTTTCGTTTGAAAACTCCATCCACCTAACATGCAAACTACACAAATCTACTTTACATCAGCGTGTAGAGATTGCCACAAGAGAAGCTTGCATTAGCCATTAATGCATACTTGTCACTGGGCTTCCTACAGCTCATCCCCAGCCACCTCCCCATAGAAAGAGGCAAGGGCTGTGAGTATTGGATAAGAGCCACAGCTAATGTCACTGTTTTGACGTGTTCCCTTTCAAGATGCCAAAAGAGCACATCTGACTTTCTAATCAGCCACAGAATTGTCTTGCAGACACCTCAGCTGGCCCCTCATCTGAAGCCTGTCTCTGCTGCTATTCCGCAAGAGAAACATTCCACCGTGGGGAGGGTGAGGCAACCACATTCAGCGAGCCAAGCTTCTCCCATACCCAGAATTCTCATATTCAAAGCACATTGTCTTCCTTGGTCAGATCAAAGCTACCCTCAGAAAGCAGGTGAATGCCATTATATTTTTCACCCACTACAAAGATCTATTCACCGACATCAGAAACATTTCAATCAGTAAAGTTCTGCAGCTTGGCAGGTGCATCTATGTACTTTGTACAGACTACAACAAATAGCCGACCAACCAGGGATGCAATGGCCACAAGGCCCATGAGTAAAATGTGAATAATATGATTATTGTGATTTTTTTTTTTTTGCCTTCAACTTTTCATCTTGGTTATCCAGACTTGTTCTCTCGCTCCTGCTGCTTCCAGTTATACCTAAGGCTCCAATTATAATTGTCTATTGCCTTTCATGCTTTAAAATTGGTACTCCTGATCCTGCATGTGCTGTCAGCTGTAGTCAACAAAGCAATCCTGAAAATTGTCTTGTTGCCAAATCCATCCCCCTCTATCAGACTGGTGATCACTAGGCATTTCTAGAATCTGAACCTCAGTGACATCCTTCCACCTCTTGATGGGGAGACAAAGAGTTCTCTTGCTTGCCCGCAATAGTCCTGAACTTGCACTTTATTCCCACCGCACACATCCTGGACCTGCACTCCAGTCCCCTGATCTCAACATCAGTCCTAATGCTGCCTCTCTGTATCTCAAATCTCTGTGTTCCTGCCCTGCTTTGGATTGCCACTTTGTGCCTGTAACCATAGTTCTTGACTTCAGAAGAAGCAAGAAGGCCACGAAAGCTGGACCTTAACCACTTAAGCCCCGGAAGATTTTACCCCCTTCCTGACCAGGGCCTATTTTGCGATTCAGCACTGCGTAACTTTAACGGACAATTGCGCGGTCGTGCGACGCGATACCTAAACGAATTTGACGTCCTTTTTTTTTTCCACAAACAGAGCTTTCTTTTGGTGGTATTTGATCACCTGTGCGATTTTTTGATCATGCGCTATAAACAAAAAAAAGAGCGTAAATTTTGCAAAAATAACAATATTTTTCACATTTTTTTATATGAAATCCCCCCCCCCCCCCCAAAAAAAATGTAAAAATCAAAAAATTTTTAACATTTTAGGCCAATTTGTATTATGCTACATATTTTTGGTAAAAAAAAAAAAAATCGAAAAAAGTGTATTTTGATTGGTTTGCGCAAAAGTTATTGCGTTTACTAACTAAGGGAAAGATTTTTGTAATTTTTGTTTTTTACTTAACGCGTAATGGCGGCTATCTGCGATTTTTTTTGCGAAACTGCGACATTGCGGCGGACAGATCGGACCCTTAACTGACATTTTTGACACTTTTGGGGTTACCAGTGACATTACTACAGTAATCAGTGCTATACATATGCACTGTTACTGTAAAATGACAATGGCAGTGAAGGGGTTAACTTTTTTTGAGAGGGAGGGGTTGTGTGTGTCCCTAAGGGCTGATTCTAACTGTGATTGGCTGTGGCTTGAGGTGTAGGAACAGTGATCAACGGTCCTACATAGTAGAACCGTATGATCACTGTTCTTACACAGGGGAGAATGAGAGGCGGCTTGTTTACATCAGTCGCCTGCCTTTCTCCCGCTCTAACGGACGATCGCGAGTGCCCGGGCACATGCGCGGGGGGTCCGTGACCGAGCGGGAGCGCGCCTCCGGCGGTATGCGCTCACTCCCCAGAGCCTCACAGGCTAGTGACGTACCCATACGTCACTTTGCCTATGAGGGGCTGACCGCCGCAGTATATGTACTTGCGGCGGTCGGCAAGTTTAAAGGTGTAATTTGTCATGGAAATAAGATAAAAATATATCAATGATAGTGCTGTGTGTTGCTGCAAGTACACTAATACGGCTACAATCCAATGCCAGTAACCAGAAGCCCTCTATATTCTCCAATAGTGCCCTGCCTTCCCTGACACAGATATTTCTTCTATCAATGATTGAGGAGGTCACTTTTACAATATAAACAGTTAAAAAATATACCTTTACACAGATAATATATGAACTTACTATCAATGCCAATGCTCTTTTTTCCTAAAGAAATAGCAGCTGTTGTTGCAAAATACTTCTCAATATCCACAAGACAGCTGCTGTTCAAGTCAAGAGTCTTTATATTTCCGGAACAATTGTTATGCCAATGGAAGCCAAGGTCAAGGCTTCAGGCTGCCTGTAGCTAGAGTCACCTGCTGCAGTAAGATTTTGGAAGCAAGTAAAGGTCCATTATAATTTTTAATGTCCAAACATGTTGTCTGTGGGTGATAAATACTGTTTATTGCATTAGGTAACAATGAGTCACAGTCCTAAGGAAAATTTCCATCTAAGACTACTAAAGTGTATCCGCAGCCGAAATAAACAATTGTGACACATGTACCGGGACAGATTATTTTCCAAAATGTTTCATAAAGGAATGCATGTACCCTTGTTCTCAAACTCCACCATGGTGTGCTATCTTGTGCTATCTGACTGCATACCATAAGGAGCATGACAACAGAGCTTGCAATTCTGAGGACTTGCGACTATTGCCTGTGTTTTCCACTACAAGTAACACCCCCAAGCCATTTCTTCCTCCTGAAAGCCAACCTAAAGGGCCGTACACACTTGACGAAAATCGGACGAAATATCCTCCGATTTTTCTCTGTCTTCTCAGCGTTCATTACCGTTTTTAGTTGACAGTGCATAAATGTTCACGAAATTTCTCGTCCGATTTTTCTTTTTTTTTGGCACATTTGTTCCTAGACTTCCGGGTTGTCAGCAACTTCAGATCATGCGTGGTCTTTCGTATCCGATTTTTCACGGACGTACTACATACACATTAAACGAAAATCGGTCGTCTGGGGATGGACGAAAAAAATTTTGGTGTTTGTCCCTCCGTTTTTTTTAGTTGAAAATGTCAGCATCGGCTGCTGAAAGTTGTGTACACACTAGGTGAAAACACTAGGTGATTACATGTAAGCTCATTTTCAGTTGGCACCAGGTACGGTATATTTACTGAACCCTACGTTTTTTTTTCTTGTGTGGGTCTTTTCTTCATGTCCTCTATTTTAATTCTTGTATCTGCTAATCTTACTGAGATAAAGAAACTAAATCACATTACTAAAAGGCAAATTTTAGGCCACAGCAGAAATTAACCTTTAAACTGCTACATTTACCATACAAGTAATGCAACTGTGCTAAAATCAGAAAGACCACATAAGCTAAGTTTTAAAGCTGGCACATTCCAGGGAGCGTCTCACATGTTTCTACTTCCTTCATCTGTGCTCCGTAACTTCCTTTTGTTCTCTTTACTGAATAGCCTATCAGATTAAGCCTTCTATAGCAGGTTTAAATCGGACGGCTGAAGAGAAAAAAAAAACTCTTCCAGACATAAGCCTGGTACACACTATTCGTTTTTTTTCCATTCAACCCAGCGGGTTGAACAACAAAAACCTGTCAGCTCCAGTCGGAGCTGTTATACTAACAATATGAAGTAAGTACAGCGATCTCCCCCTGGCTGAGCTATTGTGTTCTGACAGGGGGATGCCTATTGGCTGAGAGCACTGATTGGGAGTCAGTTGGCTGCTGGTTTTCCAGCATGCATGTACGACAGAAGCTGGCCAAACGGCCGGCTTCTGTCAAACCGGTCAACATACCCACACAGGCCGAATGTCGGGCTTCTTTTTTAACCAGCCCCATGTGTACCCTGACTAAACCCGGCCATAGGTTGCAGGAAAGAAAATCACTTGATTCCCCCATCAACATAGTCAGTGTTGATGGGGGGAATCCCTCCTGCGGAGCCATTGTGTTCTACCAGCCAGCTGTCTCCACCGGGAGAACACAGTTGTTAGCCGCTAGCAATAATCACATGTAAAATCCAACAGGATGGATGTAAACAAAAACAAGTTGATCGATTGATTAACTTGTGTACATTTAGCCTGCCCATACATGGTTCGAATCTCAGCCAGTTCCTGCTGAACAGTCTATGGCCGGGTTTAGGTTGGCTATACATTATACAATTTTCCTTTAGATTTACGAAAACCATATAAAATGAGGTCAAACCTAAACACTTTCAATTTTTATGCGATCAGGCAGGCCCTTGCGCTATATTACAGCTATTAGATTACAGCTTTAGATCAAATACTTTAGGACGTCTGACAGACAGGGCTGACAGCAAAAGTCCTTCAAAGGGTGTTTGGGAAAAGTTTTGCTGCACTGCTAACAGATCAGCATAAGAGCTTCTTGGGTCATCAGATTATCAACAAAGGTAAGTGAAAAGGACTAGTGCACTACAGCAATGTTGGAAGAAAAACAATCCATGAGCAGGCATTCTCTGCATGCCTTTCCTGGCTTTGTTTATGGTGTCACCTTTAGGTGATACATGGGATTCTTAGAGGTTTCTGTAGAGATATGGGGGGCTGCTTTGATTCTATGCTATGGACCTAAGGCTTTTCGTTATGTCTCAGATAAAACACTCCGTACATTGCGCGTACAGTCCTACATAAAAGAGTAGCCCCGTACTCTTCAGCCACTTTCTGCATTCCATTTGCCCTTTCATTCTATTGGCGCCTGCGGGCACACTGGTAGCTGAGACGGTTTATCTGTTAATGCAGGTTTCCCCACCACAGGAGGCTGCCAAGTTGGTTATTAATCTTGATGCATCTGTTGGCTTGGCAGATCTCAGCTCTGTGTCTCTCCCAATCCAGCTGAAGACGCATTTCGCAAGTGTCAAGCTCAGTCAAATTCTCTGTCCACCAGAGCTGTGGGTAGAGGAGGCAGGCAACAGAATGGTATGGTTTTCATTTCGGCCTTTTTGCAAAAAAACATGAGCTTATGTACAAGTGTCACGAGAGGCAACGGGGCGCACAGCATCTGAAGAAGACAACTGGAATACATGGCAGCTTTAATAATCTTAACACAAACTGATTAAATACAAACTGATTTAAAAAAAAAGTAAATCCTATTTAAGTGCGAAACATGAAAAGATGCATAAAGTTAGGAAAAGTGGAGGAAATGTAAATTCTGTGTATTGAAAGGTGGGCATTATGAGGTGGGTAATACATATAGACTCAAGTTTAATGTGTAGGTAAACCATAAAAATTAACTTAACCAAAGATCTAAGGATATGTTTACTGGATATGGTGGAGGAGACCACTTTACCAAAAAATACATACGTTCCTATTACCCAGGTGTTACTTTAAACCCATAAATTAATTGCCCAGTTCACCTACCTTGGAGGAACTGAAAATACAAGTTAATCATACAATGTCCAAATAAAAGTTAATTTACCAATACAGAAATTGCCCAAACAAATTTGGGATAGGTGGCATGTTACCCCGAGCTAAGCTCTGACTCCATATATTATTAACAGATTATCATCTTAAAAAGGGAGAGACTGGCTGTTGTGTCCTATATTGGACGGCACAAGCCCCCTGGTATTCATGCTGATCGGCCAGTTAGTATATTGTCTATGGCTGTATGAAATATTTGTGAGATTTATAAGAGATATACTGGATTTCTCCTGTATAAAAATGATGTAAGATGTTATTTAGAAAATTGTATTTTTTTAAAGTTTGTAGTTATATTGATCACTGAGTGTGACTGTAAAGATTGGATTGTATAGTTGTTGGTTTTGTACAAGAAATCAATAAAATATTATTTATAAAAAAAAAAAACTTCTCTTATTTTCTCCCATTTGGTCTGTTAAAGGCATGGTCTACTGTTGGGCCCATGCTTTATGTTACACCCATAGTAGGAAAGATGGTCCAATTCCCCAAACCCCCACTCCTAATGCCCCCCCCCCATACTTACCTAAATCACGAGATGTTTCTCCCTGAACAGTCCAGTTTTTTTTTTCGGCTCCACCCATACAGCTGTGTCATCCATTCACAAATCTATTTTAAAGGATTTGGCAAAGAGAAGACTACAAGTCCCATTTTCCAACGCGGCAGAGGAACTTACGGATCATGGCGGCACAAGTGTGGTGATGTCACCACACCTGTGGTCCACTGTTTACTTCCTCTAGCCCCATAACAGAAGGTGTGTACCTCCATACAGACCTGGTGCTGGGATGTAAACAATGCAGGAGCCTGTGTACTGACGCCAGTTGCAATGCTCTGCAGGCTTCAATGCAAAAAGTTATTAAATGCACTTTTTATTATATTTTATTATTTAATGTGGGTGCATTTATCACATTTTAGCAAAAGGTGGACTGTGCCTTTAAATATACCTTATATTTGATATATAGTATGTATCTGTTTGATAAGTGGAAAAAATTACCCGCTGACCTTATCAGAAATTCAGATCTGTGTCCAGGGCTTACATCCTATGTTGTCTCAAGGAAAGCAATTGGCCCTTCCAAGCCCAGTCCTGGGACTACACAGTGATTAGCTTTTATGTTGCGGAGATGGGAGAGTCTGAGTAGTTTGGAAAGAGAAAGCTGGGCAGGGCTGACACCACTCACTCCACAAAAATGTGTGTGTTGTCAGCCCATAACAGAACTTAGGAGCCGAGTGCTTTTCTGGCAGATTAGCAGGAAATTTTTATTACTTCCAGGGTAGAACATGGAGAAATTGCTTGAATCGTATAAATGCACTGCATATATGTTTTTATTTAGTTTGCCTTGACATACAATTTTAAGCAAACCAAATTCCAAGGATGCATCATGAAATGAAGGCAATGTTTATGAACACCCCAGCTAACACAGACTTTATTGAGGTCAGTCTTGACTTTCTGTAGAAATCTGTTCTACATCTTTGATTGAAATATCTACACAATTTAGGTTCACGTGACACTGTAAACCTTTAGAATTTTTTTTTACAGCTACTTTCTCAGTGAGCCTAGGTTCATACTAGTGCATGTGTACATCACATGCAATGTCTGTGCGATTTGAGCCATACATTAGCACCAAAATGACGCAGGACCCATTTTTTTCCCCTGCACCTGAATCACATTGCATAGGTGTTCACACCCCTGTGATGCAATTCTGGCAGTTGCACTGTTTTGCGATCTGTTTCGGGGTGTCGTTGATCTAACATTGACACCCGCAGCAGATTTCATTGACGCTGTACCATTGTTATGCAATGTGATGCAGTGAAACTCAACGAATCTTATGCGTTTCCCGCATCGCATCAGTGTGAGCCAGGGCTAAAAGTTTGTGTTTTGCTCTAGTGTGTATGGGATAATCACAGACCCTTCTATTTTTTTATTTACACAGTAAACATACTGGCAGGGTATCTTACCCCTGTATAATTTAGAACCAGTCCGGAGATTTACATAGATTGGCGACCTGACGTTTCTCTACTGCATTTTGCGCACTCCCCTAACTCCATCTTGCACCTGTGAGGAGCTTTGTGAAATCTGACTATAGTTGATTACACATCTATTTTAATGTCTTTATCAGTTTCAGTGTTTCCTGCTTACCATTGACTGGATGCCTGAAATTGCACTTTAGTATTAGAGGAAACCTGGGTAATGCCCTGACATACACTACACAGCGTAGGTTGCAGCGATGTCTATGACCTGGCTGGGCTGCCTGGCAGAGAAGTCACAAGACTGGTTAAACAAAATTGCAAATCTTATTTGATAAAACAACAGAGGTTACAAACAATTATTTAATTTGTACATTTAGCTTTACTAAGCCATTAAAATTTATAATACCTAGAGTGTATTGTTTTAAGGCGCTCATTCTCTATTTAACACAACAGTGGTAACAAGGAAAAAAAAAATTGAACTGCCCAGGTCTGCATGTGGGTTTTACTATAATCTCTGAAATTGTATTTTAGGCAATTATCATGCTAATTGCTTGCACATAGCCTACTGCCTAGCTAAAAATCATATAAAAACCACAATGCAAAATGAGGATGAGAAAAAAAAATACCCAGATATAAAACAATTGTGACGATCATATATAAAACAAGCCCATATAAAAAAGAAAAAAAAAAGAAACCCATTTGCTTCCTGTAAGTGATTTCAGCTGGCACCTAAAACTGCTTGGATCAAGAGTTTTTATTTTTCTCATATCATTTTATTTTGATTGGCTGTTGAGAATTCCAAAGAAAGAGATGCTAATCTTCATGAATCCCATTGTTAAAGGGCCCAGAAGAGAGTTTTTCAATGTAGCAGCTGTTCAGCAATACTGCCAACTGTATCTGTCTAAAGAAGGCAAAAACGTGCTTCAGATGAAAAAGAGGAGGAGGTGACGCATAGGGGAGTTGTGTGTGAGATTGCACCGAGCACGTAGCTAGGAAATTAGGAAATATGTGTAAATTAAAGAGCATCAATGACTAATTATACTGCACAATGTGACCCTGGGTCTCTGCTGCAGAAAATAAAGAGACATTTAACATGCATCATGTCTGTACATAAAAAGGCCAATAGATAACTTAAAAAAAAAACATGTGAAATTTGCCGTATCTGCATAAGCTGATATATTTTACATTGCTCATTAACCAGTATACAGATTGCATTATGTATGTAAAAACCATTTTAGGTCAATGGTGACCATGGACATGAGTTCAACGTCACCTAGTCCAGTTATGTTCTGGGCACTTCCTTTGGCTCATGGCGCTGAATAGAGTAAAGGAAGGTTACGTTTCCTAAATACAGGGGGGGGGGGGTTAAATCAAACCGTCTGCTTTGCCTGAATTGACCAAGCATACTTTTTAAAGGCAAAAATATGAAATTTGTGAGCTGGAATATTTCTTTAAAGAAAGGGAATAATATGCTTCTTCTGCAATAAATAATTCCAATTTCCCCCTCGCACACACTTAGGCCCTGTTCACACCTGAGCATTTTTTAACTCGTAAAGCGCTCATCTCTGAAGTCTCAAAACGCCCAACAAGCAAAATCCCATTCGTTTCAATGACCCCTGTTCACATATGAGCGATTTATCTGCTGAAGCAAAATGAATAAAGCTCAAAAAATTACATGAGCTTCTTTTTTGGCAGATTACAAGTGTTTTTGTTAGATGTCAATGCCTGCCTCCAAACACCTGCAAAAAATGACTGAAAAAAATGCAAAAAACACCCAAAAAAACATCTGAAAATGATTCGCTCAGGTGTGAATGGAGCCTTAACAATGTACATGCAGATGCGCAGCTCAGGGTACAATCCCGGCATCTGCTGGGTGCAGGAATGAATAACCTCCTGTGTGCATGCACCACATTTACATCCTCCCTGCCTGGTCAATCAAGATGGCTGAAGATCCTCAACCAGGAAGAATCTGGCGAGGACGTCACATCACTAGTAAGAAGTTCTGCTTTAGGGCTCATGCACACTGCATCTCAAAGAAGCGGCTCCTACAGGCTTTTGAGCGCTCATTTTTTTCTGCCTGGAAACTCCCCTCTATGTTAGCCAATGAGTCCATGCACACTATGGCTTTTTCAGGAGTTTACAGGCATAAAAAAACCCCACCAAACTTGTGTTTTTGAGAGAAGCTTTCAAGCCGAAAATATGCCAAAGCACACAGAAATGCGAAATTAGTCGAGGGGAGGGCTTGTGAAAAAAACAAAAAAGGCTTAGGCTTACCAAAGTTTGAAAAAGCCCCATTAAAAACACACCAAAGGGCACAAAATAGCACAAGCTTTTAGGCAGAGAAATAAAAGCTCAATAGCCTGTAAAAGCATTTTTTTTTTGAGCTGCAGTGTGCATGAGCCCTTAAGGTGTATTTCTAGCCAAAACATTTTTTAGCTTTGAATAGAGTAAGGAAAAGCTAAAAACTCTGCCAGTTTTTTTTTTTTTTTTTTTTTTTGCTGTCTGTACACAACTGGGGAAATTCCCTTTCCCTTCCCATCACAGAGATGTAATATTAACCACTTCAGGACTGCCCGCCGCGTATTTACGTAGCTACTGTGACATTAAATACTGGTGATATGGCAGCAGATAGGTGCCATAACCCTGGTATTTCTCTACACGGCCGGCGGTCCTCTTTCACGTAAAAATGGTCCCAGAGGCAGATCCATGGGATCAGTTTTATGGGCAGCGGGAGAGGTGCCCAACCCCCTCCCGCCGCTTCCCGGAGCTGTCGAGAGCGGGGAAAACAATCCGGTCATTTCGGGTCCTTGGCAGAAAGTCGAGTGAGGGCAAGATGGCCCCCACTCGACTCTATGGCCTTAGAGTACCAGAGCAACGTCATACGTCGCTTCCTCCCAACAGCCTTAAAGGGCCCATTTTTTTCAAGCTGAAAGAAAATTACTTTTTTTTTTGCTTTTACGTCTTTTTGACCCCAGATCTCACATTAAAGGGGACCTGTTCTGCTTATTTCTTTTACAATGGATGTTTACATTCCTTGTAATAGGAATAAATGTAATTAAAAACATTTTTTTTAAATGGACAGTGTAAAAATAAAAGGTAAAATAAATTAGAAAAAAAAAATGTAAAGCGCTCCGTCCCTCCGAGCTTGCGCGCAGAAGCAAACGCATACGCAAGTCGCGCTCACATATGTAAACGGTGCTCAAACCACACGTGAGGTATTGTCATGATCGTTACAGTGAGAGCAATAATTCTAGCCCTAGACCTTCTCTTTAACTCTAAACTGGTAACCTGTAGAAATTTTTTAAGTGTCGCTTATTGAGATTTTTAAGTACCAATGTTTGTCGCCATTCCACGAGCGAGTGCAATTTTGAAGCATGACATGTTGGGTATCTACATTTACTCGGCGCAACGTTATCTTTCACATTACAGAAAAAAATTGAGCTAACTTTACTGTTTTCTTATTTTTAATTTAACCAGTTGCCGACTGCTCACAGTATATTTACTGCGGCAGTCAGCCCGGGCCAGGCAGAGTGACGTAGGTCTACGTCGCTCGCCTGTCACTCCTTTTAGAGCCAATAGCGGGCGCACGCCTGCCTCGGCTCATTCACAGAGGAGTGCGGGCGTGTGACCGGCTGACCCGATGTCCGCCGGTCACACTACGATCGCCGGTACAGCGGGAGAAAGGCGGAGCGGCTTATGTAAACAAGCCGCCTGTCATTCTCCCGTGTAAAAATGAAGATCAGACGGTTCTACTATGTAGAACCGTTGATCTTTATTTTTACACTAGGAGACCTGTCCCCCTACAGTTAGAATCACGCCCCTAGGACACACTTAACCCCTCCCTGTCCAATACAGTTAACCCCTTCCCTGCCAGTGTAATTTTTGCAGTAACAGTGCATATATATAGCACTGATTACTGCAGTAATGTCACTGGTACCCCCAAAAGTGTCAAAAATGTCAGTCAAGGGTCCGATCTGTCCGCCGCAATGTCACAGTCCCGCAGAAAAAAAACGCAGATCGCCGCCATTACTCGTTAAAAAAAAAAAAACACCAAAAATGACAAAAATCTTTCCCTTTGCGATAACTTTTGCGCAAACCAATCAAAATACGCTTTTTGCGATTTTTTTTACCAAACATATGTAGCGTAAAACAATTTGGCCGAAAATGTTAAAAAATTTTGATTTTTACATTTTTTTTGGGGGGAATTTCATATAAAAAAAAAGTGAAAAATATTATTTTTGCAAAAATTACGCTCTTTTTTTGTTTATAGCGCATGATCAAAAAATCGCACAGGTGATCAAATACCACCAAAAGGTACAGCGTCGCACGACCGCGCAATTGTCCGTCAAAGTCACGCAGTAAAAAAAAAAATCGCAAAAAAACCCCTGGTCAGGAAGGGGGTAAAATCTTCCGGGGCTTAAGTGGTTAAAAAAAGTGCACTTTTTGCCAAAAAATTGTGTTTGTAAGACCACTGCGCAAATACGGTGTGACTTATGGCACTTTTCCACTGCAAGTACCGGTTCGGCTCTACTCGGCCCTGCTTGGCCTGGTTTGGTTTTCCACTGCATGGTACGGCATTGGAACGGTTCGGTACGGTACGGTATGGTTTGCTTTTCCACTAAAGTAGTACTAAAGTTAAGTGGGTGGGATTCTCTGACCAATCAGTGGCTAGTAGTGACAAACAGTCAGCTGCATGCAAAGGATTGTGGGATATGGTACCGGTATGGTACCTCTTGGAACCACAATCGAGGTGGTACTGTTTTAGCAAGCCGTACCGTTCGGTTCCATGTAGTGGAAAAGCGCCGCCGTACCGTACCGAACCGTTCCTACACCGTACCATGCGGTTCCATGCAGTGGAAAAGCGCCAATAAAGTATTACAACAATCTCCATTTTATTCTCTAGGGTCTCTGCTAAAAAAAAAAAAAATATATATATATATATATATGTTTATGGTTCTATATAGTTTTCTAGCAAAAAAAAAAAAAGATTTTTAACTTGTAACTAACAAGTTTTTTTTTTTTTTTTTTTTTTTAAGCCCGTAGCGTGTGCAACACACTCAAAAGACTCCACCCGGTGCATAAAAAAGTGCACACACACAAAGTGAGAACACAAAAAGTGCACAGGGTGTGCGAAACTAGTGGTCTTCCCTCCGAAGAGGTAGGACCCGAACCTCGATCCCCCGGGGCGCAAGACTCCTCACAGGGATATAAGGTACTCATGGTCTGTAAGGCCGAAACCAGACTGACCCCGTTCTTCAGGGGGACTGCCGAAACAGCCCACCCCGAGTACTAAGTGGGGCTCCCCCGAAGGGAGACCCCATGAGAAAGGGTGAACTTAGCCAAAAGGCCATATCCACCCCCTCCCAAGACTCAAGGCAGGGCCCGAGGACCCACACCCTACAAGTCGTGCAAAATAAAGAAAACAAAGGTGATAGTGCAGGTGACAAACTACAAAGAAAAAGAGACAAACAAAACAAAGAGTGGGGGAGGGGAAGTAGGGAAAGTGCTATGGTGCCATGTGAGGAACGAAGGCAGGCCTTCCAGCCGGAATAAAAAATTCCTCTGGTGCAAGCCAAAAGGCCTGTCCCAAGAGGCAGGTGCGGAAAAAGTGTGCATAGTGCAGTGACCAAGGTGCCAAAATAACTCAGGCGAGCTGCCCCTCACCAGTGAGAAATCAAGGCACCCCTGGGCTGCCACCCCAGGGGCACTTACACTACGGGCTTTTTCTATCCCGGCCCAAAGGCCAGACCGAGTGTAGCCCTATCCCATCAGGAGGCATCAGAATTTTAGACAGCTTAGGGAGAACCTGCCTTCAACTGGGGACAAGCCTTTTGCAAGGCCAGATTCAACCCAGGAGGAAAGGTTCCCCCACCACCATCCGCCATTCCTTACCAATCACATCCAGGAGCAGTACTAACCGGAAAACTGGCGAAACCGGCTTTCCCGCTCCCTTCAAACTGACAGGGGCGGACCCTTCAAATCAGGAAGGCAAGGGAACCATCCGGCTTTCTCTGGTTTGGCCTACTCCAGTCCTCCAGTTACGCCCAGAGCGCCCCGGTTAACTTCGGCCACCACCGATACTAACCTTCCGGTTCCATACCAACACTGATAAGAACAGATACTACACTTGATCTTAGCCAAAAGGCCGAGAAGCGACCTCCTCTGTAACTCTAAACAGGTAACCTGTAAACATTTTTAAATTGTAGCCTATAGGGATTTTGAAGTACCAAAGTTTGGCACCATTCCACAAGTGTGCGCAATTTTAAAGCGTGACATAATAGGTATCTATTTACTCAGCGTAACATCATCTTTCACATTATACAAAAAAAACTGGGCTAACTTTATTACAGCAATGTGCTGGCAGGGTCATTCAATAAAAAGGGCCCCTTGTGGCAGTGGTATACTGTGTCTCAAACCCTGTCACTGCTGCAGGACAGTTTGGTCTATATGTACGTATTGGGAAAAATATTAATAAATGCTTTCATTACATGTATAAATCACATACATTTATCAGAATAGGATATATTTCGCAATGAGGGCTCTTTAGGTAATGTTGTGTTTACCTGTGTGTCCATGCACATACAGAAATCTCCCGCATTCTGGGTTTTCCAGTCACATACATACAAACAATAGAGGTTGTACTGAGCCCAGCCATGGCAACACAGCTGTGAGTGAGTAACAGCAAAATGTCTGCTGTGTATGGAGCCTGCAAGAGAAACAGGTGGCCTCTAATCTAGGCCTGGACACTGCTGAGGGACCAGGCAACCAATGCTACTTAAACAAAATACATCTGGCGCCTTACTTTTTTTTCAAATATATTTTCTACGACTAACATTTAAAGCCCCCACATTCTTGAAGCTGCTGGCAGTTTAGCCTGACTGGCTCCAAAACTCTACTGCACCTAGTCTATAATATTTTGATAGGTCAGTGAAATTTTTAATGAAGCAACTAACCACTTAACCTTAGGTGGACGTCATATGACGTCCTTAGGTTTAAGGCTGCAGGCATAATTCAGATATCATTTTTTTTTCTGCTGCTGAATTCCTGCAAAGTAAAATCAATCATAATGGCTGTTTCCCCGAGCTGGAGAATAAATCGGCGGTTGGCTGTTTCCCCGAGCCGGAGAATAAATCGGCGGTTGGCGGCCCTGGCTGTTCCCCCGAGCCGGAGAATAAATCGGCGGTTGGCGGCCCTGGCTGTTCCCCGAGCCGGAGAATAAATCGGCGGTTGGCAGCCCTTTACCATAGAAAATAAAGTGTAGAGAACCAATGCGCTACCAATTAAAATAGTGGTAAACCTAAAAAATAAAGTGTATGTGTAATAAAAAAGAAAAAAGATGCCAATCTATATAGTGTCACCACATACCAATAGAAATAATAATAATAATGATATAGACCGGTGCTGATTCTAATGTGTAATACAATAAAACAATCTTAAAGCATATAATTAAAATGCATAACACATATATATATTAATTTATTGATAGTGATAAATAAAAAAGTCCATAAAAAATTCCTGTGGATGTGCAATAGATAACTTGATTGATTTTTTTTTTTTTTTTTTAGCTGGAAAGCCTAAGATGGTTTTTTTTTTTTTAAATTTCAGGTAGCGATGGGCTTGGGCGTGTGCGAACCAAGCCCGCCAGGAAGCGGTCACTGCACACCAGCAATCAAAGGCAGTGAGGCATTTCCCGACTGGCAGCTGCACATACACACGCTGCCTATGATTGGCGGTGTGCAGTGCCAGTTTCCTGGCAGCCTTGATACGAACACGCCCAGGCCCATCGCTAATCTCAGGCTTCCCAGCATAGAGGAGAGATCGGGGGACTTTTGATCACTAAAAGTGATCAAAAAAAAAATGTAAAGGGAAAGTGTAAAAAAAATAAATAAACCAACAATAACATATGAAGATGAGGTTCAAATCACAAATGTGAGGTATCGCTGCGAACGTTAAAGCGAGAGCAATAATTCTGGCACAAGACTCTAAACAGGTAACCTGATGTAACCTATAAGCATTTTTAAAGCATAGCCTATGGGGATTTTTAAGTACCAAAGTTTGGCGCCATTCCATGAGTGAGCGCAATTTTAAAGCATTACATGTTGGATATCTATTTGCTCGGCGGAACATTATCTTTCACGGTATACAAAAAAAATTGGGCTAACTTCAGTGTTTTTTTTTTTTAATCATGAAAGTGTTTTTTTTTTCCCCAAAAAATTGTGTTTATAAAAATGCTGCGCAAATACTATGTGACATAAGAATATTGCAATGACCGCCATTTTATTCCCTAGGTTCTCTGCTATAAAAAATATATATAATGTTTGGGGGGTTCGTTGTTTTTTACATGTAGGAGATTTTCCGATTTTTACATGTAGGAGAGTAGTGCCATAATAGGCCTGGGCTGGAAGTGGATAAATGGAGAGTAAGGGTATGTTCACACAAGTTGCGCGTTAAAGAGGTTGTAAACCCGTTTAAAAATTTTTTTTTTTTTTTTACATCCTGCAAGAGAAACACATAATGAGCTAGTATGCATCGCATATTAGCTCATTATGCAATACTTACCTTAGAACGAGCCCCCGCCGTGCCGCTCACTCACCTGTATGACGAGCGACATGTTCTGTCGCCCGTCTTCCGGGATCGCGGCATCCGGCCATCTGATTGGCCGGAGCCGCGGTGACGTCACTCCCGCGCACGCGCGCGGGAGCCGACGGTCACGGCACGGGGCTCTGAAGGAACGGCACGATCAGCCGTTCCTTCAGAGCGCATGCGCCAGTGACGTCACTGGCTGCATTAAAGGTAAATATCTCCTAAACGGTACATGTTTAGGAGATATTTACAGTACCTATAGGTAAGCCTTATCATAGGCTTACCTATAGGTACAACTTCCCGAGGAGGGTTTACTTCCTCTTTAAATCAATTTATTTCAGTATGTAACAGCAGTAACAAGCTGTGCTTTGTGTTTTACAATGCTAAGCACCATTTATCTATTTTTTTTGTTAAACTTTATTGGAAGTGTACAAAGAATACACTTCATTAAGGTCCCTGCATGTCTGCAATTTTCCACACCACACATCAGACTAGCATTGTGGTGTAAATGGGGCACATAGAAAACAATATTTTTCTTTGTGCCCAAGTATTAACCCGCTTTGATCCAGTGTGGAAAAGTTCAAGTATGGCCTTGTGCACACAAAGCTGCGTAACAAAAATACACCTAAAGCTGGATTTTGCAACTGCATTTTGACGCATCAAGCGTTTGGGCATTCATTCATTCCTCTGACCAGAATATTAATGGTTTGTGGCCGCTGAAATGAATGAACGCTCAAACGCGCTAGGCATGTTTTTTTTGCCTGAAACACTCCTTTTCTGAAAGCACAAGTTATGGGTTTTTTTTTTCTGCCTCACATAATATGGAGGGGCGTTCAGAGGCAGAAAAACAAATGCCCTATAAAAGTGACATTTTTGATGCCCAGTGTGCATGAGGCCTATGTGTAAATGACCATTAATGAGATATAAGCTACAAAATGGAGTAATGGTCAGACTGAACGCCTTTGACAACGCCTTTAGTTGTTAATGGAAACTCCACCATTACATATAATGACACATCAGTGCGCACAAATTTCTCAACACCATTCAACAATTAGCTAATGTCACTTTCTCCACCATGCCAAAACCAGGCTTTAAGTTGTCCTTTAATTTACCTTTGTGACCCAATAAATCAAAGCCTAGTCAGCTAAAAGCGATTAAAAAAGGAAAAAGGGAACAGAAACCAGTCAGTCATGCAAAAGCATAGAAAAACATGAACGCTGTTACGTCCTTGATTTAGGCTTTTATTATTAACCTTGAGAATGTTGAGTAAAAAAACAAGGGCAGTTCTTACAGAGTCAGCACCCAGAGCAATTCAGCAATTTCCTGTGCGGGTCACAGCCACCATCTCAGGTACAAATTTAAGATTAATCATTCTTATTAAAAAAAAAAATAATAATCCACTAGTTTGCATATGCTATGCTATGTAATACCGCCCTCTCAATACTTTTTTTTAATGAATATCTCAGTTTCAGGTGTGCAACAGTGTGCTAAATCACTTCCTTTTTTGGGTATCAGAGATGCCAATGGTAAGATTTTGCTATCATAGTTTGTGCCTCTCCCCCCTTCCAAGAAGGCCATAAAAAAATATGTTATTGCAGTGCACCGTCCAACCGCAGCAGCTTTCAGCCTTTCATAAAGTTTTACAGGTTGCCGGTAGCGGGCTGGCTAGTATGCCTGTGCCTTCTGCTTGCACCAAAATGTCAGGATCTCAAGAACCCGGGCTAAAAGCCCAGTACGCATGAGGCCTAACTCTATTCAAAAAGAGCAACAGTTGTTTTTGTTTTTTTAATCTTTTGAGATAAAGGTTTTACATAAATGATTAAAACCAGTGTTAAATGGTTAGATCTCAACCCTCTGACACTTTTGCTGGACAGCTTGGTCTGTTAAAGGAAGTTAAAAAAATAAACTTATTGACTGGATCACCGAGTACAAATAAAAGCCGGTCCACACTAGCGCGACTTGTCAGGCGACTGGTCAGCCTGACAAGTCGCGCTTCCTCGACCGCTACAGGACCTGTTCTAATAGGAGCGACACAAGTCGCTCCGACTTAGAAAAAGGGTCCTGTACTACTTCGGGGCGACCTCGGAGCGACTTGCATAGACTTCCATTATGTGAAGTCCCTGCAAGTCGCTCCAAAGTCGTGGTGCATGGTAATGCACAAGTCGCCCCCGAAGTAGTAAGGAGTCGTGTCGCCTTAGTGTGAACTGACTCTTAAGGCAAAAGGAAAATGAAGCAACCATCACATTTAAAAATCGCCTTCAATACAATAATTTTTTTTTCTGGTTTTATATGGTTTTAAACCCGATTCTACAAAAATGCATTTTTAAAGGGATTAAAAATGATCACCTTATAAAACAACCCAGTTAGAGCCCATTCACACTGCCGCGACTTGTCAGGCGACTTGTCAGCCTGACAAGTCGCGGTCCATTGAGTAGTACAGAACCCGTTCTAATAGGAGCGACACAAGTCGCTCCGACTTAGAAAAAGGGTCCTCTACTACTTTGGGGCGACCTCGGAGCAACTTGCATAGATTTTCATTATGTGAAGTCCCTGCAAGTCGCGCCGAAGTCGCGGTGCACAGCGGTGCACGCGACTTCACAGGTCGCCCCCCCCTAAGTCGTGTCGCCTCAGTGTGAACTATATAGGAATTAAAGGCAAAACATTTGTGTATAGAAAAAAACAAACAAAAACATAAATACCTTTTTTTTTTTATAAGTGATCACATTCCCTCTGTTCTCAGCTGCATAAGAGCTGGGGGGAGGAGAAGCAGCAGCACACTGATCTTCCCAGTGAAAGGCTGTGAGGGGGGGGGCATGTCAGGACAAATCTGAGCATTGGAGAGCAGGCTAGAGAACTGACCACGATGTGTTCTCCTGCTTAGTGTGGTCAGTTTTTAACAGGAAAGCATAGGGACTGGCAGGAACACCAGGGATTTCACATACAGGAAGCATTACAAAGAGAACATGATACTTTATCATACAAGTACATGGTACAGCAGGCACATATCAGTAGTATGAAATGTTGGGGTAACAAACACTTTAACAGAGATGGGAATGTTCTGAATCCTGTAATGCTCATGCTTGTTCTTGGTCACCAAGAAGAGAAGGAAGGATAATGGCAGCTCTGGAACTTTGATCCAATTAAAAGGGAATTTCACTTTACACCAGAAATAAGTAGACAGAAAATTTAAGAGTTTTGATGGTAGAAGAGACTTTTTATATCTCTTCTAGCATCTCTTTTTTTGGACACCAAAATGGTCCTGTACGGACCTAGCTGCTGCTCCCCATCTGACCGATGGGTGGGTGCAAGGGCCCAAATACAGACTGTATGCATTTAGTGTCACACACCCACATGCAGGTAAAATTGGACGCAGCCGCTGTGCCTGTGCAGCCCCTGAGTCCCAATTGACATGAATAGGACTGCCTGCATGGGGATGCAAAGAACACTGGCGCATCCCAGTGCAGTCAAGCACGGCCCTTTTCCTGGTGTACATTGTAGTTCGCCTGTGTAAACAAGGCCTTACTGTATATAGATTTACATGCTTTATCTGCATTAAATACATACAAGATCCTCCTATACAGCACACCAGATAGTTATTCAAAGCAGATCACATGTATCTACAGAGTGCTATAGGATTGAGAAATTACAAGAGACTGCCCAAGCAGAAAAACAACACGGTCACACTGAGATGAAAGTAACACCTTTCAGTATTTGCCATCTTTTTTCCCCCTGGCAACATTACTGTGTTGTTACATGTTCACACTACTGTGACTGTCCATAGTGAGTAGGAGGCTATAATTTCATCCCAGAGAAATGCACAATGACATCTTTTCCCCTGTGACTGAGCTTTCAGGAAATAGCAGATCTTTTATGATGTCACAAGGAATTACTCCGCGGCTCAGACACTTCCTGATATTCGGCTGCTACAAGTCAGACTGGGGTAACCATAGCAACAGCAGTGTGGCCTACATAATGGTAAGCAGAGAAACATCCCGGCGTCACAATGGTACGCGGAAAACAGGACTTGTATCTATTTTTAAATTGGGAATGGATGAAAGGATTAGAAGTCAAAAAGGGTCATTCTGAGTAACTAATGTTTAAAAAAAAAAAAAAAACAATTAAATGAATGGACCTGTTTTGCATTTCATTCTCCTCTAATATTGATATTCTGCTTTGTGAAGGTTTTGTCCATCCTTTGTTTTGGGAGCAAATTATTTTAATGATAGATGACATAAATCAACATGCCATTGATTGGAAGGGATCCTTCTAATTAAAACTATTCAGTCACTTTTTTTGAGAAAACATAAACCTTGCTTCATACAAGGCCTCATATACTCTAGATCAGGGGTCTCAAAACTTTCTAAGCAAAGGGCCAATTTACCGTCATTCAGCCTTTAGAGGGGTCGGACTGTGCCTAACGAGTGTAAAAAAATGCCCTGATATCAGTGCCCCATCGCTGATTTCAATGGGAGAAATAGTGCCCCATTGTTGAAAACAATGAGAAGACTAGTGCCCCATTGTTGGTGTCAGTTGGTGGAATAATGCCCCAAGGGCCAGACAAAGGGCCACATCCGGCCCCCAGGCCACAGTTTGAAGACCACTGCTCTAGATTATAAGCTCTCAGGAGCTGGGCCTTCCTAAGAGTCGGTTCACACTAGCGCGACTTGTCAGTCTGACAAGTCGCGCTCCCTCGCGGTCCATTGACCGCTACGGGACCCATTCTAATAGGAGCGACACAAGTCGCTCCGACTTAGAAAAAGGGTCCTGTACTACTTCGGGGCGACCTCGGAGCGACTTGCATAGACTTCCATTATGTGAAGTCCCTGCAAGTCGCTCCGAAGTCGTGGTGCATGGGAATGCACAAGTCGCCCCTGAAGTAGTAAGGCAGGGGTCTTCAAACTATGGCCCTCCAGTTGTTCAGGAACTACAATTCCCATCATGCCTAGTCATGTCTGTAAATGTTAGAGTTTTACAATGCATCATGGGATGTGTAGTTCTGCAACAGCTGGAGGGCCGTACTTTGAGAATCCCTGTAGTAAGGAGTCGTGTCTCCTCAGTGTGAACCGGCTCTAAACCCATTGTCTTGTATTATTTTGTAACTCTCCTGTCTCCGTTTATATTGTAAAGCACTGCACAAACTCCTGACACTATATAAATCCTGTATTATAATAATAGGGTTCTGTTCTCATACAACATCCTAGCGAATTTCCTAGATTAAGTTACCTTATGGAGGCCCATAAATATTAGCAGTGGAAATCATTTATCAAAGAGTCTGAAGGAAAAAACAGATCCTTCCTTCCATTTTCATGTCTGGGCTGCAAAGCTACTTTTACAAACCTATTCAAAAGCAATGCAAGATAAAATTATGAAATGATGCATAAAGTGCTGTAACCCATAGCAACCAGATTCTAGCCTACAATAGTCTGATCACTACAAGATGACTTCTGATTGGCTACCATGTGTTTCTGCACTATGCACACTGCTCCTTGTCACATTGATTATTAAGTCTTATAGATTCTGATTAGTATTAGCCAGTATTGACAATTACTACTGATATAGAAGGAAACATATTTTTGTATAATCAAAGGAGGAAACATTTTTAGAGAGACCCAGTCACCACTGCTTACTTTCTAAGTACCACCACATTCTTTCAAAGTGGTTGTAAACCGATTGACGGTTTTTTTCTTTCTTTTCTTACTCTGTAAGGTAATGTCTTAGGCCCCTTTCACACATGCTGTCCGTTTGTCCGTTTTTCATCCATCCGTTGACGGAAGAAAAACGGACATCAATGTATCTCTATGTAAAAACGGATGACAACGGATGATCATCAGTTAACATCCGTTTTCATCCACTTCCGTCAATGTCCGTTTTTTTGTACGGATGAATGCCCTATTTTTCAGATGAAAAACGGATGACAACGGATGAAAAACGGACGAAAAACGGATGACAACTGACGAAAAACGGACGACAACTGACGAAAAACGGATGACAACTGACGAAAAAAGGAATAAAAACAGACGAAAAACGGATGACAACTGACGAAAAACGGATGAAAAACTGATACATTTTGACGTGACTGAACTGAACGGACCGTATGTGTGAAAGGGGCCATAATGTGCTAGCATGTATCACATACTAGCACATTATGTTAAACTTACCTTAAAACAAAGCTCTTCCAGCACTAAGATGTCAGAGCTACATAGTTACATAGTTAGTGAGGTTGAAAAAAGACATCATTCCATCCAGTTCAACCTATGATGTGTGTGAGCTGCAGGCACTCCCATCTTCGCCCGTCTTGTTCCTGGGTTTGCGGGCTCCGTGACTGGCCGGCCATGATGATGTCACTTTTGTGCATGCGCATGGGAGCTGTTGTTTATGGCACAGGGCTCTGAAGGAGCTGTCTGTGATGCTGGCTCTGATGTCACTGGCTGCATGTACAATAAATATCTCCTAAACTGTATATTTACACTACCTATAGGTAAGCCTTATTAATGGCTTACCTATAGGTACAATTTAGTTATAGAAGTTTACTTCCTCTTTAAATCAATTACCATTCATGAATTTCACTTTGCTAAAGTTGACACTTCCAGGAAGGTGTTGATATCCATTCTGTAATCCATCCCATGTATGGTGTCCTGCATCGGCTGTGCTGTGTGGATTTCTTCACACAGCCTCACACTGTGGGGAAACGTTAGTGCCAATATTGTCTCCACAGGAGCATGCATAGTGTATATTAGGTAGGTTAAAGCAGTATTAAACCAATAAAACAGAAATGGTATATATTGCAGCTTATTAACATTTAAAGCTGAATTCCAGAAAATGTTTAAACTTGAGTCGGATGGTGTCGGCAGGACCACCCACAGCTTGAAATTTGTCCGATTCACAGGAATCAGCCAAAATTCAAGCTGGGTACGGCAAACATCAGACACAAAGAGGGAGCAGCACTGTGAGCCAACAGGCTGTATGTATCTCCCCCTGCATCCCAAACTACAACAGATATTACTGATGGATCATTTTCATTGCTGCTTTCCGTGTTCCTGAAACACACATATGGCAGGGAAATATTGCTTAGTTTTATTACATCCGAAACAGAGTTTTTTTTCCATGTAGCGCATATTTGTCGTTAACAAATGTACCCAGCGGTACCTAAAGCTACCATTTTAGCAGATAGTTTTGGAAAGCTATGAGTGTTTTGCATGCAATGCACAGGCATTCAAATCGCATCAAGCAATGTTCCTCAAACGCCCTGTGAGATTTTTTTCCCCAATGCTAATATAGCAAGAGCTATTTTACACCTTCTACACCTTAACCACGGTATAAATGTCATAGACGCGTTTATGGTGTGTTTCAATATAAATGAATGGAGCCAGTTGCAAAGTGTCAACAGCTGTCAAACTCTGCAGGCAGTGTTACTTTTGCCTCCTCCTGCTGCGTTGTGTACACGCCAATTGTGACTTGCGTTTATAGGCTGTCAGGAAGTGGTAAAACGTGACCTCTTTTCAATGCCTGTGTGAACAAAGCCTTAAAGTGTCACTAAACCCCCAACAGTAAAATCAGTCTGTATAAGCAGTAAAGCATGCTTGTTATACTCACTGTGGAAGCTAAAGGGTTAATCCTGTGCCTTGTCTAAAAAAAGGCTGTTTGATCCTGTCTTTTCAGATCCTCCCCTTCTTCCATCGTCCCCAATCCATCTGCTGATAGTACAGAGCCTTTGGGGATAGGCTGCACATGCTCAGTTTTTTGTGCATTGCTACAGAGTTTGCTTTTTTTCTTGGGAGGGCGCATGTGATCAGCACAGGGCCAATCAGCACTGTCCAGACAGCGGTTGAGAGGTCATGCAGCCTCATAGGACAGTCAGAGGAGAATGAAAACTCCTCTTGCATGCTTTAACCAGACAATGACAGAAATCACAAGACTGCTATATACTGCTGATAAGAAAAGGTATTTTGCAGTTTATAGTTTCTAAAAATAATTGCATTTCTATGTTCTGTGTACTGTGGGAGACCAGATACAGTGAATGCAGGGTCCTGGGTTTAGTAACACTTTATTGGATAAAATAAATTGGAATCACGATGAAGGACACAGATGTAATTACACAGCCTGTGCATTATAATAGTTTAGCGGTAGCCAGAGTAGCATATACACAATCAATGTGTCACATACACACAATATACGGTACGTGTTTAATTCTAGAAAACGAAAAGTAGGATAGAAGAAAAGGATGGAGTATTCCTTGATATTCGTGAGATGTTCGCCAACAATTTTGGGAGGGAGAAATCTGGCACAGACAAACCGACCAAACCCTTAATGTGCTCACTCTTCAGCCGTGACCAGTTTTCCACAGCCATCAGAACAGGGATCAGTAGATTGCTTTGAGTGAGAAGTTGGAAGAACCCTATTTACAGACAACTAAAGAAAAAACGATTGGGATTATACAACAAGCTGGTGCAGAGTATTGATGATAGTCAAAGTCCAGTATTCCATAGCAATAAATAAGGATTCCGTTTATTTGAATCAATCATTGACTGTCTGTATTCAATTCTTCTACAAAGCACAGCACATTTTACATTTTCACAAATGAGAAAAGAAAAATGAGAAGGCGCCAACCAATTATAAATATATATATATATATATATAGCAGCCGCCCCTTTGAGTGCAAACATGACACTTATAGAGTATGTAACTAAGGCTCCGTTCACATCTAGGCGTTTTTGGGGAGTTTTTCTGCTCTAGGATCAGCTCTTAAAACGCCCAACAAGACAAATCCTATTAATTTCAATGGCCCCTGTTCACATCTGAGCGTTTTGACGCTGTTTACAAAACACCCAACGCTCAAAAAAGTACATGAGCTTCTTTTTGGGCAGATTACAGGCGTTTTCCATTGGTATCTATTCAATCAAAAAACGCCTGCACAAAAAACGCCTGTAAATCGCGGTAAAAATCGCGGTAAAAAACACGCGAAAACGCTACGCTCAGGTGTGAATGTAGCCTAAATGCCTTGTGCGCATAACAAATTAATAAGTAGACTGTTAAATATTCAAAATCTCAAGTATATAAACCACAACCCAACAGATAGGTGTATAATATCAATCACTAATATAAAAACATAAATAACATAAAAAATATAAATGCTATCCTTATGCAAGGTAAAGAGATATTATTCAATGTGCTAAAACATCTCAACAATAAAATAAAATTCTCATTTTCAAATCACTGAGTCTATAAATAAGTGTGTTATATATGATGCATACCATTTACGAATTTGTTTATTCAGTGGATATGTTTATCTGAGCAGCACGCATCACTTTGCACAATCTCACATTTTATTTATTTGGGAGGAGCAGCGCCAAACCTAGTCTTATAATAGGGATCTTTAGCAGGCACTACAGTTGTACAGGGATCTTTAGCAGGCACTACAGTTGTACAGGGATCTTTAGCAGGCACTACAGTTGTACAGGGATCTTTAGCAGGCACTACAGTTGTAGCAGCCTTGGGGGCAACATCTCACTCCCAGTTCACTTCTAAGAGCATTGTGAAGGTCCAATTTTAATTCTAACATATCAGCTGCACACAATACATTATATTATCACACGTAGCACTTTCGATTTATACACACACTGGTCCATAGCGTTGAATATTTTTTATTTTTCATATAAATGTGTGTTGCCAATCATTGTGTCCATAAAAGTTGAAAGTGCTCCTCCACATGCAGCCTTCAAGCATTTTAACTTAGATCCAGGATTTCAGAGAGCCATCATCCAATCTTCTCGTAATACTCAGCCATTCTCATATGATGGGTATGAAAAATAAAAAAAGCCCCCAAAAAATGGAAAGTATATAGTGTAATAATTTTTTTGAAAGAGAATCCTTAAAAAAAAAATGTGTCTCCACTTACATGAAAGGTGCCTTTGGAAAGGCACTGACCCAAACAGCTCACTATATACAGGGATATTGCCACGCTGCCGTGGAAGTGTCGTAGGGGATGAAACTGGCAAATTTTGAAATGTGGCATCTCCACTACTCCTTTTAACAAGCACTGATGTAGACAGCAAGGCTATATATGTATTTTAACATACTGGACTTTAAAATGGACAATAGCTTCTTTAGTAGAAATAGGATAGAACAATAGAAACTTAAAGTCAGGCCAAAACCTAAACACGCCTAAACCTGCTCCTACCCCCATTCTAAGCCCTATACCAGTGATGGCGAACCTTGGCACCCCAGATGTTTTGGAACTACATTTCCCATGATGCTCAACTACCCTGCAGAGTGCATGAGCATCATGGGAAATGTAGCTCCAAAACACCTGGGGTGCCAAGGTTTGCCGTCACTACCCTATACTAATTACCCTGTAAAGGAAAGATTTACTTACCTAATCACATGACCTCCCCAGTGACCAGCTTCAAAAGAGAGGAGAAAGCATGGACAACGGCTGAAGACACTGGGTGGTGATGTCACCTACATACCCACTATGGGGCATCCTTTGTCGGCTGTCTCCACTCCTCCGAAGCCAGTGCTGGGAGCCAATCATATGACTGAACCAGCGCACCCTCAGATTAGGTAAAGTAATTAGGTAAGTGTAAGCATCTTTTCTTTACAGGGTAGTCAGTATAGGGCTTAGAATCGGTTGGGAGCAGGTTTAAGCTTTGATTGGATTTCTACTTTAGGTTAAATTAAATGTTGGCCTGTTTCTGATAAACCACCCAAAATTTGAGCTGTGGGTAGCCCTGTCTGCACCCTCCCACCCAACATCCTTTAATCTGAAGATCAAGGGAGCCAGGCGGTATATCAACGGCCAAAGAGCAGTTGTATCTAATCAGATGTAGCCACTGTTTGGGTACTCCGACATCTGCAGGCACCAGCTGTCAAATTCTTCCATTCACGTTGTTTAGCATGGATGGGGCAATTAACAGATTTCTCTCAGTTAACTTGTGGAGCTGATTCAGAATAATATTACAGGGTATGGCCAGCTTCAGTTGAATAAAACATAATATGGGTTAGATATAGGATTGTTGTGGATGACGTTTTGCAGTCTTTTAAACATAAAGCACTTGCTGCTGTAATTAGGATTCTTCTGATATCCAACCAGAATGGAGAGGTATGGTTGCTTTGTTTCCACCACCCCCCTTTCTTTTCTCTCAGAGTACTAAAGACCACACACAGGTTTTTCTTCATGCATGATCGAAAAAAAGAAAACGAAGATTGTGTTTTTGTCCATTATCTTCATCACACATGGCAAGACTTCATCATCATCATTATTTTTAATGACAGGAGTTTTTCAAATATGTTTAAGCTCTATCAAGACTAATTACACATTCCATCCAATCAGCAATCAACTTTAACGCATCCAACTGCTCTAAATGTATAATAAGGGAACTGAGGCTACAAAGGGTTGCTGTACATCGTTACTGCTACATGCATTGCCATATTGAATTTATGGCAGTTTATGATGGATGACATGATTAATCCTATTCCTTCCTTGTGTGTCTCTAACACAATTCAACAATTGACAATGGAGGAACACACAGACAGCAGTGCCATGCAGTTTGGCCCTTTGAGCACCTCAATGGCCAAGGTATTCCAACTGCTACTTGCCCTTACTGGCCCACTAAGGGAATCAGTAGAATGGCCGTTGGGAGGAATTAGGCCAGCCATAGATGCTTCGAATGTCGGCTGGTTCTGCAGGAACTGTCCGAGATTCAAACTATCTATGGGCAGGCTGATTGTACACAAATCGGTCCATCCTGACTTGGGTACAACCAGCCTGTTGGATTTCATGCCATTATTGCCAGTGGCTACAGCTGCTAGCAATAATAACTGTGTTCTCCTGGAAGGAACAGCTCCCCTCCCCTCCCCCACCAGGTGAAAAGACAAGCTCTTTAGAAGGGATTACCCCAGCAACACTGACTGTTTAAGAATTACAAAAGGAGACACAAGCGCACAGCTGCACTCGCATTATAAAGTTTTAATTGGACATTGGACAAACAGTTCTAAACAGATACACTCACATGTTTCAAGAAGATAACAGGCACATACAACGATTGGTTCCCTTTCTTCCTCTCTCCCCCGGATGGCCCCTTCAAATGCAACCTCACATTGGAAAAGTGTGCATTCAAAAAAGACCACCAGCCAGCCTTGGAGTGTGCATCTGGTCAGCACATGAACTGGTGAAATATTGCTTTTACACTGACTGTGTAGATGGGGGAATTTAGTGATTTTTTTTCCTGCAACAAAGAAAATTGCATCACCTATGGCCTACCTTAAGTAGGCCATACAGGGTTCGAATTTTGGATGGTTCAGCAGGAACTGGCCGGGATTTGAGCCGTGTATGGGCAGGATGAACGTACCAAGTTGATCGATTGATCAGCTTGGGTACAACCAGCATGCCAGGTTTTGCCTGCGGTTATCCCTAGCAGCTGCTATAGCTGCTAGCAATATTTACTGTCTCTCCCCACAAGAGAAGACAAATGGCCTAGCAGGAAGGGTTCCTGCATCAACACTATCTGTGTTTATGGGGGAATCAAGCTAATTTCTTTCCTGCAAAGACATGTGCTTCGTATATGGCTGGACTTGGTCACAAAGTCAAAGAACATCAAGCTCCAACAGCAAAATGAAGCTAAATTATACAGGAGCACACAAGAGGCTTCCCATGCTTATAAAGGGAATGGCAAACCTCTTGTGGTGTCCGCTCTTTTTTCTTTTAAACATATCCAGGATAAAACAGCACAGGTTCATTTTATTGTGAGTCACAGCTTTAAAAGAATGCTAATTGGGGCTGATGTTGTTGCGGTGAGATGGGGTTTGGGTGACCGCTCTCCTCCTTGGGGCGCAGTGTGTTCCCCTAGGGGCGCCGGAGGGGGGGAGCGAGCCTGGACCTGGTCGGTGCCGCCCCTGCCCAGGGAATAACTGGTTAGCTGCTCTTTAGCCATGTATGCCATGGCCATGCGCTCCTTCGGGGGCTATGTCGACTGTTTTACATTGTTTTTTATTGTTTTTCATAGCAGATGTTCAATCTATGTATTCTTGTGTATTCTTCCTTTGCACTTAACCTAATAAAAATCTATTGAAATCTAAAAGAATGCAAATTCACAACCATTCAAATCTGGGTAAAATGAAATTTTAAATAATATTAGGTAGATGTCTAGCCAATACATTTTGTAATACTGGATAGTTTGAGAAGGATTAGAATCTTTGTTTTAATTAATATTTTTTTTAATGTGTTACAGACAGTAGTAAAAACCTGGCAGAGGGGTTAACACTTCTCAACTTCAATAAACATTTTTTTAGACACCCTAATGGTATTAGAACCATGGACCCTGGCCCTGTAATGTTACAGTGATAACAACTGAGCTTCTCCTGCCACTGATCTAGAAAGGTACAAATATTTGGGCGTGCCCCATGGGAGAATGAACATCCATTTACCGACACAGAGAATACTCTTTCTGTTTCTGAACTATCCACAGACTGCTGACTGGCTCTGAGTGGAGACAGACAACAGAGTGTCATAGTTCAGATCATGGCATTTCACGCTCAGAAAATGTAGGGCAGAGGTTCACAGATGACATTTCTCTTTATATGACAGTAACTATATACCGAATCTTCACTTCTATTCAAGCTGTCGAATGAAGAGTATCTTCGTCAATTTTCAATGATACCCCCACTTTAACAATGTAGCATTCATGCCTATATTACAGAATACTGTTTTATGTTACACTTTCATATGATCTTTTATAAGAAACTGGTGCAATGTATCTTACATAACCTGTGCTTTGCCCATGCAGAAAAAAGCAATGTTGTAAACTGTAAAACCTAAGTGGCCTAGGTTTCACAAAGCAAATATTTCAAAAATAAATGACTATTTTTCGTCCTTTGTTGCACCTTAGTGTTGCTGATCTGCTACAGCCTGTCTAAAGCCGGCCATAGACAGCAATTTTCTTTCCAGCAACCACAAGAATCCCTTCTGCGGATCCATTGTGTTCTCCTGGCTGGGGAAGCCGACCGGGAGAACACAGTGAATATTGCTAGCAGCTATAACAGCTGCTAGTAATAATCACATGTAAAATATGACAGGCTGGTTGTACATTTAGCCTGCCCATACATGAATCTAACCATCTATAGCTGGCTTAACAGCTGCTGCTAAAAAAAAAAAAAAAAAAAAAAAAAAAAATCAACACAAGGAACATAACCTACATTCAGTAGGATGTGTCCCTTGTGCTGATGCTTCCTCTATTAACCTCCCTGGCGGTATGATTCTTTTGGATTTTAGGTGCTGAAAGCGGTACCATTATTTTGCATGTAATTCTTGTGAATGAGCAGTCCAAACCAACTGTATACATTTATTATATATATTATATATATTATATATATATATATATATATATATATATATATATATATATATATATATGTATGTATACATATATTATGTATACATATATTATATATATATATATATATATATAATGTATACAGTTGGTTTGGGCTGTTCATTCACAAGAATTACGTGTATATATATATATATATATATATATATATATGTGTGTGTGTGTGTGTATGTGTATATATATATATATATATATATATATATATATATATGTGTGTGTGTGTATATATATATATATATATATATATATATATACATATATATATATATATATATATATATATATATATATATATATATATATATATATATATATACGTATATATATATATATATATGTATATATATTTACATAAAAAGTACAGTAAAACTGCAGGAAAGGGCAATGGGGGGCAATGTAATGTGATTTTATTTTATTTTGAACGGTATCAGTGTGTTTGGTGCATTTTACATTTGAATTTGCCGCCGGTTCCAACCCCCGGCGGACGTCACGTCGCCGGAGACGGAAGCCGGGGCTCGCAGACGATCGGGAGGAAGCTCCGCCGCCGCATACCGCTCGCAGTCTTCGCTGGATCCCGGAGAAAAGGTAAGTAAAACCTCCTCCAGCATCCAGCGATCTTCCTAGCGCTACCCCGAGTGTGACTCGGGGTTACCGCTTTTGGCACTAAAATCTTACCCCGAGTCACACTAGGGAATACCGCTAGGAAGGTTAAGGGAGATTTTCCTCTGTCCATGAATTGAGAGCAATGGGTGTTATCATGACAGGAAGGTACAGAAAGGGACCTCACTACTAAAAGTTTTGGTTGCTGTCTTAGCCTACATTATACCTATATGCCTATATACATTCTAGTTTGGATTCCTTACATAGTTCCTTTACTTTTCATATACTGTATATACTGCACATATACAGTATATGCAAAATGTATGCAACAAAAACCCTTGCTTTAAATCTAAAGCAATAAACAGATTATATATTTAGGCTTCCTGTTCTAGAAAACTTGATTAAGTGCTGAGGAATTTGTGGTAGTGCCCATAGGGGATCATTTTGCATTGTGTGTTGAGTTTTCGGCCCAGTAACCAGGACAGCAAATGAGGGGAAATCTACCTACCCGATACACAAACCGCAATAAAACCTGACAAGAGGCCCTAGTAACCCTTTACCCACACTGAGGTTGACCGTATTTTAGAAAAAAAAAATATATATCAGCACCTTTGCACCAAACCACATGGACAAACCTGTATTGAAAAATACCTTTGTGGAAGGAGCACCTTGGTTCGCCTCAGCTTGCATACTTCATCTACCCTCCCAACAAAATTGCCTTAAAAGAGATCCTGTCACCTTGGCCAGTTAGTCTTTGTAAAGCCCAACACCCTTGGTAACTTTAACATTTATCTGACTAGCTCTCCCCAACCTCATCCTTCATCTGTGGCCCCTGCTGCAATAAACACTTTTATATTGGGTATAAGGGAAGCATGTGACTTAAACTTGCCATAGATGGTTCATTTGTTTCTGGTCAGCCAGCAGGCTAAATGGAAAAAAAAATTGATTCTTCCATCCACACAAACTAGGTAGATTGAGGAAACTCCCACCCCACCACGGATGGAACTTTGTATTCAGATAGCAGAACTCTCTGCTGCCATAATTCAGTGATCCGCAGCTGCAGCTGATTGGCTTTTGAACGTAGACAGCTACACACCGATCAACATTTGGCTGACCCATGCTGGACTGGCCGAATTTCGATCCATGAGTGACCAGCTTTACTCCCATGGCACAGTGTTTGGGCCTAGTAATTGGCCACTTAACACAGTTATATGACTACTGGTTTATATCCCCACTCCTTCTGAGATCTGACACCAATCACTTTGGGAGGAGGAGAGCTGGAGAGGTGAATATAAAGTGGTCAGCAGACTTTACAAAGGCCCTGTTACTTTGTTCTGACTGGTCAAGATGACACAGTCTGGTCTATTTTATATAATATTACACAGTGATCTATGATTAGGTAAAACTCATTTGTCAAACAATCTTTCCTCTCAACCAATACTCTAACCCAGTGGTCCTCAACTCTGGTCCTCGGGCCCACTAACAGGCCAGGTTTGCAAGATAACTAAATTACATCACAGGTGATCTCATTTGCTGCTCAGTGATGGCAGTACTCTAGTCTGCATCTCCCCAAGGTAATACTTAAAATCTGGCCTGTTAGTGGGCCCCGAGGACCGGAGTTGAGGACCTTTGCTCTAACCCACATCACAACACATGCTGTAATCTGTGGTTAAAAACCTAGTCTGGCTCCACCTTTTGGATCTTTTCACATTTGCCTGCCTAGCCTGGCTGAAACTGCACCTGAACCTCTACCAGAGCAAAATGCATGGTAGTTAAAATGCATGCACTGCAGCATACCAATGAACTCAACAAACATCTGGATAGTATAAATCCAGCCTTAAGAGCCGGTTCACATTAGCGCGACTTGTCAGCCTGACAAGTCGTGTTCCTTTGCGGTCCATTGACCGCTACAGGACCCGTTCTAATAGGAGCGACACAAGGTCCTGTACTACTTCGGGGCGACCTCGGAGCAACTTGCATAGACTTCCATTATGTGAAGTCCCTGCAAGTCGCTCCGAAGTCATGGTGCAATGTAATGCACAAGTCACCCCCGAAGTAGTAAGGAGTCGTGTCGCCCCAGTGTGAACCGACTCTCAAGAACAATGGAGGATTGATCATTTTTATTATGGCCAGTTTAGATTTTATCTGACAATGATACCTTAGGCCCGCCATAAACAGTTCGAATTCTGCTGAACCGGCCGAGGAATCGAACTGTTAATGATCAACTTGGGTACAACCAGCCTGCTGGATTCTCTTGCAACTTTCGCTAGCGGCCGCCAGAAGACAATGGCCCGGCAGGAGGGATTCCCGTATCAACTCTATCTGTGTTGATGGGGAAAACTAGCAAATTTCTTTCCTGCAACCCGTCTAGGTAACATTGTCTAACATTAGGTAAAATGATAGGTATCAGCCAACAGGCATCTTTATATGTACCTTAAGGCAAGGCCATTTTGGCTGTATGATCTAGATCAGTGGTTCCCAACTCCGGTCCTCGGGACCCACCAACAGGCCAGGTTTGCAAGATAACTAAATTACATCACAGGTGATCTAATTTGCTGCTCAGTGATTGCAGTATTCTAGTCTGCATCCCCCAAGGTAATACTTAAAATCTGGCCTGTTAGTGGGTCCCGAGGACCGGAATTGAGAACCACTGATCTAGATTACCCTGGATGATATACGCTATTATTTTTAAGGGCTCTTTCACATGGGCGTTCCTTTTTTTTTTGCCCGATCAGGTCCTTTTTTTTTTTTTGTAAGGGCTCTTTCACACGGGCGGTCCGATCAGATCCGCCTGTCAAGTTTTTTAGGCGGATCTGATCGGATCCTCCATGCAGCTCTATGGGACAGCGGGTGTCAGCGGAGGTCACCTCCGCTGACACCCGCTGCCATCCGCATCCGATCCTGTGCTGAAATCTGGACGGATGGAAACCCTATTTTTCCATCAGTTCAGTAATCGGAGCGGAGCGGATCTGATGAGAGCGGACAAGCGGTCCGCTCTCCTCCGATCCCCCATAGAGGGCAGCGGGTGCTGAGACACCTCCCTCTCCGCTCTGCAAGCGGAGACGGAGCTGTCATCCGCCCGGCTCAGCGGGGTTTGCGGATCGATCCCCGCTGAGCAACACGGATCCGCCTGCGGAGGCGGACCGTGTGAAAGAAGCCTAACGGACACGGATGACACTTGTGTCATCCGGTCTGTATGTCCATTTTTCATCCCATCCGTTTGCGGATGAAAAACTGACATAATGCATGTCTATGTAAATATGGATGTCTGCGGATGACACCACTGACATCCGTTTTTGCTTCAGTTCCGTTTTTTGAAAGGAAGAAAAAATAGGGTTCTCCTCCGTTCAAAAAAACTGAACTGAACTGAACTGAACTGACAAAAAACGGATGTCAGAGGATGATCATCCTCTGACATCCGTATTTACATAGAGATACATTATGTCAGTTTTTCATCCGCAAACGGATGGGATGAAAAACGGACATACGGAACGCCCGTGTGAAAGAGCCCTAAGGCACATCTTTAGGGCTCTTTCACACGGGCGTTCCTTTTTTTTTGGCCCGATCAGGTCCTTTTTTTTTTTTTGTAACGGACACGGATGACACTTGTGTCATCCAGTCCGTATGTCCGTTTTTCATCCCATCCGTTTGCGGATAAAAAACTGACATAATGCATGTCTATGTAAATACGGATGTCTGCGGATGACACCACTGACATCCGTTTTTGCTTCCGTTCCGTTTTTTGAAAGGAAGAAAAAATAGGGTTCTCCTCCGTTCAAAAAAACTGAACTGACAAAAAAACGGATGTCAGAGGATGATCATCCTCTGACATCCGTATTTACATAGAGATACATTATGTCCGTTTTTCATCCTATCCGTTTGCGGATGAAAAACTGACATAATGTATCTCTATGTAAATACGGATGTCATCGGATGATCATCCTCTGACATCCGTTTTTTTGTCAGTTCAGTTCAGTTCAGTTTTTTTGAAAGGAGGAGAACCCTATTTTTTCTTTCTTTCAAAAAACGGAACTAAAGCAAAAACGGATGTCAGTGGTGTCATCCGCAGACATCCGTATTTACATAGACATGCATTAAGGCTTCTTTCACACGGTCCGCCTCCGCAGGCGGATCCGTGTTGCTCAGCGGGGATCGATCCGCGATCCCCGCTGAGCCGGGCGGATGACAGCTCCGTCTCCGCTTGCAGAGCGGAGAGGGAGGTGTCTCAGCACCCGCTGCCCTCTATGGGGGATCGGAGGAGAGCGGACCGCTTGTCCGCTCTCATCAGATCCGCTCCGCTCCGATTACTGAACGGATGGAAAAATAGGGTTTCCATCCATCCAGATTTCAGCACAGGATCGGATGCGGATGGCAGCGGGTGTCAGCGGAGGTGACCTCCGCTGACACCGCTGCCCCATAGAGCTACATGGAGGATCTGATCAGATCCGCCTAAATAACTGACAGGCGGATCTGATCGGACCGCCCGTGTGAAAGAGCCCTATGTCAGTTTTTCATCCGCAAACGGATGGGATGAAAAACGGACATACGGACCGGATGACACAAGTGTCATCCGTGTCCGTTACAAAAAAAAAAAAAAAAGGACCTGATCGGGCAAAAAAAAAGGAACGCCCGTGTGAAAGAGCCCTAAAACTCTCTTTTTCTACATACCAAATTACAATCAGTGCAGCACAAACCAGGAGAGGGGCCCAGGTGACCAACAGGGCTTGCTGCAATCTTGGTCTTCCATGCAAAACTGCTGACCTGGGACTCTACTGAACCAATGACCTTGAAAGCGGCTCATGATATATGTCTAATTGAGAAAGAACTGCCGCTCTATACTGCCCTGAAATATTTAAAGGGTCAGTAAACCTAAATTAAAACTCGATTTACATAACAATGCAATGAATTATATTTTCACATGATTAAAGTGCCTTGTCAACTTGAAGCAATTAAAAAAATACTGCTTAATTTGGTTATGTATTTGTTAAAAAAAACAAGAAAAAAATCCAATGTGTGTCTGTACAACACAGCATAGTTCCCTAAATCTGTCTTGATACCAGCCTGCTGGAATTCATAGCACAGCATAATTAGAAGAGGGAGGGGTAGCACGTAGCAATTAGAGATCTATTGTTTAGCACAGCACTGTAATACCTGGTACATATGATGAGATTATCGGATAAATGGTTGTCCATTTTCTTTTGCATGCTAGTCTCATATTGAAAATGAAGAGTTTACAAAAAATATGGTCGGGGGGGGCTGGCGGCCATTGCGGCTGCCGAACCCGCTGATGGACTCCCACTGTGTCCAATGACAGCGGAGGCACGGCTCCGGCAGCGCGCGCACACCCTAGAGCCCGATGAAAGAAATCACGTTCAGTTACGTGATTTTGCGTTTAAGAGCCGCCCTGCCACATTAAATGTATGTGGGGCAGTCCTTAAGTGGTAAACTATCATACAATTTGGTATCATACGAGAACATTTTTTGTGCTTGTCCCATCTGATAATTTCACAAGAATTGTCGTGATCGGCTCTGGAAAGCTGTGCACTAACGAGCAGATTATCAGACGATCGCCTCCAAAGCAGTGTTTTTGGTATGATTTTTCTGATCGTGTGTAAGGGCCATAACACTGTGAACATGCTTGTGGAGGGTGGCGGAACACGAGGATGCAGTATGCTTTTGCTCCTTCACTGCCTAATGCACAGGCTAGGCCAGGTCCATGGCTAAGCTGTAATGCTTAAAGTGTTAATAAACCCAGGAGCCTGCATTCACTATATCTGGTCTCCCACAGTACACAGAACATAGAAATGCAATTATTTTAGTAAATATAAACTGATAAATACCTCTTTTTCATCAGCAGTATACAACAGTCTTGTGACTTCTATCAGTGTCCAGTCAAGCACTGGTTAAAACTTGTAGAAGGAGTTTTCTGACTGTCCTATGAGACTGCAAGACCCCTGACCCACTGTCTGGACAGTGCTGATTGGCCCTGTGGTGATCACATGCATTCTCCCAAGAAAATAAAAACCTCTCTAGCAATACACACCATAATCAGCACATGCACTCTGACTCCATAGACTCTTTGTTATCAGGAAATTATTAGGGGACAGTGGAAGGAGGGGAGGATCAGAGAAGACAAGACCAAACAACCTTTTTACACAATGTGGAGGATTAACTCCTTAGGTTCTACAGTGAGTAAAACAAGCATGCTTTACTGCATATACAGACTGATTTTACTGTTGTGGGTTTAGTAATACTTTAACTGCAGTATAGTCTGAATAGAGGTCATGCATCTGGCTGTGCTGCCTGAATCACAAGACTGGCTAAAAAGAATTACAAATCCTTTGGCAGTTTAAACAATTTACATATATAGCTTTTAATTGGGTATTAGGTTGGCTTTAAGATAAGGAAAGTATTATTTTGATCCTTATGAGAAGCTTCTTTTTAAAGCAATGCTAACTTTTTGTAATGAACCTCAATGTAGGAGGGTGCAGGCAAGTCTTTCTGAGCCCAAAATGGTTGGCCCAACAATCTACCATTTTACATTCTCCTTCCAGCACAGCTTAAAAATCTGACTTTATAGTATTTTCACCTATACACTAGCAAACCTCAATTATAAGCCAGTGCAACAAAAGCTAGTTATGTGTAAAAGCCCAAAAACCTACGGCAGCCAGATTTTTTTTGGAGGCTGATTGGTTGCAAATCTCATTTTTTCTTATTTAAGTGGAAACTTAAATTAAAATGCCAAACATTATTTACTCACTCAATCCTGTGAACATGTAAAAAAAAAAGGACTTTAAATCACAAAGTGTCATTGCCCCCTTCTCCCAGCCGGACCTTTGCATCATCCTTCAAAGTGGAAGTTCACCCAATAAATTTTGCTATTATCATTAAAGTGGTATTAAAGGTTCGACTTTTTTTTTTTTTAAATAGAAAACAAAAAAGAAAAGTTAGGACATATAAAGCCTCCAATTTTTTTGGTATGACTTTAAAGGATGAAAAGTGTCAGACAGGGCACAAGATAAAGTTAATGTATTAAAATCAAGTAAAGTTTTATTCCAAATGAGTAAATAACAAACATATTATACTTACCTGCTCTGTGCAGTGGTTTTGCACAGAGCAGCCTGATCCTCTTCTTCTTGGCTCCTCCCCCTTGGCCAGTGCCCCAATAGCAAGCCGCCTGCTATGGGGGCACTGGTGCGTGCTCGCTCCCGAGCCCTGCTTTATGCGTCCATAGAACACTAAGAAACAAAGATCCGCGGCTTGGCCCCATCCCCACTCTCTCCTTATTGGCTCACTGGCTATGACTGACAGCAGTGGGAGCCAATGGCTCCTGCTGCTGTCTCAGCCACTGAAAGGGAGCACACAGAAGGTATAGAATGCAAGAAAGTAAAAAACTTTCAGCCTTCACAGCCATTTTAAACAGCCATATTACACATGTACCTTAATAAATGCACAGCACAATGTTTGACTTCTGCCTGTGCTCGGGTTGTCCAGCAATCAGCATTGAAAATTGCTGGCCTTTTATGAGCAAAACCATACAACTCACGGTGTCGAGCTACCCCCCAGCCCCCAACCTTCCTTACCCCAATGCTTTCTACGTCTTCTAATTGCAAAGCCTGATGTGGAAATGTTTCCTTTGTGCCTTGATGCTGTCAAAGACAGACAACAGGAGGGGAGGGGGGGCTATACAACGCCATGAATAACATGGCATCGCTCATAAATGATTGACAGTTTTCAGTGCTGACTGCTGGACAACTGGAGCATGGACAGAAGTCAAATATGGTGCTATGCATTTATCAAGGTACACGTATTATATAGATGCTCAATGTTTATAGAGTAATTCTAGGGTGATCTTCCACTTTAAAAGACTGGAGCCAGTAGGATGCACATATGCAATGTGACTCTTTAGGCTGTAGCCCATAAATTCATACATTAGCAATGTACCGACTTTCCTATTACAGCCAATGGAGCCAAAATGTACGCATGCAATGCACCTGCTCTTCCAATGGGCTGCGTCCTAGTGAAGCGAAAAAGGCCACATTGAGGATATTAAATCGTTATTTTTTACATGTTAGGAAGAGCCAAGAGGCCACAGTGAAAGGAAAAAGTCTTTGTCCTTTCAGTTCCACTTTAAAATTCTGGATCTAAAATGATATCTTAGTTTGAGTACATGAAATAATTTTGACCTTCAAACAACTTTACTTATACAAAGAACATAAACATATTCTACACAAGATCACAGATTCCCCCTAACCTATATACAAAATGAGGGGGGTACAAAAAAAAAAAAACAGTCTTTTTTAGACGGCCACAAATTATTTGCAATCCTTTGATTATTAAGGTTTTCCCTCTTCTAAACCCATCAAACGGGCTGTATTTTGTCTTTCAATCCCTGAAAGGCAGAAAATAAATTCCTCATAAAACAGCAAAGTGTATTTTTAAGGAAAGACATTTTCAAAGAGGAGCTAAATTAACTTTCCTCCATCAAAACACTGCACTGCTATTGGAGAACAAAGGGATACGAGCAGAGAAAGAATCTCTTTGTCTGGATTTCTGAGCTTTTGGCTGTTCGAGCAGCTTTCACAGAAAGAATATTTTTTTTTTAAACGCTGTACACCTATCTTTCCATGCATTCATCAGAGCCGAGCAAAATCTTAGGAAAAGAGCTCCTATAGGCAAATAATAAAGCACCGAGGTCATTTAGAGACCAGCGCTGAATATGTTTAATATTTTATGCAAGAGCCGGGTCAAAGTGAGCCTCTGAGCCTCTCCGCCATACAAAGGTCACCGATGCCTTCTCAGGAACACGCATCGCTCTAGAGACTAAATTATGGGTACTTTCAAATTCTGCCATCTGCAAACTAATGGACAGGGCAAGGAAATAAAAGGATTAGCTGCTTTTCAACCTACTTACAAACATATTATGGGCTTTTAACCTTCATGAAGACAGGGAAAAACACTGCAAATTGTATGCACTGGAAACAGCTATTAGAAGTGGTATAAATGGGTATATACCATTTACCTGTAGGAAATGGACTCTTTGGCTAATTGATAGCCTTGAAAGCAAATACACACAATAACCCTGTACAGAGTATTTTCAGATCATAAAGCAGCCCAAGCACTGGGGCATAATCTGACAGATCGGGTTCTTTTTAGAGTTCACATGTCAGGAGAGAAATATGTGGGGCTACCATTGTTTTGTTTCAAAAATGTTAGTTGCCTGGCTGTTTCTGGTTTCAACACATCTGGGACACAGACCCCAAAGAAGCAAACAGCACATTGATGTCAGGATGAAGTCAGAAATCCTCAAGTTGACAAGTCTAAAGCCGGTCATAGTTGGATCGCATCTCAGCCGGTTTAGCAGGGGTCGGCTGAGATTCGATCCACCTATGGGCATGCTGATTTTACCCAATTGAGTCCATTGACTTGGGTACAAGCAGAATTTTGGATATTTAGCATTTGATTATTGTCAGCAGCTAGCAGTAATCATTGTAATCTCCCGGCAGGGACAGATCCCCACACCTCCCCCCACTGGGAGAACAGAATAGCTCCACGGGAGGGAGGTTCCCAGATAGCAAGCAATTGTGCTGCAAGTTTGAAAATGGCTTGCTAAGCTATTGCCAGAGTTGCCAGGCTTCATAAGTTTGTTGCACAATTGCAGCAAGTCCACATTGCATGACTCCACATCAACTTTCTTTGCAAACAATCTGCAAGTCTTCTGTAAGTTCTGTTTCACTTATGTTGTCCTATAGTCATCCCACCACAGGGGTCACTGTGGCTCCTGCTGTAGATTTACCACTGCAACTTTGCTCTTGCTAGAGGCTTGCCATGCAAATTTTCTATAAATTGGAAAAGTGTCAACTAGAACTTGTGCTTGAAGTGCTCTGCAAGTGTACAACTTGCCAGTATAAATGTGCAGCAAATTAACAGAATTAGAGCCGGTTCACATTTGCGCGACACGACTCCTTACTACTTCGGGGGCGACTTGTGCATTATATTGCACCACGACTTCGGAGCGACTTGCAGGGACTTCACATAATGGAAGTCTATGCAAGTCGCTCCAAGGTCGCCCCGAAATAGTACAGGACCCTTTTTCTAAGTCGGAGCGACTTGTGTCGCTCCTATTAGAACGGGTCCTGTAGCGGTCAATGGACTGCGAGGGAGCGCAACTTGTCAGGCTGACAAGTCGCGCTAGTGTGAATGGGCTCTTACAATTCAACACTGCCACAATTTTGTGGCAAGTTATCCTTGCTATCTGGGTGACTTAACAAGCATTGAAGCCAAGGCCTTAGCATGATGTAGGATACGCTTTGAGTTTTCCAAATATGAATGATGATGACTTGATGATGTGATGAATTAACACAACAGCCACAAAGCAGGGTCTTCAGTTTGAGTCTTAGTCAAGCCACCATCTGCATGGAATTTGCTTGTCCTCCCTGTTCTTACATGGGTTTTCGAAATCCCACACTCAAAAATCATATTGGTAGGGTAGTTGCCTCATGTCTAAATTGACCGTAGTGTGATATCCTACTCAGTGTGCCCAAGATGGCTGCCTCAACTGCAGAGAAATTGCTTTGAGTCCCCAGGGGGAAAAGCACTACAGAAATAAAAAAATAACAAGCGTGCATTGTCTAAATGGAATTTAGCGTATTTTTTCACAGCAAGATCCAACCTGGCCAAATTGGGCAAGGATTTTATGTCAATGAGCTGCCTGCAGACACTGCCAGAACTCAAGGTACTTGTAAGTGGACAGGATATAATAATCGTTATTTGACATAACCACTGGCACATACAGCAAGGACAGCCAATGGGAGCTGAAATATCCATCGCAAGGCTAAAATGAACAAGGTTTATGGCAAATAACATGCCTCATAAGTTAGTGAATTAAGTCTCCTGTCTAGTCAGCATTGATTTTTCTCTGAAAATGAGGCACCTAAGGTATCAGCAGTGCTCTTCACTGTTTTGCTCCACAGACCTAAACTGAAATGGTTGTATAATGCCACTGTCTGTAATTAGATGTTGGCATCCCAGATCCCCAATGGCAGTCAAACCCAATTATTACCTTGTAAAAGTAGATAACCTGAGGTGGAAGGGACCCAGCAGGTCCACCCACTACAGGCTGCCTACAGGAAACAAGAGGAGGAGGGCGGATACAAGACCAGTCACCCTATACAAAAAGTGAGAACAGTGCTGGCTGGTCTGTAATACAGGAAGCTCCTTCACAGAGGCAAAGTTTCATTCTGCATTACTACTTAATCTGCAGGAAATACACAAAGCACATCAAGATTGTAATACACATGCCTCATGCATTTAGACAACATCTGCTTATCCTAGAGCAGGGGTCTTCAAACTTTGGCCCTTCAGTTGTTCGGAACTACAATTTGCCTAGTCATGTCTGTGAATGTCAGAGTTTTACAATGCCTCATAGGATGTGTAGTTCTGGAGGGCCATAGTTTGAGGATCCCTGTCCTAGAGTTTATCTTGCACTGCACTGGCCTGTGGTACTGGAAGGTCCAATGCCACAAACTTGGATATGACCACAAACGATAACAAATGAAAATGCAGCATGTAGGATTGTTTGCAATGCAATACTGCTACATTGCAGTGCAATAGTAGGAACTAGTCTTGTAGGAAACACTCAATTTAATTTGTTTATGAGTTTTGCAAAAGGCTGCAATGATGTGCATGATAACGAATAAGCTAAAAACGGTACAGCTAGGTTCTTTACCCATCATTAGTGGATACCCGTCTTGTCACGTATTAGCAACAAAGTGCTCTTGAGTTGAGAGATGTGCTGTACTGCGGAAAATGACAGCCGTCTTACTGCAAAGAAGAGTGCCGCAGCCATGGAAGAGTTGCTTGATGTCATTTCTATCCACAATATACATCTACCAACACTCAAATATCACTGATGAAGCTTCCAGGCAAAGAGTGAATGAATACCAATACTACATGGCACAAACATTAGGTGTTGCTTTACGCAAATCCCAAGTTAACTACAATTTCACCTTAGCAGTGAATGTGCATGATGTCAATGATTACCACAAATATACCAAACTGGGGATTGGACCTTCATTTTCCCACCTCACATAAACTAATTCACCTATCCAGGCATGAACATGTGTTCTATACCTTTACCACACCCAACCAGGCAATTTGGCAGATATTTGAAAGACTAGTATGTCTAAAAAGGAACTATGTATTATATTTAGCATTTACTTGCAGTATTATGAGGCACACAAGGGCCTGTGATTTTGTGATTTTGGCAGCCAAGTAAGCTTGGCTAACACTAAAATACCTCATCTGCAATTCTCATTAACATGTATTTTTAGCCCAAAAACATGGTTAATTTTTTACCTTGTTGCATTCTATGCATTAAGGTGAAAAACCTTCTGTGCTGCAAAATCCCCCCAGTCCCCCCTCCCCCACCATATTTACCTAAACCTGAACCAATCAAGCAATGTGCACGAGAGCAGAGGCTGTCGCCGCTGCCTCCCTCCTCCCTGGCAGATTGATAGCCCCCCGCTGCTGTCAATCAAATGCTGTGCCGAGCAAATGGGGGACAGGGCCGAGTCACCATCTCCCTTTATTGACAAAGAGCAGGCGGCTCGGCCTCGTCCCCCACTCACTCAGCACAGCAATTGATTGAGAGCAGCGGGAGACCCCATAGAAAGCCCATCCAAAGGAGGAGCCTGGAGCGCCAGGGGGGGACCCCAGTAGAAGAGGATCAGGGCTGCTCTGTGAAAAATTGTTGCACAGAGCAGGTAAGTAGAACATGTTTGTTGTTTACATTTTTTTAAACAAGGCTTTAGGCCGGGTTCACACATATGCGAATTGGATGCAGGTTTACCCCCATCTGATTCCCTCGACAGGAGAGTGTGATGGCTCTCAATAGAGCTAGTTAATACAGCTCCAGGGTGGTCGCGGTCCGCATTTAAAAAGGTCCTGTGCGTCTTTGGTTCCGATTCACGTGCAAATTCAGGCAAGAATTCAAACCTGATTCGTACCAGAATTGGTGAACAGGGACACACCGGACCCCATGCTATGAACTGCGGCCATATGTATGTGAACCCAGCCTGAATGTCACTTTAAATATAGTTTTAGACAGTTTACGGAAGAGTTAGAACCTCTGTCATATTGCTGTTGTCCATATCTATCTGACCATCGTCACGGGACAGAAAGTGACTAGAAATTCAAATAATACAGCTGCCACAAAGGGGCAAATCTGCCAATGGGGGTGACAATGGGGCCAGTGACAACTAAGAGGGAATTTTCCCTCACTTTGGAGAAATTTCCTTTCACTTCCTGCTGGTGTCTCCAGGACAGAAGATGAAGGAAAATCTTCCCAACTCTACAAAGAAAGCAAAAACATGACCATTCCCGAAACTAATAATACAAAGTTTTAACTAGCAATACACAGTAACCTATTTAATTACAAAAACATCTGCTCTCCTTCAGACATTTCTAGGTAGAATGGTGGAGAAGTGGCAGGAACTTTTGTTTTGTAGTTCTATGGTTGGGAGTTAGTATCTTCTCCATGAGTTTGCACAAGTTTCCTTCCACCATATAAAAACATGCTGGTAGGTTAATTGGCTTCTATCCAAGACTCTAGTGGTCCTACTGTTTGTGCATGCTTGTTTGATTGTGGTAGGGACATTAGGGATCTAAATGATTCAATGCTCTCTGTGAAGCTCTGCAGAAAAGTGTCAGCACTATATAAATGAGTAAAATAAATCAGTAGAGCTGTAGGGGGAGGGATGCATTGACTCAGATGACTCTCTGTAGCTCAAGTAACATGCAGTCATATCCTCTACAGACTTCTAACCGGTAGACTGTACAGTCCTATAATAGCACTGCTTAAAGGGCAGACAGTACGTTGCTTCCTTTTTAGCACACCCTTTTTTTTTTAAAGCAGATCATCATCCCTGTTCCCTATCCACCCATTTCACAATTAGACATTTATTTATTTTTTCCCTATCACCTTTTTACGAGGGACATCTCCTGGCACTTCAGGGATTCTCACCTAGTTGAATGATGTGCCACTCGCATGCAGGCTCTGGGGACTGCGCATGCGCGGATGCACATCATCAGAGGGTAAACTGTCACTTCCTGGAAGAGACAGCGGCCCCCCTGATTACGTAGTTAAAGATGATAGTGGTGCAGGACTTGCTGCATGTATGAGGATGTTTTTAGAGGACAATCTAAAAAATCAGGTAAGAAGGGATTTAAAAAAAAATTACACAGGGGCTGGGAAGGAGGCAGTTACTTTTTACCTGTCCCAGTAATAATCACATAACCTAGTGACAAAATGGTTGAAGACTATACATGGCATTGTCATCATACATCCCTATCTATGGGTCTATATGCAAATTTCTCCCTAGGATCGGTCAGACACACATTTTATGATCCATTAAGGCTCCTCTGTCTTCCCATACATTTGTCACCATATGGATTTAAACTATCTCTTCTGTTTAATCCTTGTTGGATCAGCTACATTTACTTCAATTCTATTTATACAGCAATGGACTGCCCTTTCTTGGCTTCTCCAACAGCTGTAGTACCCCAAATGTGTTGCTCCTAGTTGCTGGGTGGACCTGGATCTGGTGTTTTGTATAATCTCCTGAAGAAGCCAATGATTGGCGAAACACGTAGAGATAAAGAGACCAAGACACACATTTCCTGCATACCAGCCGGCCCTATTCATGTTAACTGCAGTTACAATTTTTTCACTTTAATATATATCTGTGATGTATATAGGCTGGATTTTAACAAGGCTTAAGTCCAATTGGGGATCAGAGGTCATATACGTATATCCGAATAACTTTTTTTTTTTAATTTTATGGAAATTGTACCATGAATAATCTGCTGTAATTTTATACTAATATTTTGTGTACTCACTTATCTTATCTGGGGTTACAATGTGGTCACCCTTAAAGTCTGTTGTTTTGCTATATTGTTCTGTTCTTTTCTATTGGATGTGGTGCCACACAAACAACTTGCATTTCATTATGGTTCAAATTCATCTATGCATCTATCTCAGCTTCTGCAGGACCTTCCATCTCATTAAGTAGACTGGAGATGTTTTCCTACGTTTGAAGCACATTCCCATTTTCTCAATGGTGTAGTGTGGATGACAGTCCCATAGCTACATTTGATCTGTTTTCTTTTAGGTTATGCTACATTAGACGCAGCAGGCCCTATTCAGAAGTATTTCCACCACTGCAGGCAAAGCAGATCAAACACAGCCTGTTACTTAATTTTGTGTTGAAACATATGCATTTAAGCGGCACTGCATTCAAATGCAAAAGGAAGCCTTTCACAGCAATGCCTGTCTAAGGCCTCTTTCACGCAGACGACAGGCTCTACCGCCCCTATGAAAAGCAATCCACAGCAGATTGTTTTTTCAGATGGTTGAGAGACAATTTACAGCTTCATTTTTTCTGGGCGGGGAAATTGTATACTGAAATACCACATCGCAACTAAGTGGCAAGAGTTTTGCATGCGGTTGTACAATGGTACTGTTGACGTCGATGGGCACGTTTGGCATGCGGCGTCACTCGCCAAATTTGACCTGCTAAATAAAAATGACCACACTGTGAAGTATTGTGGTGATGTGAACAGACTCAAGTAGCCCCATTTCACAATATAAGTTGGTGGTTGGAGGGCTGTAAAAATGCAGATCAACTGGCTGTTTTTATCATCCCAAGCCACCTGTGTGTACCAAGCCTCAATGAGCCCTAAATTTCACTGCAATCTATACATAGACTGTAAAAGCTTCTAATACTGTTACAAATGAAGTAGAGAAAGTCCCAAATGATATTGCCCCATTGGGAACAGCAAAGAGTGATCATGACGCAAACAGCCGATGTACTTTGACTTTGTAGACTGCTAATACAATTTTTAATAAAAACTATCAATTTACGTGATATATAAAAATTGAAAAGATAATGGTGCGGTATTAAATAATTAAGGAGATTGGATATAATAAGAAATTATTAGGATAAACCAACCCATGGTCCTGTAAAGTACTATCATATTGTAGGGGTATACAAATGACTGTGCCTTAGGCGGGTTCAAATCTTGTTCGGTTCAGCAGGAACTGGCCCAGATTCAAACCATTAGTGGGCAGGCTGAATGTACCAAGTTGATCGATTGATCAACTTGGGTACAACCAGCCTGCTGGATTTGCTTACGTTTATTGCAAGCAGCTGCTATAGCCGCTAGTGATAATCACTGTCTTCTTCTGGTAGGGGTGGCTTCCCCCGCCCTCCCCCAGGAAAAGACAATGGCCTGGCAGGTGGGATTCCCACATCAACACTGTCTGTGTTGATGTGGGAATCATGTGAATTTATTTTCTGCAACCATTGGTTGCAGAAAATAAATTTGCTCCGTGTATAGCGGCCTTACAGTGCCTTATTGCAGCACAAATCTACTGCATCCATCACAACAATGTATTCTCTCTGTGGATGAGATTTTATCTCAGCATTAGTGGACTTCAATAAAATGCAGAAATGAACTACAGATAGAAACTATAGAAAATATACATACATCTGTATATGTAATATATTATATTACATTGACTATAATACCAGAAGAGTTGAAGCTGTTATAGCTGCGAAGGGTAAGTCAAATCAATATTGAACCCTATAGACTAAAGCACGAGTAGAAATTCGGCCGGGAAATTTCGTCCGACGACCGATCTGCCGATTTTCGGCTTGTTAGTATGATGCTTCCGACAACCGACTTTTCGGCCGAAAAAATCCTGGTGTGCAGGCTATATAATTTTTGTCGCCCGTCAAAACACGTCCGATTTTCGTCTCATTAGTACAGATTTCGATGGGGAAAAATCTTATGAGCAAGACTGGGCATGCTCAGAGATGAAAGAACACAAAGAAAGCAAACCGAAACATGACATCACTTCTGAAGTAGAATTCTGTCGTGCGGGAAAATTTGTGTGCAGTCTAGGCACATTCCAACCAACAACACACCACTCTGGACAAAATGGTCGGCGGAAATTCGTTGCGTGTGTACGAGGCTTAAGACTGGCATGCCATAAAAGTTCATGTGCGTGTAAAGGCAGGCATCCCAATATTTTTGGTAATATAGTGTATGTTACAAAGATCATAAAAAAAATATAAAAGCTACATGAAAAAGTACCACAAAATTTCTTTGAATCCAAAATCAGTTAATGACACAGTGTGTATAGTAAACAAATAATTGTTTTTTTTTTAATTAAAATACTGTTTTCACCTTTTTCTATTGTTTGTTGCATGTCAGCATTGCTGATGTTGTCCGGCCGCTTTGCAACCACTTCCTGTCTACATGCATGCACCCCAACAACTGCTGGTTGTCATTTCTCAGGAAAGGTGTTGTCAACAGTGGGACAAGCCAGAGCAATGTGCATCAGCATGTCCGCTTGGAGTCTCCAATAGAAGAGCACTTGGCAGGGGGACAACTATGCAGAACTGGCAGACAATGATCTGTATTGACACAGGTCCCTGTAGATGGAACCAAAACCTGCAGTGGGGGGCCAGGCATCCGACACACACACACAGAAATGAGTCAAACCTGAAAACTCTTTGGGTGGCCGCAGCTCTTTAGGAGAGTAAAGATCCAAGGCAGATGGGCAAGTATAAACATTTTCTATTGCAGGAACACTTCATTCTCTCTTTCTTTTTTTTTTTATAATGCAATTCTGGATAGTAACACACACTGGCAAGATCTTTTACATCAAGCAAATCTCTTTCACATGTACCTTGTAACTATTTTTATGTGCATTTTAAAACACACAAAAACACGTGTCAAAAAATACATAGAATCCAGAGGCCATTCACATCTGGGCACTGCCCTGGTACAAATAGGTAATGTCAGACCGTTTTGTGCATTTTTATGTCCAGTGATTCCCAACAAAATAGGGAACATGCATGAAAATGTATGTACAACGCACATTGAAAAATAAGCAAAATCAGACAAGTGAACCTCAAAATATAATAGTTCTTAATCAGTGCAATACCGTATCTAAAATGAAACAAAAATAATAACCTATACCCCAATAATAGTACACTAGTGCAAAAAGTATTATAGATTGCTGCCCGTATTGATAAGTGTTTTCACTTCACTCCAATAAATATACCTATAATAAAAATACAGGGCAATCTCATCTCATCTATAACCAATATGATTTCTACAGATGAAAAAATCTTTTAGTATCGTGAATCAGGATGGATACAAAGTGACTAAATTCCATACAAAAAAACTCCAAATGAAATAAATTCACAATGTATCTATTACAACATATTCAAAGATAAGAACCTTCAGGCCCCTTTCACACTTGTGTGACCTAAAAGTTGCATGATTTTACAGCGATTGTGCAGCGATTTTACCTGGACTTGAAGCAATGCTATGTCTATGGACCTCAAAACGCATTAAAATCGGCCCAAAATAGTGCAGGAACTACTTTGAAGTCGGTGGGACTTGAAGTCGCACAGATAAGAACGGCACTCATTGGAAATCATAGAGTACGACATGTCATGCCACTTTGCAGTCCAAATTGCAGGACAAGTCGCACAAGTGTGAAAGGGGCCTCAGTGATATTAAATCAGTCCAAAGAAAAAATAAGCAAATAATCCTGCCACCTTCTGTGTGGAATAATACAAGTGAACCTGGCATAAAAATTAATTCAAAAGAACACACACTTCTTTTTAATGGCGTTTTAGAAAATGTCTTCTACATGGATTCAGGTCTATGTGTGCGAGGAATTCTGTATGTATGCTAACATTAGATTGCTGCAAAGAGCTGAGTTTCCTGTGGCAACAGCAAATGCAGAGCTTGTGCTTCAATTACGGGACACCTAAATATATCTTTTCACTATTTAATTTCTTTTTTCTTCCCCACACCTACTCAGGCTTTTGTACAAGAATCATGTAACTCTGAAAGCTATAAATAGTGCATAGGTCTTGGTCTCAATGAACCATTTGCAACGTAATGACAGAAATTAGGCAGAAACAATGTCATTTTGTGTTGAAATAAACCAAACGCCAGGAAGGGCAATCAATTCTCAGAGTGAATTCTAGAGGAAACTTAACACTGGGATATTCTTTTTCCAGGGCGGCCTAGAGGTAAATAATACAGCCATTTTGTATCTCCCCCATGTATAGGTTTCCATTCACAATTTAAGTTCTGTTAGAAGCTGGACTCCTGATTAACCACTTTACCACTGGAGCATTTTGCTGTATTACGTCTGGGCCACTTTTTGCGATTCGGCACTGTGCGACTTTAACTGACAATTGCGCGGTCGTGTGACACCGTACCCAAACAAAATTTACGCCCTTTTTTTCCCACAAACAGAGCTTTCTTTTGGTGGTATTTGATCACCTGTGCGATTTTTACTTTTTGCGCTATAAACAAAAAAAGAGCGTTTATTTTGGAAAAATAACAATATTTTTAACATTTTTTTATATGAAATTCCCCCCAAAAAAGATGTAAAAATCAATTTTTTTTTTAATTTTTGGCCAATTTGTTTTCTGCTACCTATGTGTGGTAAAAAAAATCTCAATAAGCGTATTTTGATTGGTTTGTGCAAAAGTTATTGCGTTTACTAACTAAGGGAAAGATTTATGTCATTTTTGGTGTTTTTTTTTAACGCGTAATGGCGGCGATCTGCGATTTTTTTTGCGGGACTGCGACATTGCGGCGGACAGATCGGACCCTTGACTGACATTTTTGACACTTTTGGGGGTACCAGTAGAAGCCTGTGTGTACATAGACACATATTAAAGGAAGAAAATCCACACTGAGGATAGTTAGTTGGCTGCTGCCTAACTTCTAAATATAACCCCAAGAAGGGGTATATAAAGTATATTCGAGTGTGGGGGCAAGGTAAATGGCGCTGCCTATGTCAAAGTGTCCACATACTGATACTCTGTGGACACTTTGACCTAGGCGCCAATATTTACCTCCCCCCCCCCCACTCTAACATAGACACATATGTTAATATAGAGGCTCTTTTTCAGGCTGAAAAAAACCCCACAATCTCCTGTAAAGGTGGCGTTTCTTAAACCCAGTGTGTGTGTGAGGCCTCAATGCAATGCATGTTAATGTACAAAATAATGCATGCAGTAATGCATTGCAAGGTTGCAAGGCACCACCATACAGATGTGAATTGCCCTAAGGCCCCGTTCTAAAACGCTCAACAAGCCAAATCCCATTAATTTCAATGACCCCTGTTCACATTTGAGCGTTCCGTCTCCTGAAGCAAAGCGCATGTCGCTCAAAAAAGTACATGAGCTTCTTTTTGGCAGATTAGAAGTGTTTTTGGTCCTATTGACTTCAATAGGAATGACTGACTTGGCTAAACAAAAATGCCTGAAGCTGTAAAACGCTTGTAATACGCTTCTAAAACTCTTTAAAAATGCTTGTAAAAAGCTGCAAAAATGCTAAAAAGAAACCTGCCTGAAAAATGCCATAAGATTGCTATGCTCAGGTGTGAATGGAGCCTTAAAGAAGTATTTCTGTGTGATTCCGTTTAGCAATTTATTGATCTATCAGTCGACCAGAGAAAAGAAAGAAGAGGCAATATGTTTTTGTGTATCATATATTAGAAAATCAAAAATATAATAAAGATTTCTGCCTCTTGCATTATTTACGTGTTTATTGCGATTGTGCATGAGCAAGATATTGGCTGTGGATTAGCAGCAGGTAAAATATTTTAAGTGTCTGCATTTCACTTATGTACAGGGAACAGTGATCTTTGTAGATTCTACTCCATGTAGGTTGGCTTAATGGCAGGAATTTTAACACAGGAAATTTCATTTGTGAGATGGAAGGAAGCTGAAAGAGTTGCTTAGTAGAGGCCTTGCAGATCAAGCAGTGGAAATTCTTCTCTCTAAGCAAAACAACCTACACTGTACAGCTGCGTTTCAGTTAACCCTGTCTAAACAAAGGATATGGCCGAGTTGTGTCAGTGTCTTATCGGTGCAGAGCACACAAAAACAATGCCGCCTTTGTCTGTGTGCTAATGTTTTCTAGAGCAAGATGTCGCTTGCCATTTTATGCTTTCAGTAGCAGGTTTTAACTAGATTTTTAAAGTACACTGTTGATTGTTTTATGCTTAGTTGTGCTCCATTAGAATCCATTTGTAATTGTTTTCATCGGTTTAGATTGCTGGCAATTTCCTATAATCAGTGCCATTATAGGAGCTACCCTTACAATGTGATCATTGCTACATTGAGAGCTACCTTCATGGTTCCCTATGATCAGTGCCACATTGCCAGCTGTCCTTCAAATTCCCTATGATCAGTGCCACATTGCCAGCTGTCCTTTGAATTTTTAATGATCAGTACCACATTGCCAGCTGTCCTTCAAATTCCCTATGATTAGTGCCACAATAGGAGCTATCCTTATACTTCCCTATAAACAGGGCCACATTGGGAGCTATCCTCACAATTCCCTATGATCAGTGTCACTTTGGAAGGCACCCTTACAATTCCTTATGATCAGTGCCACATCGAGAGCTGTCCTTACAATTCCCCATGATCAGTGCCACATTGGGGGCTGACCTTACGATTCCCCATGATCAGTGCCACATTGAGGGCTGTCCTTACGATTCCCCATGATCAGTGCCACATTGAGGGCTGTCCTTACAATTCCCCATGATCAGTTCCACATCGAGAGCTGTCCATACAATTCCCCATGATCAGTGCCACATCGAGAGCTGTCCTTACAATTCTCCATGATCAGTGCCACATTGAGGGCTGTCCTTACAATTCCCCATGATCAGTGCCACATTGAGGGCTGTCCTTACAATTCCCCATGATCAGTTCCACTTCGAGAGCTGTCCATACAATTCCCCATGATCAGTGCCACATTGGGGGCTGTCCATACAATTCCCCATGATTGGTGCCACATTGGGGGCTGTCCTTACAATTCCCCATGATCAGTGCCACACTGAGAGCTGTCCTTACAATTCCCCATGATCAGTGCCACATCGAGAGCTGTCCTTACAATTCTCCATGATCAGTGCCACATTGAAAGCTGTCCTTACAATTCCCCATGATCAGTGCCACATTGGGGGCTGTCCTTACAATTCCCCATGATCAGTGCCACATCGAGAGCTGTCCTTACAATTCCCCATGATCAGTGCCACATTGAGAGCTGTCCTTACAATTCTCCATGATCAGTGCCACATTGAAAGCTGTCCTTACAATTCCCCATGATCAGTGCCACATTGGGGGCTGTCCTTACAATTCCCCATGATCAGTGCCACATCGAGAGCTGTCCTTACAATTCTCCATGATCAGTGCCACATTGAAAGCTGTCCTTACAATTCCCCATGATCAGTGCCACATTGGGGGCTGTCCTTACAATTCCCCATGATCAGTGCCACATTGAGAGCTGTACTTACAATTCCCCATGATCAGTGCCACATTGAGAGCTGTCCTTACAATTCTACATGATCAGTGCCACATCGAGAGCTGTCCATACAATTCCCCATGATCAGTGCCACATTAGGGGCTGTCCTTACAATTCCCCATGATCAGTGCCACATCGAGAGCTGTCCTTACAATTCCCTATGATCAGTGCCACATTGAGGGCTGGCAGCAGGGCACAATTCGGATTACTCCCAACTCCTCAATTCACAAAGCTGCTTGCATTATTTTTCCCAGAATGTTCTGTGTTCTGTAAATGGAGGAGAGGTGGATGAATGATAGCATTCCCTTCCTCCATTCATAAATAATACAAGGAGTTATGTGACTAGACAAGCGGGGTAGAAAGGGAGGGCCCGTTAGGCACTGTCCCTGCCCTGGATCCAGCACCTTTGTCCAGGATCAACAATCTATTTCCTAGACAAAGGTGCTATCCCAAGGATGACACATCAAAAACTATTATAGCAGTCAAAGGAAGAGGGACTGAGAAATGCTTTCCTCCTTCCCGCCACCACTCAGTGACATTCTCCTAGAATTCTCCTCTTTGCCTAGGCACAGTCACCTGACTAGAGATGATGACATTTTAATGAGAACATTTTGTTAAAATAAACTATAGTATATTGTGCCATGCCAGGAAGGAATATATTCCTGCAGACTTGTAGAGTTACTGATAGGTTTGCTTTATAAAACTGTATTGTGGAGATTTACAAAGAGCCATGCAGAGTACATTGTTGCAAAACATGCGCTGTTTTAAAATTTATGTGCATAATTTACAGAAACAGTGCGGTCGCTGCAATAAATTATATGCAACTGCGGTAAATCATCTATACTAAAGGACTTGAGCCTAATCCAAATGCGCCCCCAGGCAGGATTGAAATCTCTGCAGGAAAAAGTACAATTGCTATTGTAAATCACCAGCAAACATGAAGCAGCCCAGATTGTTGAGAAAAAGTGCAACGTTCTGAAAGCAGAGGGGGGATCTAGCAGTGCCTTAAAACATTTGCGCTGAAATGATAGTGACCAAGTTTTCGTCAGCCTCCCCTAATATATATTTTTGTTGTATTTAAATAATTGAGGCCCTAATGTCTTTATCTTTTTTGGGTGTAATAGCTTGAAAGTCTTTGAAATTGCGGTCAGTAACTGAAGTATGTCAGGACAAATGCACCAACCTAACTGACCTTTGGCTAAATTTCCTGGGAGATAAATGACAGCGGCATAGTCTGGTGTGCTTAGATGTTGCTCTGCCCCTGATGGCCACTTTCCCAAAGCCTGTCGCTGCTGTGTAGTGTTGAGGTATGTTTTCAATTAGTATTATTACAGATGCTGCTAGACTAAATATTAAACTGGTAGGAAGAATTTATGTCTTTAATTGTAATTTTTTTTTTTATAATGTAAGGCTGGCGTTTGTGCTGTGTTTGCTTCGTAGAGTCAGCAGAGATTAAAACGCTGCTGGAATTTGTATAGATGTAGAATATGATCAGATTTATATAATGTAAAAGATGGGAACAGTGCAAAACTGGGATCCAAAAGTTTTGCAATAGAAAAAGCAATCAAACTGAGTTATTTGAATAAGATATTTAATGCTGAACTCCAGTCTGATATAAAAGACGCCAACAAATGCAGCTCTGTAATCATTATTATATCATTAAATGTATTTTTTATTGAAAAAAAAATTACATTCTTAAATTTTGCCTGGTATCAGCTTATTGCAGTTCTTGCATAACAAAGCTTGACTGTGAGATGAAGAAGCAGTACAAGAAGCCAAGTTCATGTATTAACAAGAAGAATGCTGATATAAGGAAACAGCAAAGTGACAGAGAGATGAGCTCATCACTGTGCTGCTTCTCCTTTCACTGTCCAGTCACAGGCTGGTGGCTGGTCCTGGATGACCCAGGCTTAGAGGAAGTGGGTTGAATGATGTTAACCATCTAGCAGCAAATATAAAATCTGGAACACTCATGCTGATGCCCTGCATTATGGTTAGGACAGCCCATTCATTTCAATGGGCTGCCAAATGTACCGTAATGCGGAAAAAGTAACACTTTTTCAGATTGTGGCGCACCAAACCACATAGTATTGCAGTACTGTGTAGTTTGGTGGCCGCAGATGCGCTGCATTTGCAAAATGCATTTGGGATGTCATTACCAATTAATTGGCACCCGCAAGCGTCTCACAAGTATATCACATTCATGTGTGGTGCGGGTAAGTGGACTTCACTGGCAGGATCAGCAGGGGTTTGTGGGACTTTGCAGGGGGGCTAAGAGAACTGTCAGTGCAGATGTCCTTATAATTAAAGTGTTACTAAACCCGGGACCCTGCATTCATTATACCTGGCCTCCCACAGTACATAGAACATGAAAATGCAATTATTTTAGTAAATATAAACTGCTAAATACCTTTTCTCATTAGCAGTATATAGCAGTCTTGTGACTTCTGTAAGTGTCCAGCCAGGCACTGGTTAAAGCTTGTAGGAGGAGTTTTTTGACTGTCAAATGAGACTGCTAGACCCCTGACCCTCTGTCTGGACAGTGCTGTGCTAGACCCCTGACCCTCTGTCTGGACAGTGCTGATTGGCCCTGTGCTAATCACATGCATCCTCCAAAAAAAAAAAAAAACCTCTCTAGCAATATACACCAAACCGGGCATGTGCAGCCTGACTCCATAGACTCTGTATTTTTAGGAAATTATTAGGGGACAGTGGAAGGAGGGGAGAATCAGAGAAAACAGGATCAAACAGCCTTTTTACAGATAATTCAACCCTTAGGTTGCACAATGAATATAACAAGCATGCTTTACTGCATATACAGACTGATTTTACTGTTGTGGGTTTAGTACCACTTTAAGGGCTGCAGCATATATTTTTTTTAATTAGTTGTAGTCCTACGGCCCTATAGCATGTCTTTGATTAGGTAAAGATGTTCTACTGTAAGGTTCTTCGGTGGCAGAGACAGATAATAATTGTTGCACAAGCTAAGCCGTTTGACCTGATATTCTGACCATATAGAGGTACAATGATGGCAGTGGACTACAGATATGAATGGGTTTCATGCTCAATTTGTGAATAAGAAACAACCATGCCTTTAAAAAAGAAAGATCAACTCCCCCTTTAGCCCCCCAAACTCTCTATCAGAAAAGGTTTACTTTATTATTCTATATGTACTGTAGTATAAACATGTATTTCTATAGGGCAAGGCAAACTGCATCACGTCAGTCCTTGCCATCATAGGAACTAACAGTCTAATGCAGCCTTTCACAATAATTTTTTTATATCTATGGGATCCTTAAAATAATTTTCAGGTCTAAATTCATCGGGGGTCAGTGGGAAGACCACCTCCCTTTATAGTGGTGGTCAATGAGAAGAATATCCCCCTTACAGTAATGGTCAGATTGCTACACTTACAAACAGCTAAAATGATCATTGGTGTCATGCTGCTGACTCTGCCAAGTGGGAATGGGCCAGAACTATGGTGACCCCATCATTTTTATTAAGCCATGGCTCAAGGAACTCCTAGCAGCCTTTGGAGGAACCGTAGGGTTCCACGGTACTCTGGTTGAGATGAAAAAACAACAAATAACCAGGCGCTCCTGGGGTGCCTGTTAGGTAAAGGATGAAAAATGGCCAGTAAGCCACCAGAGAAGTAGCTATGCTGCCAGCCAATATAGCATGGGATGAATACTGAAGCAGGTAAAGAAACATGTGATGGCAGCGCATAGGGACATCGGAATCCAAGGAAAGACAAGGTGGAAGTCCAATACAAAATTGCAATCTTTCTCTGTTGCCGTGACTATGCGTTCCACCCCTCCTCCTGGCTTCAAATTCCTCTGTTGCCGTTCTTGATTTCCGTTGATAAAGCACATGCGCACAAAACGCGTAGTCATGGCAACAGAGAAAGATTGCGTTCCACCCTGGTTCCTGCTCAGCGAGTGACGTCGCCAATTAGAAGAGGAGCGTTAACTGACTGAAAAAAAAAAAAAAAAAACATCAAAAGTGCATTCAGAAGAGCAGAAAAAACGCTGAAAGCGCCTAAAAGCAGCTAAATGCTAAGTGTTTAGGTGCCTTTAGCGTAAATGGATTCCTAAGGCTGGAACAAACACTCTGGCTAATGGAATCCATTAATGCTCAAACGCTTGGCGCACCTATACGCGTGTGCAATACAGGGCTTTAGTTGAGTTTTTTTAAGTCGTTGTTCTCCTGCCAAGAGTTCTGGCATTCAGAGGTGAAAAGCAAACACTCTGCATGAATAAGGCCTAAGGCAGTCAGTTCATATTGATGAGGCTGCCAATGCACCAAACCAGACAGGTATCTTACTTTTCTATGCAGCACACATCATACCGTATGTTCCCCAAGGTGAACCACATTCAGAATGAACGAAATGGCAATGCCAATCATGCATCATGGCAACACAAGGTACAAAAGGACTTATCGCATTGGTATAATGTGAACCTCACACAGGTTGGTATTGCTTTGTAGTTTGCCCCAAATGTCATCCTGACTGCAGTACCCTCCAACATGACCCAATTCATAAGATAAGAGTCTATTTAGCTGTCAAATGATTAAAAAGAGAAAGATAAGGGGGGAGTACAGGATTGGAGTATGGAGTGGAATGGGTCACACTGGACGGACTGCACACTGGCCAAATACTAAAGCAAGCGTGAATAAACTCCAACTGAATTCCAGTAGCTAGCCATTCCAATCTAAAAGCCAATGTGCAATTTTTTGAAGACAGGAATCAGACCTTCCTGCTTATATCAATAGAACCCGCTTCAAATAATAGGAGATTTCACCTCATTTCCTGTCCTGTGACAGCTTAACAACAAAAGAGATAATCAGTTGTCACTTGAACAAAAAGACACCAACAATAATCAGAACTCCATGCAGGTTCTAAACCTTTCCTATTAGACTAAAAATATGTTTTCCCCATTGGAGATATTTTTCATTACTTCCTGTCCCAACAAGAAGTGGGGTTGATCTCTCTGAACTTGACACAGAACACTTACATAGACCCAACAATGGCTCTTACCTTTTTTCACTCTGTCCAAAACAAAAAAACATTTTGGCTGGAGCTTCCCTGCAGCCACCATGGCTATCCCCTTTTCTCAAGGCAAAGCAATTAAAGCAGTAGCAAAACACAGAAAAAAAAATTCCTGCAAGGCAATGTCATATTGTGCTAGCATGCATCACATACTAGCACATTATGAGAAACTTATCTTAGAATGAAGCCCTCCAGTGCCACTTGTCATGAGAGGGCTGACATCTTACCGCAGTTTTCCTTCCGGGTTCATGGCCTCTGGCTACATGAGTGGCCGGGGCGCGATGATGATACTTCCGGTGCCATTTACAACACGGGCTCTGTAAGCCGGACCTTCAGAGCGCATGTGCCGGTAATGTCATCGGCTGCATGCACTCTGAATATCTCCTAAACTGTGCAAGTTTAGGAGATATTCACAGTACCTACGGGTAAGCCTTATTATACGCCTACCTGTAGGTACAAGTGGTGTCACAGAGTTTACTACCACTTTAACACACTCACTAGTGTACGATAACAGTGAGGACATATGGATATGGCTTCTTAGGCCCAAAATCTATCTCCCCATGAGCAGAGGTCTGGTTACAACCACAACCTCTGCTACCCCTGATCCTAAACCACTAAGTCCTTTTACACTAGCGCTTACCACCCCACTGAAAAGTGTTCCCCCATGGATCACATTTCAGAGGACAGTAAAAGGAGATTTGTAGGTGTTCAGAAAGCAATACTGCCGTTTCCTGAAACCTGTATTTTTTTTTTTACTGCTAAACAGCAGCCTTGCATTGTGGAATTGCACCACAACTGCAAGCCAAGCATTTGTCAAATTCTCTTACATGGGAGAGTCTGACAGGCGGTGCCACCTGTCAAACTCGGCATGTTGAATTAAAATTGCAGCACAGCGATGCAAAGCATTGTGGTCTGCTGCCATGTGTACTCACCTTGTAGGTGGGCAGTTGGGGGGTTCTAAAAATGTTGATCAACTGCCTATTTTTACTGCCCTCTGGATGCCCATGTAAAAGGAGCCATAGAGCCTAAATACTTCTTGTTATACATTTTCAGATGACAAAAACAAACAGGCATTGGAGTGAACGCCATTATTGGCTATAATATGTAGTCTTTTCAGATTGCTTTTCAACATACAGAAACACCAGTCAAAGCATTCGAGTGTGAATAGGCCTTTAGATCAAAAGACAATTTCTGAAGAATATTTATAACCAAGTTTACTTCTCAATGGGGCTTCTGAGAAGGAGGGGAAAAATCACACTAAACACACAAGACACAGAGCACCACAGTTTGTTTTTGTGTTACACGAGCGTGATACTTTTCACACAATGTCAGCTGTATTGAGAATGCTAATGTCAATCTCCAATCAAATATCTCCACAGGGTACAAAGCTCCCCTGGATTTTAAGGCATAAAGAAACAGACGGCATGCTAAAAACAGACTTTCTTCGCACACTGGCTTCATGTCCATGAGCATTAGGATACAGGCAATAACAAATGCCTCTGAAAGCACCAAAAGAAAACACCCATTGCTTTTCCATCAATATTCATGCCTTTACTATGTAAAAACTTTAAATATTAAACCACTATTAGCCTGCATTACTACACATGATCTTAAAGTGGTTCTTTCATTAAAACAGAAGGTCCTCTGTATTGACAGTTCTACATTCCTAAAAAAAAGTTTACCTAAAAACCCCTAAAAATTGGATTTTTGAATTACCGTAAAATCCATTTCTCTGATGTTCATTGATGGACACAGCTCCTGATCTTCTTAACCATTGGATTATACTGCCCCCTACAGGAGTAGGACACTAGGCAGAAAAAAAAAAGTCTGGCTACGCCTATGGGCAGTCCCAGAGGATATACTCCCTCTCTCTGCTATAGGTACTCAGTTTTGTTACAAGCAGTGTCATAAGAATTACAACTCCACAGAGGGTTGGGTGCTGTGTCAGTCATTGAACATCAGAGAAATGGAAGTAAAAAATCCAAATTTTTCTTTCGTTCATTGCCGTACACAGCTCCTGTTCTTCTTAACCATTGGGACATACCAAAACATGAGGCATGGGAACAGTGAAAAAGAAATTCCCAAGGCTAACTATAACCAACCAGGTAAACAGGAGCTCAAACAAAACAACTGGAGCTCACCTGAAAAAAAAACAATACACCCTCAAAGAGGACCAAATCCTCTAAACCGCAGCCTGTAAAGCCTTGCAGCCAAAGGAAGCATCCGCAGATGCCAACACATCCACTTTATAAAACTTTGTGAAAGTGTGCACCAATGACCTGTATCACTGACACCTGATCACAGAAGGCCCAGGAGGCACTGAGCGCCCGAGTAGAGTGTGCCTTGACAAGGAAAGGAGGAACCTGACCCCTGATGGAATAGGTCTGGATCACCATCTATCTAATCCATTTGGTACAGGTCGCAGAGGAAGCAGACAACCCTTTCCAAGGCCCATCCAGGTACACCCTAAATGTCCGAACCACATCCAAGGCATGCAAGGCAATTGCCTTTGGATGTTTTGGTCTGGGACACAGGGAAGGCAACACAATGTCTTCATGCAAATGAAAATCAGAGACAACCTTTGGAAGAAACGATGGACAGGGACAAAGAACCACCATATCTCTGTGAAGCACCAAGTAAGGTGAACGACAATGCGCACTGGACATCCCTGAAGACAATCTGTCCAATGGTCCAGGCACAGTCTCAACACTCGGAGTTCCAAGACATTGATCAGTAGTCTGGACTCTTCCAGTGTCCAGAGCCCCTGAGCAGAATTTTTTCCAAGGACGCCTCCCCAGCCAGACAGGCTGGCATCTGTGGTGACCACTGTCCAATACAAGGGGAGGAAGGATTTTCCCAGCCGAAGCGCCGGAGAACGAAGCCACTATATCAGGGAATCCTTTGTTCCCCTGCTCAGTTGGACTGGATTGTCCAGAGACTGCGGATTCTTGTCCCATTTAACCAGAATCTCCCTTTGTAGGGACCTCGTATGGAACTGTGCAAACAGAAACGCCTCGAAGGTAGACACCATCAGGCCCAGCACCAGCATGCAAGTCCGGAGGAATGACCATCTGCTGGATAGCAGGAGACGAATGGCAGCCTGCAATTCCTGGAGTTTGTTGAGAAGAAGGAGCACTCTGGCTAAATGCCGAGTCCAGAGGCAGACCCAGATAGTCCAGCTTTGTGGATGGAACCAGAGCAGACTTCTTAAAATTCTAAATCCAGCCAAACTTCCTCAGAGTTCGTATGGTGGTTTCCTGGGTTTTCTACCAGAGCAGTAGGAGACTCCGCTCGCAGAAGGAGATTGTTCAAGTAGCCCAGTACCACGATCCCCCATTGGCATAACAATGCTAGCACCAGGGCTAACACTTTTGTGAAGACCCCAGGAGCAGAGGCGAGACCAAAGAGTAAACGCCAAAAACTGCTAATGCTCCTCTACCACGGCAAAGAGGAGGAAGCGCTGGTGACCAGCACATATTGAAATGTGAAGGTAAGCATCCTTGATGTCGATAGAGGCAAGAAAATCCCCTGATGCAGGGATGCCACCACTTTGCGCATGGACTCCATTCTGAACTTCTGCACCCGCACAAAGCAGTTTAGCGCCTTGAGATCCAGGATTTGACGCAACTTGCCTTCCTTCCTGGGAACTGTAAACAGGTTTGAGTAAAAACCCTGAAAACGTTCCGAAGTCGGAACCGGGACAATCGCCTATTGAAGTACCAGGTCATGTACCACCCCAAACAGACCCTGTGAGCAGTACGGGGACAGGCACAAGTTGGAAGGAAAGAACCTTGCCGGGGGACAAGAGCAAAATTTGATCTTGTAGCCAGATCGAATTACTTTGTGGACTCACTTGTCTTGTACCAGGGAAGTCCACAGGTCTGGAAACCAGCAATAATGTCCCCCCAACCCCGATACGGGTGAGGGTGCACCTTCATGCTGAAGGAGCCTTGTCCACAGGTCTGGAAATGCCCGCTCTCGGCTTGCCAGACCAGGTTCGTTTGGATCCCCTGAAAGGCTTTGAGCCCTTGTCAGTCAACCCTGAGGGACGAAAAAACGTCTTATGAGCCGGGAAGGAGGGCCCACGTCTACGACGCGGGTCCTTGCCCTTAGAAGCCTGTGGAAGAAACCTGAGACCTTTAATAATGTCATCCAGGGTAGCTCCAAATGGGCGATCTCCTTGAAAGGGGAGATCAGTCAAGGCCTTTTTAGAAGTCTGGTCCGCAGACCAGCATTTGAGCCAAAAGACACGCTGAAGGACCACTGCCAAAACAGAGCCGAGCCACTAGGAGAGCCGCATCCAAAGAGGCATTACAAATAAACTGCAGCCCCGGACAAGCTGGTCTGCCAGCTCAGCAAAGGCAGGGGGTAGCTACTCCCCCTCCAGGTCACGGCGTAAAAGCTTAGCCCACTCAGTCAGAGTTTGAGACACCAGGACAATGGTGAATACGGGCCTCAGTGCCAAACTAGCCAGAGTGTACATATTGCAGGCCACAGCCTCTGCCTTTCTGTCAGCCAGATCTATAAAGGCTGGGGACTCTTCAACCAGAATTATGGTTGCCTTGTTTAATCTGGAAACCGGTGGGTCCACCACCGGTGGAACAGTCCACTTCTTAATAAGGGACCCCTCATAGGAGTATCGTCTAGCAAAACGCTTAGGGAGCCCAGGGGACGCTATAGTCACCCCCACTCTTTAGCGACAATTCGGTCAAAATAGACGGGTACCTGTGCCGCTCTGGATGGCTTATGAGTGCCAAAGGGAACCTGCGCCTATGTCACAGCTGCGTCCTCCATCTTTAAGGTCTCACGCACCGCTAGCAATAATCACTGTGTTCTCCCGGCAGGGATGAATCCCCCCCCCCCCCCGACATTGAGAACAAAATAGCTTCGCAAGAGGGATTTCCGTGGTTGCAGGAAGGAAAATCACACCATCTATGGCCTGCCTTACATTGGTAAACTTGGGCTTTGGTAAGGCAAGAAGGGTCTTTTTCACTGCACACTGAAAAACTAAAGACAACAAATAAGGGGGGGGGGGTTGCTTTTTTCTTTGTAGTTTTTAATTACAGTGATATGCAGGGTTCTTGCACCTTTTAATACAGTCAAATGCTGTTTGACATGTTTACCATCATTTTAAAAAAGGAAACTTTTTTTCTTTTTAGGGCTTATTCATATGGAGTTTTTATAATTTCCCTGTGAACTGACTACATATGAAAGAATGGGTTTTCTATTTGAAATGCCTTTTCAAGCAGTGAAATGCATGTGCCTTACTGCAGGAAAATGCACAAGTATGAACAAGCATTAAATATAACAAAGGATTGGCGTTTTTATCATTTTGGATAGAGTGGGGAAAGGTTAGGCCTTCTGTCAGGTTTATATTGCTATATTTACATTTTTCAGAGTGATTATTACTATGATGGAGTGTTGGGAAATCCAAAAATTTACAGTGGTCACTGAAACAGGAATAGAGAAAAAAACTTATAATACAAACTCATGTTGGAGTGATCATTGTCTAAGAGGGAATTTCCCTTTCTTTGAAGGATTTGCCTCCCACTTCTCCCCAATGGGACATAAAAAAACAACACAACAGAGGTTCTTATTCCCTATTCAATGCAAAACTAGAAAAGATGTTTTGCCATCTTCTCTTGGGTTATAATGATATATTGACGTGTGACCATGATTGTCAATTATGTACAGTGGCTCTTAAATATGGTTACACTTTGCTGATCTTTTTTTCTCACTGCAAGTCGAACAGACAGGCTCTTTTTGACTAAAAATAATGGACTTTGTAGCCTCAAATGACACATATGTTTCATGGTAGTCAGAGACCATGTGATCCAGGCTGCCTAGGCTTTAAAACGGAGTTCCACCCAAAAGTGGAACTTCCCCTCATCTGCTTCCTCCCCCCCTCAGGTGCCACATTTGACACCTTTCAGGGGGGGGGGGGGGGGCTACCTGTTTTTGACAGGTACCCTTCCCCACCTCCTGGAGACAGCATCGCGGCACAGTCCCTCGGAAGTTATGTCCCTCTTGTCCTTCCCCCACCGCGGAGCCAATGAGAACGCGCAGCAGGCATGTGCAGTAGGGAACCGGATGCCACAGCCCTTGGCTCCACAGTGACTTCCATTTAGCTTGGAGAAGATGAAATTTTACAGGAACCCCCCCATCTTTATCTTGTTCTTTATTCGGGTATCGTAGAATACTAGTTGGATCTGTCTGTTCAAAATTCTGAAATAAAAAAAAAGAGATCTAAAATAGCTAGATAGGTGATACTCTTCTTAAAATGGCTCAGCTCACAAAATGGTTGCCAGAGCTTTGTAGCATAACACTGGAGACATGTCTTTCTGATTGTTGGGTTACCCAAAGCCAGTGTTTAGATTTTCAGGCAGGCATGTAACATAGAATATCAAAAGACTGATATCATAAGGAATGCTGGGAGGGTACATAGCAGGAATATTAGGAAGTGGAAGAGGCAAATGGACAAAGCAGCAGAAGTTGCAGGAAAGGAATATGTGATTCCTTGGGGTCAAGTTGCCAATTCAACACCACTAATCTACTGTCACTGCCATGTTAATAACTAATGAAAACACATAACCAAAGACTGTGTGGTTGATTTGGCTAACCAAGATCTTTTTATGAATTCAACTCCATAACATCAGCTGTTCTACTTACTAAGGCTCCAGGAAACATGATGTGGCCCAGATGGTCAAAGTCTCCTAATTTAGCAAGAATCCAGATTTTTGTACTGTTAATATACAATACCAAAAAGAGCATTTGGATTTTTGGAATTTCTGAAATATTAGTTATGGCCACAGTAGGCTGTAACCTTCCAGTTCATTTTTTATCGCTCAGAAGACAGCCTAGCAGCAGCTGTGGCGACTTGGACTAAGACATGATATAGGCCGTAGCAGGCACTGAGCCTGTTGGGGTGTACATATGGACCGGATAGGATTGACCAAGCATCTGGCCAATCCAGAGTCCCCTCTGTATAACCCCCATGAGTTCTTTTCCAACATAAAAAATGACTGTGTGAGTTGGATGAATCAATGACAGTTAATTTTTATGTCAAAGGAGGAAATAACTAAATGCAGGAGGACCACGTGTTTGACTAATGTATGAATTAGGATTTCCTGAAGTTTAATTATATGTTAAATATGAAAGATTTTGTTTTTTTGGCTGGGTTATAACACCCAACATCTGGGGCTGGCTCCTGTCATGAACTTACTGCTTTTTTTTTTTTTTTAATAGCCTCAGACTGAGCAAGGTAATCAGGATCTACCCCATCTGCCATTATCTACCATCAGTAACTAGGGGATCTACTGAATACACTGCCGATACCTAGGATTTGGCTGGACCTACCCCTGAGCACTTGTCACTGGATTCCCAAAGTGTGGCAAGATGAAGAATCCCATTATTCTCAATAGGCCTGTTCATGCCTGAGCATTTGGGTCACTTGTCAACTGTCATGTGAAGCTCAAAGATATACGTGACCAACCTTAGAGCAAAATCATGGGTTTCTGGGCTCACAGATGTCTACAGGAGTGCCTGAAAAACGTGCTCCCTTTTAAAAGTCTATGTGGCTAATATCACTTGAGTCCGCTTCTGTACTACAAGTCACATGAAAAAAATGCCCCAGATTACCCAGCTAGTGTGAAGGGCTTAGGCTAATTTTTAGTATCTATACTAGTGGTCTCCTAGAGCAGAAAAACGCCCCCAAAACGCCCCAAAATGCCTACATGTGAACTTAGCCTTAAGCATACAGCTCTACAGTTGCATATGAGAGACAGAGCAGAATTATGTTTTATCAAAAATAGTGTATTGAAATAAAGCAAGAATCGGAAATAAGAGAAAAATATACTATTTGTACCAAAAGTCAACTTGGCTGTTAATTTCACACTAAGGTAAACAGCTGTGTGGGAACAGAAGAATCCAAAAGTGAAACAGCTTCCAGCACAGAGATTCACAGGCTATTTATCCAATGAATTACATAGAACGATGCCAATAGTTCAACTGGAATTATTACTCTGACCAAAGAAAAAAAAAAGTCAGCCTATAATTGTTCTAAGAAGTGAACGAGGTCATATTCCTGGAATCGGAGTCTCCTTTCTGGGAAAAGAAGAATATTGCCCTAGAACTCTGTAAAGCCAGGGACTTCCAAGTCTAGTTATGGGGAATCTTGATTCTCCCTTTAACAGGATTGTGAATGACAGTAAAATAGGACTTTACCAGCTCCTTCTATGTTCTCTGAAAAGACCTGTATCCATGAAATCACATGGATTCTGGAATGATTCACTCATTGTTTCAAATGCAGATTTCAAAAACATATATACATGCTAAAAATACAGTTACCTGCCCTGTGACTTATTTAGCCAAATCACATGGACTCGAATTTATATGGCTGACTCATCGAATTGTGTTATAAATGGTCAGTCCATCAAAAAATTTACATTTCTGTTTTTAATAGACACCACTGAGCTGAAACACCAACTGTTCCTTTTATCCTTGAAGGACTCTGGAGATGAGATTCTAGCTCTGCTTCCCCCAGTCTGCTGTTTCCGCTTTCAATGTAAAACTAAAAAAATCTAAAAACACACTACCAGAAATTTAACATTGGCACTTGCAGATCAGTGGGAACTGGAAACATAAAGATGAACCCCAGAAAAACAGCTAAATATACAATGAAATACATGGGGGTGGGGGAGCTGTTTTACCTGCCAAAGGATTTGTACTCCTGTCCATCCACTGATGAGATTTACAGAAACACCAAAAAAATTCTACCTTTCCACATTTTGAGAAAAAAAAATGTGCATTTTCATTTATTTTACAGTGCCTTGAAAAAGTATTCATATCCCTTGAAATTTTCCATTATTTGTCACAAAACCAAAAACATAAATGTATTTTATTGGGGTTTTATGTGATAGACCAACACAAAGTGGCACATAATTGTGAAGTGGAGGGAAAATGATAAATGGTTTTCAATTTGTTTTACAAATAAATATCTGAAAAGTGTGGCGTGCATTTGTATTCATTCCCCTTTACTCTGATACCCCTAACTAAAACCTAGTGGAACCAATTGCCTTCAGAAGTCACCCCTTTGGTAAATGGAGTCCAACTGTGTGTAATTTAATCTCAGTATAAACACAGCTGTTCTATGAAGCCCTCAGAGGTTTGTTACACACGTGCAGATTGTCAAACGAACGATCCGCCGTCTTTTGTCCAAGGTCTGTCGTGTCTGTTGAAAACTGCAAAAGACTGCACACGAATATTGTCGGCCAACAACAGCCGACTGCAGAAGTGATGTCATGTGATGGTTAACTTTCCTTGTCTTTTTTATTTTCTGAGCATGCTCAGTCTTGCAAATCTGCTGTCTGTCGGCCGAATTCTGTACTGACTGGCGAACAATCGGCCGTTCTGGTGTCGGCATACAAAATTTTTAATGCTTGCACGACAGATTCTGTTCGGCCGAAAGTGCGCTGTCGGCTGTCGGAAGCATCATACTAACAAGCCTACAATCGGCCGATCGGTCGTCGGCCGAATCTTTTCGGCCGACAATCTGCACATGTGTACGGGGCATAAGTGAAGGCTAAGGAACACACCAGACAGTTGTGGAGAAGTAAAAGGTCGGGTTCACACTTATGAAAATTGGATGCGGTTTTACCCGCATCCAAATCGCATATCAGGAGCCTGTAACTCTAACAAAAGCGCCTGTAACTCTCAATAGAGCCATTCACACAGCTCCAATGACAGCTGCGGAATGACTTGCACAGAAATCCTGTGCATCTTCTGGTCCGTTTCAGCCAATAATTCTCACCGAAGTTGGACCTAAAACAGTGAACAGGGACGCACCAGACCCCTGCTGTGAGCCGCTCCGCACAGGGGTGTGAACCCAGCCTAAAGCAGGGTTAGGTTATAAAAAAATATCCCAAGCTTTGAACATCTCACGGACCACTGTTCAATCCATCATCCAAAAATGGAAAGTCTATGGCACAACTGAAAACCTATCAAGACATGGCTGTCCACCTAAAATGACAGGCCGGGCAAGGAGAGCATTAATCAGAGAAGCAGCCAAGAGGCCCATGGTAGCTCTGGAGGAACTGCAGAGATCTACAGCTCAGGTGGGAGAATCTGTCCACAGGACAACTTTTAGGCCTCGTTCACACCATGGTGCAAAGTCAGTTTTTCTGCACACGTTCTTTAAGGGCACAAAAAAAACATTTGTTCTCTATGTGCCGTGTTCACACCACAACAAGGCATCAAGTGCAGATTTTTTCTGCAAGGGAAAAAAAACTGACATGACATCAACATTGGTGTGAATAGGGCACAAAACTGATGCGCATAAAAACTGATGGGAAACTGATGTCCTTTTTCCCTTCAGTTCCCTTCAGTTTTCATGTAAATATGGTGTGAAGGAGCACTCCACAAATCTGGCCTTTATGGAAGAGTAGCAAGAAGAAAGCCATTGTTAAAAGAAAACCATAGGAAGTCTCGTTTTCAGTTTGCGAGAAGCCATGTGGGGGCCACGGCAAACATGTGGAAGAAGGTGCTTTGATCAGATGAGACCAAAATTTAACTTTTTGGTCTACAAGCAATGTGTGGTGGAAATCTAACACATTACCCTGAACACACTACCCCCCGTGAAACATGGTGGTGGCAGCATCATGTTGTGGGAATGCTTTTCTTCAGCAGAGGCATGGCAATCTTAGAAGATTGAAAATTTTGAAGAACCAATTATCGTCTTCCTTCCACTTCACAATTATGTGCCACTTTGTGTTGGTCTGTCACATAAAATCCCAATAAAATACATTTATGTTTTTGGTCATAATATGACGAAATGTGTAAAAGTTCAAGGGTTATGAACACTTTTTCAAGGCACTGTACCAGTTTTTTTTTATTTATTTTGCCAGTATTTTTTGCATTTGAGCCTGTGAAGTATTGCAACCATAATAATGGAATTTACAGGGACAAGGCTCTGGTTCCTGAAGACTCTTCCTTCAACTCAGGTCCCTACCAAGGTACAGACTTTCATTTACAGAGCTGGAGGAAGTATCAATGGACTGCAAGCGTCACCACGATGGGGCTCCACCGAGAAGTATGTTCCCTCTGGCATAGTGGAAGATAGGACTTGTAGTTTTTTCATTCACAGATTCCTGCGGATGAATGACACAGCTGTGCAGGCAGAGTCATGAACAGCTGAGCCTATTGCTTGGGACTCATGTTTCATGTCACACCCTAAATATGTGATATACTTTCTCCACCCTCAGCTTGCTGACTGGACAGTGAAAGAACAGCAGACTGATAAGGTTAACCCTCTGTTCACTCTAATCTCTCCTCCTATTGGCAAATTCCTAAACAGATCTGCATGTAGCTCCCCTGATTAGCTCCAAGTCTTGCCCCCTCTTCTAATGTGAAGTACTGCTGTATAGAGGGTTACAAGAGGCCGATGCTTACTTATGTAGAAGTAGTTACATTTGAAAAAAATAAATTTATTGATTTGTTAACAAATGCCTAGCTGCATTCATTTTTGTCTTTTATATATCTGCCTTCACCTTTAAAGTGGAGACATCTCACAGATCCCCAAGATACCCAGAGATAAAACAGTCCAGTAATTTATTCACCTGTTCACCCTCTACTAAAAACTGAAAGGAGGAGGGTTGCCCCCTTAACATTTACACTTCAGGAGCCTGTACAAACATAGTACGGTGATCTGCATTTTACCTCACTAGATGAACACAGGTTCCTGCAAGGACAAACAGACAACAAATGTGTTATATGTGTCCTATGCACACTGCAACCAACCCAAAGGTGTGTGCACCTTCATGTCAAGATCAGCATGCTTTGTTTTTATTTTTTGAAATGACTGACTGTATACAGTAGGTTTAGTCCCGGTTCACACTACCGCAACCTGTCAGGCGACTGGTCAGCCTGACATGTCGCGGTCCATTCTGTGCTACGGGAACCGTTCTAATAGGAGCGACTCAAGTCGCTCCGACTTAGAAAATAGTTCCTGTACTACTTCGGAGCAACATCGGAGCAACTTGCATTGACTTCAATTATGTGAAGTCCGTGCAAGTTGCGCCGAAGTCACGGTGCACGCGACTTCACAGGTCGCCCACGAAGTCGTGCCGCGGCAGTGTGAACGGACACTAAACCTTACATAGGGATGTTAGTGATTAGATTTACATATACTTGAAGTAGTAAGGCTCCATTCACACCTGAGCGTATAGTTTTCGGGCCTTTTTCAAGCGTTTTATGCAGGTGTTTGGAGGCAGACATTGGCATCTAACAAAAACGCCTGTAATCTACCAAAAAAAGAAGCTCATGTACTTTTTGGAGCTTCATGCGACAAAATGCTGAAATGTGAACAGGGGTCATTGAAATTAACAGGATTTTGTTTGTTTGGGGTTTGTAGACTTCAGAGATGAGCTCTTTTTGAGCTGAAGAAAGCTCAGGTGTAAACAGGGCTTAAAGCTGGGTGACCTTGGGAAGGTACAGCAACATACTGATAAGGTCAATGCAATCTCCTTCTGTCGGCTCCCCGGACAGCAGCATGTATGACACCCATCCCTTGATGTGCATGTATGACACCCATCCCTTAACGTGCATGTATGACACCCGTCCCTTAACGTGCATGTATGACACCCGTCCCTTGATGTGCATGTATGACACCCGTCCCTTAAACGTGCATGTATGACACCCGTCCCTTAACGTGCATGTATGACACATGTCCCTTGATGTGCATGTATGACACATGTCCCTTGATGTGCATGTATGACACATGTCCCTTGATGTGCATGGATGACGCCTGTCTCTTGATGTGCATGTATGACACCTGTCCCTTGACGGGCTTGTATGACAAATGCCTTTAAAGACGTAAGAAAAACATAAACTGCATTTATTGTTGGCCTGTAGTTCAGCCTTACAAGTGATTTAAACAAGCTAAAATAACTGGACCAAAGAAAAGGCTAATCAAAGACATAACAAGGGATGGCATGTAAAATGGCCCAAACAAACTTCAGTATAAGGTGAGATACTACAACTAAATTCTGATGAAGCATGTTTATTTATGACAATCATGATTTTATGAAGTTTCCAAACACTCCCAGCAAATTCTAAACTTTCCCCAAATGTACATGCTTGGAAACATTAATAAATAATGGAAGCTGCCACTAGTAATTGCAAAATCACCTGGAAATTGAAGCACAAATGTTTATGAAATGTCATGAATGTTATGTTTATGAATGTTTATATAGTTACAACATATGCTTTCTTTGTAAGTATGTCAAACACAAGGCACGGGAGCCGAATCTGCCCAGCTAAGCCATTTAATATGGCCCTCGCACCTCTCCTGCAGCTGCAGCACCCCCCCCCCCCCCTCATTTCCATTCCACTTCAGCAATTGGCAGCAGAGTGGAGCAAAGAACTCCTCCGCCAGATCCTGTGCATCTCCATGCAGTGGTTTGTCTTTACCCCACAACCCCCCCCCCCTTTCATCTCAGCAGTCGCATCAGAGATCCTGCAGAACCTGTGCCTCTCTGTGCAGCCACAGCAACCCCTCGTATCCTCCTCCCCTGGTCTCAGCATTCAGCAGACTCCAGCAGCTGACTCCAGCCCTTCTCTGGTCCTCCTCCAGACCTTGTACTTTCTGTTTCCCAGCCCCATCCCCAGCAGCAGCACAAGGTAAGCGGGGTGCACTGTGATGTAAAGGAGGGTGGGGGGGCTTGACTTCTGATGGTGGGGGGGCTCTTGGCATCTAATGTAAGGGGGGGAGGGTGCTCTGGACATTTAGTCTTACAGATACAACAGGCCCTTTGAGGGCAACCATAATGCCGAATCGCCCCGCGATGAAATTGAGTTTGACACCCCTGATATATGTATACACATGTATCATAAAAGTGTGCATGCAAAGGTGGGGGTCCTTTTAAAGGATAACTCCAGGAATGGCTGTATTATACATGGTTACATTAATCCAGCTTGGACCATCCAACTATGTATATACCATATATGGCCAATGCCCCTGGAAGCTGGAAATCACTGAAGTAGACACCGCTATTCTACTAATCTCCACTTATTCCTGGGGCCTGCAGCAAGTGGCTGCACTCCTGACTACTGAACCAGGAAGGTCAGCTCCTCAGCACTGGCGCTATTCAGAAAAAGCTTTGCATTTTTTTAATCTCTGCAAGGTATTATCTAATTGGATGAGGCACAGAGGCAGGGCTGTGACGTCATGCTCATCCAATTAGAGAATCCCTTGCATTCATTCACAATGCATCAGGCCAGCCACTCAGCACGGGACCTGGATGCAAGTGGAGATCACTGGAGTAGTGGTGTCTTCTTCAGTACTTAGGTGCATTCCACCATCCAGGGTGATTGGCCAGGTATGGTGCATACATAGTTACATTGTTCCAAGCTGGACTAATGTAACTTTTTATAAAATACCCATACCAGGAATTCATCAAAGAACCTCCTTGGGACATACAAAAATAATAACCTGAGAAAAAAACAGCTGTCCCATGGTAAGTTTTTTTTTTCAAATGTACTCTACCTGGTAGACAATTAATGCTTTGGGGCAAAAGTCTCACCCGTGGTTTATTCTTTATGCATGTTACTATAACCTTATAGCCACTAATATCCTCACTCAAGAGGAAGATGGCACTATGAAAAAAAAAAAAAAAAAAATATATATATATATATATACAGTGGGTACGGAAAGTATTCAGACCCCCTTAAATTTTTCACTCTTTGTTATATTGCAGCCATTTGCTAAAATCATTTAAGTTCATTCTTCTTCCTCATGAATGTACACATAGCACCCCATACTGACAGAAAAACACAGAATTATTGGCATTGTTGCAGATTTATTAAAAAAGAAAAACTGAAATATCACATGGTCCTAAGTATTCAGACCCTTTGCTGTGACACTCATATATTTAACTCAGGTGCTTTCCGTTTCTTCTGATCATCCTTGAGATGGTTCTACACCTTCATTTGAGTCCAGCTGTGTTTGATTATACTGATTGGACTTGATTAGGAAAGCCACACACCTGTCTATATAAGACCTTCCAGATCACAATGCATGTCAGAGCAAATGAGAATCATGAGGTCAAAGGAACTGCCTGAAGAGCTCAGAGACAGAATTGTGGCAAGGCACAGATCTGGCCAAGGTTACAAAAAGATTTCTGCTGCACTTAAGGTTCCTAAGAGCACAGTGGCCTCCATAATCCTCAAATGGAAGACATTTGGGACGACCAGAACCCTTCCTAGAGCTGGCCGTCCGGCCAAACTGAGCTATCGGGGGAGAAGAGCCTTGGTGAGAGAGGTAAAGAAGAATCCAAAGATCACTGTGGCTGAGCTCCAGAGATGCAGTCAGGAGATGGGAGAAAGTTGTAGAAAGTCAACCATCACTGCAGCCCTCCACCAGTCGGGGCTTTATGGCAGAGTGGCCCGACGGAAGCCTCTCCTCAGTGTAAGACACATGAAAGCCTGCATGGAGTTTGCTAAAAAACACCTGAAGGACTCCATGATGGTGAGAAATAAGATTCTCTGGTCTGATGAGACCAAAATAGAACTTTTTGGCCTTAATTCTAAGCGGTATGTGTGGAGAAAACCAGGCACTGCTCATCACCTGGCCAATACAGTCCCGACAGTGAAGCATGGTGGTGGCAGCATCATGCTGTGGGGGTGTTTTTCAGCTGCAGGGACAGGACGACTGGTTGCAATCGAGGGAAAGATGAATGCGGCCAAGTACAGGGATATCCTGGACAAAAACCTTCTCCAGAGTGCTCTGGACCTCAGACTGGGCCGAAGGTTTACCTTCCAACAAGACAATGACCCTAAGCACACAGCTAAAATAATGAATGAGTGGCTTCACAACAACTCCGTGACTGTTCTTGAATGGCCCAGCCAGAGCCCTGACTTAAACCCAATTGAGCATCTCTGGAGAGACCTAAAAATGGCTGTCCACCAACGTTTACCATCCAACCTGACAGAACTGGAGAGGATCTGCAAGGAGGAATGGCAGAGGATCCCCAAATCCAGGTGTGAAAGACTTGTTGCATCTTTCCCAAAAAGACTCCTGGCTGTAGTAGATCAAAAGGGGGCTTCTACTAAATACTGAGCAAAGGGTCTGAATACTTAGGACCATGTGATATTTCAGTTTTTCTTTTTTAATAAATCTGCAACAAAGTCAACAATTCTGTGATTTTCTGTCAGTATGGGGTGCTATGTGTACATTCATGAGGAAGAAGAATGAACCTAAATGATTTTAGCAAATGGCTGCAATATAACAAAGAGTGAAAAATGTAAGGGGGTCTGAATACTTTCCGTACCCACTGTATATATATATATATATATATATATATATATATATATATATATATATATATATATATATATATATATATATATATATATATATATATATAATTTTTTTTTTTTTTGCCATGGAGTAAATAAGTGACAATGTGCAGAATAAATGATGGTTCAACAAAATCTTCCCAAGAACGACAGTCCCTTGAAAACTGCAGATGTTTAGGAAGTAAGGGGTAACTATATATTACACTAAAGCCTCGTACACACGCAACGATTATCGGCCATCTTTTGTCCAGAGTTGTGTTTTGTTGGTTGGAATGTGCCTAGACTGAACACAAATTTTCTCGCCCGACAAAATTCTACTTCAGAAGTGATGTCATGTGGTTTGCTTTCTTTGTGTTCTTTCTTATCTGAGCATGCCCAGTCTTTTTTTTTTACAAATTATTTCTTTATTTCTTTAAGTTCAGTTACATATACACTGTATTCAATACATTCCAACCTTCACAGTTACAAATTATACAATATTCAGTTCAACTCAAAAGGGCTATAGCCTTCCTTAAACATTCTATAACCGAACATTTCAACTCTCACAGTTACAAATTTCAAAATATTCAGTTCAACTCAAAAATGACCCTAGTCTTCCTTAAGCATTCTATAACCGAACCCAAATCTCCCATTTCAATCCTTTTCCCTCTCTCTCCTCCTCCCCACCTCCCCAAAGAAAGAAAAAAAAAAAATTAAGAACCAAAGAATTAAATTTCCTCTCCTCTCTCTCCTCATCTCCTGCACTTTTTCCTTATACTTATTTATCCGTTATATCTAATTCTTGCTCTGTATTTTAAAGTTGTCCTCCTGAGTTTACGTAGTCTATCCATTGTTTCCATTTCTTCTCATATTTGTCAGTTTGTTGGCGGGCGGAAAAGACCAAGCTTTCCAAGTTGTTTATTTCCTCCACCTTCCTAAACCACATAATTATGTTAGGTGGCTCAGTCTCTTTCCACCTGAGAGGAATACATGTCCTAGCTGCATTTATTAAATGTGGTATAATGGATTTATTATAATTTTGTATCTGTATGCTAGGGACGTGGAGCAGAAATAGAGCCGGTTCTTTGGGAATGTAGCTTTTCGTAATTTTCTGTATTATCTTCAAAATCTGTTCCCAATGCATGCCCAGTCTTGCTCATAAGATTTTTCCTTGTCGAAATCTGTACTGACTGCATGAAAATCGGACGTGTTTTGACGGTGGACAAAAATTTTATAGCCTGCACACCAGATTTTTTTCGGCCGAAAAGTCGGAGTCGGTTGTCGGAAGCATCATACTAACAAGCCGAAAATCGGCGGATCGGTTGTCGGACGAAAATTCATTGCCCATTTTCGACGCGTGTATACGAGGCTTTAGAGGTTTCACTTCACAGGACACACAATACGGAGTGAAAATCAGGGCTTGTGAAACACTTTGGAGATTCAAATGCACAGCCCCAAACTAGAGCAAACATCTCCCATTAATAATCAACACAAAAACTGTCCAAGGATCACCAACAGCTATCATCTTCTGTGTATATAATATACTGTAACTTCTAAAAGACCACATAGTTTGGGTAAATACCCAACCAAGGCCACATTCCAGGCTCATCAGCATGGAAGGCAAGATAGCCATTCTACTAGAAAAAACACTTGCTTGCCGATTGGTTATAAGAACATTACAAGAGACAACTACTCCTAGATTAATTATTTGTGATTATATGGTTGTCTGGCTACCAATCACAGCTGTCTAGAAAATGGTCTTGGTTATATCTTTATCCAACTGATACAGACCAAAGTAATCCAGGGAATAAAAAGCATGTACTGTGTATTAATCATCCAATGAGTGCAATAGTAAATTAGACTTCTTTGAAGGCCAACTGCACTGACATTTTAGCTTTATTTATCCAACGGCTTCCTTTATCTCCTAAATACTGCATTGGTAAGATTGCCTTGAGATAGTCTGATGTTCTTTTGGGCCCCACAAGACTTCTATGAAAGTGCCACCTGAAGCTGGGCTCCTCTATTATCCATTTATTTGGACTGACAAAGAACCCTGTATGTGTGACACCACATTTTGGTTTAAAATTGACATCAGTGGTTGGAGAGAACTGAGATTTCTTATGAAGATAGCTCACCATTGGGGTTTTCTAGAGATTTAAGAAGCCTACATGTGATTCAGGCTACCAGTGTTTTACACAACTGATATATCTGCTCTAGGTAGCGTTGACCACCCATACGAGAAGGCTCTGATAGCAATGCTGGGACAAGGTTATCTAGCTCCCAGGGCAAAGATGCCAAGTGGCACCACCCCCCAAAAACGTAAGAGAAATATGTGTCAGTAAAAATGCTCTCCACCCCGCTCTAATCTTCACACTTACCCCCCAATCATAAATTCCCATTGCAAGCCAAAATTCTTTCCCCAAATAATTCCCTTCTTCCAGGACAAATCCCCTCCTTCTCAACTCCCCCCTCCTAGCACAATTCCTTTACCCCTCAATTTTTCCCTGAGTATAAATCACCCCCTCCCCTCCTCCAAATTCCCCTTTCCCAGTCCAAATCACCCCCAAATCCCCTCTCCTAGAACTAATCCTTCATACCATATCCCCCCCCCCCAGCACTAATTCCTACTAGCACAAATCCCCCCCCCCCAAAAAAAAATCCCCCTTCCTAACAGAAATCTACTCTCCTAGTACAAATCCCCCCTCCTAATCACCCATTCTAGCACAACCCACTAAAGTCTCCACCATGCCCAAGGCAGCCTTCCCTTCTGCCCACCCCTTGCTCCGCCCCTGACTTAGTGAATCCCTAATTCACACGAAGCATACTTGTTTTCAGGAATCCCAAGCATCCTACAACCAGTATGCTGCACATGCGCTGGGAAATTTCTGCTTCCATCACAGCCTTTTCACAAAGATACTTTGCTTTATAACAAAATCCTTTTCAAAAGGACTGAGAAAATATAGAACAGGGCAGACCAGCCAAAACATTACCATGGGAGCAGTTGCAGTCCTTTTTATTATTTTCTGCAATATCTCAAATGATTCTGGCACATTTCAGGCATCAGAAAGGAAAAAACACATATATTTATATATACAATATATAATGTACAGAGAGAGAGGGAAAGTAAATCACTTTAAACAGATATATTTCACCTTGCCAAAATCAAAACAACATTACTGATCTATATGACTAAGCTTGTCCAGAGAAATGGCTTCATATTTGGCCGTCACATTCTGACAATAACCAGGATCTACTGAAATCTGGTTCTAGTTGGCTGAAAATGAAATGAAACCCAATTAGGATCTTTACATATGCTCTGTCATCAGCGGTCTTCACAAATGAATCCTGGCCGTGTGCCTGAATGTCTCATGGTAACAAATGTCCAAGCTGCCACGTCTGGTCATCAAAAAAATGGATTTTAACTGGCCAGTGTAACACAGGACATGTGAAAACTGAGGCTAGCTTAGAAAGCGGTCTTTTATTAGATATTTGGTTTTATTGACCAGCTACAGTGATATGTTGAAGAACCCAACTAAGCATTATTGGAATCTAAGCTGAGTCCTGATATATTGTAACTGCAGTTTCTCAAAAACAACCCTTTATGTGGGTAAAAAAACAGTGTTTATGGGCCCCTTTTGTCTCTAACATTCATTGTTCGTGGATACATTCCAAAAGAGTAGAGTAGCCACTTCTACCACTTGACATATCATAACTATAGGTGGTGAGCAATGACAAAACATCATTCTGGTTATCTGGTTTGGGAGATCAGTTAAAGCGGAACTTTACCCATAACAGTTTTAAAACAATTCATGTTCTTTAACAAAAGAACACACATTCCACATCATCAATTGGGCTACCAAATGAATGGGTGCTGTAAATTGTCTCCAGCACTGCTCCGGTTTCTTCTTGCCTGAGGCCACCATTTTGTTGAAGTCCAGAGCAGACACTTCCTTACTGGAATCTCTCCCCCTCTCCTTGATCTCAAAAACTATTTGTCACTTTCTCCAATCAAAATATTTGTACATTATTTGTATTTATATGCCTTATTGTTAAGGTACATTTCACTGTCTTCTATGTATCTTATGTATTTTGAATAACCATTCCCCTGTGGTAGGGGTTTGTTCTCCTGGTTTTATATGTCAATCAATAAAAAAGTTTTTTACTTCATTTCTATTTGTGCCTATAAAGTCCATTCAATTCTTTCCAAATGTCCAATCAAAATATGTTCATTTCCAGCCTTGATTATATGTCTTGGCTTAAAGAGTTAAGCCTAGTACACACAGGCCGTGTGTGCTGAAGTCGGTCCGACAGAAGCCAGCCGAAGGACCAGCTTCTGACAAAGGGGCATGACCAAAAAGGTCTGACAATAGGCTCCCAATCAGCGCTCTCAGCCAATGACTGAGGGCTCTGACCGGAGTGGTCTGGCAGAGGAGGGGTGTCCCCCTGTCAGAACAAAATAGCACAGCAGGGGAGATTGCTGTACTAACGTCGGATAGTTAGTACAGTGGCTCCTCCTGAGCTGTCAGGTTTTAGTACTAGTGTGTACTAGGTGGAAGGCTGACAGAAGCTCTACAATGCTGAAGTTCACAGAAATAAATGAGATAATATCAGGGAGATAAGATAAGACACTATCCCTTTCCTGTCTCCCTGGTAGCAGAGTTTGTCCTGTTACCTCTCATGCTTTTCTCTCCCCCCCCCCCCCCCTAATGTGTTCCCTCAGCAGAGTCTGTCATTCCTGTTGCTTCCTTTCCCCTTCAGCATTAATAAATCTTAAAGCTGTCAGCTGATTGGCCTCTAGTGGCTCTGATTTTAGGCACAGTGCCCAGAATAGAGAGCAACTGAGCATGTGCAGAACAGGGTGAGAGGAGGCCTTACTGGACTTTTAGTAGTATATGTGCTTATTTTTAATGTTTTACATATATATACCTGCAATGCATGTATGAAATGATTTATCAGGGCCTAATTTTCTGACTAAAGTTTCACTTGTATATGAAATACCATTGCAGCCTAATAAACTCAAAAAACATCATAAAAACTATTTTTTTTTTACCAGAGTATAAATGCCATTACTAAGTACCAAATGAAGAGCAACATACAGGAAGATGGTAGTCAATTGACTTTGAACAGGTCAGGTGGCTGGTAGCATCCGACTGCTATAGCTCACTGGTGCTTGTATTATGTGCGGCTCCTTGGTACCTTTTGGGACCCCGGCATAGCACCCCTATAGCTTATCAACTAACTTCTACAGCTATAGACAACCAGATATCTCATCAGTAGAGATTGGAGATAATTTAGCTCCCTGAAGAACTCCTTGATTGTGGCATCATCAACCCACCCCAGTGAAATGGGCTCACCCAAGTCAGGCAATATTACATATGGACTCATGCATGGAAAACTGTACAGTATACTCCCACTACTATGGCAAAAATGTATACCATCCATTAATAATCCCAGAGATTTCCCAGCATTCATTAGCTGTGTCACATATAAAATTTGAGCTGACTATGGTCACAATTATATTGAAAAGCCAAAGAAATACAAGTGACCATAGCAGCAGTATGCTTGGCGATCTAAAGAACATCAACAAGACAAATGATTGCTGGCTTCTCCTGTGCCATTTCTGACATGTTTTACAGCAAAAGGGAAAGAAAAATATCAATTCCTCTACTGCAATACAAGCAATTACCAGAAGCAAATTAAACTCATCCCTAAAGGCATACCCAGGCTGCTTCTAGATTTAGTTCAAGGCTAGCTGGAAGCCATACAAGCTTGTTACGTACAGTTTGTGCTGCTGCAGGCTTTTGTTAATAAACATTTATAAAATGCACATGATGTACTAAACATTCCCATCTTTAGTTTTATACACAGTGGATGAACTGGTGAAACACAAAAAAGCAAAGTAAAAATAAGACGTTGTACAAAAAAAAAAGCCAATAAAAAACATTTTCAGCTCCTGACACTTTGATCAGAGGCCTGAATTAATGTAAGTGGCATCCATATTGTTTTGGATATAGTAGTTGTTTCCTGGCAGCTAGTTGTACTCAGGCCTGAAAACAAGTATAAAAAAGTGTAAATCCACACCCCCTGATCTCTAACCTTAAAGTGTTACTAAACCCACAACAGTAACATCAGTCTGTATATGCAGGAAAGGATGCTCGTTATACTCACTGTGAAACCTAAGGGGTCAATCCTCTGCATTGTGTAAAAAGGCTGTTTGATCTTGTCTTCTCTGATCCTCCCCTCCTTCCACTGTCCCCTGATAATTTCCTGATAACATAGAGTCTATGGAGTCAGGCTGCACATACTCAGTTTGGTGTATATTGCTAGAGAGGTTTTTTTTTTTTCTTGGGAGAATGCATGTGATCAGCACAGGGCCAATCAGCACTGTCCAGACAGAGGGTCAGGTTGTCTTGAAATCTCATAGGACAGTCAAAAACCTCTTCCTACAAGCTTTACCAGTGCTTGGCTGGACACTTAAAGAAGTCACAAGACTGATCTTAACTGCTGATGAGAAAAGGTGTTTATCCGTTTATATTTACTAAAATAATTGCATTTTCATGTTCTGTGTAGTATGGGAGACCAGATATGGTGAATGCCGGGTCCTGGGTTTAGTAACACTTTAACCCAACGCTTAGGCTGGCAATAAAAGTTAACTGCCCCTTCACTTAAGTCCTGAAAAAGAAACCTGTATAGAATATGAATGCTGCCAATGCTGACAACTCCTTCAAAAAAATGTTAGTAGTCTGGCCATAATGCTGAATCAAATGTTTGATACTTTTTGAATCACTGGCCTAGAACTACTATACAGAGGGGAAATATGAAAATATTAAAGTCAGCATGACAGGTAAACAGGTAGCATTTTCAAATAAGATGTTAGCAATGCCAATTCTCCAAATACAGGTTCTCTTTAAAATAACCTTTAAAGCCCAACTCCTGGCTGTCCCCTTCTCCCCATCCCAAATCGCATAGGATAAATGCTTGTTTGATAGGGAGTGAGGAATGACTACAAATGCCTTATTCTCCCCATTATTCTCCAGCAACAGGCACTATCGCCTGCTTCTGACCATTTCGATTGTGGGCGGGCCCTCGCTGTTCTCCTGTACAATGCAAGACTACTGGTCGTGCATCATATGTGTTGTTATCAGAGACCTGGCATCAGCCAGACAGTGAAGGTGGCTTCAAAGGCCTAGTCATGCGAAAAGAAGGAAGCCTACGGGAGCAAGGAATAAGCATATTTCTACTTATTCATTTTCATCCTAGCGGACAAGCATTTAATCCATGCAGAATGGGGGGGGGGGGGGGGGACTCCACTGCATGGGTATATTTAAAAGCAGCCCGGAGATGGGCTTTAAATAAACCCCTAAAACTTAACCCAACCTTGGAACCAAACATTCAATGCTTAACCTGACCCTTGTACGTAACCTCACCCTAATGTTATCCATTAGCCCAACCCCTGAAACCTAAGCTTTACATCTAAAGTGACTCTGTTGTGGTTTTTAAAAGATGAATATGAAGGATCCCTGCAAATAGTTAATACTGACCTGTCCCACAGCCTGCACTACTAAAGACTGCTTGGTTGGAAGATTGCTGGAAGATCTTCAGCATCAGACCCGCTTGTAGGTATGTTGGACGCATAGCACAGTGGCTACGTGGTTAGCACTTCTGCCTAGCAACACTGGGGTCCTTGGTTCAAATCCCAACCATAGCACAAGGTGTCAGCAGATGACTAGCTGTCCAACATTCATGGAAGTGGGCCTGATGATGAAGGCCCAACCTAACGTAGTTTGGTTGCCCAAGCAGTGAGACAGTTAAGTATAAACTGCTTCTTTGCAAATGGGCCTTCATTTTTTTTAAATGTAGTTTGCATGTTCTCTCTGTGCCTGCGTGTTTTTTTCTCTGGGTGCTCCGGTTTCCTCCCATACTCCAAAGACATGCTGGTAGGTTAATTGGCTCCTGTCTAATGTGGCCCTAGTATGTTTATGTATAAATGTCAGTTAGGGCTCTTTCACACGGTCCGCCTCTGTAGGCGGATCCGTGCTGCTCAGCGGGGATCGATCCGCGATCCCCGCTGAGCCGGCGGATGACAGCTCCGTCTCCGCTTGCAGTGTGGAGAGGGAGGTGTCACAGCCCCACGCTGCTCTCTATGAGGAATCGGATGAGAGCGGACCGCCTGTCCGCTCTCATCTGATCCCCAGGACGAATGGAAAATAGGGTTTCCATCCGTCCGGATTTCACAGACAGGATCGGATGCGGATGGCAGCGGGTGTCAGCGGACATGTCACCGCTGACATCCGCTGCTCCATAGGGCTGAATGGGGCATCCGATCAGATCCGCCTAAAAAACTGACAGACGGATCTGATCTGATCGGACCGCCCGTGTGAAAGAGCCCTTAGGGACCTTAGATTGTAAGCTCTTTAAGGGCAGGGACTGATGTGAACGTGCAAAATATAAGTAAAGTTCTGTGTAAATTGGCCACACTATGTAAGTACCTGTAGTAAATAAATAGTCCGACATTGGGCTCTAAGGTTTTATCCCCCAATTTATATGTCACTACAAGACACGGGATTCATATAGGGGGGTCGGAAGATGACAGGTGTCCAACATTCCAAGAAGTAGGCCCGATGCTTAAGATCCAACCTAGCGTACTTTGGTGGCCCAGTGAGACAGGTGAGTATAAACTGCGTCTTTGCAAATAAGCTTTCATTTTTTTTTAAATACAGCAACACAGCCTATTTTACCTTATCCTAATACCTAACCCTTAATTGCAGCTTAGTCTCAATCCTTAACCCTAAAACGTAACCTAACACCCCCTAAAACCCAACCCTAATCATAAAATAAACTACTTTTACTCCATACTTACCTTTCCCTCACAGAAAACATGAGGAGAACCTACACAAGGATCAGTGTGTGTGCATACACCCATGGTTCCTGTACAAAGAATAAGCAATGCCAGCTTCTCAGCACTGAAACTGTTTTTTGTTTTATTTAACCAGTAGAACAATTGACCAAAAAATAAACATCCTATTTCATTAAGTACCACCAAGATCTATGTACCTCCAACGTGAAAATGGTGTGAAATTAGTTTGTGTGCTGTCCAAAGCAACCATATGGATCTAATATATTATTTTTTCCAATACAAATGCTAAAGAATGTGATTGGTTGGTGTAGACAACACAAACATCTCTTCTTTCAGACACATGACCTCAGATTCAATCAACAATCTCAGGCGGTTTCCCCTATTAGGGGGCCAAAACCTGATTGGCTGGTTTTATGTACTGCCCATGATTGCTCTTTGGGTAAAATCCAAACCATTATTTTTATTCCCTATTCAACTCCATAGAGGCCAATGCCCAGCAGGACATATGCCTTATGATAATAAAAGACTCACTTACCCTGATTTCATTCCTTCTGATCTCTACATCACACACAGAATGTCCTTGATGGGCACCACTGTAATAACAGCAAAACTGGCACACTGCCACCTGCTCAGCTTCACAGTGGTACAGTCGATAAGCATTGTGTTGTGGACAGCTCCAGGCCCTGACGTCTTCAGCTTCCACTAGGAGGTGCCCTCGAGCGGTGGAGGGCTGCTGTAGGTGGGTCTGCACGTGGGACTGGCAGCAGGGTGCTTCACATCTCAAACAGATCTTCTGGGCAGGAAGTGGAGGTCCCCTTCGGCAGAACACACAGTGCAGGATGGAGGGCGGCTTATCTACATTGAGGCAATTAAATTTTTCCACAATGTTTGTGAGCTTAAGGTTCTTTTCCAAGTTAGGCTTCTGATTGTAGGCCTGGTTGCACTCCGGGCATCTGACAAGACCAGTCTCTTTGGCCCAGGCCTCACTAATGCACCCTCTGCAGAAATTGTGCTTACAAGGAAGCTGTACGGGCTCGATAAATACATGCAGGCAAATGGGACATATCAGCTCCTCTTCAAAGCAATTTTTCCAATTTTCCGCCATCTCCCACTAGGCCACGTAGGTAATGTAGATCACGTTCTTGGTTTACAGAACCCAAATGGTAAAAGCAATAAATTTCAGTCTTAAAATATATTTCAAGAGCTAAATGGTTATTATATCTAATCAAAATTATATATTAATCCTTTAACCAAGAAAAAAAAAATAATTCAGCCAGTGAAAAATCGATAAAGTCATTGACAATACAATCTGTTTATAGGTTTTTAACTTCACAGTGCATATTCAATTGAAAGGATTTCTTTTTAAATGCGAAATGCTTTTTTATTTATTTTCTCGATAGGGTAAAAAAAAAGCCAAAAAAGGAAAGCCACCTAAATTTAAAATAAGGAGTTCTTTGACCACAGATTTTAATTTGAAAACCTAATAGGACTTCCTTGAAATTAGCCAAGCAACCAAATTCTTGAGGTTGTTTCCATAGAGAATGATCCTGGATGGAGCTTTGAAAGAGACAGTTCAGCCTCGCAGATCAAATTCCAGCCCTAAGCGAGAAAAAAAAAATACCCTCCCACCTCTTCCTTGTTTCGCAAATAAGAGGAAAAAAAAAAAAGCATACAAAAATTGCTTTTAGGGCTCTGCGCAAAAGATGTAATCTGATCATAAAAGTCTACGAAGGCTTTTTATTTCCTTACCGAAACGGACAGAAAAAAAAAAAATTAAATCTGCAAAAATAAACAGAGGAAAAAAAAAATAAAAAGCAAGCTGGGGTGGAAATCAGTAGATTAGGCTGTGCATGCCTTGATCAAACTGAAAAGGAATTTCTTAACAGCTAATCGCAGCCCTCCCCCTTCTCTCTCTCACTCCCCCCCCTCCTCCTGACATGAAAGGTATTTCAGATTTTGCACTGAATCTGCAAGGGCACTGACAGTGGGGCCAGGCAGGGAGACATAGGAAATCAACACATTTAAAAAGAATATCAACCTTAGGAGAAAATAAGAAGGTTCTCCTGTGATAAACCACTAGAACCAACCACGTAACAAAAAAATATATATATTTAAAAGATATTCTGATGCCCACTTTTTTTTTTTTTTTTTTTAGATTAATTCAGCTCAATCAAGGCAACTTCACCAATGGTCCTGCAGAGTCTACTGCTATTATTATAGCTAAATTAAAATAGAAACATAGCTATGATCAGCCATCTTGATTCCTAATCCTGTTTTTAATAAAATATAGATTTTTTTCCCCCTGATCGTATAAAAAGTATCTTTTTTTTTTACCACCTCCTCTTTGTTTTTTAATTAAGAAAAAAAAAAAAATATTTTCAAGTCACTGTATCAACTGAGCAACAACTGATCACAGCATGCCAAGGGACTACAAAACCCCCCCAACCACCGCCGCCACCATCCGCTGAGTCATAAATAAAAATATATTATATTTCATAAAAAATATTTATGGAAGTTGAGCATGCAGACGTAGAAATGCACACCACCCTCCCCCTCCTCCTCCTTCTCCTCGATTGATCGATAGGGATCAATGCTGGAAGGTTGGGATTTCTGGAGATTGGTTGTCAGCAGGTATTTTGTTTTGATTCCCAGGAATTAGATTTTTTTTTTAATACAAAAAAAAAGGAGATCTGTAAATAAAAAATAATAAGTCTTTTCTGGTCAGTGTAAGTCTAGGAAGGCTGATCACCATTAATCAGTATTATTCCTCCATAAAGATGATGACAAAACAGTCATTAGTCCCGGTAATTGTGCTTCTTCTTCCCTTGTTAGGTCTTCAACGGTGATCCACATCTGTTTCCTGTCTGTAGCCTTTTATTCTCGCAGATTTAAATGTCCCGAGACCCCACTCATCCGATCCTGCACACACAATGCCTCTCCGAGATCGCAGCTTTCCTTCTGACAATGGCGGGGGGTCCCTCTGAGATGCCAGGGAAAGTCCTCGATCTGCCCCCCCTACCCCCAAAGGCCAGGGGTAAAATGAGATCGGGATGGGGTTCGAACCTGTGTCACCGCCTCAGCCTGTGTGTAGAGAGAAGCGGAGCTCTCAGGCAGCAGACTCGGTCCCAAGTAAGCTCCGCCCCCTTCTCCCCCTTTGCTCTGGCTGCGTCACGGCCCGGGCCTTTCTTCCTCCTCTCCGTGCAATGGAAAGGAACCGTAGCTCAGCAGCGACCCCTGTCTTTACTTTCAGTTCTGCCTCAGCTCTGTGCAGCTGCCAAGCTTCCCTAGAGGCTCACAGAGCTGCGTCAGTCTCACATTCATTTCCTCAAGTAAACAGTGAAGTAAACAGTGAAGTAAACAGAACATGGCTTTACTTTATACACAAAGAATTAACTAGAAAGGGACGAAATAAATATATATTACACGACAATCACATCATGTTGGTGCAGTTCCATAAACGGAATGATTTAGGCCTCAAGCACACAGCATATAAATGTATGCCTCTAATGCATAGGACTAGAATATATGACTGAATATATGACTAGAATACATGACTGAATATAGGACTGAATATAGGACTGAATATAGGACTAGGATACATGACTGAATATAGGACTATGATACATGATTGAATATAGGACTAGGATACATGACTGAATATAGGACTGAATATAGGACTAGAATACATGGCTGAATATAGGACAAGGATACATGACTGAATATATGACTAGAATACATGACTGAATATAGGACTGAATATAGGACTAGGATACATGACTGAATATAGGACTATGATACATGATTGAATATAGGACTAAATACATGACTGAATATAGGACTGAATATAGGACTAGAATACATGGCTGAATATAGGACAAGGATACATGACTGAATATATGACTAGAATGCATGACTGAATATAGGACTAGAATATATGACTGAATATAGGACTAGGATACATGACTGAATATATGACTAGAATGCATGACTGAATATAGGACGGAATATAGGACTAGAATACATGACTGAATATAGGACTAGGATACATGACTGAATATATGACTGAATATAGGACTAGAATATATGACTGAATATAGGACAAGGATACATGACTGAATATAGGACTATGATACATGACTGAATATAGGACTAGGATACATGACTGAATACATGGCTGAATATAGGACAAGGATACATGACTGAATATATGACTAGAATGCATGACTGAATATAGGACTAGAATATATGACTGAATATAGGACTAGGATACATGACTGAATATATGACTAGAATGCATGACTGAATATAGGACGGAATATAGGACTAGAATACATGACTGAATATAGGACTAGAATACATGACTGAATATAGGACTAGGATACATGACTGAATATATGACTGAATATAGGACTAGGATACATGACTGAATATATGACTGAATATAGGACTAGGATACATGACTGAATATATGACTGAATATAGGACTAGGATACATGACTGAATATATGACTGAATATATGACTAGGATACATGACTGAATATAGGACTAGAATATATGACTGAATATAGGACTAGGATACATGACTGAATATATGACTGAATATAGGACTAGAATATATGACTGAATATAGGACTAGGATACATGACTGAATATATGACTAGGATATATGACTGAATATAGGACTAGAATATATGACTGAATATAGGACTAGAATACATGACTGAATATAGGACTAGGATACATGACTGAATATATGACTGAATATAGGACTAGGATACATGACTGAATATATGACTGAATATAGGACTAGAATATAGGACTAGAATACATGACTGAATATATGACTAGGATACATGACTGAATATATGACTAGGATACATGACTGAATATAGGACTAGAATATAGGACTAGAATACATGACATAGTTGCCAACATTTGAAAAAATTTCCAGGGACACTTTGCAGCACAGCTATAAATTACTTACCACATCCACTTCCATGAAGCTCCGCCCACTCCGCCTATTTATCAGATTATAGAGTCTGCTCAATATAGAGAGAATTACAGGAAATTAAAAAGGGAATTTCAAACTTAAGGCCAAAGTAGCAGAGTTGGAATAAGTCTCCCATTCAGCTGCACTGCTTCTGCGTAACATTTATTGGCAGCCCGATTAATGGTCGCTTCCAGGGACAATGTAAATTACCCGGGACAGGCTCCTTTTTGCCGGGACTGTCCCTGGAAAAAAGGGACAGTTGGCAAGTATGACATGACTGAATATATGACTAGAATACATGACTAGAATATGAATATTCATGTATTATAGCCATTAGAATACATTTACGTGCATAAGAGTGCATAAGAGTGTGTTTATGTGAAAAAAAAAACGCAAGGCCACATCTCTAGGCCATTGTTTTTCCTGCCCCTGAACACTGCACTTAGAAAATGCGCTAAAACGTCCACACGTGCATGGGCACATTAGCTAACATGGAAATGAAATGAAACAAAAAACCCAAACACCCCTGAAAGAAGGTTTTTTTTTTGTGTCCACATCCATGAGACCTTAGGCAAATCTGAGGAGATAACTACAGTTTATGGGACCCCAAAGCTAAATTTTGTGACAAAAATATGGCAGTATACCATTAATGGCGCTTCATCGCTGTCTCCACCCACAAGAGCACTTTAACCTCCTGCTGACCGCTCACAGAAAATATACTGCGAGCGGGTGGCAAGTGCTGGCTCGGTAACGTACTTATACCTTGCTCGCTTGCTTCTGGTGTTCTGTCTAAATAGCCAGCTTGTCAAAATCTCCAACTACGTCACTTCCGGTGCGGCTGAGTCACAATCAGCTTGTGTGACGTCAACACTGCACATGCGCAGATCGTCGGAGGTTGAGGAAAATGATAGAACATGGCCATGTTGCTACACCTAAAATATTTCTGATTCCCCGTCCAATTGGTAAACTCGGGTACACAGCAGCCGCTCACTATGATTTTATTATAACATGGCGGCCTGTAGGCAAAGATCCTTTCATAGATCTATAAAGGAAGATCAGCTGCTCCCGAGCTTACGAATAGGAGGGAAAAATAGAAATGTTTTGGGTGTACTAACATGGTGGTACATCTAAAACATTTCTGATTCCCCGTCCTATTGGGGAACTCGGAACCAGCTGATTTTCCTCTATAGTTCTATGAAAGGGTCTTTGCAAACCGGCCTGCTATGTTTTAATAAAATTCCAGTGAGTGGCCGCTGTTTACTCAAGTTTACCAATAGGACGGGGAATTAGAAATGTTTTAGGTGTACTGATGATCTGCGCATGCGCAGTGTTGACGTCATGACAGCAGATTGTGACTTGGCCGCACTGGAAGTGACGTGGTTGGAGAATTGGACGAGTTGGCTATTTTGACAGAACACCAGGTTTGGGGCACGCGTGAGCGCACCGCCTGCCGACCCAAGCTGTGATTGGACACAGCATGAGTTTTTAGCCAATAATTTCGGGTGAAACCTGCTGATCAACACACTCTGTGTACAGAGAACAGCGATTTGACTTTCTTCTTCCTGAAAAGCAAGGAAAAAAAACAGCGAGATTAGTAAATAAAAGCAGCACACATTAAACCTGTTAGGCACACAGTTAATGACCCTTCCAGCCAGTGTCTGTTAGTGCCAGATTGCCTTCCACCCTATCACAGTAACAATAGAATTCGCTGATCACCGCCATTACAGTATAGCATCTATAGCTGCGTAAATTCCAATATACCATTGTATAGACACTATCATTTTCATACAAGCCAATTAATTTACACGTGCTGAGACTTTTCTTTTTTTTTCATACCAAAGACATGTAGCAGAATAAACTTTGGCCTACATTTATGAAGAAATTTATAAAGAAATTCGATTTATTTACATTTTTTATTGGTTATGTTTCATAGCAGAAAGTATAAAATATAATTTTTTTCTAAATTTACAGTCTTTTTTCGCTTATGAAATAAAAAATGAAAAAAAACAGTGGTGATCAAATACCTCCAAAAGAAAGCTCTGTTTGTGTAAAATACTATATAAATTTCCTTCTCAAAAGTGATACGGTCCAGAAATATTTAGACAGATTAAAGGTGGATAAAGCACCTGGACCAGATGGCATCTACCCACGGATCCTAAAAGAATTGAGCTCTGTCATTTCAAAGCCTTTGTTTCTCATTTTTAGGGACTCGGTAAGGACCGGAATAGTACCACTGGATTGGTGTAGGGCCAATAAGGGGCCTATATTTAAAAAGGGATCAAAGTATTTAACCAAGCAACTATAGACCTTTTAGTTTACCTTCTATAGTGGGGAAGATACTGGAGAGTTTAAAGCAGAGTTCCGGGCACAGATGTCATTTTTTAATAAACATACCCCCGGGACAGTCAGGGCTAGCACATTCCACAATGGCTAGCCTCTGATCTGTCCCGGTTCGCACTTACCTTTTAGAAGAAATACTTACTTATAAAATTTCTTCCACAGCGTTTCCATCTATCTTGTGGGCAGCTGAAGCCGGCGCGGTCCTCTTCTGTGTCTTCTTCCGCGTCTTCTTGTCCCAGAATGCGCCTGCACCGGCCCCTCTCGTCACTTCCGGTGCGGCGCCGCATTCCTAAACAGCTTCTGGGCATGCCCAGAAGCTGTTTAGCAGGGGAATGCGGCATCGCCCGGAAGTGACGAGCGGGGCTGGTGCCGTTGCATTGATTCCTGGGAGCGATGACGTTCAGCTCCCAGGAATCATAGCGAGACAGGAAGTGACGGGGTGAGCCGCGGCTCCGAGGGAGGAAGTACTCTGAGGTGAGTATTTACGATCTTCAATTAAAAGGTGAGTAAACAAAAAAAAATAAATAACTATCCAATTCCTTTCCAGGTGATCTTGAACTAGCGGAGGGGCACAAAAAAAAAAATATTGTTTTTGTGCCCGGAACTCCGCTTTAATAAAAGACCACATAGAAGAGTTCTTGCTGGAAAATAATATTTTAAGACCAGACAGCATGAATTCATGAAAGATAGAAGTGTCAAACAAATCTGATTTCTTTTTATGAGGAGGTAAGTAAAACCTTAGACAGAGGGGTGGCTGTGGACGTAGTATACTTGGATTTTGCAAAAGCGTTTGACACAGTTCCCCACACACGGCTAATGTGTAAGGTAAAGTCTACAGGCTTGGAAAGATCAGTTTGTAAATGGATAGAAAAGTGGCTAAAAGATAGAATTCAGAGAGTAGTGGTTAATGATTCTTACACTGAATGGTCTAAGGTTATCAGTGGTGTACCCCAAGGTTCAGTGTTGGGACTCCTATTTTTTAATATCTTTATAAATGATATAGGGTCTGGATTTAAAAGTACCATTTCAGTCTTTGCAGATGACACCAAGCTATGCAGTGGAATAACTTCTTTACAGGATGTCTCCAACTTAGAAGCTGATCTCAATGCACTGTTTCATTGGGCAGCTATGTGGCAAATAAGGTTTAATGTTGATAAATGTAAAGTTATGCACTTGGGGGCTAAGAATATGCATGCATCATACATACTAGGGGGAGTAGAACTGGGGGAATCCATAGCGGAGAAGGATCTGGGTGTTCTGGTAGATCATAAGCTTAATAATAGCATGCAAGGCCAAGCTGCAGTTTCCAAAGCGAGCAAAGTCCTTTCTTGTATTAACAGAGGCATGGACTCCAGAGAGAGAGAGATATCATTTTGCCCCTGTACAGGTTATTAGTAGAACCTCATCTGGAATATGCAGTTCAGTTTTGGGCACCAGTTCTCAAAAAGGAAATCAGGGAACTGGAGAAAGCGCAGAGAAGGGCAACCAAACTGATAAGAGGCATGGAAGAGCTCAGCTATGAGAAAATATTAAAACTGAATTCATTCTCTCTTGAGAGGAGGAGATTAAGGGGGGATATGATCAACATGTATAAATACATAGGGGTCTATATAGTGAGCTTGGTGTTGAGTTATTCAATTTAGGGTGATCACAGAGGACAAGGACGCACTCTTTACGTCTAGAGGAAAACCAGATTTCGTCTCCAAAAACAGAAAGGTTTCTTCTTCACAGTAAGAGCTGTGAAAATGTGGAATAGACTCCCTCCAGAGGTGGTTCTGGCTAGCTCACTAGATTGCTTTAAAAAAAAAAGCCTGAACTCTTTCCTAGGTGTAAATAATATAAATGGGTACTAAAATTTATAGGTAAAGTTTATCCAGGGATATCTGACTGCCTCTCGGGGGATGAGGAAGGAATTTTTCCCCTGCTGAAGCAAACTGGATCATTCTTTGCTGGGTTTTTTTCGCCTTCCTCTGGATAAACTGCGGGTATAGGATTGTGTAAATAGGATTGTATGGTTGTGTTTTTTTTACTGTTTTTTTTTTTATGGTTGAGCCAGATGGACTTGTGTCTTTTTTCAACCTTACTATGTACAGTGTTGCATTACCACACGATTGCCAGTTAAATTAGCACAATGCTGAAAAGCAAAAAATGCTCAGGTCATGAAAGGCGAAAAACCTTCCTGGGGTAAACTGATTAAAGGCATAGTTCACTTTTACCAAAAAACTGTCTATGCAGAGGATGTCTGTAAATAAAAACAAGCTGTACAGCTTTGACCAAAACTGAGTAATGCCCTTGATACAGGTGTAGGCCATTTACGCACCTCATGAAGCCTGACCTTATAACTCGCAGTATGTTGCTAAGGATTGCTGCTGGCATCTCAGTTCAAAATAGAGTACATGTTTCTAAGGATGTTGCTAAGAGAGACCCAGCTGTTACTGTTTGGCTTCACCATAACAGTGTGCCGTACCTACTCATTGGCCATCCTGGTTGTGGCTGGGGTGGGTCCAGGCTTGGCCAGTGTGGTCAGGATTCTTTTTACTGGCATTGATTTTAAAGTGGTTCTTCAGGCAGAAATGAAATACTGTGACCTGCAAGGTTTTTCTAATCACTGTACACTACAGCCTCATGCCCACTCAGCTTTTAGCCTATGTGCATCAAATCCTGGAATTTTTGTGTGCCCGCAAGGCACAGGTGCAGGACCCAGCCCTGCTGCCTACTGTCTATGGCAGGCTGATTGGGCACTTTATTGAGTGGTACTCAGGTTTAGGGAAGTATGCCTAGACTGTAGATATTCTACGTTCAAAACATGAGTACCACTCAGAACAGCATCCAGCCACAGCGTATTTCATCCTGCCGTAAACTACAGGTTGCAGGTAGTGGGGCTGGATGCTGCACCTGTGCCTCGCGGGCAACACAAAAATACCAGGATTTGACTCACAGCGGGCATGAAGCCTAAAAGCATTTATTTGTCCATGTCGAATAATGTAAAATGTCTCTTTATTTCTCAAGTTTGCTGCCTTGGTTACCTATTTCTACCTTTCTACCGACAACGTTGTACACACTTGCCAGACATGGTGTGTATCTGCCAGGGAGCATACACTCAGGTGTCTCCTTAGCAGCTGACTAGCTTAGAAGATACCTGCAAACATGTTGGGGGGGGGCAGCAGCTGGGTGACTTGCTGCAAGAGAAAGTCCACGGAAAATTTAAAGAAGAAGAAACATCATGTAATGTAAATGTGGACCTACTTTTCCAAAAAATAAGGGTTTATTATGATTTAAAGTGTTACTAAACCCAGGACCCCACATTCACTATATCTGGTCTCCCATAGTACACAGATAGCAAGCAATTTAGCTGCAAGCTTGAAAATGGCTTGCTAAGCTATTGCTAGACTTGCCAGGTTTACCAGGTTGTTGCACAATTGCAGAAAGTCTGCATTGCATGACTCTAGATCAGGGGTCCTTAAACTATGGCCCTCCAGTTGTTCAAGAACTACAATTCCCATCATGCCTAGTCATGTCTGTGAATGTCAGAGTTTTACAATGCCTCATGGAATGTGTAGTTCTGCAACAGCTGGAGGGCCGTAGTTTGAGGATCCCTGCTCTAGATCAACTTTCTTTGCAAACATTCTGCAAGTTCTGGTTCACTTATGTTGTGCTATAGTCATCCCACCACAGGGGTCACTGTGGCTGAATTTTCATGCTGTAGCCTTGCAGAGCTCTTGCTGTAGACTCACAACTGCAACTTTGCTCTTGCTAGAGACTTGCCATGCAAATTTGCTACAAAATGAAAAAGTGTCAACTAGAACTTGTTATTCAAGGGCTCTGCAAGTGAACAACATGCCAGTGAAAATGTGCAGCAAGGTAACAGATTTACAATTCAATGCTGCCACAAATTTGTAGCAAGTCCTTGCTGTATGGGAGTGCATGAAACATGGAAATGCAATTATATTAGTAAATATAAACTGCTAAAAAAATGTTATCATCAGCAAGATATAGCAGTCTTGTGACCTCTATCAGTGTCTGGTTAAAGCTTGCAGGAGGAGTTTTCATTCTCCTCTTACTGTGCTATGAGGCTGCATGATCCTGACCCTATGTCTGAACAGTGCTGCTAGGTCCTGTGCTGATCACATGCACTCTGTGAAAAAAAAAAAAACTCTCAAAGTACACCCCAAAGAGCAACAGCATGTGCAGAGTGCCCCCAAGGCTCTATACTATCAGGAGATGGATTGGGGACAGTGGAAGAAGGGGGTGATCAGAGAAGACAGGATCAAACAACCTTTTTATACAATGCAGAGGGTTAACCCCCTAGATTCCACGGTGAGTATATCAAGCATGCTTTACTGCATATACAGACTGATTTTATTGTTAGGGGTCTAGTAACATTTTAAAGAAGTTCTATGGACCCAGCATACACATTCACTTTATACCATTATACCATCAGCATTGTAATAGCAGTACAAAGTATATAGTATAATAGTTATGTAGCACTGTCCACGTAGGGCTTGCTGTATGATGACTTCTTGGGCCTCCTCTGATTACCTGCAGACAGTCACTTAGGGACAGTTCACACATCCATCCTTACTCCCAATCAGGGGCGTAACTACAGGGGTTGCAGGGGTTGCGATTGCTACCGGGCCCCATGCTCCAGGGGGCCCAGTAGCAAACCAGTGGGTGAACTTCCAGGATTGCAAAAGTCACACTTGCGACCGGGCCCTGGCATTGCAACACTGTGGGGAGGCCCCAAGATTGCAGGAAGGGAGCCCACTGCAGAACTTGTGAAAGGATCCTGCTGCGGGACCGTAATAAAAGGCCATGCAACGAGAGTAAAGAGCCCCAGGATTAGTGGGAAGAGCCCTGGGCTTGAAGGGAAGGGCCCCGGCCAGGGATCTGGGGGGGCCCTTCATGTTTTCTTGCATCGGGGCCCTGAAGGCTCTAGTTACGCCTCTGCTCCCAATGGATTGTTACTCAATAAACAGTCCAGGGGTTGTGGTTGTATATGTATTGTGGAACTTGGATGGGAGAAAAGAATGGTGGGATACTCCAACTGGAACTATTTACAGTTAATAAGGACAACTCTCACTTGGTTTCGCCAGGTTATTTGTGGAAGCAGACACACTGCTTTAACCATACTGCCACTTGTATAGAGGAATTAAGTTTTCTTTCTCTCTTTAGCAGCAGACCTGATGCAACTACGTTATCTTCAGGACACTCTCTAGCATCCCCTTGACTGACTCTTCTAGCTGAAAGGATGGCCCTCTCAGGTCAGGCCCCATGACACAGATCTGTACTCACTGTATGCAGAATCAGATCAAACTGAGCTGCACCTGAGCACCATGAGCAGACTTCACTAGCAGATCCTGCTCTCTGATAGGCTGAGAACAATATAGATTCACCTGGCAATCTCTCTGGTAAGCAGAAAAGTTCCAGAACTATACTCTTTGTCTCTAGTACCTACCTAGGAGGGTGCTACAGTTATATTAGACAATCCAACTACAGGCAGTCCTCAGGGTTACAAACAAGATAGGTTCTGTAGGTTTGTTCTTAAGTTAAATTTGTATGCAAGTCAGTACAGGTACATTTTTTAGGTGTAACTCCAGCCAAAAAATTATTTCTACGTTTTTGGAAAGCATAGGGAAGGGTTAACACCCCTGTAATGTTTGTTTTGCTGTCTGTGCCCCTGTTCAGGAGATTTCTCCTTACTTTCTGTTCCTGTGACAATTAGATTTTAAAAATTGTAGGATGCTGTGGAAACAATAATTGGTGATAAAGCTTCAGTGGAGACACCTTTTTCCCATGAGAACTCTTACAGGAGTGAATTTCCCTTCCTAGGGGTAGATTTCCTCCAACTTCCTGTTGTCTCCCTTCATTTGTAAGTCGGATGTTTGTAACTTTGGGACTGCCTGTATACAGTAAGCTTACTTGAAGAATCTTCTTTCATGTTGTGAGTGCTGCCTGTCTGCTGGTTATCTCTTTCTTCAACATCCTGGATTCCCTGCATGCTTTGCAGCTTCTCCTCTGCTGTTTACTTTTGATTTTTAAGGACTACATATCCCATGGTACTTTCCCGCCTACAATCAGTGATTCCTGTACTGTCTCTGCCTCCTAAAACTCCTCCTCTCACGACCTCTGTAGTTCAGAAGGCAGACTCTGTGACACGTGTGACACAGCAATGCCTATTGACAGGGCATAGTGTATATGTGTCAAAGGAAGTACATTTCTAGGGATCTTTACAAAGTAAGTTTACAAACTTCAGGATTGTTCAGATTAATAGGAGTAGGCTAAAATTAGTTGAAATACAATGTGCAAATGAATTTGTGATTTTACATATTGACCTTTAAGCCCTTCCATCCCTTTATCCACCACACCAAGCAAGTCCTAAATGAGATGGTCAAGTAGTAAATAAAAAATAAATAAAAAAAAAAAAAGCAAAATGAGAATTGTAGCAGTAATAATAACGGCAATTGCAATATTTTATAATATAACGAAATTGTAATTCTGCACAGAAGAACTTTATAACAATAAGGGCTCATGCAAACTGCAGCTCAAAAACAAAACATTTACAGGCATTTGAGCTTTTATTGCAGCTTGAAGAAGCTTGTGTCTTTTTGTGCTCTTGTGCACATTTTTATTGAGCTTCTTCAAACTTTTTCAAGCTTCTTTGAGCTCCTTTGATCTTCTGTGAGCTTTTTTTGAGCATAAGCGTTTTTTTCACAAACCCTCCTAGATAGTATTTTCTTAACCACTGTATAAACAAAACAAAAAGTTGGAACAAACTTTTTCGTGCATTTTCAAGCTTCTTTTGAGCTTTTTTGATCTCTTTGGGGCACTAGCTCTGCTCAAAAACATGAGTTTGGTGGTGGTGGTGGTGGTGGTGGGGGGGGGGGTTCTGCCTGCCTGTAGGTGCCTGTAGGTGCATATGCCTGAAATGCCTAAAAAAGCCATAGTGTGCTTGGACACATTGGCTAACACGGAGGGAAGTTTCCAGGCAGAAAAAAATAAGAGCTTAAAAGAACTCCAAAGCCCGTAGGAGCCGATTCTTTGAGCTGCAGTGTGCATGAGCCCTAACACAAACTTTGGAGTTTTTTTTTTTTTTTTTTTTTGCAGGCCTACAAGCTGTCTGTTTTTAGGTGAAGAGACACACTGTTTCTTTTGTAGGCCAAGTTCACACTAGACTATAAAAATACTATCTCTGACAGTAATGTGAACCGATGCGCCTATAGTGCTCACGCACTTTTACAGCGCATTCAAAAACACCCCAAATGCCCTCCAAGTGATTTTTTTCTATTTCACTGATATTCTACCTTCCATCTTACTTATATTTAATTAATGCTTGTCAAACACACTGTTATCACACTGTAAATGCTACAAATGGGTTTACGCCATGTTACCGTAGCTTTGAATGGAACAAGTAGACAATCTCTAATATCTCCCAGACATTGCTTCATTTTTTCCACACAGTGATGCAAAGTGACACAAAGGCTACATATTTTTTAAATGTGAACAGCTCTGTCCGCTGTTTATATTATCCATTGCAGGCTGGATTTGTGGTATCTTCAAGGTATGCCATGTTTAATGTTCCTCAAGATCCCGCCTACCGGGGTTCACTTTCACCCCCATGCCCCATAGCAGCCAGATGGGCAGCTAGTGTTAAGGGCCATACACACTATCAGAATATCTGAAGACTTTTTCCTTCAGATTTACCTTTTCTATGTAGTGCAAGGGCCTGCCGGATTGCATACAAATTGAAAGTGTTTAGGTTTGACCTCATATTATATGTTTTTGGTAAGTCTACAGACAAAAGTCTTCAGATAATCTGCACGTGTGTACGGGGCATAAGATGTGCAAAATGCAGACTTTGTATGTCTCCTTTCTCTTGCCTGCTAGCTATTTCTTTTTGAACACTGAGCCACACAGGCAGGGCTGCTGTTAGAAATCGCGGGGCCCCCGTACAGACTACCTGGCAGGGCCCCCCAAGAAAATATTAAAGATATATTTAGCTAAAATTACAACAAAATCACTATTATCAGACACAAATATAACATAACTCGCATAATTCCTGCTAAATCTAAAAAAAAATCTATGTTAAATAGAAAAGAAGACGAGATGAGAAAAATATACAGGCTGGGCAGTTGGAGCTCAGTGATCATAGAGAGAGAGAGAAACAAAGTTACAATTTACAAATAAACTCCTGAGCAGAGATAAGTGCTGGGAGGGGGGCCCACACAAGGGAGGGGGATTAGTGAGGGACAACTGTCTCTTTCTCAGCAGATAAAAGCTGATAGCAGGGAGAGGGACAGACAGTGGCCGGTGCATAGGGGGCGCCAGGGCGCCGCCCCCCCTAAAAAAAGAAAAAAAAATTACAAAATGAGCAATAAAGTTTTCAAAAAAAAAAAATTGCGTTCGCCGCCGCCGGCCTATGTGGAGGCTGGGGGGGGGACCCAGAAGAGGCGCCGATTGGCTGCCTTCTGGGGGCATAACCTGGGCGCAAGGCACAGCGCTTGGACACCCCCACTTCGTGGATTGCTGGCTGTGATTGGTCCAGCCTCCAGCCTGGACCAATCATCATCCAGGACATCCGACGCTGACCCCGCTGACGTCACTCGCGTGCGTCATTCTCACTGGAGTGGACCGGACGGACGATGGAGTCGGGTGGACGGACGGCGGCACCGGAGAGGAGACCACCAGCATCGGATCCAGACGACCGGACCAGTCACCTCACCAGGCCACAGCGGCAGTGTCTTGAGGAGCGGAGGTCATCTGGAACTGGAAGAGAAGAACCACCAGGCAGTCGGGACTCGGTCACCACCGGTAAGGGAGTCCTCTCAGTCGGTCCTCCTGTCCTGTCAGTCTCAGTCTTTCACCAACACATTGCTGGTAATAATATACATTCAGAAATGGCTGCTGGGTTTACCAGTTATGTTAAACGTGGGTTTCCGGTGAGATGTTGTCAGTCATGAAGGATGGGGTAGGTGTTTTTAATAAGTCGTTCCTTTTTTTTTTTTTTTTTTTTACAAAATAGCAAGGGATTTTATTTTGCACAACTTTGTTGTTATTTGTACTTTTCTGGTGTCTATGTTCTAGCCACATTGATGAATGAAGGGATTTAAAAGTGTGATTGAAAACCACTGATGAATTGTAAAGTGTCTTACCTATCAAAAAAAAAAAAACTGTAGTACTGTTTGGCCAGTTTTTAATCTGCACATTATTGTCAGACAGTGCTGTTAGAATCTGACCTCACTTTTCTCTACTGCAGTTAAAACAATACAGTTTGCTAGTGAAGACATTTGTGGCTACTGGAACCAAGTAAAAATATATCACATGCTTAATTGCCATCTGATGCTCTCAAGATCTGGACAGTTGTCTCTTAGCTCTGCTGGAACCCCTTGCTCTGTAGAAATCAACTCACTGGCGTGTCCCCCACTCTAAGCTTATGTTACTTTGGAAGTTCCCAGCTCCCCCAACCCTGGAGGGGAGGGGATCTGTGATGACGGAAGTCTGACTGTGGGGGGAATCTGTGATAAGGGGAGTCTGTGATGGGGAGGGATCTGTGATGAGAGGAGTCTGTGGTAGTGGGGGGGATTTGTGATGAGGAGTCTGACAGTGGGGGGGATCTGTAATGAGGGGGAGTCTGACTGTGGGGGGGGGATCTGTAATGAGGGGAGTCTGACTGTGGGGGGGGGGGTCTGTGATGGGGAAGGGATCTGTGATGAGGGGAGTCTGTAATAGTGGGGGGGGGGGTCTGTGATGATGGGAGTCTGTAATAGTGGGGGGGGGTCTCTCTGTGATGAGTGGGGGGAATCTGTGATAAGGGATGTCTGGGGTAGGGGGGGGGATCTGTGTTAGGGGGTGTATCTGTGATGGAGAGGGATCTGTGATGGGGGGATAGTGGGGGGGATTTGTGATGGGGAGGTCAGTGATGGAGAAGAGTCTGTGATGAGGGGGATCTGGGGGTGGATATGTGATGGGATGGTCTGTGATGAGGACAGTCTGTGATAAGGACAGTCTGTGATGGGGGGGATGGTCCAGGATTGGATGGTCCGTGATGGGGGGGGGGGGGATCTGTGATGAGGGAGGGGATCTGTGATGAGATGGTCTGTGATGGTCTCAAAGTCACACAATTTTTTTACAGCGTTTTTTACAGCGAAGCAATACCTATTACATTTTTCTTTTTGCGCCCCCCCAAAAATTTTGAGCACCAGCCGCCACTGGGGAGAGATCAGATTCAGGTGCTGGAGGAAGATTTCTGTAATTGTTGTCCATCACTAATCCCCCTCTCTGTGTTGGCCCCCTGTGTGCTCGGGCCCCCTACAAGAGGGCTAGTGGTCCCCCCCTATCAGCGGCCCTGCACACAGGTACAGCTCAGAACAAAATCTCAGCCTGCCTTGGGTATTGGGATGAATTAACTCCCCTGTTGGCCAGACAAAAAAGATGTCCAAAGTTGCCGAACCCAGAAGAAGACTGGGCAAGGATGTCAGCAGAGGTAATGGAGCAATGATGGAGATTGATGACATTGAGGTTGATTTACTAAAGGCAAATATACTGTGCACTACAAGTGCACTTGCTCTAGATCTGAGGGGAAGCTCTGCTGATTTCTGTCATCCAAACATGTGCAAGCAAAAATGCTGTATTTTTATTTTCCTTGCATGCCCCCCCCCCCCCCCCCCCCCTCAGATCTAGAGCAACTGCACATGCAGTGCACTTGAAGTGCAGTTGTGGTTGTGCCTTTAGTAAATCTACCCCATTGTATCACTGGAGTGGATTCTATGGCAGGTGAGTGTACCATACTGTGCAGGTACGCATGTGCACACTGGCACATTATGGTAAATGCCCACTTACCACAATGTGGACTTGAGTTCTGCTTTAAGATACTGTGAAATTCAGTAAAGTAATGTAAATTGTTGTGGGAAGCAGGGTCATGGGAGAACTAGGAACATTTGACCTGAACTACAGCCAAGTAATCCTTTCATGATAGGAAAATATTTTTGTGGGCTAAATAAAAGTATATCATTGCTCCACAGTGATTGGTGGATATGGTGAAGCTTTTTCCTGAAGGAAATGGTCTATTGGGACACTACCTTCATACCTGACAATGGTCCCAGATCCCTGGGTTTGAAAACAAAATTGTGGAGTCCCGTGGGTCCTGGTGCAAGATGCTGAAGGGTTGGTTCCAGCAATCAACACACTCAACATAAGTGTACCTGAGAATTCTCCCTTCCTCAATGGAAAAAGGCTGTAAAGACCAGTGCACTTTTAGTTCAAATAAGTTATTCAGTAGCGCAGTCATCCTATGTCATTTACCCAGTTTTTCCCTTTTTCTCTAGTTATAAAGGTGAGGTATGCTTCCTTCCGGAGAAGGATTAAAGCAGATGGGTCCCTGGGCAAGCTAGAAGCTTTAGTCCGCCTCCAAATTCCTTCAGTTGAGATTGATAAGGATTGCAGTAGGCACAGAGAAGCCCTCCATTTTCATTGTCATAGTCTGCCTCATCAGACATCAACTGCCGACAAATACATCCTCTCTTGTAAAGAGATGGGCAGGTGCACAGCTTCCACCAATTGTGCTATCCCCTGCTTTACTGCAGGAGTATGAATGTTGTAGCTGGGCACCCTAGACATCCTCTGGGCTCTAGCATGCCTTATTAATGATCCAACTCTACTTTCTTTCACATCTTCCAGCATTAACTTCCTTTGTGGCTCTCGGCACATGGCATCCCAGAGCTGCAAAGGAAGTTGGTGCTGGATCATTTTTCTCTGGCAGACAACACCTAACCAAGGAACTTTTTCCTAAAGAAAAACATGAAGGTTGCCATAGCAGTGACACTTACCAATGACTTCTCTTTCTGCAAATGCTATTTGCTAACCCTCAGGCTGCGATACTCTGAGCCAATAAATTAGGTCAAGTATGCAAATAAGGACTTCTGGCTTTTTTTCCAGCTTTCCTGATCTGTATGCTTCCTCATGGACTGTGAATTTTTGTGAAGCCAGAGGGGCAACATAAAACCCAGAAAACTAGCATTTTCAAAAAGAGGTCAGCAATGTTAGCCTAGATTCTTATCTTAGACTCTCAAGGCGCTCACCAGCCTTTGGTACCAAAAAGCTAGAACTGCTCTAAACTAAATTTCTGCAACGGGTCATCATCATTTATGCTGGCGGTGAGTGACATGTTTATTGGATTGGTGGTCAGTGGAGGGCTCTCTTGTATTAGTGATTAGTGGGGGAAGGGATTTCTTTTGTTGTTGATCAATGGAAAAGTGCCCCTTACTTAGGTGAAGTGGTGGTGGGTGATGTGTCCATTTGATTGGTGGTCAGTGGGAGAAGGGTTTTCTAACATTGGTGGTCAGTGGAAAGACTGCTTCTTATATTAGTAATCAAGGTTAAAAAATGTTACCCTTATATATAGCTGAAGGAACCCCTAGCAATCTCTGGAGGAACTCTATTTGAGAAAGGCTACTCAATACCAACCCAGGTACATTGTCATAATATTTTAGATAGTAATAAAATCGGCAGTACTTTATAAAGGACATTGATCCTTCTTACCAGGTCCTGTCCTTGAAGAAGCTTACAGTCTAGTGCCACTACCTCTTTCATACAGAAGACCACACTAAACCTAGCTTGGGGTAGAAGATAATTAAAGGGTTTGGTGGTAATTTTTTTTTAAGTTTGTACATTAAGACCCCATTCAGACTAGCGCGACTTGTCAGGCGACTTGTCAGCCTGACAAGTCGCGGACGGTTGCTCGCCATTGAGTAGTACTGGACCCCTTCTAATAGGAGCAACACAAGTCGCTCCGACTTAGAAAAGGGGTCCTGTACTACTTTGGGGCGACCTGGGAGCGACTTGCATAGACTTCCATTATGTGAAGTCCCTGCAAGTCGCGCCGAAGTTACGGTGCACGCTGGTCGCCCCTCGAAGTCGGATCGCCTCAGTGTTTTACATTTGTTTTCATTTTTACGAAAACATAAACAATCTTCATTTTACAAATACACATTTGATACTAAATAGTTTTCTTTTAGACATGCTGTCTCTGATTGAAACCTTGGTCAAAGCTGTATGGACTACTAGGTACTTTGTATGCTACTAGTATGTATGCTACTGGTATGTGCCTGGGTTGTGGGAGGTAAATGAAACATAGGAAAACCACACAAATACAGGAGAAAGACAGCAGACAGTGACCCTAAAATTTTCAATTTCGGAATAAGCGACTATTGCCTTAATACTGTATAAAAGGCATATGTATTCTTACTTGAACCTTGGTGTGCTTTGTATATTTCTTCCAGATCTGAGCAGTAATCTAGTGTGTGAAACTTTGCTTCTTAAAGAATCTTCCTGTAATAAAGACCAGTCACTGTTGCTCGCTCTCCTTGTGCAGGGTGACCGGTCTTGTCTCCACCCCCTCCTGTAGTTTTCTGCAAGCAGCCTGTAGTGGGTGTGCCTGTTGAGCCCCTCCCACAGCTCTGTTTCCTGTATAGGCTAGGTGCAGCACATTGATGATGTCACTGCAATTTTTAATAGGTACAAGTGAAATTATCTTTACCTGCTAATCAGTGTATAGTGACAGCAGCAGCTGCTTTCCTTGATTGTGAAAATCAGAGTAACACACACATTCCAAACATAAAGCAGATGCTACAGTTAACATGTTTCGGGGGCCGCACAATGTCCCCTTCATCAGGGCTTAAATCAACAGTATCCGCAGGTTGGTGGGAAAAACCCTATGTTGCGAGCACTCACTACTGTTTCAGCAGCTGATAAGAAACCAGTACATTTGTATCAAATACATCAATTAGAACCCAAGTGTACCTACCTTAGGTTCTAGCACCACAGCCCGCGGGCAGAATGAAAAAAACAGTGTATGGCCAGCTTTTAGCAGGAACTGAAACCATGATCTAATAGTACAAATTAATTTAGCCACTGTAACACAGAAGTATGGCTTACTGTATGTTCAAATATTTGTCGGTAAATTACCTTTTCCTTATTTTACATAATATATGGAGATTTCACTGAACAAAGGCCCATCCGCATCTATATACATACAGCATCAAAGGTGTGCTACACCGCAGGTAAATGCTCCTACTATCTATCTATATCAGATGTTTCAAACTGACTAATGATATTTGTAGCCAGACTGGTTCTAAGAATATAGGCCAATATTTAAAGTGTAACGTTATTTAAAAATCAAACTTTCCATGAATGAATAGAACACATTACAGCATTATTCAATAACATTGTATTTTTATAAAAAATAGCTTGTTCTTGCCATTAAAATGTTCCAAGCAAGGTCCACTTATTCACTTAGGGCCCCTTTCACACGGCACCTCCCTCTTGCAGATTCTGCTTGCTCAGCGGGGGATCGCTCTGCCGATCCCCGCTGAGCAGACGAATGACAGGTCCTGTCTGCTCCGCTGTGCAGAGCGGACACGGACACAGTCCCGCTCTCCTCTATGGGTAAATTGGGTGGAAACGTACCGCCTGTCTGTTTTCATATGATCCTTTCCACCAAACGGGTGGAAAATAGAACCACCATTCGTTTGGATTTTACAGGTAGGATCAGATCAGATGGCAGCAGGTGTCAGCGGACATGTGTTCAGTGACATACCCAGCTCCATAGGGGAGACTAGAGGGTCCAATCTTTTCTGCCTGGAAAACTGACAGGCGGACCTGATCAGAAAGCCTGTGTGAAAGGACCCCAAGTGTCTCCAACCCTTATCTTAGTCCGCTGCACAAAAATATAAAAAAAAAAGAATGTCAGAGCCAAGAGCTAAGGCATCCTCTCACAAGATTTAGGTTACTCAGCATTTCCTAGGAATCTCGATGGAAGAAAGGTGACGCCACCTAGGCCCAGATGGCTGAAGCTATGTTAGGGTAAGTGTATTAAGTAAACCCCCTATCAATTTTTTGTAAACTTTTGGGCCTCTTGCACACAGAGTGTTAAAAACATACATCTGGTGTTTGTTTTCTGCCTCTCCATGTTAGCCTATGTGTCCATGCACACATAGGCTTTAGAAGCAGAGAAAAAGTAGAAAAGAAAAGTAAACCTGCTTTAACGCTAGGCATGTCAAGTGCTTTAGCGTTAATTTATTTAATGGGCATTATGCACCTAAACGCACCAAAACACGTTTATACATATCAAGCGTTTTTTTCTGCAAAAACTATACTGCCAGGAGTAAAGGTGTTTAGGAAAGCTGGCCAAAGGCCCTTTGTGCACGAGGCCTTGAGGTGGTGGAAGGGCTCCTTAGTTTATAAGCTGACCTTGCTATTTTAGTGCAAGGTCCTCTTTAATAGGAAACCCTGCACATCACAGCCTGGGCACTGGTTTTCCATCAGACAAACCTTATCAGTGATATAACAGGATCAGTGGTAAGCATATGTAAGTATGCGGTATGGCTGCCCCTTTGCACTTAAATAATTAAAAAAGCTACATAAAAATATGTTTTTTCTTGTTTAAACATTAATGCACTTTATTAGGTTTTTTTGCATTTAGCTGATCATTTTCACATTTATATCTATACAAAAACTCTAGGCTATCAGTTCCTTCTAATATAGAATAATAATATCTATCGCCAGTATGCAGTGTAACAAATCCTTCTCAGCTAAAATGTATATTTAATAAGGGGTCTGCCCGGCTATAGGTGGGCAATGCATGGAATTTGTCTTGCTCTGTTATAAATATTCATACATGTAAATGAAAAAAGGATAGACGTAGCTAGCAAAGATAAAAAAAAAAAAAAAAATGAACCTACTGTTGATTTTTAACCAAACTGCAGATCCAGTAGGCACATAACTGTTGGCACCATTGGTACTACCTTGTGCTAGGGTATCACCTTACTACTTTATATAGCTGCTAGTAGAAAATAATAAATCCTTTCTTAAAGTGATCGGCTAAAAACGCTTTCAAAACCGTGTTACTAGTTATAATTATGAAATACATACAAACACAGGATACATACTGTACTCAGTGCCATCTTAAGAGCATTAAAGGGCCCCAGGCAATGCAGTGCACTGGGGCCCCCTCTACACAATCACCCACGAAAATAAAAATGCAAATTATCGATAAGGAAATATTTATTGGTACAGCAGTGCCAGGCTAATGACAGCTTCCAAGTTCGACGACTGGGTCCGGTGAACACACACAAATGGGAGTCAGACTCGACTATTCTGCGTGTTCCTGTTCCCTTGGAGGCGGACAGGCATTCCTGCAGTTGTGGGCTCCCCCTCCATGGCCCAAATGGCCTGACAGCAGCGCAGGGCCAACACGCACTTGCCACCTGCTAAGTTCGGCGGGGGGATGCAGACGGGAATCGGAACTAATGCTTGGCTGGGGCCGGGGCTGGGTTGCTGGGCAAGTGGGGCCCCCGGGCAACTGCCCAGAGTGCCCATTCGGTAAGATGGCCCTGACTGTACTGTCTATTTGCTCATGAACTGCATGTCCCAGGCTTCCTATTTAGGTAAACAAAAATTTAACTGATATATTCATCAATTGAAATCTATAAATATCACACAGTATTGGTTAAGGGAATAGAGGGAGAGGTCCCCCTGAGCAAAATATTTCTAGATCATGCCACATATATCCTTGAAAGGTGGCTTTTACTGTAATTGATGTTAGAACAGCAACTTTTAGTAAGGATGTCCTTTCCACTATATGACATAGAATTAGCCATCAGCAGGGACTCCTTTAAGTCCATGTATGATGTGTTTAGGAAAACAATCTAGTATATTAAAATGCATAAAAGTTTCCTTTTTTGGGGGGAGAATTTAACAACCATACACTACTTACTGAAAAATACTTAAAGTGCATTTTCACCCCCAAAAAGTTCTGCTTTAAAGCCTCCTTCTCCTCTTTAAGAAACCACACTTTTTTTTTTGGGGGGGGGGGGGAATGGGTACCTGGTTTTGACTGGTATTTGCTCCCACTTTCAATCAGCTAGCCTAGGTGATCCGAGTGGAATTTCCCCGCAGTCTTCTGAAACCCATCACAGGTTCCGAAGACTGGAGGAATATTCATAATGCGCAGTGGGCAGTTGGCTGTGAAGCCGCAAGGAGAGGAAAGATGAGTGTCTGTTTATTAAAGGTCAGCAGCTACAGTTTTTGTAGCTGTTGACTTTTAATTTTTACAAATATGACTAGAGCTCCCCTTTAATAATTATTATGGAACTGTAGCAGAAACGCAGGGTTTATAGCTTTTTCATTCAAGCAAAATTCACCTTAGCAGCCTAATGAACAATATTTAAAGTTTCCTATGCATGGTGAAATCAATTTTGACAAAATCACTTCACTTATTCCTCAGGCACCGGCTCACACATTCGCATTTTAACACGCGTGTTGGAACACACTACAATGCTGGGGACAGAGACAATTTTTTAGATAGTGCTAGTTTACATCTGGGCACTGCACTGCAAATTTTTGAAAAACAGCTCAGGTCCCTTTCTTTGTTGCTTTTATGCATTTTGAGGCCTATACAAAGCAATGGCAATGCACGAAAACACATCTTATTGTCTAAATGTACTTTTGCATGCATTTTCAGCCACTGGTAATACTTAAAAAGTTTTTTATTGGCCAACGTGGTAAACCTAGGATGCATGAAAACACATTAAAAACATATGTCAATGCATGTGCAAAACACACATAGATGTCCATTGAAAATGGAAAGGTATTAACTTAATCTTATGCTAAATATGATATCGCCCAAATGCTATATTTGTTTCATACAATGAATATGATCAATTAAAAAAACGTATTCTAGTTTAGATTTAAATTATTACTACCACAAATAATGGTTATGTTGTAGAATTTAAAGACAGGGAAATAAAACAAAAGTATGATAAACTAATTTAATCCACAGCAGACTATCTATCGCAGTATGGGTCAAAGTTACTTGAAAGCCATGCCAGCTGAATTCTGGAGGAGTGTCAGCAAGGAAACATACTTCTGTCCCCACCCAGCTGGCTAAAAAAAGGAGTTCATTTGAGGATAGTATCAAGAAATGGGAGAAGGACAAAAAGAGGAAGCAGAACTTCTGGAGGAAGGCAAGGACATGCACCAAAATTCCAGCCCACTAATGGATCAATACTCAAATAAACATCTGCAAGCCTATTTAATAAAACAACACAGATGACGTGCAGCATGCAAAAAGGCAGCATTTCTCAAAATTGTTTCAATCTGAAGTACCCTTTAAAAATATATAAAATCTCAAGGTACCTCCAGTCTAAAATGGAAAAAAGTAAATGTACAGTATCTCACATAAGTGAGTACACCCTTCACATTTTTGTAAATATTTTATTATATCTTTTTATGTGACAACACTGAAGAAATGACACTTTGCTACAATGTAAATTAGTGAGTGTACAGCTTATATAACAGTGTAAATTTGCTGTCCCCTCAAAATAACTCAACACACAGTCATTATTGTCTAAACCGCTGGCAACAAAAGTAGGTACATTCCTAAGTTAACATGTCCAAATTGGGCCCAATTTGCCATTTTCCCTTCCCGTTGTCCTGTGACTCATTAGTATTACAAGGTCTCAGGTGTGAATGGGGAGCAGGTGTGCAAAATTTGGTGTTATCGCTCTCACTCTTTACTGGTCACTGGAAGTTCAACATGGCACCTCATGGCAAAGAACTCTCTAAGGATCTGAAAAAAAGAATTGTTGCTCTACATAAAGATGGCCTAGGCTATAAGAAGATTGCCAATACCCTGAAACTGAGCTTCAGCATGGTGGCCAAGACCATACAGCGGTTTAACAGGACAGGTTCCACTCAGATAAGGCCTCGACATGGTCAACCACTTAAGTGCACATGCTCAGCCTCATATCCAGAGATTGTCTTTGGGAAATAGATGTATGAGTGCTGCCAGCATTGCTGCAGAGGTTGAAGGGATGGGGGATCAGCCTGTCAATGCTCAGATCATACGCCGCACACTGCATCAAATTGGTCTGCATGGCTGTCATCCCAGAAGGAAGCTTCTTCTAAAGATGATGCACAAGAAAGCCTGCAAACAGTTTGCTGAAGACAAACAGACGAAGGTCATGGATTACTGGAACCATGTCCTGTGGTCTGATAAGACCAAGATAAACTTATTTGGTTCAGATGCTGTCAAGCGTGTGTGACGGCAACCAGGGGAGGAGTACAAAGGCAAGTGTGTCTTGCCTACGGTCAATTATGGTGTTGGGGTTGTCATAGTCTGGGGCTGCATGAGTGCTGCCAGCACTGGGGAGCTACAGTTCATTGAGGGAACCATGAATGCCAACATGTACTGTGACATACTGAAACAAAGCATGATCCCCTCCCTTCAGAGCCTGGGCCGCAGGGCAGTATTCCAACATGATAACGACCCCAAACACACCTCCAAGACGACCACTGCCTTGCTAAAGAAGCTGATAGTAAAGGTGATGGATTACCCAAGCATGTCTAGAGACCTAAACCCTATTGAGCATCTGTGGGGCATCCTCAAACAGAAGGTGGAGGAAGGCAGCGTCTTTAACATCCACCAGCTCCGTGATGTCATCATGGAGGAGTGGAAGAGGACTCCAGTGGCACCCTGTGAAGCTCTGGTGAACTCCATGCCCAAGAGGGTTAAGACAGTGCTGGAAAATATTGGTGGCCATAAAAAATATTGACACTTTGGGCCCAATATGGATATTTTTCACTTTTTGTATACTCACTTTTGTTGCCAGCAGTTTAGACATTAATGGCTGTGTGTTGAGTTATTTTGAGGGGACAGCAAATTTACACTGGTATACAAGCTGTACACTTACTACTTTACATTGTAGCAAAGTGTCATTTCTTCAGTGTTGTCATAGGAAAAGATATAATAAAATATTTACAAAAATGTGAGGGGTGTATTCACTTTTGTGAGATACTGTAGCATGTCAATGGAAAACAGGAGCACAAAACACACAGCGGCCTTGATTCATTTCATTTTACATCAGAAGCCCCCCTTCACATCAGAGGTTACCCCATCATATTAGAGCCCCCTTTACATCAAAGTCCCCCCTTTACATCAGAGGCCCCTCATCACATGAGAGGTCCCCCATCATTTCAGAGGCCCCATGTCACATCAGACTCCCCCGCCCGCCACCCCGTACATCAGAAATACCCCTATACATGAGTCCTCCCATCACATTAGAGTCCCCCCAGTCACACAGTTTCACCATACCAGAGCACCCTGATCACACAGCCCCCCCCCCCCCCTCACATCAGAGCCCTACCTTTTGGCTCCAGCAGCATGGCAGATAGTAGGAGATTGAAGTGGTCTAGAGGAGGTGGACTTCCTCTGCTCCTGCATGTTGGGGGTCACCCTGAATGCTATCTGCCCTGGGTCAGAGCCATGTGTTCCCATAGTGTGGGCAAGTTGGGCAATATCACCATAGCGACCAATGATGCGGTGCATCCTGGCCTTAGAGTGCCATTGGTTGTTATGGTGCTGGTGGCTAGTCTACCTGCCTCATGGCAACTCATGACCCTGATCCAGGGCAAACTGGGTCCTATGCTCAGTGCTCTGGTGTGGTGAAACCAGTCACACAGTTTCACCACACCAGAGCACCCTGATCACACAGCTCCCCCCAGCCCTTCACATCAGAGCCCTACCTTTTGGCTCCAGCAGCGTGGCAGATAGTAGGAGATTGAAGTGGTCTAGAGGAGGTGGACTTCCTCTGCTCCTGTATGTTGGGGGTCACCCTGAATGCTATCTGCCCTGGGTCAGAGCCATGTGTTCCCATAGTGTGGGCAAGTTGGGCAATATCACCATAGCAACCAATGATGCGATGCATCCTGGCCTTAGAGTGCCATTGGTTGTTATGGTGCTGGTGGCTAGTCTACCTGCCTCATGGCAACTCATGACCCTGATCCAGGGCAAACTGGGTCCTATGCTCAATGCTCTGGTGTGGTGAAACCAGTCACACAGTTTCACCACACCAGAGCACCCTGATCACACAGCTCCCCCCCCCCCCCCAGCCCTTCACATCAGAGCCCTACCTTTTGGCTCCAGCAGCGTGGCAGATAGTAGGAGATTGAAGTGGTCTAGAGGAGGTGGACTTCCTCTGCTCCTGTATGTTGGGGGTCACCCTGAATGCTATCTGCCCTGGGTCAGAGCCATGTGTTCCCATAGTGTGGGCAAGTTGGGCAATATCACCATAGCAACCAATGATGCGATGCATCCTGGCCTTAGAGTGCCATTGGTTGTTATGGTGCTGGTGGCTAGTCTACCTGCCTCATGGCAACTCATGACCCTGATCCAGGGCAAACTGGGTCCTATGCTCAATGCACTCTGGGAAACCCAGAAATCGAACTGGTTGAGAAACATTGTAAAAAGCAACCGATCGTCTCTTAAGCAGACCGCACATGTTTCAATCTGATTGTAAAGTTTGCCTTAGATTCTCTATTAGTTTTGTAGTGTAATCATCGAGCTGATAAGGTAGGCCTTCTTATTACAGATTCATTGCTAAATCTAAAGAAGACAGTACAGTCTTTGTACTATCAAATTGTAATGTGTAGGGTCAGTGTTATAGGTCTTTGTTCAGTCATTTCTTTCTATGGAGTACCCACTCCTAATTGTGCTCCTGTGTTTTCACCCTGTTATATGCACCCCTAGAGAGGGCCTCTATCAGCCACGCCAACACACATTGTTACATTGTTAAAGGCATTGTCAACTGTTGTCAATAGCAAGATGGCAGTCTTGTGCAATGACACGCAGCCGATACTTGAATGCTTACAGGCAAACAGGAAGTAGTAGAATGAGGCTGGTGGAGATCAGCAAAATAAAGATGGGATGCAAAATAAGGATAAAAAAGGTTAAAACAGCATTGTATGAAAACAGAAACCATTCCAATTGTTTATATTGTACTATTGTACAACATTGAACTAAACTAAATATCAGCCCAGTTATGGTGTACATCTATTTGTCTGCCTTTAGTGAGGTGATTTCCCTTGTCCTTGTGACAATCACACAGATTTCCTGTAGAGATTTCCTAAAACAGAAACTGAGAGGAAGTTTCCCCAGGTCACAGACACATTAATACAAAAAATGGTCACTTCCCCCACCTATAACTGGTCTTAACAGCAAGTAGCACTGGAAGGGTTAACGCACGTCAAAAAAGCCAAGGAGTTTCCAGTCACAACTTACGAACCAGTCTGCGACCAACTGAATTAACCCGTCTAACAGTATGCATTAAAAACAGGGGTTTAGTTGCACTCATTTGCAAATACATGCATAAGCTGCAGGCCCCGGAAAGGCACCCTGATATCTGCAGATCCTAATGCTTACGCATGCATTTGCAAATATGTGCAACTAAACCCCTGTTTTTAATGCATAATGTTAGACGGGTTAATTTGGTCCTTGGCTTTTTTGACATGCGTTTGTCCTTCCAGGGCTCCTTGCTGTTAAGACCAGTTATAGATGGGGGAAGTGACCATTTTTTGTATTGTTATATTGGTCAGGCAACTTACTGACACCTTTGCTGCCATTGTGTAATGGGCTGGGTGTTCAGTTTGACCCTTCACCTTTAAAGCGGAGTTCCGGCCACAGAAAAAAAATTTCAATGAACATACCCCCGGGACAGTCAGGGCTAGTACATTCCACAATGGATAGCCTCTGATCTGTCCCGGTTCGCACTTACCTTTTAGAAGAAATACTTACTTTTAAAATTTCTTCTCCAGCGCTGCCATCTCAGGTGTGGGCAGCTTGAAGCCAGCGCGATCCCCTTCTGTGTCCTCTTCCGTCCTCTTTGGTCCCACAATGCCCTGCGCCGGCCCCGCCGTCACTTCCGGGTCTGCAGCGTCATCCTTGCACAGCTTCTGGGCATGCCCAGAAGCTGTTTAGCAAGGTATGACGAGCCTACACCGGAACTGACGTCGGGGCCGGTGCAAGCGCATTGATTCCTGGGAGCGATGACGTTCAGTTTCCAGGAATCATTGCAAAGCGGAAGTGACGGCGCGGGCCGTGCCCGCTGAGTGAGGAAGTGGAAGAAAGGTGAGTATATTTTTCTGAAATTACAAGGAAAGTAAAAAAAAAAAAAAATCGTAACTACCCATTTTCTTTCAGGTGAGCTATAGCAAGCGGATGGCCCAAAATCGACTATGTCGATTTTGTGTCCGGAACTCCGCTTTAAGGAGGGGTGGGCTCCCTCTAGTCACCTGTCCTCCATCTACCCATCAGAATACATGTGCTCTCACTGTGGAGACTCTTTAAAGGTAGAGTTAGGGTCTGCAGATATTAGGGTGCCTTGCTGGGGCCTGCAGCTTACGCATGTATTTGCAAATGTGTGCAACTAAACCCCTGTTATTAATGCATAATGTTAGACAGGTTAAATCGGTTGGTCGCAGGTTGGTTGGTAAGTTGTGACCGGAAACTCCTTGGCATTTTGACATTTTTTCACAGACACAGTAAGCAAACAGAAATGTAAAGCCTATCACAAGGAATTAGTAAAAATCTACCCTTGCCATGGGGCCTCCCACTTTGCATGGGTTAAGAGCTCTTTATGTCTAGGGGTTAGAGGAATGGGCATTATTACCTACACTATCCACCACTCTGGTGCTGCCCTCTTCTTGCTGAAGCTTTTATCTCTGGTTGGTTCCTTGACATCATCATATACAATGCTATTAACTCTGTACTGTACACTGTGGAGGCGGGAGTGTGACTGGGGCCATGAGCAGTGTACAGAGGAGGCTGCAGGGGACCATTCACACTGTTGGAAGGAGCATGCTGGTTCATGTAATAAAGTAAAAATTTGGGCTCATGCAAATGGGCAACAAGACCTCTTTGCTTTTTGCTGCATATGCATCCACTTTGGAGCTGAAACAGGTAGTCAAAAAAAGTGGAAGCACATGGCTGCATGGACTCAGTCACATGTCAAAATCTAACATGTGGGCAGGAGCGTGTACACGGATCTGAATACAGACACTGTGAATGTGAGCTGCCTGAGCGCAGCTCCAAGGTGGACGTACAAATAGCAAAATGTGGCTCAGCGTAGAGCAAAGGTCTCAGAACCCATCTGAATGAGCCCTTTCTTCCTATTCTGATACCTCTAGACGTAATAAGCATTTCGCTCTTGCAATGTGGGCCAGGGGCCCCTGCAAGGGTAGATTTTTGTTTTCTAATCCATAGAGTAGGGCTTTAATGCTCCCTTCCCTATTCTTTCCATAAAAAAAAAATTGGGCTGGAGTTAGACTTTAACAAGTTGACAAAACGTATTTAGCAACATAAATAAATAAATACATGGCTGAAATGCGAGCAGTGTGTTGTCCTAGGATTACCAGCTAAATTAGGCTGAAAACTGCTCATCTCGTACAGCTCCATATTGGTTCACAGCAGCCTGTTCTACCAGTTCCTGAAACGTGGAGGGGAAGAACAAAGGCTGGCTGCTATCAAGTGACTGAAGTACTTTCATGCTCATTGAATGGATCAGTCATTTGTTAATAATCAACATCAAGCATATTATAACCAGGGCTGGTTACTTTTACAACATGCAATGTTCCTGTTGTAATACAAGGACTAGTGGAAGCATTCTGGGCTGAAGGTGAAAACACTTTCTCTTCTCTCCTAGCTGTTTTCACTTACAGTAAACCATTCATAAGAGCAGCATGGCGACTACCATTCTTCACTTTCTGAAAATGTTAGTTGGCACATGTTATTTTAAGCTAGCTGCTTTAATACTATCAGAGTAAAAGAACTGGCACTAGAATGCAAATCCAGAATGCATAGATTTATTTTTTTTATCATTTAGGATTTGTTAAATTTTAGAAACAACACAACAAACAACAGCGGCACATATTCACATAGAGAACCAATTAAATATTATGCAGAAACATAATAGTACATTGATGTCACATATCACAAGGTAAAGGTCCACAAACATAGGTTAATGCCAGTAGAATCAACCAGAAGGAAAGAGCATAATATAAAAATACAAGGTATTAGATATTGAACAATAACCCTTACAGACCTAGAGAGAGGCCAAGATGTGGGAAAGGGAAGCAGGGATGAAGGGGGGGGGGGGGGGGAAGAGAGGAGAGGTAGAATAAAAGAGGGGGGGGGGGTTTGGGGCAGGACGGAGGGAGGGAAGCACTAGTTGCCTACAGCAGACATATAATCATGCAGAAATTAACCCGTCTGCGGTTTTACGCTTGTTATTTATCGCTCGTAAACTGATTGCTCAATATTGGATTCTTTCCCGGGTGCCTACCAGACAGCAATGGGTGGAACAAGTAAATAATTTGCTTATAAGTGAAAAGCTGATATATCAACATAGAAATGTTTCTCGAAAATGTTATGCTATGTGGCAACCATGGCTAGATGTCCCAGGACTTGCACCTCATCAGTTGGTTAGGGACAGACTTCTTCAGGGATAAGTCCCTATTGAGGACTGTGAAGATTTTGACGTTAGATTTAGTTTTATTTGGTATTGAAACTCCATAGTTTCCTTAGCCCCAAAGGCCATATCTGTTTTTTTCCTAGCTCTCAGGGCATTGGGGGTTTTGTTTTGTTCTTTTTTAGCTTTTGTTTTCTCACAATATGACATTATTAGTATGTTGGTCATCTATATGTTCATTTTGCATATTCAATTATGTATCATTTTTGTCAATAGGCTGTTATTTTTCTGAGATACTCCTTTTATTTTCATATTTTTGCTCTGTATTAATATGATATGCCTTAGGGACTCCTCTGGGATCCCTGAGGAAGTCAAGTGATCGTGACGATACGCGTGGGAGGAGTCGGTGACATAGGACTGTGTTTGTGGAACATATGAGAGCATATGGGAGCTGCTGCCCCGTCTGTTGATTTTTTAAGGCGCACTGTCTCAAGTTTTAATTTAAGTGGATATTATGCAATAAATGTGAAATCTTTATATACTACCCAATGGGAGTGTATCTTTTATACTGAGGGGTTGTGGAGGAAAGGAAGTCCAGACAAAGCCAGCTCAGTGAGGAGAGAGGAGAGTGGAAGGAGATTGAACAGCTGAGGAGCCTGGAAATAACCCTAGCAGGGGGAAGCGATTTTAGACCTGGAAATAGGTTTAAACTGGAGGTGAGCACAGTGGTGAAATTAGGTGGGAGTATTGTATTAAATGAAATCCACAAGGGTGGACAGATAGGTAAAAAGTCCTTAGGCCAAGCCAAGGTCATACACTGTAGAGCCAAACTGGAGCAAGGTAGGTGAGACAAGCCAAGGGTCGGAGGCAGGAGAGGAGAGCAGACCGGTCAGGAACAAGCCCAAGTCACAACAGGAAAACCAAGGTAGGTTAGCAGATGCTCAGGACACAGGAAGGCTGATGACAATCCAGCAACTTGATGGGCTGAGCAGAGGTCTTATGTAGGCCAGCAAATGGACGCATCTAATGGGATTTTGTGTGCACCACTGCACATGCACGTTCGCGAACACATGCTGCGGCAAACCTACATACGCCCATTCACTAATCTTCTGCCAGTGCGCATGCGCAAGGGAATACGACTGATGCGCCCATCACGAGTACTGGCGCAAATGCCAGTCTCACCACGGCCATTTCTCTGACACTGATTTACTAACAGACATATCAGCCTGGATGTCACACCACTTCCTCAAACTGAATCTATCTAAAATCGAGCTCATAATATTTCCTCCCCCACATGCCCCTTCCCCTGAATTCTCTGTCAAGATCAATGGCACAACTATCAGTCCTTCCACACATGCCAGGGTGCTAGGGGTAACCCTGGACTCAGAATTGTCCTTTCGAGCCCACATCCAACCCCTGTCCAAATCATTCCGCCTTAACCTCCGCAACATCTCTAGAATATGCCCCTTTTTAACCAACGACACCAACAAGCTTTTAATTCACTCCCTGGTTATCTCTCGTCTCGACTGCTGCAACTCCCTCCTCATTGGATTACCTTTACATAGACTATCCCTTTTTTTTATTCCATAATGAATGCTGCTGCAGGACTCATCCGCCTTACCAACCGTTTAGTGTCCTCCACCCCTCCTCTCTGCCAATTCCTCCACTGGCTTCCACTCACCCAATTAATAGGATTCAAAGTTCTAACAATAGTTTACAATGCCATCCAGAACTCTGCCCCCAGCTACATCACTATCCTGATCTCAAAATATCAGCCAAGCCACTCTCATAGGTCCTCCCAAGACCTCCTGCTCTCTAACTCCCTTGTCATCTCCTCCCATACTCGCCTCCATGATTTCTCCAGAGCTTCTCCAATCTTTTGGAACTCTCTACCCCAATCTGTCCTACTGTCCCCTAATCTATCCATCTTTAGACAATTACTGAAAACCCTTCTCTTTAAAGAAGCCTATCTGGCTTCTAACTAATACACTGTTTCACTTTGTCCATTTGCTCATCCCCCACAGCTATTACCTTTTGTATCAATTGACCCACCTTTTTAGATTGTAAGCTCTAATGAGCAGACCCCATCGATTCCTTTTCTACCAAATTGTATTGTAACTGTAACATCTGCTTTCATTTTGTTAAGCGCTGTGCAAACTGTTGGCGCTATATAAATCCCGTATAATAGTAATAATACTACTATTTTAACGTTTCAATAACAACACCAGCCATAAGTCCTATGAATTCTTTGCTGCTCTCCTGGAAATGGCTTTAAGTGTCCTAATGGGTTTAATAAAAATAATTTAAAAAAAAAAGTGTCCTAATTGGTAGTATTTTTGTGAAGGTACCATATGTTGTTTCATGGAATAATGCCCTGGTGTTATTCTTCCTAGTTCAAGTTACTGCACTGAATTATGATGTCCTTGGTATTCATAGCTTGGTATGATGAAATATGTGTCTGTGTCAACAACGAAAAAAAATAAAATAAACCTCTCATGGTCATGTCCTTGAAAAGTCATGAGGAGCATGTATAACCTTGGACACTTCTGGGGAGGGTGAAAGAGTTACATTATTTATCACAAAAGTCATAATAATATAGCAGACTAGTCACCATTTCAGCATGCCAATATGACATTACATATGACACAAAAAAAGATCAGTTGTCATCATGGCCAGACTGGGTATAAAAACCAGCCCTGGAAATAATTTCATACCAGCCCCATAGCATTATTATACCAGCCCAACATCATAACGTCATTATTTTCTTGTTCATAAAAGGGAAAACCATGCATTTTAAAGCACAGTTGAAGAGTGTATTATATACAAATAAGACAGATATGAAATGACATAGGGCTTTATATATATATATATATATATATATATACATATATATATATATATATATATATCTCTATATAGATATATATAGACATGTATATATCTATATATACTGTATACATATATATAAGCAAATTCCAGTTAAAAGTGGAGCAATTATCAAGATTAGTCCACTTATTGCGATGGTGATATATTACCAGAATAAAATATAATCAGTTTGCCTTTACATCAGGGTCCGCAGAGTTCCCCCTTGCACTTTATTGGGGAATCCTGCAGACTCTGATGTAAAAGGGAACCCCAGGAACTCTGGAAATGTGACCAGAGACCACCTTCCACAGAAAGAATACACTAAGGTAAGGGGGGGTTACAGATATAAGGGGGTAACCTTTATATCAGTGTCCCCTTACATTATTGTATTCACTTTCCCCTTACATCACTGACCTGGCAGAGCTGCCACTGACCTCCTCTCAGGTGCACCATGCAGGGCTCAGGCAGTCGGCTCCAGCATGGTGGCTCTGGTTTTATCTCATAGCCTCCTCTTCGCAGTCCACACACGTCTGACTTCTCCTATGACCCCCATCCCAGCGGCACTCCCACTCCTGACTCCTCTCAAGACTCCCCTTCAGAGACCGCAGACATAAAAAGACAAGAGATGGTCAGAGGTTGCAGACATGTACAAGAGATGTCATAGGCTGTGCGGACATGGTACAGGAGATGTCAGAGGCTGTGCGGACATGGTACAGGAGATGTCAGAGGCTGTGCGGACATGTACAGGAGATGTCAGAGGCTGTGCGGACATGGTACAGGAGATGTCAGAGGCTGTGCGGACATGGTACAGGAGATGTCAGAGGCTGCGAAGGGGTCCAGTCTTACCCGTCCCTGGTGTACTGGCTTTCCTGAGCCTGCGCAGGTGACATGTTGGCACCGGCTCGGCTGCAGCCATATACTGTACGGGTGCCGCCAGGGCTGGTGGAAAGATTTTTGACACCCTTGACACCCTAGGCGAAACCTCATTTTGACAACAACCCCCCCCCCCCCCTAGGAAGTGGGGCCAAGAGGAGTGAGCTGGGTACGGGCCTCCAGTAAGAGGCCCAGGCCCCATCAGTTCAGCAGGAGGCCTAGGCAGGAGGAATCAGATCATGGAAAAGGGGGGTAACTGGTGCGGCGGTAACTGGTGCGAAAAATTACAGGAACTGATCCCCTGTATGGGTCTCCCTGCAGCAGCTGAAAGCTGGCTTTTCCTCCTCCCGCTCCTGCTGGCTTTGGTTCTTGCAATTGCCCCCTTCCATACTGATCACCCCCTCCTGCCCATGATCAGATTACCCCTTTTCCCTGCTGCCCAGGCTGCCCTGTATGCACCCCCTCTTCCTTGCAGCACTGCCGCCTTCATCTTCTCTCCCTCCCACCAGTTTTCAGTTGCTGCACAGGGGGGAACCACAGGGGATCTGTTCTAGTAAATGCCCCCCACACCACTTTTGATGACCTCTTTCCCCCTGCTGCCCTTTGTGCCCCTCCAGCAGCGCAGATGGCTTCTTCTCCTTTTCCTGCTGCCGGCTGCTGCAGGGTATGGGGGCATAGCTTCAGGATGAAAAGCAGGTCAGGTAGGTTGTACAGGGCCCAATAATTTCTAACAGCAGCCCTGGCTGTGGTGGTGAGGAGGGTGATGTCAGTGGCAGTGCTGAGGGGGGTGAATAAGTGTCAGTGGATGTGGTGAGGGGGGTGGGATCAGTGGCAGCGGTGGTGATGAGGGGAATGGAATAAGTGGCAGCGGTGGTGGTGAGGGGGTGGAATCAGTGGCAGCGGTGGGGGTGAGGGAGGTGGAATCAGTGGCAGCAGTGGTGGTGAGGGGGGTGGGATCAGTGACAGCAGTGGTAGTGAGCGGTGGGATCAGGGGCAGCGGTGGTGGTGAGGGGGGTGGAATCAGTAACAGCGGTGGTGGTGAGGTCAGTGGCAGTGTTGGTAGTGAGGGGGGTGGGATCAGTGGCAGAGGTGGTGGTGAGGGGGGTGGGATCAGTGGCAGAGGTGGTGGTGAGGGGGGTGGGATCAGTGGCAGCTGTAGTGGTGAGGGGGATCAGTGGCAGTGGTGATAGGAGGGTGCCATCCTCCCCCATCACCACTGCTGCCTCTTACTGATCCCACTCCCCCATCAGGGATGAGATCTGTGGGGGTGGTGGGATCAGCAAGAGGCAGTGGTGGTGCAGGATGGGATCAATTGCACTGGCAATTTCTTACTCACTTTGTCAGTCGATTCCGCCTCAGCCTCAGTGCCTCTGCTTGTGCTTCTTCACACGTGCCTGCAGGGGTGCTTCTTCTGACATTGGGTCTCCTAGCAGAGAGCAGAGCTCCTCCCCCTTCACTGTATTGGTTGTCATCTGGTCAGCTGACTTTCTGCTTTCGTTTCCGCTTTCTGCTACTCTCTCTGCTGCTAACACTCTCCACTTTGCAGTGAGCTGACAACAGCGGCCACCCCCCCCCCCCAATCACACAGTCGCGGAATGGGCGGGGGGAGCGGGCAGGCCCTGAGTGCCACTGCCCTCAAAGCGGCCCCAGGGCAGTCAGCCTTGCCGGCCTACCGGAAAACTTCCAGTGCTAGTCCGGAACTGGTTGTCATGATCAGTATTAAAAATTGATTATTAGTGTAAATGATCAGGTCTCGCTTACTAATACACACACACAAGAGTCCACAATAAAGACTTTACTCACAATGTTCCAGGAGCTGAAAGCCACTCAGCATCCACAGGTAATTACTCAGTGAGGGAGACAAAATATCCTTCCCCTAAACCAGGATTCCAGGATGATGCCCTCCAGAAAATAATCCTTTAGCAATCTTCTCCAGGCCCTCATCCAAGCACCTGCAGAGGCCCAGACTACAATTTCTTCTCTCAGTAGCTATCTGCCAGGGGCAGCAGCCCCGGGAGAACTGGGACCCTCCCTGGAGAGTAAAGAACACTCTGGAAAGGCCTCCTGAACATTTATCACCCCTTCCAGCCACCTTCGGTTTGCTATATTCCAGGGATTGGCTGAAGCATGATAAATATTCATACTGGATATTTGACTCCCCCTGCCTCATATTCTGGAAATTCTTCCAGAAGCAGGTGGGAGAAATCAAACTCCCAGTCACTGCTCCACTGATTACAGTGAAGCCAAAACTAAATTTAACCTAGCAGCCCAACTAGAGGAGGGCACTGCATTAGAATTTGTGTCCCTATAAAATCCAGCTTGTCTTTACTCATTACATACTGCTTATCCAGAGACTCTCTGTACCAACTATATGTTTCTACAAATCCACACTGCTCTATTTGTTGTACTTCCTGTATCCCTTTTCCAGGGAAAATTCTCTTTGAAAATCAATAAATTGTTTGTAAAATAATGTATGGAAGATAAATATAGGCTCAATTCGAAGGGCTTTAGGCTACGTTTTCACTAGTGCAATGCAAGAGTCACGCGATTTAGAGTGGGACTTTGCAGTGTGACTTTGATGCAACTTTGAGTGCAATTTTGATCTGACTTTACACTCTGACTCTGACTCAAAGTCGCATCAAAGTAGTGCAGGCACCGTTTCAAAGTCGCTGCAACTTAAGTTGCCTAGATTGGAACTAGATTGGAACGGGTGCCATTGAAATCAATAGGCTGTGACTAGTCATGCGACTTTATGTGTCCAAAGTCGCATGACAAGTCGCACCAGCGGAAACGGAGCCTAAATGCAAGATAAGGGATCTTTATTTTAGCCATGTGACTGTAATCTTTAAATTTATATTTGACTATTAGGCCTTTTTATTTATCCTAGTCAGCTTTGTGAATTAAGTTTAAGGACTTTTCTGGAACACATAAAAGAAATGGGAAGACTTGAAAGTAATTCTCTCAGAACAAATACATTCCTGAATACTTTCCGTCTACCCTGTCCAAAGCCCCTTCCAATGTCTATACTTTCTTCCCCTCATATCTCCACTGCAATGTAAAGTCTTCAACAATTGCAATGAGGATCCTGAAACTCCAGTAAGTACCCTTCCTCTCTGTATGGAAGCCGTGGTCTCTCTCCAGAGGTTCAACATGCCCTCTGCTGAGTCAAACCTCTATCTGTATATCAGAAAAGCTCATGCTCCCTGCTGGTTGGAGAGTTCAAACTCTGATTCAAAAGGGGGTGAGTCAGACCTCTGCAGGGAGGCCACTGCTTCTACAGAGAGAGCAAGGGTCCCACTCTGCAGCAAGCTGGCAGGGGACAGGCCTACTAAGGTTGTGGCCGCTTTTTAATCACTTCTGGACTGGAAGATTTTCCCCCTAATGACCAGGCCATTTTTTGCAATTCGGGACTGCGTTAATTTAACAGACAGTATAGAGGTATGTCTTTGTTTGTGATTTTCTTTATGCCTCAATAAAAATATATTAAACAAAAAATTTAACAGACAGTTGCGCGGTCGTTCGAACCTGTACCTAAATAAAACTGATGTCCTTTTTTTCCCACAAATAGAGCTTTCTTTTGATGGTATTTCATCACCTGTGTGATTTTCATTTTTTGCACTTTAAACAAAAAAAAGAGTGAAAATTCTAAGAAAAAAAATAAAATTTTTCACTTTCTGCTATATGACATTCCCAAAAAAAATTTAAAAATCTATTTTTTTCATAACTTTAGGCCAATTTGTATTCTGCTACATATTCTTGTTAAAAAAAAATCCTAATAAACATATTGTGATTGCGCAAAACTTATCACGTCTACAAACTAGGGAAAAGATTTATGTCATTTTTATTTATTTTTATTTTTTTACTAGTAATGGCGGCGATCAGCAATTTTTAGCAGGACTGCAACATTGCGGCAGACAGATCAGACCCCTAACTGACATTTTTGACACTTTTGCGGGGACCAGTGACATTACTACTGTAATCAGTGTTACAAAATATGCACTGTTACTGTAATAATGACACTGGAAGGGAAGGGGTTAACCCAGGGGCAACCAAAGGGTTAAGTGTGAGCCTAGGGGGTGTTTTCTAACTGTGGGGGGGGGGGTTGGCTTGTAATATCAATACAGGGAACTGTGTTCCTAAATAGGAGGAACTCAGGAGCTCTGCATTGATACCAGAGAGAACAATGGTCTGCTGTGTTTACAACAGCAGACCGCCATTCTCTCTTCACAGGGAGCGATCGCGGGTGCCTGGCAGCAATCGCGGCCGCCAGCCCCATGGATCGGCTTTCCCGCTGGCAAATGGACACATGCACGCCCCCAGGATCGCTACCTGGACTGCTGTACAGGTACAACGATTCGTGGGAACCTGCTGACCTGCTGCCGTATATCGATGGCAGCTGGTCGGCAAGTGGTTAATGTTGGTGTTTTTTTGTTGTTATTTTACGTTTATTTTTTTTTTTTGGGTAGTGCTACCCCCAAAGGAGCCACTGGATAGGATGGGTTCTCTGTTCTTTGCCTCAACCTTCTCAAGATACTCAGCTGCTCTGACCAGGTTGAGTGTACAAACATACAATATCACAGGAAATCACTGAAAGTAATACTTAGTACCCAATAGTAGTGCTATGTCAAAGAAAACAGGCACCAAACTAGGTAATAAAGACAAATTTAATATATTTTTGCCCAATATGGTTGGTACCTAGGCAAGCATAAAATGGATTAACAATAGTAATACAGCGGCTGGATGGCAAGTGGCTAAATAAGACGAACTGTAAGATTTGCACACTGTTTCTATTGATGCACCTGGAATGCATTTAGCTGATTTAAACTGAAAGTACAATTGGGCTTTACCATAAAATAACAGTGCTTAACAAATTTACAAATGTAAACCAATCAGGGACAGGCCACAGAGTACCCAAATAATAGACCAGATATACTCTGTTACTGCAGAGCTTAATTAAATTAGCCCATATCATTCCTGTAAGCCACTACAAGAACACTACTGGTTCATCTATGCACTATGACATGGAACTTCTGATTTTCCGTACTGTAAGTAAGTCATTATGTATAGGTTTACAGTAAATATTACTTGGCAGACAATATATGAAATCATTTGTTAATGTCATTTGCAGTTCCGTACTTCTACTGCCATCTGTCATCCTGAAGATCTTTGCATTTTCGCAGATATTTTCCAGTACATCAACTTGTAGAAGGAAAACTTCAAGCGAGTTTGCCGTATTACATCCACACTTTCTTTGCTGAGCGCAGTCACAACGGAAGACGTCCCCAGAGGCCTACACTGTAACTTTCAACTGCCACTCACAGCTTATCATCACTGGCTGACATAGAGTCTGCCTTCCTCATTTATTCTCCATGAAGAAATTAATGTGAGGAAATTGCTGAACATGCTGTCAATGTTACTCTGTATTCAGCGCGCTCTCTGGCTTTCATGTCTCATGCAGTTTGTTGTGTAGCAGAGATCCAAACCCTCACCATACATTTCTATCACTGTGCCCCATTTTTCTAGTCCATGCTTGCTAACCATTCAGAAATTCATGGACATAGGGCCATAGTATGAAAACAGATTCAAATTAGGTTTTCTGTATAGTCCTAGAGGACAAAATTTTACCTTGTGTTTTCTTTTTATATTTAATATGATTCAGGTTTGAATGTTTAGTGATTTCCTTCCAGATGATGGAGACTTTAAAGTCAGGGCAGTGTCTGAAAATTAGGATGTATAAGCATATATGGAAAACAGTGACCTTAAAGGAGAAGTACAGCCAAAGCTCGATTGACTGCATTTCTCCTGTGGATCACAGGAGTGCAGTTCATTCTGCACTCCTGTGACCTGTTTCCAGCAGACAGCGGGCGGAAGGAGGCTGATGTCACAGAGCTGGTCCAGGATCGAAAAAGATCATGACTATATGGTTGGGATCTACCCACATGCCTGGACCGGCACCCAGGTCAGCCTCTCAGCAAGCAGCTGAGAGCCTGAGTCGGCCGCTCCCAGCCGCTCCACAGCCCAGCACTCCAGTGAGCATGGGGGGACAGAGCAAAGAGCTGCTGACTGACAGTCACCGGCTCTCTGCTCAGGGAGCTGTGAGAACCGAGCGATCACTGGTCTTTGATCACTCAGTTCTCAAGCTTAGAGCCAGTGGGGAACCGATGCTGCATCCACCTAGGTAAATATGTTTCTTTAAAAAAAAAACAATTCAAATGGTATATTTGCTACTGTCAGAACTTTTTCAATAAAAACATTGAAATATAAAAAAAAAAACAATTCCCGTACAAATTGCAGGCTCCTCTCCTTCTATCTCCAGTTATGAAACATGATTATTATCATGAAAACCAAAATGCAATGGGAGGTAGCGTAGCCTCCCTACCACTGGTCTGTACCATAAAGCAGCTCTTGCAGAGGATGAAGATGGTTATTCAGTATTAGAGCTACAGAGGAAATTTTGACTCCCTAAGCCAGCCATAGATGGATCCCTGCTGAACCAACCAAATTTCAATCCATCTATGGGCAGGCTGTGTGTACAGAAGCTGATATCTTAATCAACCTCTGTACAACCAGCCTGTTGGAAAAATGTATTTTGAGAAGTGCCGCTGGCTATAGCCAGCAGTGCTGATGAGTGTATTCCGATGGAGGGAAAGTCTCCTCACTGTCGGAATACAATAGCTCCATGGGATGGATTCCCCCATCCACCTCAAATGTATGGATGGAGGAATGAATGGAGGAATCAATTCATTTTCTTTCATCCCCGATTGTGGAAGGAAAGAAAATGAATCATGTATGGCCTGCTTTAGACCTGGCTTTATTTTTATATCCCCGCTACAGGATTTATCTGCAAGTGTCCTGAGGTGTCCAAACACAGAAATAGAAGAACAACTTAGTTTGTAAATATTGTCATTTATTGCTACTTTATTCTCTGAAAAAGTATCTTTAATGGATTACTTTTCAGATTGTGGCTAAGCAACTGCTGTCAGGCTTTCATGAGGCAACATGCTGCCTTAATGTTGGTGTTTTTTATGTTATTTTATGTTTATTTTTTTTAGATAGCGCTACCCTCATAGGAGCCGCTGGATAGGATTGCTCCTCTGTTCTTTGCCTCAACCGTCTCAAGAACCTCAGCCCCTCTGACCAGGTTGAGTGTACACATACAAAATCACAGGAAATCACTGAAAGTAATACATAGTACCCAATAGTAGTGCTATGTCAAAGAAAACAGGCACCTAACCAGGTAGTAAAGACAAATGTAATATATTTCCGCCCAATATGGTTGATAACTAGGCAAGCATGAAATGGATTAACAATGGTAATAACAAAATTTAGCATACAACTTGGATAATAGTAAAGACTGAGCATAAGAGGACATTTGTTATCAAAATCAGCATAAACAGTAGCAAGGCCACCTCAAATGTGCAGGAAGCAGTAGTAAGGTTTAGTCTACTGAGTGCTGGAACTATACTGCCAGAGCGCATTTATGGAGGCAATGCTAGTCCTAGACCGAATGGATATGCACTGTCCAAAAGAAAAGTTGGATGGTAGCAGAAGGAGCACGGAATGAGCATGGAAGAAAAAGGAGCTTGCTGAATAATTATTATGGAAGGGGCAGTTCTTGGAGATGTTCAGTCCCAGGTAATTATAAGTACAGTATAGGTATAGTCTCAATGCAGGTGGAAGGTAGATGTGGTTCAGTTGCAGTAAAGGTTTGGCATAATTTGGTATAGGGTTGGTATAGGTGCAGGATAAATGCGGTATAGAATGCAGTATAGGTGCGGTATGCATTGTGTACACTTGTTGTCCTGCTCTTAGTGGCTCAGTCCCTTCTAGCAGTATCAGCACTGTGCAAATGGCCCTCTCACCAGTCCCCGGGATGCTGCAGTGACCTCTCGCTATAGAAGGGGGGGGCACCCTCGCTTTCTCTCAGAAAGTCTCTGGTGATCAGCAGTGGGAAGCAGAGGGAGAGTGGACAGTCCAGTCTCCTTATTGCAGGAAGCAGAGGGAGATTGGACAGTCCAGTCTCCTTATTGCAGGAAGCAGAGGGAGAGTGGACAGTCCAGTCTCCTTATTGCAAGAAGCAGAGGGAGAGTGGACTGTCCAGTCTCCTTATTGCAAGAAGCAGAGGGAGATTAGACAGTCCAGTCTCCTTATTGCAAGAAGCAGAGGGAGAGTGGACAGTCCAGTCTCCTTATTGCAGGAAGCAGAAGGAGAGTGGACAGTTCAGTCTCCTTATTGCAGCGGTGCAGGTGTTGTGATGTTGGTGGTGCTGCGCTGCCCCCAGATTTCCTCACTCCCAGTGTCAGGCTCGGATCTCCTCTGGTTTTATCTTCCACTAGCAGGTTAATATCCAGACAGAGGTGCTCTCTCTTTCTCTAACTCCCTCAGGACCAAGAGGATTAGATTTCCTTGACACTTGAAAAAATCATCTCCCCACTCCTCTTACTGCACAGTGCCTATTAGGATTTGTATTATAAGAAGTCCATTCATCCCATTATATGGCTACCATCTCAAACTACTACTCCCAGGATTCTCAGCACCCAGCATGGTTGTCTATAGGCTTGCTTGACTTTAGCTCTCCCCCTAGCTGGCTGCTGAGGAGGACAGTGCAGCATAACATCAGTATCTAAGTAGGGGGAGAGTAGAATGAAGGGCAATGTCTCCATCTCCAAATTGCTGTAGCCCAGCACCTAGCTACAATTGTAATGGCAATTTTATATGGGACTAATGCGCTGCAATTGCAAGCCAGTTGTGGTGTGGCCCCCATTGACTTGCATTGCTGAGTTTGACAGGTCAACTCGACATGCTGCATTAACTTTACCGCGGCCACAACGCAGAGCATCGGTCTGCTTCAAGTAAGTGGTTAGGTGTGGTAAAACGGCAACTCAACCGCCTGTTTTTATTGCCCCTTGGCCACCCTTGGAAAAGAGGCCTTTCACTGGTGCCTTAAGCAGAAGAACATGGGGTTATTTACTAAAGGCAAATATGCAGCTTAGTGAATGTGCAATGACTACCATGCAAGAAAAATGTAAAAGTATTTTATTATGGAGCATAACAGGATGATGGAAGTCAACAGAGCTTCACCTCAATCACTTAACTTAAAAAAATTCTCTTGCAAAGTGAACAGTCTATGAACCTGTACCTATCATTGGGCTGCAGTCACTTTTTTCACCCTCTAGTGGCACTGTACTACTTAGGGGGCGTGCTGCCAGTGCCCATCAGCCGATGTCTTCCTGCAGCTTTCTGGGCATATATATTACCACTTTCATGTGGCTATATTTACATTTCTGCAATACAGCTGCAGTATGATGTGTTTAGATGCTTCCTTGTTATACCAGAAGGCAGGCTGTACGCATGCAAAAATGACCTTTCCAGTCACATTTGGCGAACAGTACCACCCATCGGATGTGATCAATTCAACTGAATGGGGCAGTACCACTACCACCCCACAATTATGTTGTGTGGTATTTTAGTGGTTAAAATAAGCAACCAGGAGGCAACATAACGACTCCTCACCCACTTATAAATGCCCTTTAAAAAACATTTCTGCAGTGTGATCACTTTTCAGGGGGCACTGCTAGGGCAAACAAGCCCATGCAGCAAGCAAATCTTTACATACTGCAATTAAAAAAGCATCTATGTGACCTGCAACTTGTGATCTGACCCTATGTATCCTGATATTTATTATTCTTTTATTCTAGTTTCATAGCGCTGTACCTCTTTGTATCCTACTTCTTGCTTTTTGCTTGGATGATCATCCTGTTGCTGTTACATGAGTCCAGTATCTCAGTTTCCTATGTCTCAAGTATTGTTTGTGTTCTGTATTATAGATACTGTACTTCTGTTCGCTCAGTTATTTGCTCGCTGTTCCCACTTCACTTGTTTACCAGAGTTATTTCAGTGCACTATTGTTCATTTTTTCTTTTACATTGACAATTACTCAATAATTTCACCATATAGTTGTTTTTATGCTTTGGTGTCTCCTTAATGTACTCCTGGCCTCAATATCCCTGAACAGATTACTGCAGAGTAATCCTTGCAAAGCCCATTCTCTTCATAGCATTCATCTCTTTATTATTGAAATCCACCTGATCATTAAAGTCTGATCTCAGTCGGCCACCGGCTCTTTGGTAGGGACGGATTGCACCTAAATGGGGAGGGTGCAGCCGTACTGGGTGAGAGGATGGCCACAAAGTTAGAGGGGCTTTTAAACTAGGTGACGGGGGGGAGGGTACAGATGTAGAATTAGCCAGTGGAAAGCAAGATTCAGAGGGCAGAAATGGGGGCATTAGCGGTAGGGTGTTCGGAGCTCCTAAACCCAGGGTGGGTATGGGGAAAAATCAAGAGAGCAGCCAAAAAACATCAAATGAGGATATATGTAACCGATCAAAATTAAGAGGTTTGTATACCAATGCCAGAAGCCTGTCCAACAAGATGGGAGAGCTGGAGCTGCTGATGTTTGAGGAGGACTTAGATTTTGTGGGGATAACTGAGACTTGGTTTGACAGCTCTCATGACTGGATGGCGACCATTCAGGAGTATTCCCTATATCGCAGGGATAGAGAAGGTAAAAAAGGAGGAGGGGTATGTCTGTATATTAAGAACAGTATACAGGTAAATATGAGGGATGATATTAATAATGGAGCTATGGACGAGGCAGAATCCCTATGGGTAGAACTTCAAAGGGAAGGCACGGTGGGGAAGGTAATATTGGGCGTATGCTATAGGCCCCCCAACCAGAGGGAGGAGGGGGAGGCGGACCTCATGTTACAGATAGGATTGGCAGCAAGGATGGGAAATGCCATTATAATGGGGGACTTTAATTATCCAGATATAGACTGGGCAGAAGGAACCGCGCACTCAGCCAAGGCTAGGCAGTTCCTAAATGTTTTGCAGGACAATTTCATGGGTCAGATGGTGAATGCACCGACAAGAAACAATGCAGTACTTGACCTACTGATTACCAACAATACAGACCTGCTCACGGATATAGAAATACGGGACAACTTAGGAAACAGTGACCATAGGTCAATAAGTTTCAGTATTAATTACAGTAATAGGAAACACAAGGGTAATATAAGGACACTGAATTTCAAAAGAGCCAATTTCCCTAAACTGCGCTCGCTGCAAGAAAATATCAAATGGGATAGAACCCTGGGAACAAAGAACACGGAGGAAAAATGGGAGTGCTTCAAGAGCATACTTAACAAGCGGATTGGTCAGTGCATTCCAAAGGGAAATAAATTTAAAAGAGCAAAACTAAACCCTGGGTGGCTAAACTCCAACATAAAAATGTCAGGGTCATTGGCAGCATTTAAGCATTACAAAGAGTGTAATAAGAAATGTAAAGATGAAATCAGGGCGGCTAAAATAGAACACGAGAGATATATAGCGGAGGAGAGTAAAAAGAACCCCAAGAAATTCATAAGTATATAAACAGTAAGAAAGCGAGGCCAGAACACATTGGCCCCATAAAATATGACAAAGGAAATATGGCCACTGAGGACAGAGAAAAGGCGGAAGTGTTAAATAATTTCTTCTCTTCAGTCTTCACAAAAGAATCGGGGGGCTACACGAACCTAGCTTGTAAGGGCGAACTAAACAACACACCTCAGGAAGTGCCGCCATGGCTAACGGAAGATAGACTTAGAACTAAACTAGAGAAACTTAACATAAATAAATCCCCGGGACCAGATGGCTTGCACCCGAGGGTTCTTAAAGAGCTCAGCCAGGTGATTGCCAGACCATTATTCTTGATCTTTAAGGATAGTTTACAGACGGGTATGGTGCCAGCTGATTGGAAAAAAGCCAACGTGGTACCAATATTTAAAAAGGGGCCGAGATATATCCCAGGTAACTATAGGCCGGTCAGCCTAACATCTGTAGTCTGCAAGATTTTGGAGGGGATGTTAAGGGACCACATACAAGACTTTAGTAATGAAAACGGTATTATTAGTAGTAATCAGCATGGATTCATGAAAAATCGTTCTTGCCAAACCAATCTATTAACCTTCTATGATGAAGTGATCTGCCACCTAGATAAAGGAAAGCCTGTGGATGTAGTGTATCTGGACTTTGCAAAGGCCTTTGACACCGTTCCCCACAAACGCTTACTGTACAAACTAAGGAAGGTAGGTATGGACCATAAGGTGAGTACCTGGATAGAGAACTGGCTCCAGGGGAGAGTCCAGAGGGTGATGATTAATGGGGAGTACTCGGATTGGTGTGGAAAGTGGGGTCCCCCAGGGTTCTGTCCTGGGACCAATCCTGTTTAATTTATTCATAAATTATCTAGAGGAGGGGATATCGAGTACAATCTCAGTATTTGCAGATGATACTAAACTAAGCATGCCAATATCTTCTATGCAGGATGTGGAAACCTTGCAAGCGGACCTGAACAAAATAACGGGGTGGGCAACTACATGGCAGATGAGGTTTAATGTTGAAAAATGTAAAGTAATGCACTTGGGGGCCAGAAACCAGAAAGCAAGCTACTCACTAGGGGGGGGGGACCTCTGGGTGAGTCTAGGATGGAAAAGGACTTGGGGGTGCAGGTAGACAACAGGCTTGGCAGTGGCATGAAATGCCAAGCCGCTGCAAGCAAAGCCAACAGAATACTGGGATATATAAAAAAGGGGATTCACTCCAGAAATAAAGAGATTATTCTCCCGCTCTACAAGACTCTGGTCCGGCCGCATCTGGAGTATGCTGTCCAGTTCTGGGCACCGGTCTTCAGGAAGGATGTGCTGGAACTGGAAAGAGTCCAGAGAAGGGCAAAAAAATAATTAGGGGAATGGAGGACATCAGCTATGAGGAAAGACTACAAGCACTGAACTTATTCTCTCTGGAGAAGAGACGATTGAGGGGGGATATGATATCAATGTACAAATACTGTACTGGCAACCCTAGCATAAGGAACAAACTATTCAGAGAGAGGAGATACAATAAGACACGTGGCCACTCACTAAAACTAGAGGAAAGGCGGTTTAACCTTAAAGTGCGTAAGGGGTTCTTCACTGTAAGAGCGGTAAGGATGTGGAATTCTCTTCCACAAGCAGTCGTATCAGCAGGGAGCATTGATAGTTTCAAAAAACTATTAGATAGGCACCTTAGAGACCACAAAATACAGGGGTACACAATGTACGGTTAAAAGCAAACACACACACACATCATAGGTTGAACTGGATGGACTGATGTCTTTTTTCAACCTCACTAACTATGTAACTATGTAACTATGTAAGATCTAAACCAATCACAAAAATCAACCCTAATATGTTAACGTGGTTTTAAAAGCTCTCAATCTTTTTAAAGATGCAGCTTTCTTCAGAAAATACTTGGTGATCCTGTAATGAAGGTGTTTGTTTGGGTAAATTCCTGTTATGGGGTGACAACTGTCTTCCAGCTGTGCTCCTTTGTTGTCACCCTCCCAAATACACCTTAACCACTTGCCGAACGCCTAATGTACTTTTACTGCAGGTCGGCTCCCCTGCGAGAAATGACGTACCTGTACATCGTTTCGTGCATGGGCTCCATGGGGCGCGTTTGTAGACGCAATAACTTTTGTGCAAACCAACCAATATACGCCTTTTGGGATTTTTTTTTTTAACCAAAATTGTAGCAGAATACATACTGGCCTAAATTGATGAAGAAGTTTGATTTTTTTACATTTTTTTATTGGGTATGTTTTATAGCAGTAAGTAAAAAATATTTGTTTGTTTTTTTTAAATTAACGTTTTTTTTTTTGTTTATAGTGCAAAAAATAAAACTGCAGAGATGATCAAATACCACCAAAAGAAAGCTCTGTTTGTGGGGAAAAAAATGACATACATTTTATTTGGGTACAGTGTCGCACGACTGCGCAATTGTCAAAGTGACACAGTGCCGTATCGCAAAAAAAGGCCTGTTCATTAGGGGGTAAAATCTTTCGGGACTGAAGTGGTTAAAGTGATTGTAAACCTCAGGCATGAAATATGAACAAAGCATATCCCTCTATAGTGTGCATGGGTCTCAATAAAAAAACAGGGGAGGGATAATCAGCTGATTGACAGCCCCAGCTCTGTTCCTGTGTGCTGAGTGAAGGGGAGTGTGTTTCTTCCCTCCAATCATCTCTCAGAGCTCTTCACACTGAGCTCTGCAGAGTGTGACTTCAGCTCTCCGCCCCCTTTTTTGTAAACTATTAGGCCTCATGCACACTGGACATTTTTACAGCTGCTGTTTTTTGGCTTTTGGCTTCAGACGTTTTTTTCTACAGCCACTAACCCCCCTCCCGGCATGTTATCCTATGTGTCAATGCACACATAGGCTGTTATCAGTGTTTTTGGCAGGGGCATTTTCTGGCTGGAAAAAAAAAACCCTGAACCAGTGGGTTTTTACGAGGGAGGAGAGAGGGCAGAAAGAAGAGGGGGGGGGGGTCAGGGACAGAAAGAGAGGAGAGAGGACAAGGACAGAGAAGAGAGGGGGCAGAGAGAGGGGGGGGAGCAAGGAGAGGGGGCAGGGAGAGAGAGAGGGGTTAAGGGAGAGAGAGGTGGGGTGAGGGAGAGTAAGAGGGGATGAGGGGGATAAAGAGGGGGTGAGGGAGAGATAGGGGGGTGAGAAAGAGAGAGGGGGGTGAGGGAGAGAAAGAGGGGGTTAGGGAGAGAGAGGGGGTGAGGGAGAGAAAGAGGGGATGAGGGAGAGAAAGAGGGGGTGAGGGAGAGGGGATGAGGGGGATAAAGAGGGGGTGAGGGAGAGATAGGGGGGTGAGAAAGAGAGAGGGGGGTGAGGGAGAGAAAGAGGGGGTTAGGGAGAGAGAGGGGGTGAGGGAGAGAAAGAGGGGATGAGGGAGAGAAAGAGGGGGTGAGGGAGAGAGAGAGGGGGGCAGATCTGGATGTCAATTTTCCTAACCGCTCTGTACTCATTATCATTACACTATGTCTGTGATTTACTGTTTCAATAAAGTTTACTTTGGTACCAGAAAATATATTGGCCGGGTAAACCTGTTCTAGTGACTGGCATAACACATGACATTCACAGCGGTGGCCTGCTGGAGGTCATTTTGTAGGGCTCTAGAAGTGCTCATTCTGTTCCTCTTTGCACAAAGGAGCAGATACCTGTCCCGCTGATGGGTTGAAATGATTGTAAAGGTTCAAATATAATTTAATAAAAATAACAAACATGTTATACTTACCTGCTCTATGCAACCATTTTGGACAGATCAGCCCCAATCCTCCTCTTCTGGAGTGCCCCGCTGGCGCTCCTGCCTCCTCACCTTCATCAGGTTCTCTCACGGAAAGCCACTTTCCATGGAGGCACCCATGCGGGCTCGCTTAAAAGTCCTGCTGCTGCATCTATTGACACAGACAGAGGGACTCGGCCCTGGCCCCGCTCCCGTGTCACTGGATTTGATTGACAGCAGCGGGAGCCAATGGCTCCCGCTGCTATCAATCTATCCAATGAGGACAGAGACAGCGGCTGGAACAGATGGGCTCAGGTAAGAAAAAGAGGGGGGCGGGGGGCTCTGCGGGCGCTGCAGCACAGAACGTTTTTCACCTTAATGCATAGAATGCTTTAGGGTGAAAAACCTTGAGACTTTACAATCCCTTTAAGGACCTTCTACAACCCTGTCCAGATCTCCTAGAATACCTGCCTGTTTCCTGGAATCTCCTCTATGCTCTTGAGACTGTGCTGGGAGACACAGCAAACCTTTTGGCAATGGCATGTATTGATGTGCCATCCTGGAGAAGTTGGACTGCCCGTGCAACCTCTATAGGATCCAGGTATCGCCTCATGCTTCCAGTAGTGACATCGACCCTAGCCAAATTAAAAACTAGTGAAAAACAGTCAGAAAAGATGAGTAGTGAAATGAAATGTCATTGGCCTCCACCTTTAAAACCATTCCTGTTTTGGAGGTTGTCTCATTGTTGCCCATCTAGTGCACCTGTTGTTAATTTCATTAACACCAAAGCAGCTGAAACTGATTAACAACCCCCTCTGCTACTTAGCTGACCAGATCAATAACCCAGGAGTTTAATTGACTTGATGGTATACTTTGATTAAAAAGCGTTCCCTTCATTTTTTTGAGCAGTGTATATCTTAGAGACACCAGCAGTGAGATCTCTGTGCCTCCACTATCCAAAATCTGACACCCCTCGCTGAATTTTCCCTTCAATTTCTCTATTTCTTCTGTACAGGGGCAGTGTGATCTGTCTTGTTCCCATTTTTGCTATTTGTATTGCGCATTTCAGGTTACCAATTCCAGAAAAGAGCAACATCTGTTTACTCGACGTTATGAAAAATGCGTCAGCAAGAGTGAGATTTCATGATACGAAGAGACTAAAACTAGGAACATCAGCAAGGAGATCTTTGGAGACGTAAAAGCCATATGCATAATTAACCTAGCCAGAATGTATTTTAATCCACAGACAATAGATCTGCATCCTAATAGGCAGCACATTAATGCACCACAAGCTAGAGCTACTCCTTTCTGCCCTTTAGTGCCTGGGCACAATCCCATGGGCACTCCTGTGTGCAACCGCAGAGGTGTGTGTATGATCATGTCTACAAAGAACAGGATCACTTTGGTTTCTAGCTGTTATTTCACAATGATAAAATGACCCAAGTAGCTAGCTTGGCACCATTTTGCATAAAATGTTGCTTTCCTCTTCCTTTTGCTACATTGTGCTTTAGAACTTTGTAACTTAGTTGTAATAAATAAAAGAAGATAAAAATAGCAAAATAGACTTCTTGGCCAAATAATTCTAGGCGTGAATAAAATAACCCAAGTGTGGAAGTGGTAATGAATAAGGACACATTTATGATCAAATAAAAAACGATTGTTGTATTGCTCCACATAACTGTTTAATTTGAGGTCGTTAATCCAAGAAGCCATAACATGGTGAGTATTATAACAGTGCATACAGTTTTTTGGTGCAAAGCACCCGTGACCTGCGCTCGGAGTGGTGTGAACTTTAGTCCACCTTATTAAGGTATTAAGAGTATTTCTGTAGCTGTGGACACGTCAACCCAGGAAAAATGCTACGGCCTTGCTGCCCCTTACACGACCAGGGAAGTCTGGAAACACTGTAACAACAAACAAACACAAGGGCGCACCGGCCTAGTGCATTATCATTTAGATGGTTTATTTAAAAAATAGGATTAAAAATACTCACAAACGAGTTCTTGTTAAAAGCATGTCACAAAAGGAACACTCCTCAGAGCCTCTTCCTCTGAGGCTCTGAATCAGAGGCTAGGCATCGAAACGCGTTAGCCTTCAAGAATCTAAGGGACTACTCATCCTCGGATACCTTTACTGAGGACTGCGTTTGTGAGTATTTTTAATCCTATTTTTTTAAATAAACCATCTAAATGATAATGCACTAGGCCGGTGCACCCTTGTGTTTGTTTGTTGTTACTATGGTGAGTATTATACAGTACACACCTTTATGCAGTGTTAGGCTTCTTTCACATGGTCCGCCTCCGTAGGGGGATCCGTGCTGCTCAGCGGGGGAACGATACACGGATCCCCGCTGAGCAGGCAGGTGACAGCTCCCTCTCTGTTCTGTGTGTGGAGAGGGAGGTGTCAGAGCCCCATGAATCTCTATGGGGGTATCGGATGTGAGCAGACCACCTGTCCGCTCTCATCCGATCCCATCTGATCCCCTGGACGGATGGAAAATAGGGTTTACATCCGTCCGAATTTCAGGGACAGGATCGGATGCGGATGGCAGTGGGTGGCAGCGGACATGTCTCCGCTGACACCCGCTGCCCCATAGGGATGCATGGAGGATCCGATCAGATCCGCCTAAAAAACTGACAGGCGGATCTGATCGGATCGCTTGTGTGAAAGGACCCTTAGGAAAGAATGTGTACACAAACAAAACTGGGAAAGGGAGGAAATGTAAGGAGCAAGCATTCCCAGCTCCTATTAGCTGAGAACATCCCTTGTTAACTCAACCAGCCAATTATACGAAAACTTTCAGAATCATGCATAACCAAGGGTATGCTAATATGCCTTGTTTGATATCACTCTGTAAATACAGAACCCAAATTGTAATTATGTTTGGATGGTGGCTCAGAGCAAATCAAAAGAGATGTACCGCCTGAGCCATTCATCACAGCTCTCAAAGGAGATTTAAAATTGCAGGGAAAAGGTAAAAGTTTATATTTGCATACATATTTCATTTGCCTTGATATATTAAAGGAACCAATGAGTTTTAAAAGTGTACTTTTGCTGACTTTGGATGGACTGACTTTTTTAGGTTTGGATACAGCACAAATCGCCTTTTGCAAATCCAAACCACAGGCCTTGGAAGCTACATTTAACCGGGAGGCCCTCATATCGCATGCAAAAACACAGATCCTTGATGTCCTGTTCTACTCTTGGTTTGATAAATTTGAATAAAGCCTGGTAAAATGTTAACTTTCCATGCTTTTTGCACCTGCAACAGCCTCAAACAGCATATAAATGAGTGGAGAGGTAGGAAACAAAAAAAGTGATTTATTGTTGAACTGAAAGTAATGTGAGTACCAAGCTGATCAGTATGGTTGGAACCTCTGACTTTCTGGGCCCAGAAATATTGCACCCCTGGAACCCTTTTTGTTTGATCTATTGGATCAGCTATACAGCTATACCGCTCCTGATCATACCTGGGAACTATCTGAGGGGTTAAAATAAGAACATCCTAATTTATGAACAACTTGTGTCTTACTGTGCTTCCTTTATCTTAAAATGAAAAATGATTATTTTCTATAAACTAAAGCATGCTGACCATGACTCACCATCTTTTATACAATAAACATGTCAGGAGCAAAATCAGGTCGTGTGTGTGTGTGTGTGTGTGTGTGTGTGTGTGTGTGTGTGTGTGTGTGTGTGTGTGTGTGTGTGTGTGTGTGTGTGTGTGTGTGTGTGTGTGTGTGTGTGTGTGTGTGTGTGTGTGTGTGTGTGTGTGTGTGTGTGTGTGTGTGTGTGTGTGTGTGTGTGTGTGTGTGTGTGTGTGTGTGTGTGTGTGTGTGTGTGTGTGTGTAAATATATATACAGTATCTCACAAAAGTGAGTACACCCCTCACATTTTTGTAAATATTTTATTACATATTTTCATGTGACAACACTGAAGAAATTACACTTTGCTACAATATAATGTAGTGAGTGTACAGCTTGTATAACAGAGTAAATTTGCTGTCCCTTCAAAATAACTCAACACACAGCCATTAATGTCTAAACCGCTGGCAACAAAAGTGAGTACACCCCTAAGTGGAAATGTCCAAACTGGGCCCAAAGTGTCAATATTGTGTGTGGCCAACATTATTTTCCAACACTGCCTTAACCCTCTTGGGCATGGAGTTCACCAGAGCTTCACAGATTCACAGATTGACATCACGGAGCTGGTGGATGTTTGAGACCTTGCACTCCTCCACGTTCCATTTGAGTATGCCTCACAGATGCTCAATAGGGTTTAAGTCTGGAGACATGCTTGGCCAGTCCATCACCTTTACCCTCAGCTTCTTTTAGCAATGCAGTGGTTGTCTTGGAGGTGTGTTTGGGGTCCTTATGTTGGAATACTGCCCTGCAGCCCAGTTTCCAAAGGGAGGGGAATCATGCTCTGCTTCAGTATGTCACAATACATGTTGGCATTCATGGTTCCCTCAATGAACTGTAGCTCCCCAGTGTCGGCAGCACTCATGCAGCCCCAGACCATGACACTCCCACCACCATGCTTGACTGTAGGCAAGTCACACTTGTCTTTGTACTCCTTACCTGGTTGCCGCCACACATGCTTGACACCGTCTGAATTAAATATGTTTATCTTGGTCTCATCAGACCACAGGACATGGCTCCAGTAATCCATATCCTTAGTCTGCTTGTCTTCAGCAAACTGCTGGCTTTCTTGTGCATTGTCTTTAGAAGAGGCTTCCTTCTGGGACAACAGCCATGCAGATCAATTTGATGCAGTGTGCGGCATATGGTCTGAGCACTGACAGGCTGACACCCCCACCCCTTCAACCTCTGCAGCAATGCTGACAGCACTCATACCTCTATTTCCCAAAGACAACCTCTGGATATGAAGCTGAGCATGTGTACTCAACTACTTTGAGCGACCATTAGCGAGGTCTGTTCTGAGTGAAACCTGTCCTGTTAAACTGCTGTATGGTCTTGGCCACCGTGCTGCAGCTCAGTTTTGGGGCTTCGCAATCTTCTTATAGCCTAGGCCATCTTTATGTAGAGCAACAATTATTTTTTCAGATCCTCAGAGAGTTCTTTGCCATGAGATGCCATGTTGAACTTCCAGTGACCAGTATAAGGGATTGAGAGTGATAACACCAAATATAACACACGTGCTCCCCATTTATACCTGAGACCTTGTAATACTAATGAGTCACATGACACCTTGGAGGAAAAATGGCTAATTGGACCCAATTTGGACATTTTGACTTTTGTTGCCAGCGGTTTAGGCATTAATGGCTGCGTGTTGAGTTATTTTGAGGGAACAGCAAATTTACACTGTTCTACAAGCTGTACACTCACGACTTTACATTGTAGCAAAGTGTCATTTCTTCAGTGTTGTCAAATGAAAAGATATAATAAAATATTTACAAAATGTGAAGGGTATATATATATATATATATATATATCTTACTGCAACTACAGTATACATATACACACACTGTATATATAACTATATATATAAATAGATATACGCATACACTATATTACCAAAAGTATTGGGACGCCTGCCTTTACAGGCACATGAACTATAATGGCATCCCAGTCTTAGTCTGTAGGGTTCGATATTGAGTTGGCCCACCCTTTGCAGCTATAAACGCTTCAACTCTTCTGGGAAGGCTGTCCACAAGGTTTAGGAGTGTGTCTATGGGAAGGTTTTTTTTTTTTTTTTTAATTCTTTTTATTTAAGTTTTAAAATTTGCATACAGAAAACAAGACTGTTAATCCACACAAAAGGCAGTCAACAGTCCAACAATAAAACACACACATAACCCCCCTGTTCATAGTGGAAATGAACACACCCAGTCTGTCTATAGGAATGTTTGACCATTCTTCCAGAAGCACATTTGTAAGGTTAGCAGTGATGTGGATGAGAGGGCCTGGCTCACAGTCTCTGCTCGAATTCATTCAAAAGGTGTTCTATCGGGTTGAGGTCAGGACTCTGTGCAGGCCAGTCAAGTTCCTACACCCTAAACTCACTCATCCATGTCCTTATGGACCTTGTTTGTGCATTGGTGAGCAGTCATGTTGGAGCAGGAAGGGGCCATCCCCAAACTGGTCCCACAAAGTTGGGAGCATGAAATTGTGCAAAATATTTTGATATGCTGAAGTCTTAAGAATTCCCTTCACTGGAACTTAGGGGCCAATCTCAAGCCCTGAAAAACAACCCCACACCATATTTCCTCTCCACCAAATGATTTGGACCAGTCCAATACTTTTGGTAATATAGTGTATATATCATAAAAAGCCAACTGTACAGGATTTGCTCTGTCCTGATAATTCTGTGTTCCAAGCATCATCCTGAGACTGCAGCATTACCCGTATTTAAGTTACTGAGCATGTGCAATAATGAAAAAAAAAAATACTTGTGAGGGTAATTGGGCAGTTCCTGCATAATTAGGGGAGGGAGCTGTCTGGGCAGGACCACCCAGAAAGTGGGTGGGATTTGGATAAGAAGGCTGTAATAAGTGATATTGAGTCAACTTAAAATAACTTTTCAGTCTTAGGGAATCCTTGCTAATAATTATGTTCATATATCATGTAGCACTGCCCCCTCCCTTTGAAGACTGCTGAATTCTTTACCTTTTTTGGGTCCCTCTGGGTTACCGTTAGCAACTACATACAGAAACTTGACACTTTACTTTCCGGCTCAGTCAATGAACAGTCTAGGGGTTTTGGTTGTTTTGTTGTTTTATTATAAATAGGGAATGGAGAAGGGATACTCCGGAACTTGAACTATTCACAATTCTGAGGACTTCTATCTGAAGATGCAGCCAGGCTGCTAATTTCACCTTGAAACTAGATGAATTGTAGATTCTGAGTCTCTGAGCAAAAGACTTGGTTACACACTATCTTCAGGGTACGCGCCTAGCACCCCCTTTCACTTCACCAGCTGACACTCGTCTTCTGACTACTCCACTCTGGGTTGGCCCCCTTCCTGGTCAAGCCCTTAGTCACGCCCCTGTACTCACGATACTGTTTTTCCAGGTTCTCCAGTGTCTCAACCCCTCTAGTCAGCTCCCCCTTCTGGATCACCAGGCTGACTGCCTGTGACCATACACCAACTGCTGCAGAAGAGGAGACAGCCACCACCCTCCTTCCGGGACTCTGCTCACCAGTCAAAGACCCCTAAGCACATGTGCTCCTGGCTTCTATACTACACCCCACAATGCACTGAGACAATAGTCTGAGCCAATCACTGGGGCTGTATCAAAGCCTGTGTGTCCATAGGCCAGGTTTCCTCCACTGTCCAACATGCCTTCCTATTGGACCAGTGGGGACACTCCCCAGACCAGATGAATCACTGCTCCTCTGATAGGCAGACAGAGCCTATACTCACTATACTCACTCTCTAGCACCTACCTAGGAGGGTGCTACAATCATATTCATCTATCAAAAATATTTACAGCTCATTGTACATTAGGTGTGATACTCACTGGTAAGGATGCTCCTTACATTTGTGGTCAGTGGGACAAATCCTACCTTACAGATTATTCTTGCCAGTGGTTACTTACCCGAGGGGCAGATGTTGCTCATTGCTCAAAGAATGTCTGGAGGAAACCAAGGGTTCCATGAAATCCTGGTTAAAAAAAGGCTGGCCTAGAGACAAATAGGACACATTCAGGTGGTTAATCTCCCCAGTATCTATCGGTATTGAGTGGACTGACCTATTAATTTCAGGAGGAAATGTTTGAGAGACTCCTATGTTTGAGGGATTCCTATGTTTATCCAAACGATCAAATGTTAGAGATTTCCAGATTGGTTCACCAGCTCGATGAGGCAGCTCCCAAGCAAACAGGCCTCAATGGAGTCCGAGAAGGTTTTAATAGTTCACAATTTGACCATGAAAAAAATCCAACACGTTTTGGACACAACAAAACTTCCTCTTCTTTAAGACTTGGAAGAAAAGATGAATACTTAAAACACAATTCAAAAAACATCAAATCAAAACCATAGGAATCTGTATTAGGAATCTATATTAAAGTGTATCTATGGTCAAAATGTAAAATCATATATTAATTTCCATGCCAAATTTCAATTATTTCTAGCCCACCTACATGTGGGTACCAATAACAAAGTTAGAGGGAGATGGAGAGCCCAAAAAAAAAAAACGATTTCAGGGATTTAGGAGCTAAATTGAGGAGTAAGACCTCCAAGGTAGTATTTTCAGAAAAACTACCTGTACCTCACGCCAGAGAGGCAGCGGGAGATTAGGGAAGTTAACTGGCTGAGGAGCTGGTGTAGTAAAGAGGGTTTCGGGTTCCTGGAGAACTGAGGGGACTTCTCAGTCAGCTACCGGCTCTTTAGTAGGGACGGACTGCACCTAAACGGGGAGGGTGCTGCAGCCATACTGGGAGAGAAGATGGCCAATAAGTTAGAGGGGCTTTTAAACTAGGTGATGGGGGGAGAGTACAGATGTAGAATTAGCAAGCGGGGAGCAAGGTTCAGTGGGCATAAATGGGGGCATTAGCGGTAGGGTGTCCAGGGATTCTATACCCAGGGTGGGTAGGCGGACAAATTGCAAGTGTAGCCTCAAAACATCAAACATGGATATAGTATGCAACCGGACAAAACTAAGAGGGTTGTATGCCAACCCTCTTAGTATGCCAACAAGATGGGAGAACTGGAGCTGCTAATGTATGAGGAGGAATTTGATTCCGTGGGAATTTCAGAGACTTGGTTTGACAGCTCTCATGATTGGCTGGCGACCATTTAAGGGGTATTCCCTATATCACAGAGATAGAGACGGTAAAAAGGGGGAGGGGTATGTCTGTATATCAAGAACAATGTACAGGTAAATATGTGGGGTGATATTAATAATGGAGCTAGTGAGGAGGTAGAATCCCTATGGGTGGAACGTCAAAGGGAAGGCACTATGGGGAAAGTAATATTGGGCGTATGCTATAGGCCCCCAAACCAGAGCGAAGAGGGGGAGGCGGACCTCCTATCACAGCTTGGAATGGCAGCAAGGATGGGAAATGTTATTATAATGGGGGAATTTAATTATCCAGATATAGACTGGGCAGAAGGAACCACGCATTCATCCAAGGCTCCGCAGTTCCTAAATGTTTTGCAGGACAATTTCATGGGTCAGATGGTGAACGCACCGACAAGAAACAATACATTACTAGACCTACTGATTACTAACAATACAGACCTGATTACGGATATAGAAATATGGGGCAACTTAGAAAACAGTAACCATAGGTCAATTAGTTTCAGTAGAAACAAGAAACATAAGTGTAACATAAGGACACTAAATTTCAAAAGAGCCAACTTCACTAAACTGCGCTCTTTGCTGGACAATATAAAATGGGATAGAACCCTAGGAATAAAGAACACGGAGGAAAAAAGGGAGTGCTTCAAGAACATACTAAATAAAGGGATTGGCCAGTGCATTCCAAAGGGCAAAATTTTAAAAGAGCTAAAATAAACCCTGGGTGGCTAAACTCCAACATAAATAGGCAGATTAAAACTAAAGAAAGGGCCTTCAAAAAAATACAAGGCTGAGGGGTCATTGGCAGCATTCCAAAGTTACAAAGAGTGCAATAAGAAATGTAAAGGCGAAATCAAGGCGGCTAAAATAGAATACGTGGAAGAGAGTAAAAAAAAAAAACCCCAAGAAATTCTTTAAATATATAAATAGTAAGAAAGCGAGACCAGAACACACTGGCCCCTTAAAAGATGAGGAAGGGAATCTGGCCACAGAGGACAGAGAGAAGGTGAAAGTGCTAAATAAATTCTTCTCTTCAGTTTTCACAAAAGAATTGGGGGGCTACACTAACCCAGCTGGTAATGTTAAAATAAATAATACACCTCAGGAAGCACCCTCATGGTTAAAAGAAGGCAGACTCAGAACTAAACTTGAAAAACTTAACATAAATAAATCACCAGGACCGGGTGGCTTGCACCTGAAGGTCCTTAAAGAACTCAGCCAGGTGATAGCCAAACTATTGTTCTTGATCGTGGTATCAATATTTAAAAAATGGCCGAGATATATCCCGGGGAACTATAGGCCGGTTAGCCTAACATCAGTAGTCTGCAAGATTTTGGAGAGGATGTTGAGGGACTATAAACAAGACTTTAGTAATGAAAACTGTATTATTAGTAGAAATCAGCATGGATTTCTGAAAAATTGTTCTTGCCAGACCAATCTATTAATCTTCTATGAAGTAGTGAGTTACCATCTAGATAAAGGAAGGCTTGTGGATGTAGTGTATCTGGATTTTGCAAAGACATTTGATACAGTTCCCCACAAACATTTGGACAACAGGTTTGACACTGGCATGGAATTCCAAGCCACTGCAAGCAAAGCCAACAGAATACTGGCATGTATAAAAAGGGGGATTCACTCGAGAGATAAAGCGATTATTCTCCCACTCTACAAGACTCTGGTCCGGCCACATCTTGAATATGCCATCCAGTTCTGGCCACCGGTCCTAAGAAAGGATGTGCTGGAACTGGAGAAAGTCCAGAGAAGGGCATCAAAGATAATTAGGGGAATGGAGGACATCAGCTATGAGGAAAGACTGCAAGCATTGAACTTATTCTCTCTGGAGAAGAGATGCGTAACTCCTATTAATTGGAACAATCTTGAAGTTTATAAGCCTACTTTGTGAAGATCCCCACACATTTACTTCTGTGACACATATTCATTATGATTCCATACATGCTCTTCAAGAAGTCCAAATTTATTGTAACTCCAAAAAAGATATATATGTACAGCAGAAGTTATCGCGTTTCAGCCATAATGGCCTTGTTCAGGTAAACAAGGCCATTATGGTTGAAACCTGTTAACTTCTGCTGTACATATTTATCTTTTGTGGATTTACAATAAATTTGGACTTCTTGAAGAGCATGTATAGTGTTGTGGATTGTCTTCTATCCATTTACTTTGTCAGCTGTGGAGTGACTGCACATCCTTCACCCGACAGATCAGGAGGATCTCTACATAATATGGGGTAGTAGCACCTTTTCTTTTATTGACATATTCCCTATGCTCTGTCACAGAATTCACAGAGCCTAACTTCTGAACTACAGAGGTGCTGAAAGGAGGAGTTTCAGGAGGCGGAGTCAGTACAGGAATCACTGCTTGCATGCAAGGTACCATGGGATATGTAGTCCTTAGAAATTTAAAGTAAACCGCAGAGGATAAGCTGCAAAGCATGCAGAGAAATCAAGACATTGTGGAAAGAGTTGGCCAGCAGGCTGCCCTCAAATCATGAAAGGAGGTTTTTCAAGTTAGTTTATATTGGACTGTCTAAAATACCTTATTTGTATTGCTGTTACAATGCTGATCTTATCAAATGAATGTGTACGCTATGACCAAAGATTTCCTTTCACTGTGGTGCGTCTTTAGAAACTTTGGACATACCACTGTAATCAGTGGCAGTTGGCTTTTATGTTGACAAACATAATCCAAGAGTGATTGTTATATACATGAATGTTTACAGTGACTTCAAGCTTTTAAACAAGAGAAATTGAACAAAAACCAGTAGCTCAGAGCATTCAATCAGAAATCATGTTTCATTGACCTACAGACTCTAAACTGCTAAAAGATGAAATTTCCTTTGTGGCCAGGGTAACATTTTAGTACAAAAAAGACTGTGTCCCTCATGGTGTATATATATATATATATATATATATATATAGGTGCAAAATATATAACATTAAAAGATCTAAACAGCTGATAAAAAAAATGATGTAAATTGTATAACAGTGTAACATATAAAGCAAACAAATCCTGTTCAAAAAATGGCCGGTTGTTTATGAAGCCAGGGGTTAAATCTACATAGAAAGAAGAACAGTCTGCATAAGCCACATTTCAAGGTTTCAGGCTCCACCACAAATAACATACTATAGAATACTATAGGCAAACTATAATATCACATATCAATCTACCTTACTTTAAAAGCTCAGTGCCATAAAGTACATAGTTGGGTGACCGCAGGTTATTTCAGGAGAAGTGGGAGGAAGGCATGTTCAAATATCATGTTTCAAAGAGATGGGGGAATAGGAAATGCAATCAACCATACGGGGAATGGTAAATTGTTACATGAATGTGCTATTTACCATAAACGCTGGATTGCTTGCATTATGCTGAGGCCCCTATATACACAGGCATTTGAATGAGGTGGCTGATGGATATACTGCATGTTACTGTATTGCAACCACAGGTTTGTGGATGTGCCCTCCTCTTTCCCAATGCAGTTGGCCATGTTTGCATTTGTTTTGCAAGCCACATCTTGCTGTTCACAGCAATGTTTGTGCCATCTCCAATCATCAACATAGCTTCCTTTCGATGTTTCTTTAATGGCAGGTTTCCAAGTCCCTGGGCCAGCTTTGCACCATCTCCCTACCAACCTCAGTGACCTTTAACAATGTCCCTTTTACAAAGAAATGACTCACAGACAGAGTTTGATCTTTACTGCTTCAAAATGATTTAAAACAGTGGCACAGAAGATCTCAATTACACAATCTTTAAGTAATGCAGGATGACAGAGTACGTTGCTCTAGACCAGTGATCTCCAAAATGCATCCCACAGGCCAGATGTTGTCCTTTGCCTGCCTCTATCCAGCCCTTGGGGCACTATTCCTCCTACTGCTATTAAGCACTATTCTTCGCAACAATGGTGCATAATTCCTGCCACTGACACCCATAATGGGGCACAATTTCTACCACTGACACCAACAATGGGGCAATATTCATCAAACTGATACCAATGATGGGGCACTATTCCTCCTACTGCTATTAAGCACTATTCTTCACTACAGTGGGGCATAATCCCTGCCACTGACACACATGATGGGGCACAATTCCTGCCACTGACACCAACAATGGGGGAATATTCATTAAAACTGATACCAATAATGGGGCACTATTCCTCTTAATAATATCAATAATGGGTAACTATTTCTTATTCTACTGACCACAGGCACTACATGATTTATTTACTTCCACTGACCACCAAACCTAAAGCATTGTTTATTCTCATTGTGTCCTGGACAATTTGTATCCCCACTGGCCACAACCTGGCCCCATTTAAGGCTGAAGGCCAGTAAACTGGAATTTGTAGACCCCTGCTCTAGAGCCTAATTTTAGCACAAAAGTCCACAAACTGTGAAGCATGTCTACACAGCAACGGCTTGGCACATTAGGTGGAGAAGTCATTCCTTCTTAAAGAAGAGGTTTAAAGAAGTATAAGGGAAGCAGGAGGAGAAATAAATTGGTCTCTGTGAGCTGCATACACTTTTATTATTGGAAAATGTTTGCTGCTACATGGGTTCTCTCCAGGTTTGTGTGAGAATTTTTAATTGTTAAGATATTTGAATGTAATTTTGTGCCTATCAAAAATGAATAGGCTGTTAACCACTTCCCGACCACCAGACGCCTATTTACTGAGGCAGGGTGGCTCTTCTGCGCAAACCGACGTAGGTCTATGTCAGTAGCCTGCGGGAAGCTAGGGGGCGAGTGCACGCCGGCTGCACGCTCCTGCCCCCACTCAGCAGCGGGGAAGCTGATGCATGGGTCAGGCGGCTCCGATTGCCGTCCGACACCTGCGATCGCTCCCCGCTGAGAGAGAAGGACGGTCGGCTATTGTAAACACAGCTGACCGTTCTTCTCCCTGAAATGCTCACAGAGCTCATGTGATCCTTCTATATAGGATCACATGTCTCCATGGTCATTTCACAAGCCCCTCCCCCACAGTTAGAATCACTCCCCTAGGCTCACATTTAACCCATTGATCACCCATAGGGTTAACCCCTTTCCTGCCAGTGTCATTATTACAGTAACAGTGCATATTTTTAGCACTGATTACTGTAGTAATATTACCGTACCCCCAAAAGTGTCAAAAATGTCAGTTAGGGGTCCAATCTGTCCGCCGCAATGTCGCAGTCCTCCAAAAAATCGCAGATCGCTGCCATTATTAGTAAAAAAAAAAAACAATAAAAAAAGACATAAATCTTTCCCGTAGTTAGTAGACGAGATAACTTTTGCGCAAACCAATCAAAATACGCTTACTGCGATTTTTTTTACGAAAAATATGTAGCAGAAAACAAATTGGCCTAAAATGTTAAATAATTTTAATTTTACATTTTTTTTTTTTTGAGAATGTCATAGCAGAAAGTGAAAGATAGTTTTTTTTTTTTTTTCAAAATTGTCGCTCTTTTTTTGTTTATAGCGCAAAAAATAAAAATCGCACAGGTGATCAAATACCACCAAAAGAAAGCTCAATTTGTGGGAAAAAAGGACATCAATTTTATTTGGGTACAGTGTCGCACGACCGCGCAATTGTCCATTAAATTAAAGCAGTGCCGAATCACAAAATAGGGCCTGGTCATTAAGGGGGCAAATCCTTCCGGTCTTGAAGTGGTTAATGCTTAAAACACATTATTGCCTTCCAATGTGATAGATAGATAGATAGATAGATAGATAGATAGATAGATAGATAGATAGATAGATAGATAGATAGATAGATAGATAGATAGATAGATAGATAGATAGATAGATAGATAGATAGATAGATAGATAGATAAATGTAAAATCATACACTGGTCACATCAGTAAAAACAATGGCTTCTCTTTTTTAATTTGGGGGGGGGGGGGGGGGGATTTTTAGATGCTGTCCAAAAGCAGAATCTTATATCCCTGGTCCCCTGCAGGCACTGCCAGCTACAAGATCTGTGGAACACAGCAACTGGACAGATTGGAAATCCTGTCCAACTGCTTTCATCACCTGTAACCTAAATACTTATGTTTATGCCTGAAGCTGAACTTCAAGGCTTCTTCAGATGATCGGGTCTTACCTGCACATTACACTGCCCCCTGATCTCTGTGATAAGCTTACAGTTTATCTCTGGGCAAAGAGAAAAATAAAAGAACCCCTTTCTATCCATTAATGTATTCATTACAAAATCATAAAATATTGTATTTCTACACACAAGCAGCATTTGTGCCTGAATCTAGCTTTTTTTCAGCCACTAAAGCCCCGCACACACGCGTCGAAATTCGGCCGGGAATTTTCGTCCGACGACCGATCTGCCGATTTTCGGATTGTTAGTATGGTGCTTCCGACAACCGACTCCGACTTTTCGGCCGAAAAAATCCTGGTGTGCAGGCTATATAATTTTTGTCGACCATCAAAACACGTCCGATTTTCGTCTCATTAGTACAGATTTCGATGGGGAAAAATCTTATGAGCAAGACTGGGCATGCTCAGAGATGAAAGAATACAAAGCAATCCAACACGACATCACTTCTGAAGTAGAATTCTGTCGTACGGGAAAATTCGTGTGCAGTCTAGGCACATTCCAACCAACAACACACCACTCTGGACAAAAGACGGACGACCGGTCGGCGGAAATTTGTTGCGTGTGTACGAGGCTTTACAATGACCAGTACAACAGCACTCAGAATGGGATATGAGGGGAGCAGCACTCTCAGCCAATCAGAGCTCTAATGCTTGCACAGTGCTTGTCATCAACCTAAACTTGCTAATGTGCAGGTAGGGCACAAGGATAACCTAATGAGTGTGAATCAGATGTTTTACTGTCCAATTACAGCCTGAGGAGGGGACTAAAGAAACAGAACTTTAGTATCTAATATTTCCTATAGTCACGCATCACTTAACCCTCCTCTTATGTTAGAATTCCGTTACTATCCATGATGTTTAGGGTCGGTTTTGACCCGTGTTTTAAATCAGCCATAAAATACCCTCTGAATAATTATTTATCATCAAATTTGTTTCTTACCTCTTGGTTACCTTGTTAGGCTTCTTTATCCTTGAAAAGATTGGTTTTAATATTTTTGGTGTGACCCCTTAGACCTTTCTTTTGATAGCATACCTCTCATTTTCAAATTTAAAAAATGGTAAAATAAAGTCAGCAACTCTGAAATGTATTTGTCCTATGTTTCTTCACTTTATTTAGAGAAGCAGACAAGCAGGAAAAGAGATAGGCCCCTCCCTAACTACAGCTCGCAGAGTTGAGAGGTGATTGGCTGTCAGTGTTACTAAGCAGAGAGAGTGTTTATGATTTCAATTTTGGCACTTATTAGTGTCCTATAATCCTATATTATAACTGGGTCAGAATTGACCCTAACACCATGAACATCTTAATTTTCACCACAGTATTTTATAATTTAGTGAAAAGGATTATTTTTCTATTACATTGTTTAAATAGAGGTTCCTGACAAAGTAAAAAAATCTTGATGTAATAAACAAATTTATGTGATACTTATAGACATTCAAAACCTGAAAAAGGGTCGGTTCTGACCCTAACACAAGAGGAGAGTTAAAGGGTTAGGCCTGGTTCACACCTATGCAGGTTGCAGTTGATGCATATTCCGGGTGCATTTTTCAATAAGAGTTTTTGATCCATTGAAGTCTATGGAACCAAAACTCAACCTGCTGGTCCCTAGCCCTTTCCGTAAAATGCTCAGATGTGAACGTGACCCATAGGGAACCATTTTAAATGGACTGTAGTGTGTTTCTGTAAAATGAAAAACGCACTAAAAAGTGCATAGGTGTGATCCAGGCCTAACTCTATTTTCGTGGGTAAAAAATTGCAAATAAAAAAAAAATATATATAGCATATACAGTTGTAACACAAGTCATATTGTAATTGACGGGTATAAAAAACTATATATTGTACCTAGTATGGTGATTGCACTTTTTGTGGTATCTGCTCTGAAAAATAGTTTTTCCTTCTTTCTTTTTGCACTATTAATACTGCAGGGTTCTTTTATATTATACGTTATTAAAAATGACTATTCCCTTTTTAATCTACAGTGCTATAATTTTATGCAAAATGTAATCCAATACGGCAACCTGGAGGCATTCTGTACATAGAAATGTAATTTCCTGCTTGTGTGATTGGCATATTGATTTTCCCAGAAGTCTGCAATAAGATACAAGTCATATTTTGGGCATCTCCTGCAACAAAGATGTAATTTTTGGTGAGATACTCTCAAAGGAAAATCACGTCAAAATAGAGGCCAGCCCTACCAATTTTCTCATCAGAGCCCAGACACGGACAACCAGCTATTTCTTCAGAATACCAATAGGAAGGAATCTGCAGCAAAGTTTGTTAAAATCTTTGCAAAGAACATTGATCTCCCAAAGGTGATTTTTTTTTTTTTTTTTTAACAAAAGTGGATTTACTCTTTACATATCATTACTTGGTTTTGGGGTAAGTGTGGTGTGGGACATGTATAGGGTTCAGGTACTTGAGATCCTGAAATTATGATTTTTGTCTGAAGAATTAATTTATGGGTATGTAAGCTCAACTGCTCTACTTTTTGAAGTGTTATACTGATAAATGCCCATAGTTGTCTGATTCCCTAACTGCGGCATTTTTAGTTTGGACAACTTGGTATAGGTAGTATAACCTGTAGTGGAAGAATCTTTAAAGAGCATTAAGCCCCGTACACACGAGTCAAAATTCGGCCGGGAATTTTTGTCCGACGACCGATCTGCCGATTTTCGGCTTGTTAGTATGATGCTTCCGACAACCAACTCCGACTTTTCAAATCTGGTGTGCAGGCTATAAAATTTTTGCCCACCGTCAAAACACGTTCGATTTTCGTGCAGTCAGTACAGATTTCGACAGGGAAAAATCTTATGAGCAAGATGCTCAGAGATGAAAGAACACAAAGAAAGCAAACCAACACATGACTTCACTTCTGAAGTAGAATTTTGTCGTGCGGGAAAATTCGTGTGCAGTCTAGGCACATTCCAACCAACAAAACACCACTCTGGACAAAAGATGGACGACCGGTCGGCGGAAATTCGTTGTGTGTGTACTAGGCTTCAGCCTTAGAAAGTTAGTTTCTGTTATTTAGGGGCAGGTCAAAGGAGCATACATTATGTGGTCACCTATTCAAGCTAGTAGGGTTTTTGAATTGTTAAGGCAATCATTAACCATTAATTCACTGTGCACAGCCATACATAGCCACACTGCTAAATGTGATGTGCATGTACTCTGAAGTTACGCATTTGGTGTGCAGCCTGTGCAGCCAAGCCATACAAGCAAAGAATTTTTGTAAACGTGTGTAATTAAATTGAATGGCAACTGCACAATTATTCATGCCATCTGAAATGTTAAGCATATCACGGAGGCATCCAGACTTATTTCTAATGCAGCTGGCACCCCTGACTACATAAATATGTATAGATCATTCATTCCCTATTTCTTCTAAATACACGTTATGTAGGGCTTTTCCTACATGCAAACACCATGTGCTAAACGCAGTCACTCCACTACTAAATGACATCACTTACTTTTATGAAATGTGGGGGAAAAAAAAAGAAAAGATAGAGAGAGAGAGAGGGGGGGGGGAGAGAGAGAGCTAGAGAGAGAATGGGGGAGAGAGAGAGAGAGAATAAGAGAGAGAGAGAGAACGAGAGAGAGAGAGAGAGAGAGAGAGAAAGAGGGAGAGAGGGGGGAGAGAGAGAGAGAGAGAGAGGGAGAGAGAGTGAGAGAGAGAGAGAGAGAGAGGGGGGGGAGAGAGAGAGGGGGGGAGAGAAAGAGAGAGAGGGGGAGAGAGAAAGAGAGAGAGGGAGAGAGGGGGAGAGAGAGAGAGAGAAAGAGAGAGGGGGGAGAGAGAGAGAAAGAGAGAGAGAGGGAGAGAAAGAGAGAGAGAGAGAGAGAGAGAGAGAGAGAGAGAGAGAGGGGGGGGGAGAGAGAGAGAGAAAGAGAGAAAGAGAGAGAGAGAGAGAGAGAGAGAGAGAGAGAGAGAGAGAGAAAGAGAGAAAAAGAGAGAAAGCGAGAGAGAGAGAAACAAAGAAAGAGAGAGAGAAAGAAACAGAGAGAGAGAAAGAGGGGAGGGGTAAGAAGGAAGATGTGGGGGGGGGGGGGGTGAATGGATAAGGAAAAAGAGGAAGGCAGGAAGAAAGAAGGGGGTAGTGGGGGAGGAAGCAAAAGGGGAGAGATAAAGGAAGGAGAGAAGAAGGAGGAAATGAAAATATTTGACATGTTCCTGCATATTATGGGGGATAAGGTAGTGTTCCATAGGCTATGTTACAATGAGAGAAGCCTTAGTCGTAGGGTAAAATCTTAAAGCCAGCCCAATATTGACACAATGGCCTTGGCCTTTTAATAGGGGAGTCACCGCTATTAACAAACAGGTTCATGAGTGTAATGAGAAAAAAATAAAAGGGCTTAAAAAGGGACAATCCCTTCTCCATCGAAATTTGTGAAGGGGTGATAATAAAATACAAAGGCAGCTGGAGACCCCAAGGGGATAGCTTGGCTGATTATGTGTAACCCTCCCACACACACACACTGTGCACTCCTCCCCCACCTTCCAGCACCGACACATCAAACCTCCTTGCATTACCTTCTAGTAATCTGCTCCAAAGCACATGGAGTCTGCCTGGCTGATATTCTGTCTGAACCTGGCAGGGAAAATGATCCAATAATTTTTCCAGTAAAATCTTGAAAAATATTGTATTTTATTGGTGGTGATTTCATGCCCTATATTTGGATATGTCATACTACAAATAATGCATAGTCCTACAAAAAATATATTATATTGTATATATTATATATATATATATATATATATATATATATATATATATATACATATATATATATATATACATATATATATATATATATATATATATATATATATATATATATATATATATATATATATATATTGCAATATATTGAGTACACCCCCTACATTTTTGTCAATATTTTATTATATCTTTTCATGTGACAACACTGAAGAAATGACACTTTGCTACAATGTAAAGTAGTGAGTATAACAGTGTAAAATTTGTTGTCCCCTCAAAATAACTCAACACACAGCCATTAATGTCTAAACCGCTGGCAACAAAAGTGAGAACACCCCTAAGTTGAAATGTCCAAATTGGACCCAAAGTGTCAATGTTTTATGTGGCCACCATTATTTTCCTGCACTGCCTTAACCCTCTTGGACATGGATTTCACCAGAGCTTCACAGGTTGCCACTGGAGTCCTCTTCCACTCCTCCATGATGACATCACAGAGCTGGTGGATGTTACAAACCTTGCAATCCTCCACTTTCCTTTTGAGGATGCCCCACAGATCCTCAATAGGGTTTAGGTCTGGAGACATGCTTGGCCAGTCCATCACCTTTACCCTCAGCTTCTTAGCAAGGCAGTAGTCGTCTTTGGGGTGTGTTTGGGGTCATTATCATGTTGGAATACTACCCTGCGGCCCAGTCTCTGAAGGGAGAGGGTTATGTTTTGCTTCAGTATGTCACAGTACATGTTGGCATTCATGGTTCCCTCAATGAACTGTAGCTCCCCCGTGCTGGCAGCACTCATGTAGCCCCAGACCATGACACTCCCACACCCATGCTTTACTTTAGGCAAGACACACTTGTCTTTGTACTCCTTACCTGGTTGCCGCCACACATGCTTGACACCGTCTGAATTAAATAAGTTTATCTTGGTCTCATCAGACCACAGGACATGGTTCCAGTAATCCATATCCTTAGTCAAATTGTCTTCAGCAAATTGCTGGCTTTCTTGTGCATCGTCTTTAGAAGAGGCTTCCTTTTGGGATGACAGCCATGCAGACCAATTTGATGCAGTGTGCAGCGTATGGTCTGAGCACTGACAGGCTACACCCAACCCCTTCAACCTCTGCAGCAATGCTGGCAGCACTCATACGTTTATTTCCCAAAGTCAACCTCTGGATATGACGCTGAGCACATGCACTCAACTCCTTTGGTCGACCATGGCGAGGTCTGCTCTGAGTGGAACCTATCCTGGTAAACCGCTTTATGGTCCTGGCCGCCGTGCTGCAGTGCAGTTTCAGGGTCTTGGCAATCTTCTTATAGCCTAGGCCATCTTTAAGTAGAACAACAATTCCTCAGAGAGTTCTTTGCCATGAGGTGCCATGTTGAACTTCCAGTGACCAGTATGAGAGAATGAGAGCGAGAATGAGAGACACCAAATTGAACACACCTGCTCCCCATTTACACTTGAGACCTTATAACATTAACGAGTCACAAGACACTGGGGAGGGAAAATGGCTAACTGGGCCCAATTTGGACATTTTTACTTATGGGTGTACTCACTTTTGTTGCCAGCTGTTTAGACATTAATGGCTGTGTGTTGAGGTATTTTGAGGGAACAGCAAATTAACACGGTTACACAATCTGTACACTCACTACTTTACATAGTAGAAAAGTGCCATTTCTTCAGTGTTGTCACATGAAAAGATATAATAAAACATTTACAAAAATGTAGGGGTGTACTCACTTTTGTGAGATACTGTATATATATATATATATATATATATATATATATATATATATATATATATATATATATATATATTTATTTATTTATTTTTTTAATAGAAGGCCAACTTTCCTATGCTGGTGATTTAGGATGTTATGGAAGGCATTCCACATAAGATCCTGAGTTTCAAAAGCAGTGGTGTAATGAGACCATGGGGTGCACTTTGTCATGCAAATTTCTGTAAAGCGACATCATCAGCCCTAACGGCTCAAACTAAGCAGTTGTCAATTTTATTTCCAATTCCATACTGATACAATAGTTAACAAACATGCACTTTCTTTGTCTTTCTACCAATGTAAACCTATCTTCATGTGGGAAATTTTACTTACTGGGCCATTTTTGCATTGTTTAAGGGTCCAGGTTTTGTGTTCTTTAGAGCAGTGGTCCTCAACCCTGGCCTACAGGGCCCACTAACAGGCCAGGTTTGCAAGATAACTGAAGTATATCCCAGGTGATATCATTTGCTGCTCAGTGATTGCAGTACTCTAGTCTGCCTCTCCCCAAGGTAATACTTAAAATCTGGCCTGTTAGTGGGCCCTGAGGACCGGAGTTGAGGACCACTGCTTTAGAGCACTGCCATCTTAATAACATCATGGGTCCCTGAGCAAAGTAATTTACTTGGGCCTTTACCAGCCTGCATCAGGTGTCCTCATCATAGCACCCCCTAACATCACAGTGCCCATATACATCAGATTCCCCATTAGTGTTGAGCGAACACGGACTGTATTATTCGTGTTCGTACCGAATAATTGGATTTTTGTTACCCGAACACGGACCCGAAAACTTTACTTTATGTTCGGGTTTAAAATCCGTGTTCGGTCATTTTATTTCCTGTTTTGTATGTAATGGCGCGCTTTTAATGGCGGGCTTTCAACAGCCAATCAACAAGCGTTTAACTGGTGTGCGCCATCACAGCCATGCCTACTAATGTATTAGTAGCTGTGATTGGCCATCTGAAGCATGTGACCATGTCTTTATAAGTTGAGAGCCCCAGCGCGCCGCGTCATTCTGCTGTAGTTTAGGGACAGAGCACACATCATACGTGCTGGCTGCTGATTAGGGACAGACAGTGATTCTGTAAAAAATTGTGTCCGAAAAGAATGCAGGGACAGATCGGAGTGCAGGCAGGGAAAGTTATTAGAGCATTTTAGGGCCAGGCTGGAGATTAGGCAGGGTCAGTCTACATCGATTTTGCTGTGTGGGGGGTGGTGCAGTGAATGATCTTATTGAGCATATTAGGGCCAGGCTGGAGATTAGGCAGGGACAGTCTACATCGATTTTGCTGTGTGGGGGGTGGTGCAGTGAACAATCTTTTTGCCCTCACTTGAGCCCACTGAGGAGGAGGAGGAGGGAGAAAAAAATCTATTTTTATCAGTCTGTTGTGTGCAGCGTTCAGCTATATTTCACTACAGATTGCTGTTCTAATCTGCTATTAAAAAATTAATTTAAAGGGGAATTTTGTTTTAAGAGTACTTGCCATGCTCTTACCTACATTTTGCTGCCATTTGCAGCACTCTAGCCCTTTCCATTGGTGTTTTAGAGCCATTTTAGTGCCTGAAAGTTCGGGTCCCCATTGACTTCAATGGGGTTCGGTGTCCGGGTAAAGTTCGGAAAAAGTCCGGGACACGGACCCGGACTTTTTTTTCAGGTTCGGCCGAACCCGCCGAACACGGACATCCAGGTGTCCACTCAACTCTATTCCCCATCACAGTGCCCATATACTATACATCAGGTGCCCCCATAACAATATCCCCTTACTTCAGGTTCCTCCACTACAGTGCCCATATAAATCAGGCGTCCCCATTACAGTGCCCCCAAATATCAGGCATCCCCATAAAAGTACATCTTACTTCAGGTGTCCCCATACATCCATTGCAGAGGTCTTAATACGTCAGGTTCCCCCATCACAGTGCCCTTTACATTAGAGTTGTCCCCCTCCCCCTTGTACTCACAGATCAAAAATGCTGTTACCACCTGAAATGAAGGCAGCTTCTCCTTCTTCTACCACAATGAGACTGAGGTGAGTTCTCAGTCTCAGTGCTGGCTCTCTTCTGCCCTCTGCAGGAGGGAAGAGTAAGCTGAATCCTCTCTCCAGCAGAAGCCAGCCGCTGCTCCTTCTGACAAGATGAAATTGCAGTTACTCCTGTCAAAGAAGTACCCCACCAGTGGCCAAATCACCAATGAAATACCACAGCACCCCTTCCCACTTTTCCAGGCCCTGATCATGGGTCCCCCATGTACCTGGGGCCCCTTTGCAGTGTCCAGGTGTGCCAATTCATTAAGACGACCCTGCTTTAGAGCAGTACATGATCTGTTGTTTGATATGCCCAAAGCTGGAGTTTATGGCTTTTATAAGGCTTGTATGTTGCATAGTGTATATCCAGAGAAGAGCAGGAACTAATGTTTAGGGCCCAAAATCCATAGAGGCAGCAAGGAATTGGCATGGAGAACAGGAAACAGCATAGACAATTTGGTATTAGTGTGCAGTTTCAGAATTAGAGTTGCAGTAGTGATCCAGAGTCCAGCTTTATCATTGAGGGCCAAAGCTTCAAACATCCACACTAAGCAGATGATACACACGTGTGAAGTGGGCAAAGATCAAACTAAATCCAGATAAAAAAAAAAGAACTCAGAGGTAATGAAAAGTATATGACCAATGTAAGCATACCTCTTTGGAACTATTTTAGTTGCCTTATCCTCCTTCAAAAGTTCACATTCTGAAGTGATCCTTGACACACCTCTTTTAGGCTGATGTCAGATGGAGGATTCTACCACCACTGACAAATACCCAGCGACAGGATCACCAAAGAGGTTGCCTCTCTGTTCCTATCACTTCCCCCGTAGATAGATTCTGCTCTGCTGCTGGCCCAACTGCTACTAAATTTTGATCGCTAGCGATGGGAATGAGATCCTGCTGTCTCAGATACAGAGACAATGAGATCCTGCTGTCTCGGGGCAATTCCAAGGGAACAACCAGACAGCTTCTTTAGCGATTCTGCCTCTGGCAATTGCGACCTATTTCCAACGGAAGGATCATTAGCAGCACAGTAGCTTATTTGATATGAGCCTTATAGCAGACTTATTCCTCCTACAATGCCAGAAATATTTAAATAGGGGGGGAGATTGTTGCTGCCCCAGCTAAAGGCCCCCAAGTCCTACTGCACAGGACGCCATGGAGGGACTCCTCATCAATTTCACAAAGGCCTTTATACTCATCGGAAATGTGTTTTTTTTTTATGTAGCTTGTAACTCAACATTAAAGAGTGCATTTACAGTCTGCATTTAGAGGCGCCTCTGTATTTTTTTTTCTTTCATGTCCTGGGAAAATCGCTTCTGCAATTCCCCCCCTTGCTGATGGCTGCCTAAACTTGTGGACTTGTTCATTTATGGTGCCCCCAAAAATATTTTGGAAAGTTTATAAGGACTCTTTTATTCACTGTTTTTTGAACTAGCGCCAATTCATTCACCTGTGTTCTTATAGCAGACACATACTGATAACTGGTCATTAACCAATTACCAAATAATATGACTCAGCTGTTCAGGTATATTTTTATTGTTCTTTTATACTTGAAAGTTAAATTCTTTTTCAGTGATTGTTTCCATTGTTATCTCCCAACAGATGCTCAAAATTTGATACAACCGCTTTTGGACTTATGAGCGCCTTTGGCTTACGTCAGAGGTGCCCGATTGCCAGTCTAGGCTTAATGAGTTTTGTTATGCATTCTTAATGAGACCCACTATAAAATAGTAATCAGACTGCTTTACCTATATTGCATTAGCAAGCAATCCTTGGGAGACTTTATCACTACTGAAAGGATTACTTCCCTGACAATTAAATTACTTGGCTGTGAGATGAACAGATGCCAGTCCCTAAAGAAATTATTCAGTCAATACCAAGAAATGACATGAGCTCACCTAGAACTACATTATTGTCCTAAAAGTTCTTCCAGCACTCAGCACACCTTGAAATTACTTATCGGCCTGTCTGGTAATACTAGTGCCAGGACAAGGCAAATAATCTTTCTGGCGACCCAGGCAATGGTTGGCATAGTCTGCTTAGCGCTAGCTGTTCTGGGAAACATTTTGGTTCCAACCTTTAATGCTCATAACTGGTCATGACTTGTACATGCCCTGAAATCTCTGGCCATTGTGCCACCTTGGTTCCATCTGCCATTATCCATTCACAGGGCATCTAAAATGTACTGAGCAGGTAAATGGATATTCCAGTTTTAGTCCTGTCTTCCAAATCTTACCATCTACTGATTATCTCCAGCAATGTCCTCAGTGGCATCTTTATTACCACTACTGGTATTGCATCCTACGGCATAACACGTTTCAAAGCACCCAGTCAGTCCTGTACAGACTTAGGTCTATGGTCCAAAAGACCAGCAATAGAAAGAAGAGTCCTTGTCTTATATGGCCTTTGCCTTCTGGGGGGTCTGTGCAGCTAACTGTATATCATCCAGGACTCAGATCTGAACATAAAACACAAGGAATAGTTTAAACAACTTGTGTCTGCAGCCAAGAACAGACCAGATTTTAGTATTGTCTCTTTATAACCAACAATTGTAGGTTTTTATAAGCAAATAAAAAATAATAATGTCTTTTATATTAACTGACATGTGTAGGTAGATATTGTAAACTGTGAACTGTGCGGTCGTCACTTCTCTGGTGTTTTACAAAATACTGACACATATACAAAAAAAATAGTTTTTAAAAACACAGAGTAGCCACATGTTTGATGCAGATATGGTGGGACACAGAGAGAGAGAGAGAGAGAGAGAGAGAGAGAGAGAGAGAAAAACGCACATGGAACAAAAGAGAGAAATAGAATGAGGGTGAGAGAGAAACAGAGAGAGAGAGAGAGAGAGAGAGAGAGAGAGAGAGAGAGAGAGAGAGAGAGAGAAAGAAAGAAATACCGCAGAGAAAGAGAGAGAGAAAGAAATATACAGGGAAAGAGTGAGCGAAACACAGAGAAAAAGAGAGACAAAAAAATATGCAGGGAAAGAGTGAGTGAATCACAGAGAGAAAGAGAGAAAGTAAAATGCATAGGGAAATAGAGAGAGAAATACACAGAGAAAGAAATACACAGGAAAAGAGGGAGAGAGAGAGATTCACTGGAAAAGAGAGAGAAATGGAGAGAAAGAAATGCACAGAGCAATACACAGAGAAGGAGGGAGAGAGAGAGAAACAGAGAGATAAACAGAGAAAGGGAGAGATACACATGTAGCAGGGTTGCTAGTAAATTTAGTTGTGCTAGGTGGTAGCTAGCCTGGCTGATTTATAGTCTTGTGGTCATTGGATTTCCCTCCTAATCCTAGTTTGGCTGTAATTCTCATTTCCATCAGTAGGTGGCACTGTTACCTTTGGCATTAGTGTGATGAATTACAGTGAGTCAGGTTAGGAACATGTATTTTTCTCTCAGCCAATCACAATGGTAGCGGAGCATGCTGGGAGAGGCTATTTATTTGGAGGAAATCAGGTGATCTGTCTCTCTTACCACCCAGACAGGGGGGGGGGTTTAGTGTGTGAGGAACAGCTGCTGCCTGAAGTCTGAGGCCTAGCCATGTGCTTGGGGCTCTAGAAGGGAGAGCCTGCACACTGCTTGGAAGAGTGAAAGAAGGGAGGAAAACCTGAAATGAAGTACCAGAGGTGACTCTGCCATGGACCGGAGAACCATGGAGAGCCTGGGAAAGCATCCAGAGAGAATCATCTTTAGAGTTCCTGCACCTTCTGTGAGTTACCTGTTGTTGCTATAGGAGACAGGTGATGCTACAAAATACAGATTGCTGTAGGAAACTGGACCCAGGGGAGAGGAGTTGCCTCCCAGGTCAGTCTATCGCTTAAAGGCTCTTTTTCTGTACTGCTGTCTGCCTATTCTACAATTGTGTCTAAGGAGTCTGCCAATCTGCCAACAGATTGGCAGAAATATTCCATCTGGAATTCTGCATGCACCTCCTCCATGTCCATTGGAGCACCTCCAACAGCACTTGCCGGTCTGAGCTGGGCAGATTTCCCTTACTACTCAAGTACAGAAGAGAGCGCTATCATACTGGGACCACCTACAAACGAGCAATCCGAACTCATGCCACCATAAAGCCTTACTGACCAACAAGGACCAGTCCAAGTCGTGAAGCCTGCAATGACTGAGCAGCACCTTTTCCATTCCAAACGCCCAACAATTCAGCCTGACAAAATCTCAAATAAAAGACATAATGAACAATTCCAAACAAAAATATGTTGGAGAATGGAGAAATTAAATACCAAAGGCCAAGAAACTAACTACTTACCAATCACTACAGAGAGACTACAAACTGACCCATAGCTTGAGATGTTAGTAGACCCCAAAGACAGGCAGACCCTTGTACAAACTGAGCACCCACCACCTGGAAATTAGATTAGGATGACACAGGGAGACCTACAAGCCTAAGGAAAGTAGACTATGATTTCAATGAGACCAGGGAGTCCTGTAGAATGAGGGCCACTTTCTGCTAAGGTGCCCCAAGTACTCATCACCGAGGGACACTCACTTCCAGAGATACTCAGCTCTCATCCTGGACTTCACTTCTAAAGAAGAAAAGAGGAAACTTCAAATTCTTCTGGGAGAAGAGGAGCTAATAGTGAAAATTGATGTACAAGGTGTGACGGCATGTTACAGACTGAGAGGGATATGAAAAACTGTAGACTTTTACATGGACTCATCCTCTATCCCCCTTTATATTATCCCTTACCCCCCAAAACTTCCCTAGATTCATCAGCCCCCCCCGCCCCCCATCCAAACCCATCAAAAACCCAATTGCTTTGGCAATGCTAAAATGTATTTAGCCCTGCCAACAAAAGCTTATTTGAATTGAATATACAGAGAGAGAGAGAGAGAGATACAAAGAGCAAAGCGAGAGGAACAGAGAAATTCACTGAGAAAGAAGGACAGAGAAAAAAAGGGAGAAACATACAGAGAGAGAGAGAGAAATACAAAGAGAAAGGCTAGAGGAACAGAGAAATTCACTGAGAAAGAAGGACAGAGAAAAAAAGGGAGAAATATACAGAGAAAAAAAGAGTGAAAGTTAAAAAGAAAAAGAGAACAAAAAAGAGAGAAAGAGAGGGGGGGGAGAGAGAAAGAAAGAAAGAAAGAAAGAAAGAAAGAAAGAAAGAAAGAAAGAAAGAAAGAAAGAAAGAAAGAAAGAAAGAAAGAAAGAAAGAAAGAAAGAAAGAAAGAAAGAAAGAAAGAAAGAAAGAAAGAAAGAAAGAAAAAGAGAGAAACAAGGGAGATAGCGAGAGACAGAGAGAGAGAGAGGAGGAAACGGAGAGAGAGGAGAAAGGACAGAGAGAGTATAGAGAGAACATAGAGAGAGAGAAAAACAAAAAAATAAAAAGAAAGAGAGACAGAAAAAGGGGGGGGGGGGAAGAGATAGAGAGAGAATAATCTGCCTTCTCAGTCTCATAGTTGTCTCTTACTTTAGGTGTATAAGGACAATTTTATATATGATGTTGCTTGTGGCAATACCCATGCCTTTTAGTTTATAGGAGCCCCAAATCTTCCACAACAAGGTAGAAATGGTGATTGTGCCGCATGTACTATTGGCCTCTATCTATGTAAATGGAAAGGCAGCTGCAGCGGCCAGTGACTCATTTCCTGCTCCTGTGTCACATTATGGTCAAACTAGCTCACAAAATGATTCAATCTATAACAGTGCACAGTGTCTGTTCTGCCTAGCCTGATCCTGAGACTCCACCACTCAGCTTCCAGCTCCAACCAATGACTAGACAAAATGGAATTAACATTTACAATGCTAGCACAGGCCAATTTTGGTGAATAACATTCAAATACTCTCGCTAGATGGGCTGTCATGTTAAGAGCCATGGTATGTGTGGGACCACCCCAATATACAGCCCTTTTCAATGTCAATATAGCAAAATCATATTTTTAAGCAATGTATCTACAGTAAGATCTATGCAGGAATTTCTAAATACATATTCCAGCTAGCCAGTGTAAAATTATCTGATTATATCTAAATTAAGCTGTATCTAAGTACTACAAACTGAAAACACTATTTAATTCAAAGCAAACGCCCCCATCCATCCATGTCTCTATGCTTCATTTTGTTGAGAAATCCATACCATTTCTAGCTGCAGCCATCTTCAGTGAGGGCAGATGATTCATGTACATGTACTTCCTGAAATCTACCTGCCCTTATTGTGATGGCACCCTAGAACAGCGGTGTCAAACTCAATTTTATTGTGGGCCGCATCAGCAATATGGCTGTCTTCAAGGGGCCAGTTATATCTGTAAAATATAAATATATTCCTTTTGCTGCTACAGGAAAAAAGTGGGGTTAGAGCTGGGAATCAGAAAGTGCAGGGTCTGGAGGAGGACCAGTGGAGGGCCGGAGTCTGCTGAATGCTGAGACCAGGGGAGGCAGAGACAAGGTGGGGGCTGCAGCTGCACAGAGATTGCAGGATCTGTAGGAGAAATTCTGTCCTTCTATCTGCTGCTTACTACTGGGGCAGGAAAGAGGGGGCAGAGAGTAGCCTCCCCATAGCTGCCCTGAGAAGCGCAGAATCTGGTGGAGGAGTTCTGTCCTCCTTTCTGCTGCCAACTGCTGAGACAAGATGGGGTCGGAGAGGAGGGGGGTGTTGTAGCTGCATGAAATGGCCTAGAGGGTCAGTTATGCAAACAGGAGTGTTTGCTTAGCTGAGAAAGTCCCTCCTCCCCTTCTCCAGATGAAGGAAAATACATGCCCATGAAAACTCCGGGGGTGACATATTTGGCCTAGGCCAGAAACCAGGAAGCAACTGAAGAAATGGAAAAAAAAAGTTTAAAACAAGTAAATATAATATACCAAACTATCTATTTAGTAAGGCTAGCAGAAAAAAGATTAAAAATAGTGTTGACTGAGAGAGCGGACCTCCGCTTTAAACTGTTTCAACATTCACGTTAACAGAAATTTTTGTTTTAGTTTATACAGAGGCTGAACAACAGTGACATTATTTCCTTTAACCACTTCAGCTCCGGCAGGTTTTACCCCCTTAATGACCAGGCCATTTTTTGCGATTCAGGACTGTGATACTTTAACGAAAAATTACGCGGTCGTGTGACACTGTACCCAAATACAATTGATGTCCTTTTTTTCTCACAAGTAGAGCTTTATTTTGGTGGTATTTGATCACCTCTGCGGTTTTTAGATTTTGCGCTATAAACAAAAAAAGAGCAACAATTTTGAAAAAAACGCCATATTTTTTACTTTCTGCTATAAAACATTGCCAATAAAAATTTTTTAAAAATCTAATTTTTTTATCAGTTTAGGCCAATTTGTATTCTGCTACATATTTTTGGTAACAAAAATCCCAAAAAGCGTATTTTAATTGGTTTGCCAAAAGTTATAGCGTTTACAAACTACTGGATAGATTTCTGGACTTTTTATTTATGTTTTTGTTTTTTATTAGTGATGGCGGCGATCAGCGTTTTTTAGCGGGACTGCAACATTGCGGCGGACAGATCGGGCCCCTAACTGACATTTTTGACACTTTTTGGGGACCAGTGACAATAATACAGTAATCAGTGCTAAATAATATGCACTGTTACTGCATAAATGACACTGGCAGGGAATGGGTCAACACTGGGGGGGTGATCAAAGGGGTTAATGTGTACCAAAATGTGATTACTAACTGTGTATGGGAAGGTTCTGTGACAAGCACAGAGAGATTGGGGTTTCAGCTTAGCTAAAACTTCTGATCTCTCCCTGCCTGTCGCACAGAAGACTCGTCTGCTTTGTTTACATAAGCAGGCGGGTCTTCTGTCAGTTTATCTGACGATCATGGTAGGAAGGCGGCGATTGCCGCCGCTCCTCCCACGGCCTGCCTCCCGCTGTGTCTAAACACAGTGGTAGCGTGGCTCCGGGATTTTGCGGTTGGCAAGAGGTTAAAGTTTTATTCCAAGAAGACAGTATACATCTGTCATAGGACATCGCTACAATTAAACCATACTGGGTGAAATGCGTTAGAGGTGGTTCTTTCAGGCAGACACTATCAAAAGACTGTACACTGTCCTATTGAATAAAACTTTGAAGGAAATGATGTCACCGCCATGTGGCCACTCTATAAAGAGGAAGTAAACTTTCATCTTTAAATTTTACCTATAATAAAACTTACCTATAGGTAGTGTAAATATCTCCTAAACGTGCACCATTTAGGAGATATTTACTGCACATACAGACAGTGACATCACTGGCGCATGCGCTCTGAAGGAACGGCCGTCTGTGCTGTTTCTTCAGAGCCCTGTGCCGTGACCTGTGGCTCCCGCGGGAGTGACGTCATTGCGGCTTCGGCAATTCACAGAGCCGGAGTCTACAAACCCAGAAGAAAGATGGGTGAAGATGGAAGCTGTCTCCAGCCATGACATTGCACCATTGGAAGGCTTCGTTTTCAGTTAAGTTTCACATAATGTGCTAGTATGTAATGCACACTAGCACATTATGCCTTTATCTTGCAGGTAAGAAGAACAAAAAAGGTGCAGTGGTTTACAACTGCTTTAAACTACAATGCTTGTGAGGAGTAGAGATGAGCTCCATAGACCAGCACCTGGCACACCCACACTGGGGATAGAGATTTTTGTGACATAAATTTGTAAATACATGCAAAGCCACATTGCTGCCTCGGCAAGTCAGATTCCCAAGGCTGGGTTCACACTGCTGTGCAGAGCGGTTCACAGCAGGAATCCGGTGCGTCTCTGTTCTCAGACCTGAATTTTTGGCTGGATTCGGACCTAAAGCGGACCAGAAAACGCACAGGACTCTTCTGCAAACTGCTCCGCAGCTGTCCTGGAGATGTTTGAACTGACTCCATTAAGAGCCGGTCACAATCTCCTGACATGCGAATTGGATGCGGGGAAACCAACATCCAATCTGCACTTTCCAGTTTAAGCTGGAAAACTGGAACCGTGCCCAAAGTTTCCTGTTTCAGGTGATTCCTTTCTCTTTCAGAGACCTATGGAGCCACCCTTGCATGCAGGGACTAGTTGTGTCTCTCTTCAGTGTGTGCATCAATAGAAACACGCAGCCCCCCCTCCTCTTCAAGCTAACAGTCTAGCTGGGGACTGAGCTAAAAAATAATAAAGCTATGTACACTAACCTACACTGGCAGCTCCTAAACTTGAGTTTAGGAGCTTTTGGCATTTCTTTGCCAAAACTCCTAAACTCAACTCCATATAAGCCTAAACTCACCAGCCACTTTTTTAGACACATCTGTTCAATTCCTTGGTAACGTAAATTTCTAATTAGCCAATCACATGGCAGAAATAAAATAGAAACGCATTCAGCGCTACAATCACCAAAAATGGAATAAGAGCTGCTGAACACCAGTGAAGGTCAAATCTAACAAAACCCGGTATAGGCATAAAATACAAATAAGGGGTGCAGCGCTAAAATAAATGATAAAATATATACATTGAAGTAATAAAAGTGAAAAAGTTCTAAATGAACAATTCAATCACAGATACTATATAAGCATAAGCATAACGAAAAGTCCTTTAGATGTCAAAGAGCCAAGCCGTAGAATTTAAGGAAGCCCGTGCTGTGAAGGATGAAACTTATGCACCTCTTCTACTGTGATTCCATCACCATAGTGTGTGCTAGCCTCTCACCTCAATTCCCAGACCTCTAGGGTCATTGCGCAGTAAGATATTAAATCAGATGGGCTCCCGATATAAAACAGCTTTTGCCTCCAATCACCAACCTCAGACCGATCTCATAATGGGGGATTCCACCATGCAGAGGGGGGAACAAAAGGACATCTAGTGCTCTCTGTATATTCAACAGTTTAATGCTTAAAACAATATAGTACACTTACAGACATAGCACTTTCCAAGTGCATAACGAACAGCATGTATGTGGAATACACTGCCGGCTGGCCGCTCGGTGTGTGATCCCTTCGGAGCGTCGCGGGTGACGTCACAGCTCCTCCCCCGTACGCGTTGCGTCAGTGGGTGTGACTTCTTCAGCGGGGTACGTGGAGGGCGGCACCCGCACGCTATTTATTGATGCTGCTAGGTAACCGGACAATAACTCCCAGGGCGGAGCAGGAAACACTCCGGTTTCCATTTTGGAATAGGGAAAACCAGCCCTACTTCCTGGGGATCCCGGAATCAGCAAAATACTTTTAATTATAAATCAGAATCCGAGAAAAGAACTTTAATAAGTACCCCCCGGCTCTGTCAATGTAACAAAAGCAAACGGGTATAGTGTTATACGTGGTATATGCTAAATCCACAGAAACCTTTGTCATACCATGTGACAACCACTACTATTTACCGATGCTGCTAAGCAACCGGATAATACATCCCAGGACAAAACAGGAAATTCTCAGGTTTCCATCTTGGGAAAGGGAAAACCTACCCTACTTCCTAGGGACTCGGGAGCTAGCAAAATTACTATTGAACAGTGGGGGAAATAACACGGATAAGTTCCTCTCAGACTCAGTAATTATAATAGAGAGCAAGTAAATATGATATTGCACTTGGTATATGCAGGATGCACAAAACCTTTAACAGGAGAAGAGGCAACCATACTCAGTGCATAATAAATTCTAAATTTAAAGGTAAACGTACCTAAAAAATACCTAAAAAGATTTTTTCTCTCTCAGAAAAATCCCCTTCTAAAAAGAAAAGAAAAGAAAAGAAAATATCTCTCTTCAAAGAGGATTTCTTCTAAAGAGATAGGAAAGTGAATACAATTCTAAAATCCTCTTAAAACAGCTAAAAAGCTATAAAAAGGGACGTGTAACCGCGATGCTCCGTAAGGATCTTACAAACATATTTACATACAAAGAATACATTTACATATAAAAAAAGTCTAAAATTCAACAAATATCATCTATTAGAAATAAAACAATTCAAATCAAATTCTACATTTAACCCCCCTGGTGCTAAAACTTTAGTCTGGTAAATCCAGAATGATTCTCTTCGACTTAATTGCCTAGTGAAGTTTCCTCCCCTCCAATGTCTAGTGGTTTTCTCAATTCCCCAAAACTTTAATCCGGTGGGGTCACAGTGATGGTATCTTTTAAAGTGTTTGGGGACATTGTGCTTATCCTTTCCCTGTCTGATTCTGTTCATATGCTCTCCTACTCGGACATGCAATGCTCTAGTGGTTCTACCCACATATTGGTATCCACATTTGCATTCGAGCATGTAAACTACACCTTTGGTTTCACATGTAATGAAATCCTTCAAAACATGCACTTCCTGTGTAGCTGTAGCCAGAAACTCCTTCCTTCTTTTGATGTTACCTTTTGAGGTTTTGCATGCAGCGCACCTTCCACAGGCATAAAAACCTTTCATGGATGGAAAAAGCCTGTTATCAGATTTAATGGGAGGATCCAAAACCCCTGGTGCCAGCCGATCTCTCAGGGTTGGTGCCCTTCGGTAGACAAATTTAGGTTTCGCTGGGAGGGTTGGGCCTAATACCCTATCATTTTGCAAAATAGGCCAATACTTGGCTACGATGTTTTCAAACTTCTTATACTGGACATTGTAGTCCAGCACAAAGCAAAACTCATTATTGGGGGCTATTTTTGTAGATGGCATAAGAGTTGTTACTCGTTCAATTTGACTCACTTTGGACAATTCTTTCTTTATATGCTCTGGGTCATAGCCTTTTTCCAAAAACCTAGAGGCCAATATTTTGGACTGAGAACGAAAGTCCTCTTCCTGAGAACAATTTTGTTTCATTCTCAGAAACTGCCCTCTAGGGATATTACACAACCACAGATTATGGTGGCAACTTCCTGTTGGTATATAAGAGTTGCGATCAGTGGGTTTGAAGTAGGTACGAGTTTTTAAACACCCTTCATCTTTAAATATCTCCAGATCTAAAAATATGATACTTTCGGTATTTACGTTCCAAGTAAGTTCAATATTCCTATCATTGGAACTAAGATGGTTCATGAATTGTTGCAGACTGGTCATATCCCCTCTCCAGACTAGGAGGAGGTCGTCGATGAAACGACGATAACAACTCAGTTGGGGAGGGCGGTTTGAGAAGATCACCTCTTCCTCCCAGTGTGACATAAATAAATTTGCCACACTGGGAGCAAACCGTCCTCCCATAGCAACTCCTTTCACTTGTAGAAAGTATTCACGGTTGTACCAAAAGTAATTCTTTAGTAAACAAAAATCCAAACATTCTGCAAGGAATTTACGATGTTTAGAGGTCAAATCTGACTTCCTTAGGGCCCACTTAACAGAATTCAGAGCGTCTTCGTGATTTATAATGGTGTAAAGCGACCCCACGTCGGCAGTCACCAGTATACTATCTGAAATATCCGTTAGGTCCCCAAGGAGTTGGATAACATGTTTGGTGTCTTTGAGGTAAGCAGATGTGCCGCATACCAACGGTTGCAGATAATGGTCAATGTACTGACCTAACCTTGCCGTTACAGAGTCTATGCCGTTTACAATCGGACGGCCAGGTGGACACGTCTGATGCTTGTGGATTTTGTGGAGAAAATATATGATAGGGGTCCTACAAGATAAGGGGTTAAGATACTGAGCTTCTTTGGGGCTCAAAATTCCAGATTCCTCCCCTTTGCTTATCAAAACTCCCAGTTCTTTTTTGAACCTGATCATGGGGTTGCCTGATAAAAGAGTGTAGGTGTCCCTGTCACTCAGGAGCCTCTGCATCTCTTGGCGGTAGTAAGTCCCACTCATTACTACCAGGGCCCCTCCTTTATCAGCCGGGCGAATTACAAGATCTTTTCTGCCCTCCAGCAGTTTAATGCCTTTTTTGATTTGTTGGGGGTCATTCGCTCTCCTGATCTTTAGAGAATCCAAATCACGACTTACCATATTTTTGAACACTTCAATATTCTTAGTGTCCACATTAGGGGGATTAAACACTGATTTATTCCGTAACTTGGAATGATGTGAGACTCTAACCTCTCCCCTATCTGGTTTTGGGTTTGCTAAAAAATGTTTTTTGATACTTAATGTTCTAGCAAATTTTTGGAGGTTAATATAGGTATCAAACTTATTCATGTTCTTAGTCGGTGCGAACTTCAGTCCCTTGTCTAAAACTCTGATCTCATCATCAGTTAGAGTAACACCGCTAAGATTGAATATTCCGGTTCCTATCGGGATTTTGGTTTTTTGTACCCTTTTACCTCCTCTGCATCCTCTTTTTTTCTTTTCTTTTGATTTTCCGACCCGTTTATCAACGGATACGGGGGCTGCTGAGGAGGATAATAGGGACTGATTCCCAATGGGGTTGATGGGCCCGGTTGAGGGTCCCTCCAAGGGGTCCTCTGTGTTCCTAAAAAATGGGGATCCTCTCCTTGGTTTTGTAATGGTTGGAACCTATTTTCCGTTGGGATGGGGCGATTTCCTAATGGATACGCGCCTCTCTGTCCTCTACGTCCTCTAGGTCCCCCTCGATGGCCCCTATTGTAATAGGGGACAGTTTGCCACTCAGGGTTGGATTGATAATAATTATCACCATTCCAATTCTCCCTGGATGGGGATCGGTGATGAGGTTTTTGGCCTCTCCCTCTCCCTCTGCCTCTCCCTCTTTTATACAGAATGGAACGAATTCTTCACTGCAAAGGGTCTTGAGCTCCTCGCCTTTCTGTTAACACGGAAACAGAGGAGGATGAAGGCTCTTGAGACTCAAATAGAGGCCATTAAAACCTCCATAGAAAAAGAGAAGGATAAGCCAGAGTTCATAAAATTATCAGAAGAACTCAAAACCAAGCTCATCAAATGGGATAAGGAATCTCAGGAAAAAAAGAAAAAGAAATTTCTAAGAGATATAGGAGATTTTGGCAATAAAATGGTGTATAGGTGGCAAGTAGCCCTTTTATCCTCAGTTGCCCCTGAAGTAGTTCCTAGCACCTCAACGAATGAGGATGCACCCACTCAGGATTGTGGGACTCCTCAGTCAAGATTCCCCTCGTTAGGGGGGCCTCCATCCAGAGGAAGAGGACGAGGAAATAAAAGAGGGAGAGGCAGAGGGAGAGGGAGAGGCCAAAAACCTCATCACCGATCCCCATCCAGGGAGAATTGGAATGGTGATAATTATTATCAATCCAACCCTGAGTGGCAAACTGTCCCCTATTACAATAGGGGCCATCGAGGGGGACCTAGAGGACGTAGAGGACAGAGAGGCGCGTATCCATTAGGAAATCGCCCCATCCCAACGGAAAATAGGTTCCAACCATTACAAAACCAAGGAGAGGATCCCCATTTTTTAGGAACACAGAGGACCCCTTGGAGGGACCCTCAACCGGGCCCATCAACCCCATTGGGAATCAGTCCCTATTATCCTCCTCAGCAGCCCCCGTATCCGTTGATAAACGGGTCGGAAAATCAAAAGAAAAGAAAAAAAGAGGATGCAGAGGAGGTAAAAGGGTACAAAAAACCAAAATCCCGATAGGAACCGGAATATTCAATCTTAGCGGTGTTACTCTAACTGATGATGAGATCAGAGTTTTAGACAAGGGACTGAAGTTCGCACCGACTAAGAACATGAATAAGTTTGATACCTATATTAACCTCCAAAAATTTGCTAGAACATTAAGTATCAAAAAACATTTTTTAGCAAACCCAAAACCAGATAGGGGAGAGGTTAGAGTCTCACATCATTCCAAGTTACGGAATAAATCAGTGTTTAATCCCCCTAATGTGGACACTAAGAATATTGAAATGTTCAAAAATATGGTAAGTCGTGATTTGGATTCTCTAAAGATCAGGAGAGCGAATGACCCCCAACAAATCAAAAAAGGCATTAAACTGCTGGAGGGCAGAAAAGATCTTGTAATTCGCCCGGCTGATAAAGGAGGGGCCCTGGTAGTAATGAGTGGGACTTACTACCGCCAAGAGATGCAGAGGCTCCTGAGTGACAGGGACACCTACACTCTTTTATCAGGCAACCCCATGATCAGGTTCAAAAAAGAACTGGGAGTTTTGATAAGCAAAGGGGAGGAATCTGGAATTTTGAGCCCCAAAGAAGCTCAGTATCTTAACCCCTTATCTTGTAGGACCCCTATCATATATTTTCTCCACAAAATCCACAAGCATCAGACGTGTCCACCTGGCCGTCCGATTGTAAACGGCATAGACTCTGTAACGGCAAGGTTAGGTCAGTACATTGACCATTATCTGCAACCGTTGGTATGCGGCACATCTTCTTACCTCAAAGACACCAAACATGTTATCCAACTCCTTGGGGACCTAACGGATATTTCAGATAGTATACTGGTGACTGCCGACGTGGGGTCGCTTTACACCATTATAAATCACAAAGACGCTCTGAATTCTGTTAAGTGGGCCCTAAGGAAGTCAGATTTGACCTCTAAACATCGTAAATTCCTTGCAGAATGTTTGGATTTTTGTTTACTAAAGAATTACTTTTGGTACAACCGTGAATACTTTCTACAAGTGAAAGGAGTTGATATGGGAGGACGGTCTGCTCCCAGTGTGGCAAATTTATTTATGTCACACTGGGAGGAAGAGGTGATCTTCTCAAACCGTCCTCCCCAACTGAGTTGTTATCGTCGTTTCATCGACGACCTCCTCCTAGTCTGGAGAGGGGATATGACCAGTCTGCAACAATTCATGAACCATCTTAGTTCCAATGATAGGAATATTGAACTTACTTGGAACGTAAATACCGAAAGTATCATATTTTTAGATCTGGAGATATTTAAAGATGAAGGGTGTTTAAAAACTCGTACCTACTTCAAACCCACTGATCGCAACTCTTATATACCAACAGGAAGTTGCCACCATAATCTGTGGTTGTGTAATATCCCTAGAGGGCAGTTTCTGAGAATGAAACAAAATTGTTCTCAGGAAGAGGACTTTCGTTCTCAGTCCAAAATATTGGCCTCTAGGTTTTTGGAAAAAGGCTATGACCCAGAGCATATAGAGAAAGAATTGTCCAAAGTGAGTCAAATTGAACGAGTAACAACTCTTATGCCATCTACAAAAATAGCCCCCAATAATGAGTTTTGCTTTGTGCTGGACTACAATGTCCAGTATAAGAAGTTTGAAAACATCGTAGCCAAGTATTGGCCTATTTTGCAAAATGATAGGGTATTAGGCCCGACCCTCCCAGCGAAACCTAAATTTGTCTACCGAAGGGCACCAACCCTGAGAGATCGGCTGGCACCAGGGGTTTTGGATCCTCCCATTAAATCTGATAACAGGCTTTTTCCATCCATGAAAGGTTTTATGCCTGTGGAAGGTGCGCTGCATGCAAAACCTCAAAAGGTAACATCAAAAGAAGGAAGGAGTTTCTGGCTACAGCTACACAGGAAGTGCATGTTTTGAAGGATTTCATTACATGTGAAACCAAAGGTGTAGTTTACATGCTCGAATGCAAATGTGGATACCAATATGTGGGTAGAACCACTAGAGCATTGCATGTCCGAGTAGGAGAGCATATGAACAGAATCAGACAGGGAAAGGATAAGCACAATGTCCCCAAACACTTTAAAAGATACCATCACTGTGACCCCACCGGATTAAAGTTTTGGGGAATTGAGAAAACCACTAGACATTGGAGGGGAGGAAACTTCACTAGGCAATTAAGTCGAAGAGAATCATTCTGGATTTACCAGACTAAAGTTTTAGCACCAGGGGGGTTAAATGTAGAATTTGATTTGAATTATTTCTAATAGATGATATTTGTTGAATTTTAGACTTTTTTTATATGTAAATGTATTCTTTGTATGTAAATATGTTTGTAAGATCCTTACGGAGCATCGCGGTTACACGTCCCTTTTTTTAGCTTTTTAGCTGTTTTAAGAGGATTTTAAAATTGTATTCACTTTCCTATCTCTTTAGAAGAAATCCTCTTTGAAGAGAGATATTTTCTTTTCTTTTCTTTTCTTTTTAGAAGGGGATTTTTCTGAGAGAGAAAAAATCTTTTTAGGTATTTTTTAGGTACGTTTACCTTTAAATTTAGAATTTATTATGCACTGAGTATGGTTGCCTCTTCTCCTGTTAAAGGTTTTGTGCATCCTGCATATACCAAGTGCAATATCATATTTACTTGCTCTCTATTATAATTACTGAGTCTGAGAGGAACTTATCCGTGTTATTTCCCCCACTGTTCAATAGTAATTTTGCTAGCTCCCGAGTCCCTAGGAAGTAGGGTAGGTTTTCCCTTTCCCAAGATGGAAACCTGAGAATTTCCTGTTTTGTCCTGGGATGTATTATCCGGTTGCTTAGCAGCATCGGTAAATAGTAGTGGTTGTCACATGGTATGACAAAGGTTTCTGTGGATTTAGCATATACCACGTATAACACTATACCCGTTTGCTTTTGTTACATTGACAGAGCCGGGGGGTACTTATTAAAGTTCTTTTCTCGGATTCTGATTTATAATTAAAAGTATTTTGCTGATTCCGGGATCCCCAGGAAGTAGGGCTGGTTTTCCCTATTCCAAAATGGAAACCGGAGTGTTTCCTGCTCCGCCCTGGGAGTTATTGTCCGGTTACCTAGCAGCATCAATAAATAGCGTGCAGGTGCCGCCCTCCACGTACCCCGCTGAAGAAGTCACACCCACTGACGCAACGCGTACGGGGAGGAGCTGTGACGTCACCCGCGACGCTCCGAAGGGATCACACACCGAGCGGCCAGCCGGCAGTGTATTCCACATACATGCTGTTCGTTATGCACTTGGAAAGTGCTATGTCTGTAAGTGTACTATATTGTTTTAAGCATTAAACTGTTGAATATACAGAGAGCACTAGATGTCCTTTTGTTCCCCCCTCTGCATGGTGGAATCCCCCATTATGAGATCGGTCTGAGGTTGGTGATTGGAGGCAAAAGCTGTTTTATATCGGGAGCCCATCTGATTTAATATCTTACTGCGCAATGACCCTAGAGGTCTGGGAATTGAGGTGAGAGGCTAGCACACACTATGGTGATGGAATCACAGTAGAAGAGGTGCATAAGTTTCATCCTTCACAGCACGGGCTTCCTTAAATTCTACGGCTTGGCTCTTTGACATCTAAAGGACTTTTCGTTATGCTTATGCTTATATAGTATCTGTGATTGAATTGTTCATTTAGAACTTTTTCACTTTTATTACTTCAATGTATATATTTTATCATTTATTTTAGCGCTGCACCCCTTATTTGTATTTTAATCACATGGCAGCACCTCAATGCATTTAGACATCTAGACGGTGCTGAAGACTACTTGCTGATGTTTAAACCGAGCATCAAAATGGGGAAGAAAGGGGATTTAAGTGACTTAAAGAGGTTGTAATCTCTGTAAACATTTTTTTTTACAACCTGAAAGAGAAATACATAATGAGCTAGTATGCATCGCATACTAGCTCATTATGAAATACTTACCTTAGAACGAGCCCCCGCCGTGCCGTCCGCTCACCTCTATGACGGGCGACATGTCTAGTCCCCCGTCTTCCGGGATCGCGGCATCCGGCCATCTGATTGGCCGGAGCCGCGGTGACGTCACTCCATCGCACGCGCGCGCGGGAGCCGACAGTCACGGCACGGGGCTCTGAAGGAACGTCACGAGCGGCTATTCCTTCATAGCGCAAGCGCCAGTGACGTCACTGGATGCATCGAAGGTAAATATCTCCTAAACGGTACAAGTTTAGGAGATATTTACAGTACCTATAGGTAAGCCTTATCATAGGCTTACCTATTAGGTACAACTTGCAGAGGAGGGTTTACTTCCTCTTTAAGTGACTTTGAACGTGGCATGGTTGTTGGTGCCAGACTGGCTGGTCTGAGTATTTCACAAACTGCTTATCTACTGGGATTTTCACGCACAACCATTTTTAGGGTTTACAGAGAATCGTCCGAAAAAGAGAAAATATCCAGCGAGGAGTAATGAATGTTGAGTGCTTTAGAGGGTAAAAACCATAGGGTGGTGGCTTTATAAAAGCAAACCAGTAGAGTAGTTCATAAATGTAAATAAAAGAATGAATTAGATAAAATATAAAAAGTCCATGGGCTCTAGTGGGAAGCACTGTGGTCGAGGGGCAGCCAGCTGCCAGAGTTAGAAGCAACTCTGTAGAAATGGGAAGATAAAACACACTAGTGGCGCCGCTTGTGTGTTTTATCTTCCCAAAATATCCAGCGAGCAGCAGTTGGGTGGAGGAAAATTCCTTGTTGATGTCAGAGGAGAATTGGCAAACTGGTTTGAGATGATAGAAAGGCAACAGTAACTCAAATAACCACTCGTTACAACCAAGGTATGCAGAATACCATCACTGAACACACAACACATCAAACCTTCAAGCAGATGAGCTACAGCAACAGAAGACCACACCGGGTGCCACCCCTGTGAGCTAAGAACAGGAAACGGAGGCTACAATTTGCACAAGCTCACCAAAATTGGACAATAGAAAATTGGAAAAAGGATGGCTGGTCTGATGAGTCTTGATCTTAGCTGGGACATTCAGATGGTGGAGTCAGAATTTGGCGTAAACAACATACAAGCATGAATCCATCCTGCCTTGTATCAACGGTTCAGGCTGGTCACTGGTGGTGGTGTAATATTGTGGGGGATATTTTCTTGGCACACTTTGGGCCCCTTTTACCAATTGAGCATCGTTTAAACACCACGGCCTACCTGAGTATTGTTGCTGACCATGTGCACACCTTTATGACTACAGTGTACCCATCTTCTGATGGCTCCTTTCCGGCAGGATAATACACCAGGTCACAAAGCTCAAACCATTTCATCACCGGTTTCTTGAACATGACAATGAGGTCACTGTACTCCAATGGCCTTCACAGTCACCAGATCTCAATCCAATAGAGAACCTTTGGAATGTGGTGGAACGGGGGGATTTGCATCATGGATGTGCAGTCGACAAACCTGCAGCAACTACGTGATACTATCATGTCAATACAGACCAAAAACTCAGAATGTTTTCAACACCTTTTTGAATCTTTGCCACAAAGAATTAAGGCAGTTCTGAATGCAAAAGGGGTCCAACCCGGTACTAGCCCAGTGTACCTAATAAAGTGGCAGGGGAGTGTATGTGGCAATGTAAACATAGGCTTTTAGTCTAGATGCTGCCAAGTTTGGGTAAGCTTCAACCTCCCTTCTCCAGATTGGGGAAGAATATTGGGTTCAGGATAGGAATGTTTTGACTGCCGACTGCAGGAAAATGCAATGTTTCTGCGTTTTGTGTGTTCCTCCGACTGCGGTAAATGTAGGCTAGTGTGCATGAAGCCTAATAAATATTCCACATATGACAAATGCTCAAACATGCCAACATTACACTAAGTGAAATATTCAAAATGTTATATTTTTTGGAACTGTCCCAACGTAATACTGTGCTCCAATAGTGGTGTCCATGAATCATATACAGTGCTGCAAATCCATGTAGCGCTTTGTTCCAAACAAAGAGTATACTCTGTGCGCTCATGCTAAGCACAGCAAACTGTGTCCTAGTGTCACAAGCCCCTCTTAGGTAGGGACTCATCAGAGATTTTTGGCCCTGAAAGAATAATGGGCCATTAAGCGCATTGTAAAATGTGAGATTCTACAACTCTATACGAGACCGAGACCAACACTCTTTACACTAGGCTTGCCAGTATCAATGCCTCCCACATCATTGCACAGATAAAAATAAAAATTGCCAACATACAATTAAAAACTCTCTTTTTCCACTCAAATGCTCCTGTGCCTCAACCGGCACCCAGTATATCCAGCGGTGTGAACTGTATACCTAGAGCTGCCACTGTTCTGGATCCAGGAACCAGTGTGCACTCCACTGCCGGCAAATAATATCATCAAAAGTGACATCAACATCTTTAGTGCCCGGCTCAACGTGTTTCACCCTAGGAAGGGCGTCTTCAGGTAGCACACATTGGGGAGCACATATTGAGCAGCTTGCTTGGGAGTAATTATTTATGTATATGATGTGGTGGTAGCACTATATTTGTTTTGGAGTCTGCACTGACCACTGTTAACTCTTTCCTGTGAAGACTGAAAGTTCAGGATAGCAGCACAGAAAAACCACGAGTTAGCAACATTGAAAGTTGTAAACTGCAAGTGCTGGGGTAAGAATTTTAATAAATAGTTTCCTGGGGAATGTATATTTTATTATGCTCAATGCTATGTATTTATCTAAAATCTCTGAGGTCTTATTACTACTTTACTATCTCTAGCTCACAATAGCAAAGTTTGCAGTAATAATTGAGTTTTGCTTGCCTTCTTAGTCTTTTCATGTTAGTTATTAAATTTATGCATCTTGCTAAAGGAGCAACAAGGAGCTGCCAATGTAGCCAGTTTTTCTGCAGAAGAGTGTGCCAATAGGTCTTTTAAATGCTGAAAATTCAGGTAGGTTTAGGTACTAATAGATTGTGTTAAACGAAGTCTGTGGCCAGGCTTTGGACATGTATTTATATAGTATGGCACTACCTGCCTTGAAAGTGAAAAACGACAGAAAGTTGGCGTTGCCTACCTGCGACTACCTGCCTGGAGTTTGCATGTTCTCCCTTTGCTTGCATGGGTTTCCTCTATTTACTCCGGTTTCCTCCCACACTCCAAAGACATGCTGATAGGTTAGTTTGTATATGCGCTCCTAGGTCGCAGGGTACCTAGGCGCAAAAAGGGATAATTATGGGTGCCGATAGGTTAATTGGCTCCTTTCTAAAATTGGTCTTAGTATATGTATGTATGAATGTGAGTTAGGGATCTTAGAGTGTAAGCTCCATGAGGGCAGGGATCTCTGTGAATGTACAATCTATATGTAAAAGTGTTGCGTAAATTGACAGTGGTATATTAGTACCTGTATAATAACATGCAATAAATAACTTTAAAGCAAGCCCTGACCACTATTGCTGCAGGACCTGTGAAGCAATTCCTCCTTAAAATGTACAGCAGAACCACCAAAATCATTCAAATTGTGTTCGTAGGCAGCTCAGTGTACTCTGCTCCTATTCAGTGTGTTACATTAGCGATTACAAGGCTGGAGGCCTGCGAGGTCACTGCTGGGAGGGGAAAGCAGGGTGATCCCAGCAGCTGAGTCACTGCTAGGATGTGGAAATGGGCTGCAGGAGAAACTGAGCTGCATGGAGAAATGACTTGAATGACTGCACTGCTTCTGCTTAAACTCTGAGGATGAATTGTTGCACAATGCATGCAGCAATCAGCAATAACTTGTATTAAACCCCACTTACTGACTGTTAAAAGCATGTGAATACTCTTAAATACAATGCTCTTATATACAATTCATTTAGGCCTTCAGTATTCTGGATCTTCACTAGCACTACCAGTAATTGCCAGCTGAACAAATGTGCCAGCCACAATACCAACTAATACGTACAATCCTGTGCTACTGCAGATTCCGTTCTTCTTCCCTCCACCCTTCTTGAAATCTATGTAAAGAGAACCAAAAACATTAACATAATTATTTATCTCTCAAAATCATTCTGGCAGCCTAGATAATATTGGAAGGCAACATGCAGTCCACAGATCACCAGCTGAGCACCAATGGTCTTAGATGTAACCATTTTGATCTGCAGAGGTCACAGAATTCTCAGCGTCTCCGAGTTATACATACTGTCCTGTTGTGATTCTTCAGAATACATTAGATGGTTTATGTAATGCAGATTATGATCTCCTGTGGTGAAGCAGCAGAACCAGGCGGCACATTGCAGAGCAATACATTACCAGCTGATCTGAACAAGGTGGGAGGAAGCTCTGACAGGCTGTAGTGAGAATTCCTAGCTAATGTTCTCTGGAAACAAACACAAAAAACTTAATAAATATCACAATAATCCATTATTACTATGCTTACATAAAGTATTCAAACCCCCTTCACTTTTTACAATTTTGTTATATTACAGCCTGATACAGTTGTTTAACCACTTCAATACAGAGCACTTTTACCCCTTTCCTGGTCAAGCCCACTTTTCAGCTTTCAGCGCCGTCACACTTTGAATGACAAATGCGTGGTACCCAAACACTGTACCCAAATTAAATTTTTATAATTTTCACACAAATAGAGATATCTTTTGGTGATATTTAATCAGCGCTGTTTTTTTATTTTTTGCTAAAAAAAAGACCAACATTTTTGAATTTTTTCTTAGTTTTTGTCAGAAATTTTTTGTAAATAAGTAATTTTTCTCCTTTACTGATGTAAGCTGATGAGGCTGCACAGATGGACACTGATGAGACAGCACTGAAGGGCACTGATGAGGTGGCACTGATAAAGAGGAACTAATATGCAGCACTTATGGGCAATGATAGCATGGATAGGCGGCACTGATGAGTGGCACTAATGAGCAGGCACTGACTTGTATCACTGATGGGCACTGCTGGGGCTGCACTGATAATCAGGGCACTGATGATTAGTGCCCTGATTATCTGTACAGGTCTTCCCTGTGAGGAAATGTCGCTGATCAGCTGTCTCCTCACACTCAGTCAGTATGAGAGAGGAAAAGCCGATAACCGGCCTTTCCTTGTTTACATGTGATCAGCTGTGATTGGACACAGCTGATCACATAGGTAAAGGCTCTTTACCGAGATTGGGGTTGCTCAGAGTCCCAGTAACACAGCAAGCCCACGATTGCAAGTGTGGTGTCCAAGAACAACAGAGCATCCCGCCCCATCATTTGTCTATACGGCGGGCGGGAGTTAGTTAAATTTGTTCTTCTCATTAATCTACACTCAGTTCCCCATAATGACGAAGTGAAAATAAAATTTAGAAAAATGTCTTTGAATTTATTTAAAAGAAAAAACTGAAATATAACATGCAAGGGAACTGTTAGAAATCATGGGGCCCTGTACAGCCTTCCTGCAGAGCCCTCCCTCAACCCCGCCTACCAAGGGGTGCAGTGGAACAATGGAACTGACTTTATCTACCTAACCCCCGAAAATGAAAAAAAAAAGTCCCTCCTCTGCTCCCACCTTCTGGGACCCTCTGTTGACCTGATGTGGTCTAGATAAATATAATTTAAGCCCTGGTAAGCAAGTAGGAATGGGGGTGTGATCTAGTAAAATCCATTTATTCATTTAGGCAGAAATAAACAATAAAGCTGCTCTGGGCCCCCTGTTTAGCTAGCCAGGGCCTAGTACAACAAGACCAGTTGTACTGCCTTAAGTATTCAAATCCTTTACTCAGTACTTTGTTGAAGCACCTTTGGCAGCAATTACAGCTTCAAGTTTTTATGTGTATGTGGCAACAAACCTAATTGTTGCAGCAGCTGTCCGGGTAGCCGGTCTCAGATGATCTTGGAGGTGAAGATGCTGGATGTGGAGGCCCTGGGCTGGTGTGGTTACACGAGGCCGGTTGGATGTACTGCCAAATTCTCTGAAATGCTTTTGGAGACGGCTTATGGTAGAGATATTAACATTGAATTCATGGGCAACAGCTCTGGTGGACATTCCTAAAGTCAGCATGCCAATTGCACGCTCCCTTAAACCTTGCGACATCTATGGCATTATGCTGTGAAATAAAACTGCACATTTTAGAGTGGCCTTTTATTGTGGCCAAAGCAATAATCCAAAACCAGATGCTCCTGGGATGCCTGTAGGGTGGAGGAATATAAGTAAGCCTGTGAGGCTTCCCAGTGGTTGTTCTGCTGTTAGCCAACTAATTGCTCAGTAAAGAGATTCGCACCCAGGGCAGCCATAGGAAAAAATCCAGTCCAGAAGTCAAAGCAATAATCACAAATCAGGCACTCCTGGGGTGCCTTTAGGGTGGAGGGATAGAACTAAGCCTGTGAGGCAACCCAGCGTCTTTTCTGCTGCTAGCCAACGAGCATAGGAAGGGTGCTAAGAAGGACAAAAGTATATGAGGAAGGCAGCGCATGAACCACACCGGGATGCAATGGATAAAGAAGTCAGGTGAACATCCAGTATAGAAAGAGTTAACAGCATATTGGTATTGCTAACCGAAAAACAAAGTACATAAAAAGCTTACATCCCCCTGGGCTGGAGTGGACAAGGGCACCTGGCAGCAAGCAACACGAGTGCGAGGAGGTCAGCTTAAAATACGCACAAATTATCTCAATAAAAAATATGTAACAAAATGACAATAATAATAATAACTGGAGGATGCAATTAATATTGAATATAAAGAATAAACACACAGTACACGTACACGAGTCGGTGAACACCGCAGACTTATTAAGAAAGGATGTGATAAACATAGCGTTCCCTGGCATTTTTTACACACGCACCAAAAGGACGCCTCCGTTTTAGAAAATATGGCCATAGAATCAATCCCCAAGGGTACATTGACGGACAATGAGCGGTTTTTACTTCTTTGCAAAAGGGAGGTATTTTGGATATATTGTTTTGGCTCTTTGTCACCCAATGGTCTTAATGAGGACTTGGAGGTTCACAACATAGTGTGAATCCTATACCGAGTAATTCTATTCATGTGGTATATTTGGCTGTTTTTTACACAAGTATTCGACTATTTATTTCCCTCTTTTTTTTTTTTTGCCTACGGCCACATCACACTGAACGTGCCTGATCTTGTCTGATCTCGGAGGCTAAGCATCGTTGGGCCTGGTTAGTACCTGGATGTTGTAGGCCTTTTTTTTATTTTATTTTATTTATTTTTTTGCGTAGGTGCATTAGCGATTAGCACCATAATCTCTTAATTCATTCTGATGTGTGCATGTACCACAATTACACACAACAATAATATCAAGTGATATTGCTGACATCTATTTCTAGTGCTATTTAATTTCTGATGTTCTAACTGTGTTTATATTTTAGATTCAATACTTTATATAATGCATCCTCCAGTTATTATTATTATTGTCATATTGTTATATATTTTTTTAATTGAGAGAATTTGTGCATATTTTAAAATTTTATGTTATCAAGGAGGGAGATAAGGGCACCGAGAGTTTAAAAGTGCAATCAATCCTTTTCCTGGTTTGTAATCACAGTTTCCCCCCTTCCCCTATCTTTAAATTTCCCTGTTGCCATTCCTTTTTCATGACTTGATAAAGCGCATAGCGCGAAACATGTAGTCATGGCAACCATATAGCTTGTGTTCCACCCTGGTTTCTGGTGTTTCCCCGCAAGTGGGGCCTGTCCGGCTGATGTCACCACTCCGGAACTACAGCACAGTCCTTTCATCATCGCACCGGCTGGTTTCCGGATTTCTGCACACACCGCTCAGCGGTCCTGGGAGACTGACCTCCTTTCACTCTTGTTGCTTGCTGCCAGGTGCCCTTGTCCATAGCGCGAAACATGTAGTCATGGCAACCATATAGCTTGTGTTCCACCCTGGTTCCTGGTGTTTCCCCGCAAGTGGCGCCTGTCCGGCTGATGTCACCACTCCGGAACTACAGCAGAGTCCTTTCATCATCGCACCGGCTGGTTTCCGGCTTTGTGCACGCACCACTCAACAGTCCTGGAAGACTGACCTCCTTTCACTCGTGTTGCTTGCTGCCAGGTGCCCTTGTCCACTCCAGCCCAGGGGGATGTAAGCTTTTTACGTACTTCTTTATCCATTGCATCCCGGTGTGGTTCATGCGCTGTCTTCCTCATATACTTTTTTTTATTTTGGCCAGCCTAAGGCACACCTTGATATGCCACACCTGTGAGGAGGATGGATTATCTCGGCAAAGGAGAAGTGCTCACTAACACAGATTTAGACAGATTTGTGAACAATATTTGGGAGAAATAGTCCTTTTGTGTGCATAGAAAAAGTCTTAGGGAGCAAAAACAAAAGTGTTGCGTTTATAATTTTGTTCAGTGTTTGATAGCATTACTCTGTGAAAGCCCTTTCCAACCTTTTCACCCCAGAGAAAACCTTGAAATAATCATCAGGTCTTTTAAAAAAATGATCAGGGCTCATAGGGATGGTCATTAAGAGAAATGGCCCCCTCAAAGTGGTGGTCAGAATTCTATCCTTCAGACAGCTAAAACAATCAATTGTGTCACGCAGTTGGCTCTGCCAAGTAGCAAAAAAACTGGAACTTTGAAGGCATCAGTCAGACACAGCTCAAAGAACCCCCAGAAATCTCTGAAAGAACCCTAAGGTTGCCTGGGAATGTCTGCTCTATAACGTAAAAGTGTTACTTAAAGCAACCCTATCACTAAAAAAAGAAGCAATAAAGGCGCTGTTGTAAAATAAGGCATTTCATACCTGTCCTGGAAATAATTTATAAAACCTTCACTGAGTTGAAAAAATCCACCCAAAGAATCTTCATATTGGATGCTATTTTGGGTGGTCTGGTTTCAGAGACAACTTGCTTGCTTCGTCACCTACTGGCAATATTATGATATTCCTAAAGACTTGAGTATCACAAATGAGCTACTAAAAGCTCCTGAGAGATGACTGCCAACAAATAGTTAAACCTCTTAATAACAAGAGATTAAAATTTCCTATCTAGCCTAAACTGAATTAAGAGAATGGTCTTGGTCAGGTTGGAACACCTAGGCTTGTCAATTGTAGCTATGACATGCAGGTTTTTAAAGCTATCATAAGATAGTCTGTAGGCTTTCATTTCTAGCAGAACCGAGTCTCAACAACCATACAGTCAAGACTTTAAAGTCCTGTGCAATAACTGAAAATCTGCAGGAAAACATTTTGTGAATACTCAGCAACAGTATAGGTATATTTTATCTTTATCATTATTAAGCTGTGCTTGAGTTCCAGGCTCAAGGAGAAATCCAGGAAAAAATTCAGGTTCCAGGAGAAAATATATCCTCAGTCTCCTCTCTTAGACCCCGTTCACACTGGGGCGACGCTACTTGCCAGGGCGACCTCACCTCGCACCGCGACCTCGGAGAGGCCGGCACGGACTTCATATCATTGAAGTCAAGAAGCTCCGGACCCTTTTTCTAAGTCGGAGCGACTTGTGTCGCTCCTATTAGAACGGGTCCACAGCTACTCTATGGCAGGCGACCTGTCAGGCGACCAGGTCGCCTGACAGGTCGCCCCAGTGTGAACAGAGTCTTAGAATGCAGTACTGTAGCTTTGTTGAAATTGTGACGTCACTGCTCCTTCCCTCCACATTGTCCAATCAGAGAACACTTTGTATTCACTGAAAAAAATACAAAGTGTTCTGTGAATGATGTAAGTAATGAGCAAGAAACCGCCTGTGTTTGTGCAGAGGGAAAGCTGCTTGGCACAGGCCCTGGAAGATCGTGGCTATCACTGTATTAGCGATGACTACTACAGTTAATTTCAGCTTCCCCACACATGAAATATGCATACTTACATTGCGCCAATCTGCATTAATGTGAGTATGCAATAAGGATCATTCCTGGAGTTCCGCTTTAAATAGACTTGAAGTTTAAAAAGCTCAGTTGTCCTTCACCAAACTCATTGGGAGGCTACCCTTACAGCTGCCATAAACATGATGTGTACAAACCCAGGAAGCAAGACTATAATGGCAACTCTGGCTTTTTAGTTGTGGAAAGTTGGATCACATTCTGGCTTCACAGTTCTGGGTGAAATATCCCCATCAAAATGCCTAGTTTTGTCCAACTACCATAGCTACTGCACAGCCTAATGATATTGTCATGATCCCTCAATGGATCCTCCATATTACAATTATTGAGGAATCCAGCTGCAGGAGCATACCTTTGAAGAGGCCTCCTGGGAGGGGGTGAAGGCGAATTGCTAGGGGGAGAATTTCAACAATGGAGCCTTCAAGGGATAAAAGAGGCCAACAGGAGCTCATCCAAGACTAAAGCCTCGTACACACGCAACGAATTTTCGCCGACCGGTCGTCAGTCTTTTGTCCAGAGTGGTGTTTGTTGGTTGGAATGTGCTCTAGACTGCACACGAATTTTCCCGTAGGACAGAATTCTATTTTAGAAGTGATGTCATGTGTTGGTTTGCTTTCTTTGTGTTCTTTCATCTCTGAGCATGCCCAGTCTTGCTCATAAGATTTTTCCCCATCGAAATCTGTACTAATGAGACGAAAATGACGTGTTTTGATGGTCGACAAAAATTATATAGCCTGCACACCAGGATTTTTTCGGCCAAAAAGTCAGAGTCGGTTGTCGGAAGCACCATACTAACAATCCAAAATCGGCAAATCGGCAGATCGGTCGTCGGACGAAAATTCCCGGCCGAATTTCTTCTCGTGTGTACGGGGCTTTATGCATCGATAGTTACCCTTTACCCATCCCCTAAAACCTTCTGTTTGTCTTTCCTACCTGTCTCCTTTGCATTACATTGCATATTCCAAAATAACAGATTCACTTTAAGACTTGTAGTTCCACAAATGTAAAAGGAAAACAGATTGTGTGTCTCCAGTCAATGTCTATTTTTACATCCCTGCCCCATTTTAGGAGGAACGTTGTATAATTAATCAAGCTCCAACACCTCTCCCTTCTGTTCATAATTGGCTGCTAGGTGTGTACGTTTCCATGGCAGACTAATGACAGTCGGGGTAAGCTGCTCTCTATCTCAATATCTGCTGTATGCCATTTAAGAACTATTCAACTTTCAAGGGTTGTAATATATTTTTTCCCAACCTGAATTGTAAATTGTGTTGCTCATTCCTTTTAAACTGAATACGTTAAGATTTTCTTTTTTTTATTCCAGAATAATCTCTGTATTTTTACATACAAATGATGCATCTGTGTATCATTATAAATATCATTTTTATTCAGCAGTCTGATTAATGCAGCATTGTTGAGCAAGTGAGGTACGATTTGTCCTTGCTCACACTGAGCTGGTTTAGAATAGATTATGTAGCATACATACAATCAACATTTTATAACCAGTGCAGCAGAGATATAATGTGTGTGTGTCAATGTATTATATGGGTTCCACAGGGTTCTATAGAGTAATATAGTGTTAAAGGAGAACCCTACCAAGCCCCATGTCTAAAATGGTATGTAAAGATATGTACATATAGGTCTGTATCTAAACACGCACACACACGCAATACCTATCCTAACATTATTGGGGGGGGTATGGTGATGTGAACTATTTCAGTGAACGGGGACTGCATTAGCTGCCATGGTGTTGCAGTCTTTGTTTTATTATGACAAAACACAATGCAAAGCCACCTCTGCCATTCACCATCTAATTCAGTACGAATTTTCTACAGCAAGCGTTGGTGAGCTCCCCAGACTTTACACTGTCTGGTACTTGTTATTTGCTCGTCTCGCACTGCAAAGAAAAGTAGTGAAAACTGAGCTCCAGGCAGATTTTAAACACCATTTATTGCAGGTTTATACTCTTTTAAAAATAATAAAAAGGCCCATTTACATTCTTGTGGTGTGTTAACTTGCATTGTTACGTGTTAACGTGCTTTGCGTTATGACAGCCCATTCAAATCAACGGGGAACCAATGCATCAAAACCCCCTGAAAACTGGACATAGAACTCATTTTTTTAACAAACACATGGTGCATCAATATGAATGGCACCACAATGCATCTGTACATTACTGCAACACCCAGATTTAAGTGGTCCAGAATGTATTTTTTACATGCAGCCAGCATAAGCACCTGACTCAGTTTTCATAGCAGCCTCCTGTCATCCCGTATAGCAGCATTCATGCTGGCAGAGGGAGTGTCATTACTGCAAGCTATTCAGGCCCTGCTGTGAAAACATCAACTAACATGGAATGTGCTGGCAAAGGGATAGAGCTGAGTTGAAGACTTATCAGAGTGTCACTATTCCTCCATTGCCCAACAGGCTGGGGATGGGGAAGTGGCCATATTGTAATAATTACCTGTAACAGAGAAAGTGGTGTCACTCTCCTGGTTGTGCTGTCCAGAAGGTGAACGACAAAATGGGGCTGTACGGAAATCCTTTGACAGAGAAGACAGATCCAATGTATGTACAGCATTTCAGCTGTGTGATTAAGCCAAAGTCCAGCTTTCCGTTTTCTTTAAAAGAGAAGTTTAGGTTTTTTTTTTACCACTTCTGGACCGGCCTATTTCTGACACTTGTTGTTTACAAGTTAAAATCTGTTTATTTTTTGCTACAAAATTACTTAGAACCCCCAAACATATTTTTGTTTTGCAGAGACCCTAGAGAATAAAATGGAGTTCATTGCAATATTTTTTATTATACCGTATTTGCGCAGTGGTCTTACAAATGCAAATTTTTGGGAAAAATACCCTTTTTTGAATTAAAAAATAAAAAAACAGTAAAGTTAGCCCAATTTATTTCTAAAATGTGAAAGATAATGTTACGCTGAGTAAATAGATACCCAACATGTCATGCTTCAGAATTGCGCACACTCGTGGAATAGAGACAAACAGTGGTATTTAAAAATCCCCATAGGCAACACTTTAAAAATTTCTAAAGGTTACCAGTTTAGAGTTACAGAGGGTCTAGGGCTAGAATTATTGCTCTCACTCTAAAGATCACGGCGATACCTCATGTGTGGTTTGAACACCGTTTACATATGTGGGTTTGCGTTTGCATCTGTGCCAGGAGCTAACGGGAACGGGGCGCTATAATTTTTTTTCCTATTTATTTTATCTTTTATTTTTACACTTTTTAAAAAAAAAAAATGTATGTAAATGTAAACATCCCTTGTAATAGAAAAAAAGCAGGACAGGACCTCTTTAATGTGAGATCTTGGGTCAAAGAGACCTCAGATCTCACATCTACACTTTAAAAAGGAAAAAAAAAGTAATTTTTTTTCATGATCTAAAAAAAAATGGGCTCTTTAAATCCGTTGCTAGGAAGCGGCGTGTGAGGTCGCTCCAGTCCTCCAAGGACATAGAGTCAAGTGAGGGCCATCTTGCCCTCACTCGACTTTCTGCCTGAGGGGACAGTGGATCATTTTCCCCGCTACCGGCGGGTCCAGTAAGCGGGGGAAACGACCGGGAAGTGGCAGCAGGTGTGTGTGTGTGTGTGGGGGGGGGGGGGGGGGCACCTCTCCCACCGCCCATCAGGGGGATCCTGCCCCCAGTGGTGATCCCAGTCCTCTGCCTTTCCAGTGGTGATCCCTGTGCTTTGCCTTTCCAGTGGGGATCCCTGTCCTCTACCTTTCCAGTGGGGATCCCTGTCCTCTACCTTTCCAGTGGGGATCCCTGTCCTCTACCTTTCCAGTGGGGATCCCTGTCCTCTGCCTTTCCAGTGGGGATCCCTGTCCTCTGCCCAGATTTCAGTTGAACCCCCTGCCTTTCAAGTGGTTATCCCTTTCCTCTGCCTTTCCAGTGTCTTATTCCTGGCTTCTGCCTTTTCAGTGGTGACCCCTATCCTCTACCTTTCCAGTGCCTATCCCTATCCTTTGTCTTTCCAGTGGTGATATCTGCCCTCTGTTTTTTCAGTGTTTCAGTGGTGATCCCAGTCCTCTGCCTTTTCAGTGGTGATCCCAGTCCTCTGCCTTTTCAGTGGTGATCCCAGTCCTCTGCCTTTCCAGTGGTGATCCCAGTTCTCTGCCTTTCCAGTGGTGATTCCAGTCCTCTGCATTTCCGGTGGTGATCCCAGTCCTATGCCTTTCCAGTAGTGATCCCTGTCCTTTGCCTTTCCAGTGGTGATCCCAGTCCTCTGCCTTTCCAGTGGTGATCCCAGTCCTCTGCCTTTCCAGTGGTGATCCCAGTCCTCTGCCTTTCCAGTGATGATCCATGTCCTCTGCCTTTCCGGCGGTGATCCCAGTCCTCTGCCTTTCCGGCGGTGATCCCAGTCCTCTGCCTTTCCGGCGGTGATCCCAGTCCTCTGCCTTTCCGGCGGTGATCCCAGTCCTCTGCCTTTCCGGCGGTGGTCCCAGTCCTCTGCCTTTCCGGCGGTGGTCCCAGTCCTCTGCCTTTCCGGCGGTGATCCCAGTCCTCTGCCTTTCCAGTAGTGATGCCAATCCTCTGCCTTTCCAGTGGTGATCCTCTGCCTTTCCAGTGGTGATCCCTGTCCTCTGCCTTTCCAGTGGGGATCCCTGTCCTCTGCCTTTCCAGTGGGGATCCCTGTCCTCTGCCTTTCCAGTGGGGATCCCTGTCCTCTGCCTTTCCAGTGGGGATCCCTGTCCTCTGCCTTTCCAGTGGGGATCCCTGTCCTCTGCCTTCCCAGTGGGGATCCCTGTCCTCTGCCTTCCCAGTGGGGATCCCTGTCCTCTGCCTTCCCAGTGGGGATCCCTGTCCTCTGCCCTGATGACCCCCCATTCTCAGCTCAGCTGTCCCCTATCCTCTGCCCTGATGACACCTTGTACACTGTCCTACCAATTTCTGTACACTCCCCTTCTGACCTTTCATCCTTTGCCCTGTTGACCCCCAGTCCTCTGCCCTTCTGACCCCTGTACACTGCCCTACAAACCAATACACTGCCCTACAATCTGCTTACCCTATCCTCTGCCCTGCTAACCCCCTGTACACTGTCCTATAAACTGCCGACCCTGTCCTCTGCCATGCTGACCCCCTGTACACTACCCTGATGACCTGCCATCCTCTGCTTCGCTAACATTTTTTACTGCATCAGACAGGCTAGATCCAGTCCTGCTTCTGAGGCACTTTCCTGGAAAGCAGCCACTGGTTCTACCCTTAAAGTGATACTAAAGTCTTGTTTTATTTTTGCTTAAAAATAACAAACATGTTATACTTACCTGCTCTGTGCAGTGGTTTTTTTGCACACAGCAGCCCAGATCCTCCTTTTCTTGGGTCCCTTGCCGTCACTCTTGGCCCCTCCATCATCTCAAGTGCCCCCACAGCAAGTAGCTTACTATGGTGGCACCTGAGCTGACCCACAGCTCCCTGTGTCCATCCAGACCAGGAGCCACGGTTTGGCCCCGCCCCCTCTCCTTTTCTCTTTAGAATCATTTTAGGACTACAGCTGCCCTTTGCATTCACAAAACCTCACATTTCACATATTGCAGCTTTATGACAGTGTGTGCAAACCTAGGGAAACAATTAAACATTTACTTTGTTCAGAAAGCAGTCTAGAGAAACACTTGGAAAACCTTTGCTGTGTTTTTGCAAAGTATTCAACATTAGAGCATTAAATTTCCACCCTTCTACAATACAATTTTTTTTTAGGAACACCAAAAGTAAATAATTATAACTATTTTCTCTCCATATTTACCCATCTCATGTAGTCATTTCAGAATTGGGTACAGTACATGTTAATTTATACCGTCAATGGGGTGCCCTAATGCAGGAACTGGATGAGTCTCCATACATTGTGCTAGTTGTGCCCCTATAGCTAAACAATGACTCCAGGCTGGTATTTGATTGGCTGCTACTGTCAACTCCTCCATTGTCTATGCTTGAGGCTTAGTAATTCACAGAACAAAATGTCACCAATGCCAACCTTATTAATGACACTAAGATAGTGATTTTACATCAGCATATTTAGATTCCAACTTCTGTTCTCGCTAATTAATGCCATAAAAATACAGCAAATAAAAGGAAAATATTGATAGTTTACCCTTGGGCCTGTTTCCAGGCTTGCACTCATTTGCATTCCTAATAATTACCAATGCTTAATATAATAGGCAGAGCATACATTTTTGTCAAGTCATTACTGTGTGACATTTGAAGAAAATCAATATTATTATTATGTGACCTTCCAAAACTCCGGCAACCCTTTGGGTAATAACTACACATCAGATGAACAAAAATCTTACAGTCCAAATAATCCGGAGTTTGCTTTTAATTATCCTGTGAACGTCTCCAGACGTTGTCTACAAGTGAAATTTGTTCTGCAGCAAATACAAATTGAAAGATAAAAGACGGTATGTTTCCAAAATCTGGTTGCAGCTTTTAAAGGAGAACTCCACCTAAGAGAAATCATAAAAAACATAATTGTTTTGTATTTTTTTTAGGAAAATTATAAAAAAATAAGTCCTTATAACCCATATTTTAGGCATTCGCTTTATAACCCAAAAATGATACATACAGCTTGGTTAGTAATGCGGCACAAAGACAAATGGGGTGCAGTGACCAAGTCTTGAAAATAATAATAAAAAATCAGAAGTTTTGTTTTTACTGGCATCTGATTGGATGCTTTTGTTACTTCATTTTGAACTGATATACAGTGGGTACGGAAAGTATTCAGACCCCCTTAAATTTTTCACTCTTTGTTATATTGCAGCCATTTGCTAAAATCATTTAAGTTCATTCTTCTTCCTCATGAATGTACACATAGCACCCCATACTGACAGAAAAACACAGAATTGTTGACATTGTTGCAGATTTATTAAAAAAGAAAAACTGAAATATCACATGGTCCTAAGTATTCAGACCCTTTGCTGTGACACTCATATATTTAACTCAGGTGCTTTCCATTTCTTCTGATCATCCTTGAGATGGTTTTACACCTTCATTTGAGTCCAGCTGTGTTTGATTATACTGATTGGACTTGATTAGGAAAGCCACACACCTGTCAATACAAGACCTTCCAGATCACAATGCATGTCAGAGCAAATGAGAATCATGAGGTCAAAGGAACTGCCTGAAGAGCTCAGAGACAGAATTGTGGCAAGGCACAGATCTGGCCAAGGTTACAAAAAGATTTCTGCTGCACTTAAGGTTCCTAAGAGCACAGTGGCCTCCATAATCCTCAAATGGAAGACGTTTGGGACGACCAGAACCCTTCCTAGAGCTGGCCGTCCGGCCAAACTGAGCTATCGGGGGAGAAGAGCCTTGGTGAGAGAGGTAAAGAAGAACCCAAAGATCACTGTGGCTGAGCTCCAGAGATGCAGTCAGGAGATGGGAGAAAGTTGTAGAAAGTCAACCATCACTGCAGCCCTCCACCAGTTGGGGCTTTTTGGCAGAGTGGCCCGACGGAAGCCTCTCCTCAGTGTAAGACACATGAAAGCCCGCATGGAGTTTGCTAAAAAACACCTGAAGGACTCCAAGATGGTGAGAAATAAGATTCTCTGGTCTGATGAGACCATAATAGAACTTTTTGGCCTTAATTCTAAGCGGTATGTGTGGAGAAAACCAGGCACTGCTCATCACCTGTCCAATACAGTCCCAACAGTGAAGCATGGTGGTGGCAGCATCATGCTGTGGGGGTGTTTTTCAGCTGCAGGGACAGGACAACTGGTTGCAATCGAGGGAAAGATGAATGCGGCCAAGTACAGGGATATCCTGGACAAAAACCTTCTCCAGAGTGCTCTGGACCTCAGACTGGGCCGAAGGTTTACCTTCCAACAAGACAATGACCCTAAGCACACAGCTAAAATAACGAAGGAGTGGCTTCACAACAACTCCGTGACTGTTCTTGAATGGCCCAGCCAGAGCCCTGACTTAAACCCAATTGAGCATCTCTGGAGAGACCTAAAAATGGCTGCCCACCAACGTTTACCATCCAACCTGACAGAACTGGAGAGGATCTGCAAGGAGGAATGGCAGAGGATCCCCAAACCCAGGTGTGAAAGACTTGTTGAATCTTTCCCAAAAAGACTCCTGGCTGTATTAGATCAAAAGGGGGCTTCTACTAAATACTGAGCAAAGGGTCTGAATACTTAGGACCATGTGATATTTCAGTTTTTCTTTTTTTTTAATAAATCTGCAACAATGTCAACAATTCTGTGTTTTTCTGTCAGTATGGGGTGCTATGTGTACATTCACGAGGAAGAAGAATGAACTTAAATGATTTTAGCAAATGGCTGCAATATGACAAGGAGTTAAAAATTTAAGGGGGTCTGAATACTTTCCGTACCCACTGTACTAAATAATGTCCTTATTATCAGTTTAGTTACTATGGGCAACATGGGTCTCTTACTTTGATAAATAAGGTGAATTGAGGGTTATTTAGCTGTCTGCAGGATTTTGCATTAAACTTAAAGCAGAACTCAAGCCAAAAATACCAAGAAAACAAAAAAACCCCATTTACATATAAAATAACAAAACCTGCTTTTGCTACAATATTCACATTTAACCACTTGAGGACCGCCCCACGCAGATATACTGCAGCAGGGCGGCCCTCCTGTGCGATCTGACGTACCTGTACATCGGCTCATGCTCTGGGTCTGGGGTGCATGCGCTGCTGGCAACCCGCTCCCGCTGTGATTGGACAGAGCGGGAGCCAACCAGCGGGTCCGGTGGCCGCAATGACCTGCCTGAACCCGCCGATCGTTTATAGGAGAGGCAGAACAGCAGTCTGCCCATAAAAACAAGGTAAACCACCATTCTGTCACAGAGGAAGATGGAGATCTTGTGTTTCTGCTAAGCAGAAACACGGATCTCTGTCTTCCTCCAGTTAGGCCACCCCCTACACAGTCAGAAAGCACTCCCTAGTAGCACACTTAACCCTTTGATGTTAACCCCTTCCCTGCCAGTGTCATTTATACAGTGACAGTGCATTTTTTTCAGCACTGATCACTGTATTGGTGTCACTTGTCCCCAAAAAGTGTCACTTAGTGTCAGATTTGTCCACCACAATGTCGCAGTCCTGATAAACATTTACTGATCACCACCATTACTAGTAAAAAAAATTCCATAAACATATCCCAAAGTTTGGAGACGCTATAACTTTTGCGCAAACCAATCAATATACACTTATTGGGATTTTTTTTTACCAAAATAAGTAGCAGAATACAAATTAGCCTAAACTGACGAATACATTTGGTTTTTTACTTTTTAGTATTGATTATGTTTTATGGCAATAAAAATTATTGTTTTTTTTTTCCAAGACTGTTGGCCTTTTTTTGTGTATAGCGCCAAAAAAATTAAAAAAAAACACAGACGTGATCAAATACCACAAAAGAAAGCTCTGTTTGTGGGGAAAAAAAGGGCATCATTATTTGGGCACAGTGTTGCACAACCGCGCAATTGTCAGTTAAAGTAACGCAGTGCCGTATCCCAAAAAATGGCCTGGTCGTTAGGGGGGTAAACGTTCCGGAGCTAAAGTGGTAATCCAGCAATTTCCCCTGCAGTTGTTTTTTCCTGCCACTAGATGTCCTCAATGTGACCACCAACAGCATGACCCTAGCCTACTTCCTCTGAGACCAGGTCGCCCTGGACCCACTTCAGCCTGTGACTGGGCAAAGAAAGGAAAAGCAGCACAGAGATGAGCTCATCTGTCTGTCACTCTGCTTTCCCTTCAGATCAGCTTGCTTCTTGTCAGCACATGAACTGATTGGCTCCTTATTCCTGCTTCCTCCTCCCACACTCCAGTCCTGCTATACAGGGACTGCCAGAGGGTGATACTGGGTCAAATTCAGCTACCGAGAGCCAGAGCCAGAGCCAGAGCCAGCAGCTATCGCCAGCGCTCCGTGACATGCTGAGAAGTGGAGCCGATGAATCCTGACAATATTGTCAGGATGTTTCCTAAGCCTGGAGCTACTCTGCCGCCACATCAGCTGATAGAGGGCAATAGCCCACTATCAGCTGACTCTCGGTCATAGGAGAAGTGCACTACTGTGACTCACAAGAGACGTATGGCCAAAAAAACTTTAGCCATACATCTTTTTTTTTAAAAGGAAGGGCTTGCATCGTTGAACTGTTTGGAAATTTTAGTAAATTTACTCTCAAACCCCAATTCTAAAGTGTATTTCCACTTTTGCAGCCAAATTGGCATAACAGCCACTTTACATTTGTTATAGGTCTCCAATCACATAGCATAACTAAAAAACACTTACAATTGTGGCTTTCCATTTTACTTGCTTAAAGAGGAACCTAAAATTGTTTCAAATACTGTAGCTGCTGACTTTTAAAAATTAGGTAGTTAACAGGGCCTGGAGTCCAGAGCTGAGGGTCCCCAGCACGCCATCTTGGATATGGGCGACACCTGGGGCTTTCTAAGGAGCCACAGCCAGCTCCCAGCTGCACATAGGTGAACTTGTGTGGTGCTGTGTGAATGTTTTTCGGAAGCCTCCAGGGACATCCATGGGAGGGGGCGGAGAAAGTGGCAGAAGTGGGAGTAAGTACTAATAAAAATTGGTACTCGCTCCCCCCAAAAAACTGTAACTCAATTACAGGTTACGGTAAGGGATAAATCACTTTTTGAGTGAAGTTTCACTTTAAAAACCCTATTTAGCATTGCCTTCAATATAATGTTAAGGAGGGGGTGGTGGGTCAGTGTTCAACATAATTAACCCTATATGTACTGTGCTGGCAAATTTTATTATCAGTTGAAAACTGAAAATTTTAACGCTGTCTGTCCTGACAAAGGGTTAAAGATCTCAAGGCTTGAATGATATATTGTATGTTAGTGCACTTTCCCTCCCTTTGTCCCACTAATTGTATTTTAAAATTGTTCACAATAACTTGCAGTTCTTTGTATAAACCTGCTCCAAAGAAACAACAGTACAGTAATAGATATTTCAAAAATTTATTTTTAGGTATGTGAAAAGAGAAAGCAAGTGGTAATGGTGTCCCAATACATCAGACCCTGAATGAGCCCCACAGGGAACTGTGTATCATGGGGAAACACCCAACCTGGGACTTTAAAGGCAGGAATTAATTGGCATAGAGTAGATAAATAGAGGAACCAATTTAAAATTGTATAAATTTTATTAATACATATATACAAATATGTTAAAAAAGACAGAAATACAAAAACATCAAAACATACAAGGTGATCCTGAGGACACGACTACTGAGTGGTGCAATCCGCCGAGCTGTCTGCACATTTCTGATACTCTGCTACTTTGGTAGGAAGCGTGCATATCCGCTTTCCCCCCCTTTCTGTTGCATTGGAGCCGTTGTCTGGTTTAACCCGGTCCGGTATTCACTATCCCCTGAGGACTCCTTTGCCTGGATTCTTGTCCGTGGCTTGGTTTATTTCCCGGCTGCGTTTGCAGACCACGCCATCTATTGTCGGTCTATGATTATGCCACAAATCTGAAAGTAGTGAACCTTCATAGAGGTCACCTTAACCTTGGGTCCCTGAAGAAGCCCATAGAGTCGGCAAAACATGTTGGACCTGGGTGACTCCACAACTCTAGGACATGGTTCATAACAATTTTATGTATCCACATTTTTTTGCACCTTGTATGTTTTGATGTTTTTGTATTTCTGTCTTTTTTAACATATTTATATATATGTATTAATAAAATGTATGCAATTTTAAATTGGTTCCTCTATTTATCTACTCTAAGCCAACTAATTCCTGCCTTTAAAGTCCCAGGTTGGGTGTTTCCCCATGATACACAGTTCCCTGTGGGGCTCATTCAGGGTCTGATGTATTGGGACACCATTACCACTTGCTTTCTCTTTTCACATGTTTTAAGGGATGTGGCAGGATTTTTCTTGGCTTAATGGCATTTAAAGTCGGCACCCAATACCTTTTATTATTTTTAGGTATGTTGGGAATACATAACTAGCAAAGAGTGGCGTTTCCTCAAATTTGACTGCAAAAGTTGATTTGGATTTAAAAGTGTTACTAAACCCAGAACCTGCATTTACTATATCTGGTCTCCCACAGTACACAGAACATGGAAATGCAATAATTTTAGTAAATATAAACTGCTATCATCAGCAGTAAATACAATGTATATAAAAAGTCTACACACCTTTGTTAAAATGTCAGGTTTCTGGGAATTAAAAAAAAAATAGACAAAGATAAATTACTTCAGAATTTTTCCACCTTTTTTGGGACTTATAAACTGTACAACCCAATTAAACAAACCAAAATCTTTTTTTTTTTTTTTTTTGGGGGGGGGGGGGGGGGGGTAAAAAAAAACTAAAATAATGTGGTTGCATAAGTGTGCACACTCTCATGACTGGGGATGTAGCTGCGTTCAGAATTAAGCAATCACATTAAAACTCATGTTAAATAGGAGTCAGTACACACCTGCCATCATTTAAAGTGCCTCAGATTAACCCCAAATACAGTTCAGCTGTTCTAGTAGGTCTTTCCTGACATTTTTTAGTCGCATCCTACAGCAAAAGCCATGGTCCTCAGAGAGCATCCAAAGCATCTCATTGTTAAAAGGTATCAGTCAGGAGAAGGGTACAAAAGAATTTCAATGGCATTATATAAACCATGACACACAGTGAAGACAGTCATCAAGTGAAGAAAATCTGGCACAACAGTGACATTACCAAGAACTGGACGTCCCTTGATTGATGAAAAGACAAGAAGAAATCTGGTCAGGTAGGCTGCCAAGAGGCCTACAGCAACATTAAAGGAGCTGCAGGAATATCTGGCAAGTACTGGCTGTGTGGTACATGTGACAACAATCTCCCGTATCCTTCATATGTCTGGTCTATGGGGTAGAGGGGTAAGATGGAAGCCTTTTCTTACAAAGAAAAACATCCAAGCCCAGAATAAATTTTGCAAAAACACATCTGAAGTCTCCCAAAAGCATGTGGGAAAATGTGCTATGGTCTGATGAAACCAAGGTTGAACTTTCTGGCCATAATTCCAAAAGATATGTTTGGTGCAAAAACAACACTGCACATCACCAAAAGAACACCATACCCACAGTGAAGCATGGTGGTGGCAGAATCATGCTTTGGGGCTGTTTTTCTTCAGCTGGAACAGGGGCCTTAGTCAAGGTAGAGGGAATAATACCAGTCAATATTGGCACAAAACCTTTAGGCTTTTGCTAGAAAGCTGCACATGAAGAGGAACTTCATCTTTCAGCATGTCAACGACCAAAAGCATACATCCAAATCAACAAAGGAATGGCTTCACCTGAAGAGGATTAAAAATTTGGAATGGCCCAGCCAGAGCCCAGACTTGAATCTGATTGAAAATCTGTGGGGTAACCTGAAGAGGGCTGTGCACAGGAGATGCCCTCACAATCTGACAGATTTGGAGTGTTTTTGCAAAGAAGAGCGGGCAAATATTGCCAAGTCAAGATGTGCCATGCTGATAGACTCATACCCAAAAAGACTGAGTGCTGTAATAAAATCAAAAGGTGCTTCAGCAAAGTATTAGTTTAAGGGTGTGCACACTTATGCAACCATATTATTTTATTTTTTTATTTTTACTTCCCTCCACCTAAAAGATTTTAGTTTGTTGTTCAACTGAGTTGTACAGTTCAAAAATCACATTAAAAAGGTGGATAAAGTTCTGAAATGATTTATCTTTGTCTCATTTTATTATATCAGAAATCTGACATTTTAACAAGGGTATGTAGACTTTTTATATCCACTGTAGTAGTCCTGTGACTTCTATCAGTGTCTGGTTAAAGCTTGTAGGAGGAGTTTTCATTCTCCTCTGACTGTCCTATGAGGCTGAAGGACCCCTGACACTCTGATGACCCTGCGCTGATCACATGCACCATCCCAAAAAACTCTCTAGCAATACACACCAAACTGAATATGTAAAGAGTGCCCCCAAGGCTCTGTACTATCAGCAGATGGATTGGGGAGTGTGGAAGAAGGGGAGGATCAGAAAAGCAAAAAGAACAAAGAAAGGGCGCACCGACCTAGCGCATTATCCTCAATAAAAGGCTTTGTTTAAGTAACATTAAAAAATGGCTACTCACAGACGTAGATAAACATAAGGCGTGTCAAGCTGATTTGCTCAATTGTCCGTGTTTAGTCCATATAATCGTCCATGACCGATGAGATGACTGACGCGTTTCGAGGCATAGCCTCTTCCAGTGGCTCTGAGGAAGAGGCTATGCCTCGAAACGCGTCAGTCATCTCATCGGTCATGGACGATTATATGGACTAAACACGGACAATTGAGCAAATCAGCTTGACACGCCTTATGTTTATCTACGTCTGTGAGTAGCCATTTTTTAATGTTACTTAAACAAAGCCTTTTATTGAGGATAATGCGCTAGGTCGGTGCGCCCTTTCTTTGTTCTTTTTGCTTGTAGTACCGGTGGACGACCCCAGTCCGTTAAGGGCAGCAAGACAGTAGCCATCTAAGAAGCCATTTGTCAGTCCCGTGAGGAGTGTGGTTGAGGGGCTTGGATACCAAGCGCAGGAGAAGGGTGGTTTCACCTTATTGTTTTTTTGGAGGATCAGAAAAGACAGGATCAAACAGCCTTTTTACACAATGCTGAGAATTAACACCTTAGGCTCCACAGTGAGTATAAGAAGCATGCTTTATTGCATTCACAGACTCATTTTTACTGTTGTAGGTTTGGTAAAACTTTGGATTAAACCAGTACATCTCAGCTGACAGTTTTAGTAAACCAGAAGCTCCTTTTTCAGATTTCAGCTGCAGCGCCAACCACTGGTAAACTGAGTGATAGAAGATGGAAGTCCATTCAAACAGGGGAGGCTAGAGTCACCTTTGAAGTACTAATTTATGGAAAACCCCTTTAAACTTAACTCGACCAGAGATGGCATGAATATTAAGCAGAAGGGAGGGGTTTGAGATTGGCGATACGGAAGGTGGCATGGTAAACACAGCCTAAGGCAAAATATGCAAATCCAGGTTTCGATATGCTAATTTTACAAACAAAAGCATAATGGAGCTATATTAGCAAAATACTGCATCTTCTTTCTGTTTTTTTTCTTTGCACGCCCAAAAAGCACAACCATCAAAGGGTCCATATTACTATAAACCTCCTTTTGAGTTTTAACTTGAAAATCTTACAAGACATTTGTGTTAACTAACAATAAATCTTAATATCATTTACATAATTCCCTTGACATATTTTGAGCATTCATGTGATTAAAATGACAATTACGTAGTCATGTTTTGTGCATTAATATGATTAAGGAGATTCGATATTAATTATAATATGCATGAGCTTCAAGAGTGCCAAAGGCATGACAAGTAAGGAACTGACACTACTATGTGGCCCAGCAGCCACAAACTGGGATTTAAGGCTAGAAGAGAATTCAGCCTTACTGATTTTCTGTTACACATTTACCCAGTGAATGCCTTTGTTAAGGAGGACATTCATATTCTAGACTGCACTCCGTGGCAAGAGTTCAAGGAACAAGAAATGGAAGGACAAAATATGGGTATTACTGATTTTCCCTTATCACCTAATTAAATTCCTCTTGGCTGCCTTTATACCAATTTTCACCTACCTTTCACTCTGCTTTGTCCTCTGGCTCCTTTCCCATCTGTCTTCAAACAATTCCTGACATTTCTTCATTTTGTTTCTCTGCAGCTCTGACTGTCCCCAGCAGTGTTCTAACTTGCTGAAGGACTTTTTGTGTCATCTTCCCTTGACCCTATGCAGGCCCTCAGTGCTTAGTGACTGTATAAACAGGATTAAGCAATGCCCTTCAGCACCATTTAAAAAAAGAAAAAGTATAAAGTCGCCAATACTAAAGTAGGAGTTTTGGCCTGTGGCAGGAAATTAAGCTTAAAGGCACATTCCACCTTAATGAATTATTAAACTCACTGATGATATGATAAAGGAAAAAAGGGGAATATGCAATATTTTGCATTTGAGCCTGCAAAGCACTGAAACTCTAATCAATGGATCGGGGTCCTGGATTCCTCCAGCTGCAAGTCTGTATTGAAGTACAACTCTTCAGTTACAGAGCTGGAGGAAGTATCAGTGGTCACCACATGTGAGCTTCATTGACAAATGGGACTTGTAGAATTTAAATTTAAACAAGAAGCCTACAGGAAGAAGAAGAAGTGGGGGGCAGGGTGGGGGACTGGGGAATTACATCATGTTACCCCCTAATTTTGCGTAACACGAAACATGCTGTGAAAGGTAGACATAGCCTTTAAAGTGGTTGTAAACCCTCTCCTATACCCAGTGAAGTGAATAGCCTCAGATGATACACAGAGATGGAACAAACCTCACTACGTAAGTTTTACTTGTATATCTGCTGTCTTTACCTTTCTACACTCTTTGGATAGTACAGATCTGTTACAAATCTTACTTCCTGTTTTAGCAACACATAGGGTTGGGTGTGGAGTCTGGGTTTACACTGTGTCAGAGCTGATTGGAGGAAAGGCACACACCACCACTACACATAGGCAGGGAAATGAAGGAACATGCAAAGCTGTATTATGAATAGAGCAACTCTCTACTTATCTACCTCTAAGCTCCCTCCCCCGACACAAATTTTTTAGCAACAGTTTTCTCATGTGTCAGAGAACTTGTGATAAGTGACTCTGCTGATAAAATAGGAACGGAACGGAGCAGAAGAAAGACAAGGCACTCAGAGCTTTGGAGAGAGATAAATAAACACTACAGATATACAGGTATGTGCCTAGATCAAATTTCATGAATGGGGTTTACAACCACTTTAATTTTAGACAGGTGTTAAAATGCACCAAATAATGCAATTGTGTGTTTAATAAAAAATGCTAAATGCTTTTATAAATACAACGATTGTTGGTACCAGATTTTGATTTGGTATTAGCATCTAATCTTCTGTGTAGTGGCACTTTGACAGGGAGTTTTGCAATACACATGAGCTGACAAAGAACATTCTAAAGCTGGACATTTACACATAGTCTTCTTTTGGTCAGCCTGCAGGCTAAATAAAAAAAATAAATCAAACAGCTTCGGCCATCAATGCTAAACAGTGTGGAAAGACAAACCTGTGGCTATTGTATTCTGACAGCTGGCGCTACTAGCTGTGAAAATACCCAAACAGTGCCTGTTTCTGATTATATACAGGGATTATTAATAAGAAATTTTTATGCCTGTCTCCTTCAATTTTTCAGTCAAAGAACGTTAGGTAGGAGGGTGTTGACAAGCCGTAGAACTAATTTTGCTCCATATATTGACAGCTTAACGGAAACAAAAGGGAGAGGAACAGAGGGATGACTCACAACTGTGCTGGACCATCATGGTCTGGTGGCAGGGAGGTAACCAGGGAACAGAGGGATGACTGACCACTGTGCAGAACCATCACGGTCTTGAGGCAGGGAGGTGACAAGGGAACAGAGGGATGACTCACCACTGTGCTGAACCAACATGGTCTGGAGGCAGGGACGAGACCAGTGAACAGAGGGATGACTCCCCACTGTGCTGGACCTTCACGGTCTGGAGGCAGGGAGGTGACAAGGGAACAGAGGGATGACTCACCACTGTGCTGGACCATCACGGTCTGGAGGCAGGGAGGTGACCAGGGAACAGAGGGATTACTCACCACTGTGCTGAACCATTATGGTCTGGAGGCAGGGAGGTGACCAGGGAACAGAGGGATGACTCACCACTGTGCTGAACCATTATGGTCTGGAGGCAGGGAGGTGACAAGGGAACAGAGGGATGACTCACCACTGTGCAGAACCATCACGGTCTGGAGGCAGAGAGGTGACCAGGGAACAGAGGGATGACTCACCACTGCGCTGAACCATCATGAACTATTAAAAAGGTTAGGCTCATCCCACATGGGGGGAACCAGTCTATGGTAATTTAAGCATCCATCAATTCCTCATATATAAGAGTGGTTCTACATACCAAAATACATACTGTATAAAAAAAGGGCGTTTCCCTGAGAAGCAGGTATCAAGTGACCCCAGACGTTTATGCAGTAAAAAACGTTACAAGTTTATTGGACTACAAAAGACAAAAATATTGAAATAAATGTAGCAACCCTCCACCATTCTGCCTCATAACTGACTGTCCTTATCTTAGCACAGCATTTTACCCTGCTACTAACTCACTACTATGATCTCACTGGACTAGCCTGCTAAGTATCCCTGATACTCAGGCTTTTGTAGTCCAATAAACTTGTAACCTTTTTTACAGCATAAACATCTGGGGTCACTTGATACTTGCTGCTCTGGGAAACTTTCCCTTTTTTTTTTATACAGCTGAACCATCACATGGATGACTCACCACTCTGCTGGACCATCATGGTCTGGAGGCAGGGAGGTGACCAGGGAACAGAGGAATGACTCACCACTGTGCTGAACTTCACGATCTGGAGGCAGGGAGGTGACCAGGGAACAGAGGATTGGCCCATCACTGTACTGAACTATCACGGTCTGGAGGCAGTGAGGTGACCAGTCTTACTGCTTAAATAAAGTAGAGAAAAGTCAGGTCACCAATGTAGTTGCACTTATGTTTAGAACTGTGAACATCTTAGGACTGAATGGACATAAATACAAACCCTTTTCAGATAAAATAGCACCTATAAGCATTAGCCTGTCAATGGAAATGATGTTTGATTGTGTGTTACAGACACAAGCTAGCTGTCACATAAAACATTGTTTGATCCATCTGTTGGTCTTGATTAGTAGTATTGAAAGGCTGATGTGCAAAATGCAGCAAAGAAATTTCACTCTACTATGATTAAAATGATTTTTCTTTTCCAATCATTTTTTTAAGATTTGAGGAAAAATTAAAGTTTCCCTGTTGCTCTTTTGAGCACAATATGGAGAGAGAAAGGGAAACTGGGATAACATGATCATAAAGCAATCATTTATATCCCAGTATTTTATAAAATTGGTGGGGATAACAAAAAGCCAGAATAACCAGTGTTCTGTTCTGCTTGATCCCCTACAACATTTCACTTGTGGCATAATGTCTCATATTGTATGGCTCACTGACAGATCCTGGGGAGCAAACGAACAAAGGGGAGAGAAAGAGCCCAAAAAGATTAAGAAGGAAAAAAAAAAGGAGGGAGAGAAGGGTAAAAGAAAGTAAAGAGTGAACACTATCTACTGTGTTTCCCTGAAAATAAGACCTACTCCGAAAAGAAGACTTTTCTCTGGGGCCTGACTGGCCTATAGCGATACCGGGAAATTTCCCAGTATGCTGGCAAGTCCCCCTGCCCTGAGGCTGCTTGAAGAGCAGTGGCACCCGTAAAAAAAATGGCTGGCCTGACATGTCAACTACGCATGCGCTGCCACCGCTCGGGAAAGCCCGTACCACTGCCATTCTTAGGCAGAAAGCGCATGCGCGGTGACATGATGGCGCCGGGCGATGTCATTTTTAAATGAAAGGCGCCTCAAAGATTGGTAAGTAAGACCCCTCCGCAGCCCCTGCATCTTCTGTACCATGCCCGCAGCCTCTGCATCTCCTGTAAAATGCCCACAGCCTCTGCATCTCCTGTACAATGACCGCAGCCTCTGCATCTCCTGTACCATGTCTGTAGCCTCTGCATCTCTTGTACCATGCCCGCAGCCTCTGCTTCTCTTGTACCATGCCCGCAGCCTCTGCTTCTCTTGTACCATGCCCGCAGCCTCTGCTTCTCTTGTACCACGCCAGCAGCCTCTGCTTCTCTTGTACCACGCCAGCAGCCTCTGCATCTCCTATACCATGCCCGCAGTTCCTGCATCTCCTGTACCATATCCGCACAACCTCTGACATCTCCTGTACCATGTCCACAGCCTCTGCATCTCTTGTACCATGCCCGCAGCCTCTGCATCTCCTGTACCATGCCCACAGCCTCTGCATCTCCTGTACAATGCCCGCAGCCTCTGCATTTCCTGTACCATGCCCGCAGCCTCTGCATCTCATGTACCATGCTCGCAGCCTCTGCTCCTCTTTGTACCATGCACGCAGCCTCTGCATCTCCTGGACCATACCACAGCCCCTGCATCTCTTGTTCAATGCCCGCAGCCCCTGCATTTCTTGTAATATGCCAGCAGCCTCTGCATCTCCTGTAACATGGCCGCAGCCTCTGCATCTTCTGTACAATGTCCGAAGCCTCTGCATCTCTTGTACCATGCCCGCAGCCTCTGCATCTCCGGTACAATGCCCGCAGCCTCTGCATCTCCTGTAACATGGCCGCAGCCTCTGCATCTCCTGTAACATGGCCGCAGCCTCTGCATCTTCTGTACCATGTCCGAAGCCTCTGTATCTCTTGTACCATGCCCGCAGCTTCTGAATCTCCTGCACCATGCCCGCAGCCTCTGAATCTCCTGCACCATGCCCACAGCTCCTGCATTTCATGTACCATGTCCGCACAGCCTCTGACATCTCCTGTACCATGTCCGTAGTCTTTGCAGACCTTGTACCATGCCCGCAGCCTCTGCCTCTCCTGTACCATGCCCGCAGCCCCTGCCTCTCCTGTACCATGCCCGCAGCCTCTGCATCTTCTCTGTTTCCCTGTTGCTCTTTTGAGCACAATATGGAGAGAGAAAGGGAAACTGGGATAACATGATCATAAAGCAATCATTTATATCCCAGTATTTTATAAAATTGGTGGGGATAACAAAAAGCCAGAATAACCAGTGTTCTGTTCTGCTTGATCCCCTACAACATTTCACTTGTGGCATAATGTCTCATATTGTATGGCTCACTGACAGATCCTGGGGAGCAAACGAACAAAGGGGAGAGAAAGAGCCCAAAAAGATTAAGAAGGAAAAAAAAAAGGAGGGAGAGAAGGGTAAAAGAAAGTAAAGAGTGAACACTATCTACTGTGTTTCCCTGAAAATAAGACCTACTCCGAAAAGAAGACCTTTCTCTGGGGCCTGACTGGCCTATAGCGATACCGGGAAATTTCCCAGTATGCTGGCAAGTCCCCCTGCCCTGAGGCTGCTTGAAGAGCAGTGGCACCCGTAAAAAAAATGGCTGGCCTGACATGTCAACTACGCATGCGCTGCCACCGCTCGGGAAAGCCCGTACCACTGCCATTCTTAGGCAGAAAGCGCATGCGCGGTGACATGATGGCGCCGGGCGATGTCATTTTTAAATGAAAGGCGCCTCAAAGATTGGTAAGTAAGACCCCTCCGCAGCCCCTGCATCTTCTGTACCATGCCCGCAGCCTCTGCATCTCCTGTAAAATGCCCACAGCCTCTGCATCTCCTGTACAATGACCGCAGCCTCTGCATCTCCTGTACCATGTCTGTAGCCTCTGCATCTCTTGTACCATGCCCGCAGCCTCTGCTTCTCTTGTACCATGCCCGCAGCCTCTGCTTCTCTTGTACCATGCCCGCAGCCTCTGCTTCTCTTGTACCACACCAGCAGCCTCTGCTTCTCTTGTACCACGCCAGCAGCCTCTGCATCTCCTATACCATGCCCGCAGTTCCTGCATCTCCTGTACCATATCCGCACAACCTCTGACATCTCCTGTACCATGTCCACAGCCTCTGCATCTCTTGTACCATGCCCGCAGCCTCTGCATCTCCTGTACCATGCCCACAGCCTCTGCATCTCCTGTACAATGCCCGCAGCCTCTGCATTTCCTGTACCATGCCCGCAGCCTCTGCATCTCATGTACCATGCTCGCAGCCTCTGCTCCTCTTTGTACCATGCACGCAGCCTCTGCATCTCCTGGACCATACCACAGCCCCTGCATCTCTTGTTCAATGCCCGCAGCCCCTGCATTTCTTGTAATATGCCAGCAGCCTCTGCATCTCCTGTAACATGGCCGCAGCCTCTGCATCTTCTGTACAATGTCCGAAGCCTCTGCATCTCTTGTACCATGCCCGCAGCCTCTGCATCTCCGGTACAATGCCCGCAGCCTCTGCATCTCCTGTAACATGGCCGCAGCCTCTGCATCTCCTGTAACATGGCCGCAGCCTCTGCATCTTCTGTACCATGTCCGAAGCCTCTGTATCTCTTGTACCATGCCCGCAGCTTCTGAATCTCCTGCACCATGCCCGCAGCCTCTGAATCTCCTGCACCATGCCCACAGCTCCTGCATCTCATGTACCATGTCCGCACAGCCTCTGACATCTCCTGTACCATGTCCGTAGTCTTTGCAGACCTTGTACCATGCCCGCAGCCTCTGCCTCTCCTGTACCATGCCCGCAGCCCCTGCCTCTCCTGTACCATGCCCGCAGCCTCTGCATCTTCTGTACCATGTCCACAGCCTCTGACATGTCTTTTGTTTACCCTGCCAGCAGCTCCTGCATCTCCTGTACCATACCCGCTGTCCCTGCATCTCCTGTACCATGTCCGCAGCCTTTGACATGTCCTCCTGTACCATGTCCACATGGCCTATGACCACCACCCGCACCATGTCTGCACTCTTACCACTTTTAACCGGAATTTGCTCATACACATTTATTTATAAAGCCCTATATGCTTTCATATCTGTCTTATCTATATATAATACACTCTTCAAATGTGCTTTAAAATTCATGGTTTTCCCTTTTATGAATAAGAAAATAATGACGTTATGCTGTTGGGTTGGTATAATAATGCTATGGGGCTGGTATGAAATTATTTCCAGAGCTGAATTTTTTTCCCAGTCTGGCCCTACCTATCTCAGTTTTCTAAGATGACTGCAATATAAGCCCTACCCCGAAAAAAATCCCTAAAGTCCTTGTAAAATCATGTAATCCACGCTGTAAAAGGATTATATAAATGTCTAGTGTGTGGTTTTATGTAACAGGATTGTAGAAAATACCTTATTTAGAGCGCCGCTGGGCGCTCATGTGACACGCTGGAGCGCTCCTCCTCTCCTCCCAGCTGACGTCAGTGGCCCCTCCCTCTGAAGTGCAAGGATCTCTACATCTCCCTCGGCAGTGCTCGGAGCCGGGAAGAAGAGCTCCGGCAGGTCATGTGAGCGCCCAGCAAAGCTGTAAATAAGGTATTTTCTACAATGTTACATAAAGATACACACGGTACGTTAAATAATTAATTTACAGAGCGGATTAAATGATTTTACAAGGACTTTGAATAGGGTTTATTTTGGGGATTACAGAGATGCTGACTCATGAGCTGACAGGGAGGGAGAGAAGACGGGACAATTAGGACATCCCCCGAAAAAAAGCCCTAATGCATTTTTTGTAGCCAAAATGAACTTAAGACCCGGTCTTATTTTCGGTAACACCGTAACCAGAACATGGCTGGCTAATAGTACCCCATAAGGCTTCTGACAAATAATTGATCAAAGGTTTCCAAACTTTGTCAAAGAAGGCCTGTTTGTCAAGTAATGTCAGCAAAAGGCATGACAACTACGTTTTCATAGTTACATAGTTAGTGAGGCTGAAAAAAGACACAAGTCCATCCAGTTCAACCTATGATGTGTGTGTGTGTTTGCTTTTAACCGTACATTGTATACCCCTGTATGTTGTGGTCTTTAAGGTGTCCATCCAATAGTTTTTTGAAACTATCAATGCTCCCCGCTGATACGACTGCTTGCGGAAGAGAATTCCACATCCTTACCGCTCTTACAGTGAAGAACCCCTTACGCACTTTAAGGTTAAACCGCCTTTCCTCAAGTTTTAGTGAGTGGCCACGTGTCTTATTGTATCTCCTTTCTCTGAATAGTTTGTTCCTTATGCTAGGGTCGCCAGTACAGTATTTGTACATTGATATCATATCCCCCCTCAATCGTCTCTTCTCCAGAGAGAATAGGTTCAGTGCTTGTAGTCTTTCCTCATAGCTGATGTCCTCCATTCCCCTAATTATTTTTGTTGCTCTTCTCTGGACTCTCCAGTTCCAGCACATCCTTCCTGAGGACCGGTGCCCAGAACTGGACAGCATACTCCAGATGTGGCCGGACCAGAGTCTTGTAGAGTGGAAGAATAATCTCTTTATTTCTGGAGTGAATCCCCTTTTTTATACAACCCAGTATTCTGTTGGCTTTGCTTGCGGCGGCTTGGCATTGCATGCCACTTCCAAGCCTGTTGTCTACCAGTACCCCCAGGTCCCTTTCCATCCTAGACTCACCCAGAGGTTCCCCCCCTAGTGAGTAGCTTGCTTTCTGGTTTCTGGCCCCCAAGTGCATTACTTTACATTTTTCTACATTAAATCTCATCTGCCATGTAGTTCCCCACCCCGTTATTTTGTTCAGGTCTGCTTGCAAGATTTCCACATCCTGCATAGAAGATATTGGCATGCCTAATTTAGTATCATCTGCAAATATTGAGATTGTACTAGATATCCCCTCCTCTAGATAATTTATGAATAAATTAAACAGGATTGGTCCCAGGACAGAACCCTGGGGGACCCCACTTTCCACACCCACCCAATCAGAGTACTCCCCATTAATCACCACCCTCTGTACTCTCCCCTGGAGCCAGTTCTCTATCCAGGTACTCACCTTATGGTCCATACCTATCTTCCTTAGTTTGTACAGTAAGCGTTTGTGGGGAACGGTGTCAAAGGCCTTTGCAAAGTCCAGATACACCACATCCACAGGCTTACCTTTATCTAAGTGGCAGCTCACTTCATCGTAGAAGGTTAATAGATTGGTTTGGCATGAACGATTTTTCATGAATCCATGCTGATTACTACTTATAATACCGTTTTCATTACTAAAGTCTTGTATGTGGTCCCTTATCATCCCCTCCAAAATTTTGCAGACTACTGATGTTAGGCTGACCAGCCTATAGTTACCCGGGATATATCTCGGCCCCTTTTTAAATATTGGTACCACGTTGGCTTTTTTCCAATCAGCTGGCACCATACCCGTCTGTAAACTATCCTTAAAGATCAAGAATAATGGTCTGGCAATCACCTGGCTGAGCTCATTAAGAACCCTTGGGTGCAAGCCATCTGGTCCCGGGGATTTATTTATGTTAAGTTTCTCTAGTTTAGCTCTAAGTCTATCCTCTGTTAGCCATGGCGGCACTTCCTGAGGTGTATTATTTAGTTCGGCCTTACAACCGGGGTTCGTGTAGCCCCCCGATTCCTTTGTGAAGACTGAAGAAAAGAAATTATTTAACACTTCCGCCTTTTCTCTGTCCTCAGTGGCCATATTTCCTTTGTCATCTTTTATGGGGCCAATGTGTTCTGGCCTCGCTTTCTTACTGTTTATATACTTAAAGAACTTCTTGGGGTTCTTTTTACTCTCCTCCGCTATATGTCTCTCGTGTTCTATTTTAGCCGCCCTGATTTCGTCTTTACATTTCTTATTACACTCTTTGTAGTGCTTAAATGCTGCCAATGACCCCTTCACCAGGTCAAAGGAGATCGTAGGTGATCTGGCTATTGAGATCCTAGCTGCAGTATAAATAAATGCTATGAGCTTCCTTGTGTCCTGGCACCCCCTCAACTGGGTGTCCCAGTAACGCTTGCTGTGGTATTTTAACCACCTGCTGACCACCCTATAGCAGTTTTACTGCTACAGAGCGGCAGCTGTGTGCAGGATCACATACAGTATCTCACAAAAGTAAGTACACCCCTCACATTTTTGTAAATATTTTATCTTTTCATGTGACAACACTGAAGAAATGACACTTTGCTACAATGTAAAAGTAGTGAGTGTACAGCTTGTATAACAGTGTAAATTTGCTGTCCCCTCAAAACATCTCAACATACAGCCATTAATGTTTAAACCTCTGGCAACAAAAGTGAGTACACTCCTAAGTGAAGGTGTCCAAATTGGACCCAATTAGCCATTTTCCCTCCCCGGTGTCATGTGACTCGTTAGTGTTACAAGGTCCCATTCTCTCACTGGAAGTTTAACATGGCACCTCATGGCAAAGAACTCTCGGAGGATCTGAAAAAATTAATTTTTACTCTACATAAAAGATGGCCTAGGCTAGAAGATTGCCAAGACCCTGAAACTTAGCTGCAGCATGGGGGACAAAGAAGATACAGCAGTTTAACAGGACAGGTTCCACTTGGGATCAGGCTTCCCCATGGTTGACCAAAGAAATTGAGTGCACATGCTCAGCATCATATCCAGAGGTTGTCTTTAGGATATAGGTGTATGAGTGCTGCCAGCATTGCTGCAGAGGTTGAAGGGGTGTGGGGTGAGCCTGTCAGTTCTCAGACCATACGCCACACACTGCATCAAATTGGTCTGCATGGCTGTCATCCCAGAAGGAAGCCTCTTCTAAAGATAATGCACAAGAAAGCCTGCAAACAGTTTGCTGAAGACAAGCAGACTAAGGACATGGATTACTGGAACCATGCCCTGTGGTCTGATGAGACCAAGATAAACTTGTTTGGTTTGGATGGTGTCAAGCGTGTGTGGCGGCAACTAGGTGAGGAGTACAAAGATAACTGTGTCTTGCCTAAAGTCAAGCATGGTGGTTGGAGTGTCATGGTCTGGGGCTGCATGAGTGTTGCAGGCACTGGGGAGCTACAGTTCATTGAGGGAACCGTGAATGCCAGCATGTACTGTGACATACTGAAGCAGAGCATGATCCCCTCCCTTTGGAGTCTGGGCCGCAGGGCAGTATTCCAACAAGATAACAACCCCAAAAACACCTCTAAGACGACCACTGCCTTACTAAAGAAGTTAAGGATATAGGGGATGGACTGGCCAAGCATGTCTCCAGACCTAAACCCTATTTAGCATCTGTGGGGCATCCTCAAATGGAAGGTGGAGGAGCGCAAGATTTCTAACATCCCCAGCTCTGTGAAAGTGTCATGGAGGAGTGGAAGAGGCCTCCAGTGACAACCTGTGAAGCTCTGGTGAACTCCATGCCCAAGAGGGCAGTGCTAGAATATAATGTTGGCCACACAAAATATTGACACTTTGGGCCCAACGTGGACATTTTGCCAGCGGTTTAGACATCAATGGCTGTGTGGCAAGTTATTTTGAATGGACAGCACATTTACACTGTTATACAAGCTGTACACTCACTACTTTACATTGTACAAAAGTGTCATTTCTTCAGTGTTGTCACATGAAAAGATATAATAAAATATTCACTAAAATGTGAGGGGTGTACTCACTTTTGTGAGATAATGTATATATATTCACAGCAGAAGTCGATTTGCAGGTGCCAGGCACTCGATGTCCGCCGGCACTCTGCAATTTGCGGACAGATTTAGAACAGGGCTCTGCCTATGTAAGGCAGAGTTCTGACAGGGGGGAAAGTATTGAATTTTGTGGTCCTGCAAAGTTAGTTAAAAAGCAGCACATATAGTAAACACAAACACTGGCTAGGCACACAGTTTACCATTTGATCGCCATAGCTGTTTAACCCCTTCCTAGGCGGTTCCATTAGTACAGTGATAGTGCATATTTTAGGCACTGATCGCTGTATTAGAGTCACTGGTTCTCACATAGTGTCAAAAGTGTAAGTTATTGTCCGATTATCTGCGGCAATATAGCAGTCCCGCTATAAGTCGCTGATTGTCCCCATTACTAGTATAAAAAAAAAATAATGCAGTATATATGCCATTGTCTATACATTATAACGTTTGCGTAAACCAATCAATATATGCTTATTGGGATTTTTTTTAGCAAAAATATGTAGCATAATACATATTGGCCTAAATTCATGAAGAAATTCGATTTTTTAAAATTTTGGAAAAAAAGCATCTGACCACCTTATTTAATCATTGCTATTCAGCAGTCACATGATGTTTCACAGTAATTTCCCATCCTCGGGGAAAGATCTGAGGGAGGAGTTTAAAGTCCTCTGCTGATGCACCAGTGGATTTCTGGACTATGAATCTGTGTCTGCACAACTATGATTGGTGCTTGTGCTGTAATTAAAAAAAACGGCTTCCAGAATAAGAGTCAAAATAAATAATTAATAGCAACAAAGTGTTTTAAAGCTTATTACAAATCTATATTTCAAAGCAAATGTTTATTATTTTTTTGCAATAACATGGTGTAGGCTGAGTTTAGGTTGACTGATAATAGCTTTCACTTTGTTCACACTGTAAAGATATCTAGAGAAGGTTCTGCCAATCACAGACTGTGTCACGCTTTTGCATCCTGTTTCTATGCTGTGTACAGTGGGTACGGAAAGTATTCAGACCCCCTTAAATTTTTCACTCTGTTATATTGCAGCCATTTGCTAAAATCATTTAAGTTCATTCTTCTTCCTCATGAATGTACACATAGCACCCCATACTGACAGAAAAACACAGAATTGTTGACATTGTTGCAGATTTATTAAAAAAGAAAAACTGAAATATCACATGGTCCTAAGTATTCAGACCCTTTTCTCAGTATTTAGTAGAAGCCCCCTTTTGATCTAATACAGCCAGGAGTCTTTTTGGGAAAGATGCAACAAGTCTTTCACACCTGGATTTGGGGATCCTTTGCCATTCCTCTTTGCAGATCCTCTCCAGTTCTGTCAGGTTGGATGGTAAACGTTGGTGGACAGCCATTTTTAGGTCTCTCCAGAGATGCTCAATTGGGTTTAAGTCAGGGCTCTGACTGGGCCATTCAAGAACAGTCACGGAGTTGTTGTGAAGCCACTCCTTCGTTATTTTAGCTGTGTGCTTAGGGTCATTGTCTTGTTGGAAGGTAAACCTTCGGCCCAGTCTGAGGTCCAGAGCACTCTGGAGAAGGTTTTTGTCCAGGATATCCCTGTACTTGGCCGCATTCATCTTTCCCTCGATTGCAACCAGTCGTCCTGTCCCTGCAGCTGAAAAACACCCCCACAGCATGATGCTGCCACCACCATGCTTCACTGTTGGGACTGTATTGGACAGGTGATGAGCAGTGCCTGGTTTTCTCCACACATACAGTGGCGGAGCCAGAGGGTTAGCTGGGGTGGCAATTGTCACCCCAGAAGAAGTCCTTGCCACCCCTGTTGCCACCCCAATCCTGGGCGGGTGGCCGGGTGCATGGCAGCGGAGGAATCACAGGGCAGGGGATCGCCGTACGGCCGGGAGCTGCGGAGGGAGGCGGATGGAGAGCAGGGAAGACCGGACTCCTGCTACTTACACAGCCAGTGGTGTCGGCAGGGGGGGCTGAACGGAGCTTCAGCCCCGAGTGTGCCAACCAAAAAGTCCCGGGTCTCGTGTGTGGATCGTCATCGTTTTAAGTTATTTGCCTGCCCCCGCCCCGAGTGTCAAATATGCCATTGCATTGCTCCTACTTCCTTCGGCTCTCAGCTGAGCTGAGCAGCGCTGCAGCCAGAAGACGGAGGGGGTGGAGGCGGAGCCAATGCTAGGCGGCAAGGAGAGGAATTTGAAATCCTCCTCCGCTCCGAGAACCTCTTCTGCTGTCACATGACGAGCGGAGGAGGATTTCAAATTCCTCCCCTTGCCGCCTAGCATTGGCTCCGCCTCCACCCCCCTCCGTCTTTTTCTGGCCGCAGCGCTGCTCAGCTCAGCTGAGAGCCGAAGGAAGAAGAATGTGAGTGCCCGAGGGGGGAGGGGGGAAAGAAGGAAGAATGTGAGTGCCCGAGGGGGGGGGGGGAATGTGAGTGCCTGAGGGGGAGGGAGGAGGAAGAATGTGAGTGCCCGAGGGGGGGGGGAGAATGTGAGTGCCTGAGGGGGAGGGAGGAGGAAGAAGGTGAGTGCCCGAGGGGGGGGAGGAAGAAGGTGAGTGCCTGATGGGGGGGGAGGAAGAAGAAGGTGAGTGCCTGATGGGGGGGGGAGAAGGTGAGTGCCTGAGGGGGGGGGGAGGAGTAAGAAGGTGAGTGCCTGAGGGGGGGGAGGAGGAAGAAGGTGAGTGCCTGAGAGGGGGGGGAAGAAGAAGGTGAGTGCCCGAGGGGGGGGGGGAAGGAGGAGGAAGAAGGTTAGTGCTTGAGGGGGGGGGGGTGGAAGAAGGTTAGTGCCTGAGGGGGGAGGAGGAAGAAGGTTAGTGCCTGAGGGGGGCGCCGCCCCCCCATCCATGCGTCCAGCCCCCTAATCTGCATGCAGGGGCGTTCAATGGGATTTTTTTTTTTTGCATCACCTGATTAGAGCCAGAGGCTCTAATAGGGCGATGCAAAGGGTGGACCCGGGGCGCAGAGCAGTGCATCCCGAGCCCACCCATTGCGTGACAATAGCGAATGAATATTCGCTATTGTCACACCGATCCAACTCCTGGCCAATCAGGAAGCGCTTCCGATACGCGCTTCTTGATTGGCCACAAGACAAACCCCTTGCCATTAGCCGAGGAGGAGGCGGAAGGACTCGTGGAGACGCGCCGCCGGTCACCGGTACTCAGAAGAAGCCGCTGCTGCTGGAAGGACTCGTGGAGACGCGCCGCCGGTCACCGGGACTGAGAAGAAGCCGCCCGCTGCCGCTCCAGGTAGGTAAGGGGGCACGCACGCTGATCTCTGCATTGGGGGCATGTACGCTGGTCACTGCATTGGGGGCATGTATGCTGGTCACTGCATTGGGGGCATGTATGCTGGTCTCTGCATTGGGGGCATGTATGCTGATCTCTGCATTGAAGGGGGCATGTACGCTGATCTCTGCATTAATGGGGGCATGTACGCTGGTCACTGCATTGAAGGGGGAATGTATGCTGGTCACTGCATTGAAGGGGGAATGTACGCTGGTCACTGCATTGAAGGGGGCATGTACGCTGGTAACTGCATTGAAGGGGGAATGTACGCTGGTCACTGCATTGAAGGGGGCATGTACGCTGATCTCTGCATTGAAGGGGGCATGTACGCTGATCTCTGCATTGAAGGGGGCATGTACGCTGATCTCTGCATTGAAGGGGGAATGTACGCTGGTCACTGCATTGAAGGGGGCATGTACGCTGGTCACTGCATTGGGGGCATGTATGCTGGTCTCTGCATTGGGGGCATGTATGCTGGTCACTGCATTCAGGGCATGTATGCTGATCTCTGCATTGAAAGGGGCATATACACTGATCTCTGCATTGAAGGGGGCATATAAGCTGATATCTGCATTGAAGGGGGCATGTACGCTGGTCTCTGCATTGAAGGGGGCATGTACGCTGGTCACTGCATTGAAGGGGGCATGTACGCTGGTCACTGCATTGAAGGGGGCATGTACGCTGGTCACTGCATTGAAGGGGGCATGTACGCTGGTCACTGCATTGAAGGGGGCACGCTGGTCACTCTGCATTGAAGGGGGCACGCTGGTCACTCTGCATTGAAGGGGGCACATACCTTAATTACTGAAGGCCCGTTTCTCACTTTTGCGACCTCAAAGTCACGCAATTTTTTACAGCGTTTTTTGCCGCAAAGCAATGCCTATTACATTTTTCTGTTTGCGCCCCCCTAACATTTTTGAGCACCAGCCGCCACTGTCCCCAATATACCTAGAACATTGTGCACATATTAATCTGCAAGTGTTCACAGATATTTATAGGTCAGAGTGTTTAACTGACAAAGAATGATGTGCCATAGAACTGCTGATGTGGATGTATTTTTCTGCTCTGTATCTAATAAATGCATACTTTACACCCCCCCTTTCCAGTACCCCCCAGAGCTCTTCAGGCCCCCCCCCCCACCAGTGCTCTTTAGTCCCCCCCCCTCCCCCAGGACTCTTCAGCTCCCCACAGTGCTTTACAGCTCCCCCCTATTTTCATAGATTTAGGCTAATATGTATTCTGCCACATATTTTTTGTAAAAGTGTATTTTGATTGGTTTGCAAAAAAGTTATTACATCTACAAACTGGAACTTTTTATTTTTTAATTGTTTTTACTAGTAATGGCAGCGATCAGCGATTATTAGAGGGACTGCGACATTGCGGTGGACAAATCTGACACTAAATGACACTTATATATTACCCCCCAAAATAATACCTTGCCCCCCCTTTGCCACCCCTGTTTTAAAAGTCTAGCTCCGCCACTGCACACATACCGCTTAGAATTAAGGCCAAAAAGTTATATTTTGGTCTCATCAGACCAGAGAATCTTACTTCTCACCATCTTGGAGTCCTTCAGGTGTTTTTTAGCAAACTCCATGCGGGCTTTCATGTGTCTTACACCGAGGAGAGGCTTCCGTCGGGCCACTCTGCCATAAAGCCCCGACTGGTGGAGGGCTGCAGTGATGGTTGACTTTCTACAACTTTCTCCCATCTCCTGACCATCTCTGGAGCTCAGCCACAGTGATCTTTGGGTTCTTCTTTACCTCTCTCACCAAGGCTCTTCTCCCCCGATAGCTCAGTTTGGCCGGACGGCCAGCTCTAGGAAGGGTTCTGGTCGTCCCAAACGTCTTCCATTTGAGGATTATGGAGGACACTGTGCTCTTAGGAATCTTAAGTGCAGCAGAAATCTTTTTGTAACCTTGGCCAGATCTGTGCCTTGCCACAATTCTGTCTCTGAGCTCTTCAGGCACTTCCTTTGACCTCATGATTCTCATTTGCTCTGACATGCATTGTGATCTGGAAGGTCTTATATAGACAGGTGTGTGGCTTTCCTAATCAAGTCCAATCAGTATAATCAAACACAGCTGGACTCAAACGAGGGTGTAGAACCATCTCAAGGATGATCAGAAGAAATGGAAAGCACCTGAGTTAAATATATGAGTGTCACAGCAAAGGGTCTGAATACTTAGGACCATGTGATATTTCAGTTTTTCTTTTTTAATAAATCTGCAACAATGTCAACAATTCTGTGTTTTTCTGTCAGTATGGGGTGCTATGTGTACATTCATGAGGAAGAAGAATGAACTTAAATGATTTTAGCAAATGGCTGCAATATAACAGAGTGAAAAATTTAAGGGGGTCTGAATACTTTCCGTACCCACTGTATGTGCTGAGACTAACAAGAAAGTGAAAACCCTATCAATCAACATTTTATATCCCCGCCCCCATAATGTTTAGCAATATGAGGACATGGAGGAGGACGGGGGAGAGGACTGTCATTTACCACTGTGTATGGACCCACGTGTGACGCTATAGTCACATGAGCTGTACGGATAAGAAAAAGGAGGAAAGAAACAGCTTAGAAAGGAACTGAAACTGGAGCATGCTCAGTGGAAGTGGCAATGGCTGGTCTACACAATCTCAAGCTGCAGTGGGAACACAGACAAGGAGGGAGGGACAGTTAGCAGCAGGATTAACCAGTTTTTTTTGCATCTACACAAAATAATGCTTTAGTGGTAAATTGAGTATGAGCACAATGTGATATAGCTTGTATTGAGAGTTTGGGTTTAATAACGCTTTAATCAACCTGTCAAAAGAAGTATTTTTCCCATAGCTACCAGTTACAATATGGAGTATAAATCTGCTCTATGCATTGTCCAGATCTCCGCACTGCAAACCAGGAGTCAAGAATATGCTTTGGTTTTAGTCTGTCCTTGGAAGACACCTGTTTTGTACCCAATACAAAGCACACCTAATGTGCTGCATGGAGGAGATATGGAGCACTTGTCAGAATACAGTTTAGTATCAATGCTGAAGTTTGAACAGCTCCATTCCAACACATGAGTTTTCTGCAAGTGGAAACAAATAGAACTGCAAAAAGCCCATATTCATCAAGGCAAGGTAAAGGGGAGAACTAGGCTGGGGGACAAAGGGACATTTTCTTCTCAGGATAGAACAAATGGTGGGCTAGTAGACCCGACTAAAGATACTCTTCCATTCAGACCTTCCATTCTGACAAAGGAACATTTCTTTGTGGTTCTGAGATGTCATGTGACCAAATGTCAGAAGGCAATGCTAAAGAATGCAAAACTGAAAGGTGTTGTGTTTCTTTTTTTGTGGAATGATACATATATTTTTTGATGATGGCATGTAGTTGTGGAACCAGGGGGGCCCTAAGGATGAGGAGTGGTGGGGCTAAAACCCCATTCAGACCACCATCAGCGTGGAGCCACAGAAGCAGTGACATCTTAGCTGCTCAGTGCGGTCACTTGAAAACAAACTGCTAGCAAAGGAAATCTTCCACTACTTGCTTCCTGCATTAGATGATGTCCTCAGTCAGAGCTCAGAAGCCTTGCCAGGTCTTTGTTTACAAGTGACAGCAGGGATTGACTGAGCCATAATTACATCTATGGGGCTACGACCATGAAAGACCAGCAAGTCATGAAAATCTGACATGCCGCCCCTTCTCAGCACACCCGCATGCTTTCCCGCTGCAGGAACAGCAACCCAGGAGAAGTACGAGGCTGGGTGGCAAAGCAAAGGATTGACTGATAGCTTGTAGTCATGCTATGCTACCATCAGCCTGTTACTACCATTGCAGAGAAGTGGCAGTGACTGCTCACTGCGGCTATATGTGCCTGCATAGATATTAAAGCAGTAGCTTAGGGTGACTTGGTCCTGGAGGCTGGGGTGTAATGAAGTGATTAACAGAGATACTATTGGCTTTGTTTAAAAGGTGGAAGGGGTTTTGAAGTCTCTTCTAGGTGGTGCTGCACCATGTCTGCTGAGCTGTATGATAAACACCCCTCACCCTGTACATGAAACAGTCATGGCCCTTGCACTCTGTGCTGTCGGCTGTACATAAACATACTTCAAACCCCTTCCCCCGGGTTTACATTACACACTCCTGGCCACTACACCACTGCACTCCTTACTACTGAAATCTGTACAGTAATATCACAGTTGTATTCTCTTCATTGTGGAGTTAATTACTAATGATCCTATAAAAGAAGTGACCATAGCATGATTTTATTTAATGTAAGCTATAAACAATAAACACATACTGGAAAGATAAAATGCTTTTTTTTTGTAAAAATAAATAGGTATAGAGACATCATTTTACCCATACACAAATCATTAGTAGGACCTCATCTGGAATATGCAGTTCAGTTTTGGGTACGGGTTTACAAAAAGGATATCAGAGAACTGGAGCAGGTGCAGTCAAGGACAACCAGAGTGATAGGAGGCATGGAGGAACTCCGTTATAAGGAAAGATTAGCTGAACTAATACCATTAAATATCCCGTTGCCCCTTGGGGAATCAGAAAGAAAATCTCAACCCCACCCTTGGAGATAATTGGATCACGCATTACTGGGGTTTTTTGCCTTCCTCCATATCAGTTGTCTGTATAGAATTGTGTATTTTAATTTACTTGTTTTTTTTTTCTATTGGTTGACTGGATGGACTTGAATCTTTTTCAACCTGGTTATCTATGTAACTCTACAATGGGTTTTTTGTTTGTGTTAGGGGGCCCATTAAATTTTCGCTTGTGATTTCTATTTATGCCCGTGATGGCATGGTACTTTATTTAGTGTGTCCATTTACCAATACCGTGAGTGTGCATTGCACTGTGCATGCACTGCCGGTGGCTTACACAAAAAATTGCTAAAAAAGCAACATTTTTTTTGGCACAAAGGACATATAAAAAGCTCAATTCACTTTTTCAATTCAATTTTTATTTTAGCCACGTGACTATAATTTTGAAACCTCATTGGACTCGACTGAAACAAATTGTGTGAAAATAAGGATCCCTAGCCTGATGGGTTAGCTTAGTTGATTAAGCCTAAAGTCTCTTGTGCCACAAAAATACATCCTAGCATTTTTCCACTTATATTCTGCTTTACATTAGAGCAGTACAAGATGGATTTGTGGATTCTGTTTGATGTGGATACTGCAACTTGCAGTGTTTTAATGAATAAACCAGATTATATACAGTGCCATCTTAAGAGAATTATAGGGCCCTGGGCAATGCAGTACACTGGGGCTCTGCCTACACAATCACCCACGAGAATAAAAACGCAAATTATCGATAAGGCGATATTTATTGGTACAGAAATGCCAGGCTAATGGCAGCTTCCAAGTTCGGTGGCTGGGTCCGATGAACACACACACCTGGATGGGAGTCAGACTCAACTGTCCTGTGTGTGCCTGTTCCTGTGGAGGCGGACAGTAATTCCTGTAGTTGTGGGCTCCCCCTCCACAGCCAAAGTGGCCTGACAGCAGAGCAGGGCCGACAGTCGCTTGCCACCTGCTAAGTTCAGCGACGGGAGGCACACGGGAATCGGGACTAATGCTTGGCTGGGGCTGGGTCACTGGGCAGGTGGGGCCCCCGGGCAACTGCCCAGCATGCCCATTCGGTAAGATGGCCCTGATTAAATACAGTATAACTGCTGTATGCAACAAGAAACCATTCTAAAAATGGTGATCAAAATATATTAGGCAGAAAGAAGATGCATGTAGTATTGAACTAAAGCAAAAGGCCTCACAGTAAGTGAGGGGGTATTTATGTATCAAGGTTCCAATCCGTCCCCTATCTATCCAAAACTAATTAAATTGTTTTTGTGAGACATACACTTTAGGTGCCATAACAGATACTTTATAGAATATGGTCAATACAAAGCCCAAATAGGGGTTACGACACCCCCCCCCCCCCTAATATATCCAAAACTAAATTGAAAATGTTTTGGTTGGACATGCACTTTAAAGTGGTTCTAAAGGCAACAGGTTTTTTTTTTTTTTTTATGTTAATGCATTTTCAGCATTAAAGTCTCTTTTTTAAAAATTTTTTAAATAAAAATAACATGTTATACTTACCTGCTTGGTGCAGTTGGTTTTGCACAGAGTAGCCCAGATCCTCCTCTTCTCGGGTCCCTCTTCTGCTCTCCTGGCCCCTCCCTCCTGGTGAGTGCCCCCACAGCAAGCAGCTTGATATGGGGCACCCGAGCCGAGTCACAGCTCTCCGTGTCCATTCAGACATGGCGCTGTGGCCCAGGCCCATCCCTTTTCTCTCCTCATTGGCTGACTGACTCTGATTGACAGGGCTCAGGTAAGTATTAGGGGGGTGAGGGGGGACTGCTGAACACAGAAGGCATTAAGAAAATTTTCTGCCTTTACAACCACTTTAACCGGTTGCCGACCACCCCACGCAGATTAACTACGGCAGGGCGGCTCGGCTGCACATAATCACGTAGATCTACGTGATTATGTGCAAGCAGTCCCGCTGTGATTATACACCGTGGGAGGAGCAGCGGCAATCGCCGCCGGCCTCTTGCAATCTTCACAGAAACTGACAGAAGACCCTCCTGCTTATGTAAACAAAGCAGGCGAGTCTTCTGTCACACAGGCAAAGAGAGATCAGGAGTTTCAGCTAAGCTGGAACACCGATCTCTCTGTGCCTGTCACAGAGCCCCCCCCCTACAGTTAGTAAGCACAAACAGGCATACATTAACCCTTTGACAACCCCCAGTGTTAACCCCTTCCTTGCCAGTGTCATTTATACAGTAATAGTGCACATTATTTAGCACTGATTACTGTATTAATGTCACTGGTCCCCAAAAGTATCAGAAATGTCAGTTAGGGGTCCGATCTATCCGCTGCAATGTCGCAGTCCTGCTAAAAATAGCTGATCGCCGCCATTACTAATAAAAACATAAAAAATAAAAAGTCCAAAAATCGATCCCGTAGTTTGTAAACACTGCGCAAACCAATTAAAATCCGCTTTTTGGGATTTTTTTTTTACCAAAAATATGTAGCAGATTACAAATTGGCCTAAACTGATAAAAAAAATTAGATTTTAAATTTTTTTTATTGGGAATGTTATATAGCAAAAAGTAAAAAACTTTTTTTCAAAATTGTCGCTCTTTTTTTGTTTAAAGCACAAAATCTAAAAAATGCAGAGGTGATCAAATACCACCAAAAGAAAGCTCTATTTGTGAGAAAAAAAAGATCAGTTGTATTTGGGTACAGTGTCGCACGACAGCGCAATTTTTTGTTAAAGTAACGCAGTGCCGAATCGCAAAAAATGACCTGGTCATTAAGGGGGTAAAACCTTCTGGAGCTGAAGTGGTTAAGGTAACATTAAAAAAAAAACCTTTCAATAGCAGCTCCCCCAGAACTGGCTCCTGCTGCTGTCAATCTAGGCGAGAAGGGAGCGGGATGGGGCCGAGCCTTGCTTTATCCATAGACGCACACAGCCTGGCTATGGATCGACCCTTCACAAGTTTTACTATAGCAAGCTACTAGCTATGGGGGAACTCCGAGGAGAGGAGACTGTGCAAAACCAATGCACAGAGCAGGCAAGTATAAAATGTTTTTCTTTTTAGGAGACGAAAAAATGTAGGTTTTGAACTGCTTTAAGTGGCATAACATGGCACAAACTGTCTATATGAAATAGGGTAGCTGCAAAACTAATATCCATTGGATAGACACTAATCAGTTAAACAACAGGAAAAAAAGGCCTGTAGCTTTGTGTTGTTAGGCTAACCTCCTTGGAGTTCCCCATCCCTCCACAGTAGGAAGTCTGTTTCAAGCAGCCTTACTGTCTGCTGGATTCTCACCTATGCCAGATCCATCATAAGAAGCGCGTTAGCCATATTTTAACATTTTGGCACCAGTTTTAGCAGCTGAATTTAATAAGAGCCATTGCCAGCCCATCTCTGGTCTTTTGAAACTCAGTTTTATTTTGTACCTCATCTGTTTACCAGTTCATTTGCTGCTTTTATTTTGTGATGGTGACAACACCATCCTGGAAATCCCATTAATAACTCCAGAGTTCAAATTTCAAGTACACTGTTAGCTAATCTATATTGATCTGTCAGTCATATGAGACAAAGAGCAGGAAGCAACTCCCACATGATGTCATCTATGAATAGTTACAGTGATAATGACAATAAATACATGCAATGCATTTTTTCATTCACAGTTGTTATCAGTAGGAAACAGGAGCTCTGCTCTCGGATGCAGCAGCAGGTCAGGGCTAATTTCACTTTTCATCCTGTACTGCATAATCTGCAGGCTTTAAAGTGCACCTGTCATTGGTATAGAATAGCACAATATGTCTGAACAGAAACAATATTTGATGAATCATGATATAGAAACTGTACATTAAAGCTGTATTTCCTTTCACATTTGCAAATTCCTCCCACAAATACCAAGTGGTGATATCAATTTACACATATACAAGACTTTAATGTTTATGTATGTATAAAGAAAATAGCAAAGTAGTTTGCACAACACACCCAGGGATTACTAGAAGGGTGGTAGCTTATTTTACATCAACAGTTTAAACACGCAATCACTAAAATCTCATATTAGTTTCACCCTGCTCATGTAAGTTTAAAATTTGTTTTCAATCATTTTAAATTGGCAGCTTTCATTAAATAATAGTTGGATGATTGTGCCATGTAGGTGCTTGTTCTGGCACCTCGTGTTATAAGGTGACAACTGTGTCCCAGTTTTGCTTTTGTCTACATTGTTACTTTGGTGTAGATTTACTAAAACTGGAGAGTGCAAAATCTGCTGCAGCTCTGCAAAGAAACCAATCTTCTTCCAGGTTTTATGGTCAAAGCTTAATTCAATAAGCTGAAGTTTAAAGCTGATTGGCTACCATGCACAGCTGCTCCAGATTCTGAGTGCTTCAGTTTTAGTAAATCACCCCCAGAGGCACATGCATTTCAGGTGGAGACTACAAGTGGTTGTGCCAACACACATTGTGCAGCCATCATTTATCGTTGTCAGTATATATTTTAAAACAAGAAACAACTGTTCATAATATACAGTGCTTTAGCAAACTAAATGTTGTCCAGTTAGGAAATAGATCTACTCTAGGTTCAGTGAAAAGAGGCACACATGCTTTTGACCAGTGCTTTAAGTGGCCCAAAAGAGGTGCCGGTACTCTATTATAGCCTATAAATTTTTTTATATCAGGGTCCCCACAGAGCGCACCCCCCCCACATCAGGGTCCCCACAGATCGCCCCCCCCACCCCACATCAGGGTCCCCACAGAGCACCCCCCCTGCTCACATTAGGGTCCCCACAGAGCCCCCCATCCCATCCAACAGGGTCCCCACAGAGCACCCCCCTCCTCACATTAGGGTCCCCACAGGGCCCCCCATCCCATATCAGGGTCCCCACAGAGCACCCCCTCCTCACATTAGGCTCCTCACATTAGGGTCCCCACAGAGCCCCCCATCTCACAGGGTCCCCACAGAGCACCCCCCCTCACATTAGGGTCCCCACAGAACCCCCCATCTCATCTCATATCGGGGTCCCCACAGAGCACCCCCCCCCGCCTCACATTAGGGTCCCCACAGAGCCCCCCATCCCATATCAGGGTCCCCACAGAGCACCCCCCACACATTAGGGTCTCTACAGAGCCCCCCCATCCCATCCCACATCAGGGTCCCCACAGAGCACCCCCCCTCACATTAGGGTCCCCACAGAGCCCCCCATGGATGCCTAGCTTGCTGCTACCATTGGTTACCTAAGACTCACTCACCTATAATGTGCTGCTCTGCTGCTACTCACCTAATGTGCTGTGCTGGTAGCAGGGGCCAGGGCGCTGTGGTGGAAGGAAGGATGGCAGGGCACTGTGGTGGCACTGGCAGGCCAGGCAGGTGCTGTGGTGGCAGGCGGCAGGCAGCCAGGGCACTGTGGGGTGACAAGCAGCGGCAGCCAGGCTTTACTTTCTCCCGGAGCCGCAGGACACCTGTTGTTCCAAACCGCGCAGGGCAATGCTGGAGGGGGTGGGGGATGGAGCACTGTTTAGGCACGGAGGAATAAGTTCCTCCTCCGCTGTGAATGCTGGGGTGGCGGGCCGGGCGTATGACGTCACTGGTTGCTAGACGCCAAGCGGTAGGCGATCTAGCAACCAGTGATACAGAAGGAAGGAAGCACAGCAGAGGCAGAGCGGTCAGTGGTGCTGCCGGCATAGATGTATGATTTACTTCTGTCTGCAGAGCGGCGCCCCCCCCCCTTTTTTCAACAGTGGATCGGCCCTGCGTACCGGTACGCTAAAATCACGTTCTGGGCGCAGGGAGAGGTAGCGGTACGCTCAAGAGCTTTTTGCGGAAGTGGCGGTACTGAGTACCGGTGCGTACCAGCCCACTTAAAGCACTGCTTTTGACAGAGTGTAGTGGTCTAAGGGTTAAAGTCCAACTACAGCCAAACTTTTTCTGTCTGAGCCAGAATTAGGACTCTAAATAATATATAATGAAGCCAGTGTCCATCTTCCCTTTCGATCTGACAGATGTCAGACAGAACAGAAAGGGAAAGGAAATCTTCCCAATGGGTACACACCACAATATGACAATTTTCAGATAATTGTGAATATAGTTTAAAAGCGGACAGGCTTTTATTGGGATTTGTATATGTAGTGCACCCCCTAAGGAGCAGAAAATAAACTGGGGTCCCCCACCCTGCACAGCCAGGCACACTTGAGTAAAAATAAAATGACTGTTTTTTTTTTTTTGGTATTTATTGAGGGTAATAACTTGGATAGGGATGAGAGGGTATGGTATGCCCATTTGACTTGAACAAACTTCAGGGACAATTCTTTCTATAAAGTCTCTATATACAGCTCCACTTCTTCCTCCAGCGCTCACTTGCTTGCAGAACCCAGCTGATACACTATGAATGTCTGACAGTCACTCAGATTAGCAATGGCCCATTACAGGCAGGACCCCGAGGCCCCTTAGTTGTCTAGCAGATTTTCAGTGTCCAGTTTACATTCCTCCTTTGGCTACTGATCCCAGCACCACCTCTTCAGGCATTGCCAACCCACCTGGCTGCAGCTGTCTCTTTCACTAGCTCTCCAGGCTAACTTCTCCCCACAGTCCTCCAGACTGACACCAGCTCACCCAGCTGGCTCTCAGAATATCTCCCAGATATGCTTACTTGCTCCCACTATCCTCTCGCCTTGCTCCTGTGCCTCTGGAAAGGGCTTCCTCTGTGTGTCTTGGTAGGATCTGTCCAGCTCCCGAGACTCCGACCCCAAGGTCACCCCCCCCAGACTAGGGGGCACCCTCAAGGGCCACTGACAGCCACCTCAGAACTCCATCTTCTTCCCACCCGACTTCCCCTGCTGGCATGGGCCATGTCCATTTATGAGGTAAGCTCTGCCCCCTGTTGGCCCAATTCTGGGGATTGGCTGAGGCTTCATAAATATGCATGGCAGCCCCTCCTTACTACCACCCTCCAGCTCTGGAAGTTTCTAAAACTTTCCAGAGCAGGGGGAAGTGCCACAGAGAGCTGCAAGATGATTCATTCAGCCCTGACTCACTGAACCCTGCCCCAGATTCCCAGATCAGGGGTGGCCCTGAGCCAAACTCAAATTTTTCTACTCTAACAAGAAACATATGTAAATTTAGAACACTAGAGAGTGCTACACATATCCACTGGGAAGAGTTGACCTCACTTCCTCTCCAGGTGACAGGTGTCAGACAAGCAGAAAGTGAGAGGAAATCTAACAGGGATAAAGAAAACATTTAAAATCTGGTATAGGATTAGTGTGAGTACATGGCCTTTTAACACAATACAGCTTTCAGACCAGCAGCTGGGGAGGGTTTAGGGGCACTGGGAACATACACTGAACACCTCGGCTTGATACATTTATTTACTAACCACCTTTGATGTAAATTTTGGCTAAGACCTCATTCACTGAACAGGCCCAGGCAGGACGGGAGCCCTGGCTGGAGCCCCCACCAGGTACAACCCCCCCCCCCCCCACCTGCACAGCCGATTGTCTGGTCACCGGCGGCGCACTCCGCCAGCCCCCATCGCCAGTATAGCGCCCTGCCCTCACCCCCAGAGGTGGACCAGGCCACCCAAACAGCCCCAGCATAAGTGGAGGGGGGGTAGGATGGGGGACTGATGAAAGAGGGGTGCCTGACGGGAAGGAGAGGAACCCGGGGCGGTCCAACCATCCCAAGGAGAGGCCCACGTCCACCCCAAAACCCTCCAGGGGAAGAGGGGGGGACAGCTAATCATACTACTAATAACCGGGTAGGCACCGCTCCAGACAGAACCCCTCTCCTTTGAAATAGGGGGCTATTGGCCAGGAGGAACGATGCAACTCGGGCTGAGACCCAATCATATGCGACCTCGCGAGCAGTTTACCTCGCAGGCCAGCCCCCATCCGCTGGGGCTATTGTGGCCAACCTAGCGAGGAGCTGAGGTCTGCACGCGCTCGCTGGCCAGACTGGGGTGACCACTGGATATAGATTATCCAGCCCGTCGCACAGTCCCAGCAGTTGTTTGTAGATCTCACAGGAAAAGACAAGGGGAAAAATTTCTAACTAAAAATAAAAAAAATAAAAAAAAAAATCGCCAGGACCAGAGATTTCAGCAAGGAACTAGGTTCTTACTCTGAGGTTTTTAAGATGAAGAGGGGGGACAAAAATTGGGACTTTAAATGAGGATATGACATGGTAGGGTCAATACCTCCATCCCTAAAGCAATTGAATAAATATAAGGGAGTTTGGGACTTTAAATGAAACTGCAGGTGCAATCTGGGGAAATTGTAAATTTATATAGATACATAATATCTAGATACATTTTTACAATTTCCCCAGATTGCACCTGCGGTTTCATTTAAAGTCCCTTACTCTGAGGTATCTATAGCAGGGAGAGGGGAGTATACCCCCTGGGACTGCCCATAGGCATAGCAATATTATTTTTCTGCCTACTATTCTACTCCTGTAGGGGGCAGTATAACAACGGTTATGAAGATCAGGAGCTGTGTCCGTCAATGTATGAAAGAGAAAAGAGGTTTAGAGATTGCCTCTAACCTTTTATCTATTGGATCTTTGAACATGTGATTATCCTCCACAGGTGGAGTAAGGGTCTTGTTAAGTCAAGAAATGGCACGATCTACCATAGGAAGCACCCACTGACATAGAAAACTTTCCTCAATAGGATACTGTTGTGACAAATGCTTGAAAGGAGTAAAAATCTTCTCTGGCTGAGTGCAGTCCCTATACAGGACAGACTATACCAGCAAATGGACTGGGGCGATCTTAGTTGGTTTAGGGTACCCCATCCTGGACACCTTGGCATGAGATGAGCCTACAAGCAAGTCTTCAGCATCAGTAGGGGTAGCTATGGCAATCTTTAGCTTGCATGCAATTTCTGCTATGGGAGAGTTTGCCTTATCTGATGCCTCAGAAGCAATCCTCAACTGGTATCTCCTCCTCAGGCACTTTATCTGGGCTCAAGGGCAAAAGAAAAGACCAAAACTCTGTCCATTATAATCAGACGTGGCAGAGAATGCTTCTCTAGATAGAAAAGAGGTAGCTTGTGTGGCTAATGAGCCAGAGGAAGGCAGAAGGTGGGGGCAGCCATAAATGCAAGGGTACTAGTGCCTAGAATGAACAATCATCTCCATTGGAGCTAAAAACTGGGCCTGACTGATCAAGCAAGTCTCAACTTATTTTCTCTATGCTTAAGTTCTTCAATGCTTGTGATTAAAACCGGTGTTAGGCCCCTTTCAAACTTGTGCCGCAACTTGGTAGTCCCTGCACTACTTTGGTCTGACTTTTGATGCGGCTTGAGGTCCATAGACCTCAATTACACAGGCATTGCTTTAAGTCCAGTCAAAATTGCGGCAAAGTAGTGCAACTTTCAGATCGCACAAGTGTGAAAAGGCTCTTACCTAGAGGGGTACCTGCAGCCTCTGAAGCAGTGGAGGGAGGGAGAGTGTCTCGGTTTTAAGCACTCGTAAGCTGTAGCAACTCAGGTTTTGAAATAATTGCTGCTGTAATGTGCCCTCAGCAGATAAACAACAAGCAAATGTTGCCAGTCCAACATTCAGCGGCTGCATTTAACCCAGTCATAGTAAATAAACAGCCTGTGTTTTGTTTTTTTTCCCTTTACAGCACCAGGTACATTTAGCCCAGAGCTGAGCTTTAAAAGCAAGTATTCCAGACTGTTTATTAATAATATCGTAATCAAGCCAACTGTATTCTGATATCTTGGTTGTAGCTAATGCATGTAATGTTGGGAGTAATTTTTCCAAGAATCCACTTTCATTTAGAGTACCAGAAGCAGGCAGTGGTGTTGCAGGTTCCATTTCAGGCCAGGTCTGGAAGGGGATTTTCCATTATTTGGCAGTACCTGATGGGAAATTCTAAATACTATAAGTCATCATTATACAGGATAATACGCACATTCCAGCACACTTAATGAAAGGACTCACAATCAGCATTCACTACATGCATGAATTAGCAGAGAATGCATTCTGCATGAACAATTATCTGGCATTTATTGACCGTTTGACAAATGATTTAATGATTGCTGTAGGAGAGAAGAGCCATAACCACTTGGTATTTATTACAAAGAAAGTAAAGTCAATTATTTAGTAAATCCGTATTAGACGTTAATTCTTTATATTCATGGCAGGTTAAAATAAAGAGCAATGAGCTTTAGGCTTCATTCACACCAGATGTGCATAAGTACTAATGGGAAAAAATGCAGAGATTTGACTTACATAGAATATTTTGGGTTTGTTAACACTATGAACAGAGACTAATGTGTTTTGTTTTTGTTTTTTTAAATACAGGTCTTTGCCGGGACACAGAAAAACTGGATTTTTGTCTTACCGTAAAATACTTTTCTCTGATGCTTGTTAAAGCGCCAGGGAACTTAGCCACCAAAACAGAGACCCTCTCACACCCCGACTAAACAAGGTCAAATGGTCCAGAGACTTTGGATTCTTGTCCCATTTGGTTAGAATCCCCTTTTGCAGAAGTCTGGTATGGAACTGAGTGAATGGGACAGCCACGAAAGTGGAGACGATCAGGCCCAGCACCTGCATACAAGTTCTCAGACGACCGGCGATTGAATAACAGGAGCCGAAACGTATGCTGCAATTCCAAGAGTTTTGTTTCTGGGAGAAACACCCAGGCTGAGGCTGAATCCAGAGTCAGCCCCAGGAAGTGCAACCTGTGAGGAGCAAGGCTGACTTTTGAAAATCCAGAATCCAGCCAAATTCCTGCAGAGTTCTCACCATGATGTCCAGATCCTCCTCCAGGGCAGATGATGGATGATAAGGATGATTTCACCCTCAGAAGGCGATTGTCCATGTACTCCAGTACCAAAATCCCCTGCTGTCTGAGCAAGGCTAGCACCGGAGCCAACACCATTGTGACCACCCAAGGAGCTGAAGCAAGACCAAAGGGTAACGCCACAAATTGATAATGTTCCTCGCCTATGGCAAAACTAAGAAAACGCAGATGCTGAATGTAGATCAATATGAAGGTAATCGTCCTTGATATCGATGGAGGCTAGCTAGAAAGTTCCCTTGACGAAGGGAAGCCACCACTGTGCGAAAAGATTCCATCCTGAATTTTTGAACCCACACAAAGTGGTTCAGGGGCTTGAGATCCAGGATTGGACGAACCTTCCCCTCCACTCTGGAACTGGGACTATTACCCCTTGAGACAACAAATCCTGCACCGCTCCTAGAACGCCTGGAAGCTGATCCGCGGACAGATGCAAATTGGAAGGGAAGAACCATGCCGGGGGCAAGGATCGAAACTCGATCTTGTAACTGGACCAAACCGACTTGAGTACCCATTTGTCTTGGATGAACGAGGTCCATGGGTCTGGAAAGAAACAAAGAGGAAACAGGTGAAGGCGGAGGGCACTTTTTGCCAGGTCTTTTCTGTAGGACCATGTCCACTTTAGACCCTAGGGATTCCAGGACCGCTGTCACGGCCACCATAGCAGAATGGGACCCTGAGGACCCCCCCACAGTGGGTCCGGTGGTGAACATGTTCTGCAGGCTCCATGATACCCTGGTGCCACAGTGAGAGGAACAAATCACAGTAAAATGTATACAATAGGCTGTGAAGAAAAAAAAAAAAAAAAACAACCCCAACAGCGCTGATACCCATGGAACTAGAAGTCCCAGTACCACTGCAATAGAAGAACAGGCCGGGAGATACTGCCCAGGACTCACCAGCAATGTGTCTCAGCAGAGCACGGAGAAAAGGAGAACGAGCGCCAAGCCCGCCAATCCAAAGAAACAGGAAACGGCCGTGCTGTCACTAGAGGCCATCCACTGAGCGCAGCTCCATGCGGCTACAAGAAAATGACCGCCTCTCTACAATAGAAGAACCACCGAAAACATGGCCGCTGACTCCGGGAAAATGGCCCCCAGAAGGGCCACACATGCGGCCACGAGAAAATGGCGCCGGCGCGGAGACCATGATGCATGCCCACAGCCAGTGGGGCTTAGTAGGGACCCCCCACGGTACCCCAAGGTAGGCATCCGGCCGCTCACCAACACGGAGCAGCCTGTATGAGACTATATATTTCCACCCCACCTAACAGGCCCAACTCACCTCACTGAGGCGACAGCTTACCACTGTATACTGTTAAAGTCACCAGCAAACCCCATGGAAGTAGAGGAGGGAAGCTCATACAGGGGGAACCCCACTAGTGTGTGGGGGGGGGGGGGCAGAATTTGGGTGGGAAGGACCCTGGGAGGGCCCCATGTTCACCCCAAATTTCCCAAGGTAGTGAGGGCAGCTACTCACCATACCATTGGAACCAGGCAGGGGTCACTCCGCACAGATCACCTCCCCATCTCAGAACGGGGGGTGCTGCGATCCAGAGGAACGCTGCGACTCCGGCCACAACCAGGTGGTCTGCATCCTTGCAAGGTGTCCCACTCGCAGGCCAGTCCCTCCTATGGGACCATGTCGCAGCCGACCTAGCGTGGAGCTGAGGCCTGCACGAGCTCACTGGCCAAACTGGGACGACCGTAAGGATTTAGGATATCCACCCAGTTCAGCAGTTGATTGTAATTCTCACAGGAACGGCTTGATTGTAGAAAAAAAAAAAAAGTGTTAATTTTAAAAAGGAAAAAATGCTAGGACCAGAGATCCCAGCAAGGAGCTAGGTCCTTACTCCTAGGCAGAAAAAAAAAAAAAAAAAAAACTGAGATCCTAGAGCAGGAAGTGGGAGTATAGCACCTGGGACTAATCTATAGGTCTATAGGCGTAGTTAAGCTTTGTTAACCCCTTTTCCACTTAGTGTCCTACTCCTAGGAAGCACATAACCCATCTGTCAAATGGATATGAAGCTGTGTCCGTCAATGAACAAAAGAGAAATATTAGTTTCCTAGGTGTTCTGTTCACACCACAAGGCTGGTGTTGTGGTTTTTTTTTTTCCTGTGCAGAAACATGCAATACATGTAGCATTTTTCTGCACAGAAATAAAACCCTCATGACACCAGTGTTGTGGTGTGAACAGGTCACTTAGAAAAGAATGGTTTTCTTTGTGCCCTTGGTGCAGAAAACACACATCTGCACTAGGTGTGAACAAAGTCTCAAATGTATTCAGATAAAATGTATCAGAATCTATATTACCATAGCTTTCTGTTAAAACGGTTACACTGTTAACACACTGGATTCTCCAGGGCTCTGTTACATGAGCATGACGACAGATTGCTCTACAACCTTGCCTTAAGTAGCATCTCCGTACACTGTATCCATGCCGAATTCCACATTACAAGGTTAAATTACAAGTGCTCTTTTGCTATGTCAGAATACAAAATGTTCTACAAATTTAATGCAACAGAGCCAGGGAAAATGCAACAATTCAATATTAAAAAAGTGGTATTAAAGGAGAAGTCCAGTCAAAAACTAACACTAATCCTGCTCTTTGCCACATTTTAAGACTATTCTATCTAACCCTGTAAAACAAAAATAACTGTGTTTATCTTTTCTACACCCAATCTGGTCTACAGCAACGGAAGCTCTGTGCAGCAGACGACTGACAACAAAATGGCTGGGAAGGGATGTCCCTGTACACTTACTCTGGGGGGTTAAGTTGTCGAGTGCCTCTCTTACACCCGCCTTTATGCTGAAACCGTCGCTGACAGCTCAGCGTGGGGTGGGACGTGACCGGACCAGGTGTAGAAAAGGTAAGTACAGTGATTTTTGCTTTACAGGGTTAGATAGAATTGTCTTAGAATGTGGGAAAGTGCAGGTTTAGCATTCATTTGTGACTGGACTTATCCTTTAAACCCAAAACTGCAATATATTGCAGCATACCAATCCTTAGATGTGACGGCTGCAATAGGATTCCTTTTTAGGCTATTTCCCTGTTTTCACCTGGTGATCCAGCTTAGTAAGACACCTCCTATATTATAATGTCCACGCTCTGGATGAATGCACACAGGGGGCACAGCAGACAGCATTTTTAATTGGGGGGGCTGGGATATTATTAAATGTATTAGCATCGTTAAATACACTAACAAACTGAAGCCAAACTCCAGCTGAGACAGCAGATATAGCAACACAGTTTGTTTTTGGGATAAATATTTTACAGAAATAAAAAGCTGCTCATTGTAAGCACCACTGTCAGAGTGGAATGGTTTGTCTTAACACTCTCTTATATGATACATTTGCAGGAGAGTTTGTTCTGTTGACAAAAACAGACTTGCTGGGCAGATCACCAGTAAAAAAACAAAACAAAAAAAAACAAATGCAGCCTTCACATCTAAGAATTGGTAAGCAGATATACTGTATAATAAATGTTTACTTTTGGGTTGCATAGTTACATACATAGATTGTGAGGTTGAAAAAAGACATCAGTCCATCCAGTTCAACCTATGATGTGTGTGTGTTTGCTGTTAACCGTACATTGTATACCCATGTATGTTGTGGTCTCTAAGGTGCCCATCGAATAGTTTTTTGAAACTATCGATGCTCCCTGCTGATACGACTGCTTGTGGAAGAGAATTCCACATCCTTACTGCTCTGACAGTAAAGAACCCCTTACGTAATTTAAGGTTTTTCCTCTAGTTTTAGTGAGTGTCCACGTGTCTTATTGTATTCCTTTTCTCTGAAAAGTTTGTTCCTTATGCTAAGGTCATCACCAGTACAGTATTTGTAAATTGATATCATATCCCCCCCTCAATAGTCTCTTCTCCAGAGAGAATAAGTTCAGTGCTTGTAGTCTTTCCTCATAGCCGATGCCCTCCATTCCTCTAATTTTTTTTTGTTGCCCTTTTCTGGACTCTCTCCAGTTCCAGCACATCCTTCCTGAGGACCGGTGCCCAGAACTGGACAGCATACTCCAGATGAGGCCGGACCAGAGTCTTGTAGAGCGGGAGAATAATATCTTTATTTCTGGAGTGAATCCCCTTTTTTATACATGCCAGTTTTTTGTTGGCTTTGCTTGCACCGGCTTGGCATTACATGCCACTGCCAAGCCTGTTGTCCACTAGTCCCCCAGGTCCTTTTCCATCTTAGATTCACCCAGAGGTTCCCCCCCTCTAGTGAGTAGCTTGCTTTCGTGTTTATGACGCCCAAGTGCATTACTTTACATTTTTCAACATCAAACCTCATCTGCCATGTAGTTGCCCACCCCATTATTTTGTTCAGGTCCGCTTGTAAGGTTTTCACTTTCTGCATAGAAGATATTGGCATGCTTAGTTTAGTATAATTTGCAAATACCGAGATTCTGCTAGATATCCCCTCCTTTAGGTCATTTATGAATAAACAGGATTGGTCCCAGGACAGAACCTTGGGGGACCCCACTTTCCACACCCGCCCAATCTGAGTACTCCCCATTTATCACCACCCTCTGGACTCTCCCCTGGAGCCAGTTTTCTATCCAGGTACTCACCCTATGGTCCATACCAATGTACCTTAGTTTGTACAGTAAGTGTTTGTGGGGAACTTTGTCAAATGCCTTTGCAAAGTCCAGATACACCACATCCACAGGCTTACCTTTGTCTAAATGGCAACTCACCTCATCATAGAAGGTTAATAGATTGGTCTGGCAATCTGGGTTGATTACTGCTTTAAAAAGTTTACCCATACCTATGTTTATTATTTTCATGGGTTGCATAAATAAGGCACAATATTTTATTTTCCTGGGTAATGTGCTGCTCCAGTAGTAGTGACTGTCTGAAGAAGGCCTAGGTTCTTAGTCACAAGCTGAAGCCAAGGATCAGTCACAAGCTCAACTCTTTGTTTTCTTCACAGGACCAACTGCCTAGGCTTTAAGTAAGCCTGTGAGAAGAGATATAGGTTAGGTAGTTGATTTTTCTTTTTGTTATAGATAGAACGCTTTGAGGGTGCTCTATTCCAGAGCTAATAAGGCAGGTGCATGCAACCAGTGACATCCAGTGGGCTTCCATCATGAATATTTGTTCCAGTCTATGGCCTACCAGGTAAAGAAACAAGGAGCAGATTGAAAATCCCAAATAATTAAATGGCAGCTCCCATAGAAATGCCCTCATACATTACCTTTCCGAAATGTTGCAAGCGCTAAAGGAAACCTGGCGCAGCATTTTCACCAAGGAGGATTTAAAGTGTTACTAAACCCAGGAGCCTGCACTGGTCATCATTCAACTGACTGAGTCAGAGAGGGTGAGTATTGCAAAAGAAAAAAAACCTGCTTATCTTAACCAGTTCTGGACTGGAAGAATTTGCCCCCATTTTTGGCGATTCGGCACTGTGTTACTTTGTTTAATTTATGTCCTTTTTTCCACACTAACAGAGCTTTCTTTTGGTGGTATTTGATCAGCTGTGCGATTTTTTTTTTTGCGCTATAAACAAAAAAAGAGCGACAATTCTGAAAAACACACAATATTTTTCACTTTGTGCTATACAACATTCCCAAAAAAGAAAAAAAAAATTAAAAAGCATTTTTTTTTCATCCTTTTAGGCCAATTTGTTATCTGCTACATATTTTTGGTAAAAAAAAAAAAAAAAATGAATAAGCGTGTATTGATTGGTTTGAACAAAAGTTATCATGTCTACAAACTAGAGGAAAGCGTTATGTCATTTATATTTTTTTATTTAGTAGTAATGGCGACAATCTGCGCTTTTTAGCGGGACTGTGATATTGCAGTGGACAGATCAGACCCCTAACTGACATTTGACACTTTTGGGGGGGACCAGTGACATTACTACAGTAATTAGTGCTAAAAAAAATATGCACTGTTACTGTAATAATGACACTGGCAGGGAAGGGGTTAACCTAGGGGTGCTCAAAGGGTTAATTGTGAGCCTAGGGGAGTGTTTACTAACTGTGGGGGAATGGGCTTGTGAAATGATCACAGAGACCTGTGATCCTATATAGAAGGATCACAGGCGCTCTGATCATTTCAGAGAAAACAACAGTCTGCTGTGTTTACAACAGCTGACCGTCCTTTCTCAACGGGGAGTGATAGCGGGTGCACAGAGGCAATCGATGCCGCCGATTCCGTGGATCGGCATTCCCGCTGCCTAGTGGGGGGCGGAAGCCTGCCGCCCGCAGCGGGCGCTCACCCCCAGGAGGGCTCCCACGGATCGCCGTACAGGTAAGGCCAATCACGCAGCCGAGCCAGCCTGCCGCAGTATATATGCGGCAGGCGGTCGGCAAGTGATTAACAGATGCTAGGGCCTTTTTTTCCCAAATCAAAGCAGGAGTTTCTGAAGTATGTCAGAATTTCTATTATGCCTGTAAAGGTTCGCATTCAAGTGGACTTGTTCTGTAATGTTGAAGGTCAGTGTAGCTATGTGAGAGGGAATATTGGAGGTATTGGCTTTGGGACTAGTACGGACAACTCTTCTTTTACAGGATGCCTTTTTTAGCAGCAGAATCACTAAAAAATCCTGGCAGGGTATGAAATTGCCAGGCACAGATCATCCAAACAAACCTTGACAGTATTAATGAGAAGCAGAAAGCATTGAACACTGCAGCTCTTTTGTACAAATACATTTTAATGCATTTAGTTAAAGACAAGGAGATATTTAGTGGTTTGCAAATTACAAACAAGTAATTCACAAGCTCATCTACCTGCAATCTAAACCAGTGAGAATGTACAATACAAACTACAGTAAACAATATATATATAAAAAAAAAGCAAACCAAAAAGTTATAAGTTACAAAATTAGATATGCTAAAAAGATCCAGAGATCTTTACATTATGTCCATTTACTTTCTACTATTGTATACAAAACTGAGTTTACTGAACACCATAAGTATGCATAGTCAGACTATATGTGTGCAGTTAAATGTTATACCTTACAAAGTCTTTCAGCGTTATTCAAAAAGGTGCTGCAAAGCAAATTACTATGTGCAAAGTGTAGTCCCCCAGCAGCCAATCGGATTTGAGTTGTCTGTAGTCAGATCAGTGAAAGGTTTTGATTGCCTGCTGTGGGTTACATAATGCTGCACACCACTCTACCTCATTAACTTACATAGTTAAAGTGGTATAAAACCCAAAAGCAAACCTATTGCAGCTTACCAATTCTTAGACGTAATGGCTACATTGGTTTTATCTTTTTGAGGCTTTCTTTCCTTTATTTCTACCTGGTGATCTTGCTAGCAAGTCTGTTGCTTTCCAACAAAACAAGATGTCCTGCAGATGTGATAGATAGAGGGTTGAGACAAACCATTAACACTCACAGGGGCGCTTACAATGATCAGCATTTATGTAAAACCTTTATCCCAAAAGAAACACAACTGTTACTTTAACTGCTTAAAAAGCATTTAGTAGAGTTTGGGCTTAAATTTGTTTAGTATATTTAAATCTGCTCGTACATTTAATGCTCCTCTCCCCAGATTGACAATGGTGGTGTCCGAAGGTGTGGTTGTACCCCTTTATCCCTAAAGAACCCTAAAACAGGAGGTATTTTACTAGCTGGATCTGAAAACAGAAGAGAAAGACAAAAAAAAAAAAACTAATGCAGCCACATCTAGTGTTTGGTAAGCTGCAATGTATTACATTTTTGGTTTTGGATTTACTATAGCTTTAAGAAATTTACCTTATCCAAATGTTGCTAGTGGGCTTATGTAAAATAATAATTTCTGTCTCTATCGTTTACCCTTAGGAGCCCTGTTGTAACTCTTCATAATCATAATTTATGCAAAATAGCCATAAATATTTGAATATTTATATGAATGTGCTCAATATTTGGGCCACTGTGTAGATTGGGTCAATGTAGACCTTATCCTCCAATAAATAAACTGTGTATGATGCACAGGAGCCTTTCAGGATAGAAAAGTCTCCTTGATGTCAAATAGTTAGCACTGTCCATGCAGTGATACAATGATCCCATCATACTTGTGTAGTCCAAATATATTAGCAACAACCCTTTTCAGTGAAGTAGTATATACACATTACTTCTTCATAATCCTTACATTGTCCTTTATTGATCACCTGAATGTCAGCTCAAAGCAAACTTAGAAAATGAGTAAAAAAGGCCATTACACTTGAGTACTAAATGTATGGACAAACCTTTTTTTTTCGGCTTTACTTCTCTTCTCACTAAAAACTGGAGCCAGCTGTGCCTGACCTCTCCACAATCGGTCGCTCCAGTGAACGCTAGAGGGGCAGAGTAAGGCACATTGACGAACAATCACTGTTCTCTGCTGCAAGCATACTGGGCCCTGACTGATCAACGGTCATGTGATCGGTCAGCTCTCTGTGTTAGAGCTGGGGTGGGACAACTGCAGTGTTGCATGGACGCTGCAGTCTGGGAGGCGAGTATGTTATGTTTATGGTTTTGAGAGTTTACAACCTAAAATATGTACCACCACTGAACATACAAATCTCTCATAACAAGCTGCTACATAAGGGGAGCTTAGTGCTTAAGGACGATTTAAAAACTCATACACAACCATAAGAATCACTGTACCTCTGAATTGCATTCTTATGCCTCTCCCCAACTGTATTGAATCCCATAGTGCCTTACAAAATTAGCCATCTAATACTTGGGAGTTAATCCATTACTATTTAACAGTCTGACATTCCTCTGCAGATCTTTTATTTTTTGTTAAGTGCATGATTGAAGACTTTAGTTGTGGGATTTGCGCTCAACAATAAGTCACAAAGCCAGCAGGCATAACCCATTTGAGTAAAAGATTACTTTGTACACTGTGGGCATCAGGAGGTTACCACCAAAAGCTGCACTAGTTAAACATTTTATATGGTCTAGGGCAGTGATGGTGAACCTTGGCACCCCAGAGGTTTTGGAACTACATTTGCCATAATGTTTATGCGCTCTGCAGTGTAGTTGAGCATCATGGGAAATGTAGTTCCAAAACATCTCGAGTGCCAAGGTTTAACATCACTGGTCTAGGGTTATCCATCACCTACGAACAGTTGGGCAGCTGTTTTAGAACTCAAAGATTGTTTTATTCTGGTGGCAAGCAACACTTTTATACTGAGACTCAGTCAACAAATCCACCTATATGGGAATCTCGACTTCCAGTCCCTGTGACAAGAAATGAGGAGAAACCTTACTAACATGAGCACAGAGAGCAAAATATAGTAGGTCTGACAGGAGATCAGGCTGGGGTTCGAGCTTAACATTCTCCTTATTATGTGTCCAAATTAAATACCTCTAAAGCTGGCCATACATGGATCAAAATGTGGCTGGTCCCTGAGAACTGGTCAAATTTCAATGTAAAGGCAGAGAGGCTGTACAGAAGTCGATCCACCGTTTGACTTCTGTACGAGGATTGCTCGCTGTGTATTCCGATAGTGGGGGAAATTCCCCCCGCTGTCAGAATACAGTAGCTCAGCGGAGAGTATTTCCTCATTGAGTATGTGGGTGGGGGAATCAAGTTAGGTTTTGTTTTTTAACTCAACTAGTTGGGTGAAAATACTATTTTCTTGTACTATACAACAAGATTGTACAATCTCCTTTAGATCTACCATCAGCTATGTAATACAAGGGCCAGCCTGCCTGTCTGACTAGAAACAAATTGATTGCTTAGGCTTGTTTTCTTATTACATACGTTTGATAAATCTAAAAGGAGATTGTACAATCAGGTTGTAGAGTGTAAGACAGCCTTAAGCATTTGCACAGTTTACTAAAGTGTTTGTAGAAAGACCGGTACTTGCTTTACAAGAGTCTCCCTTGTATCCTGTATAAAAAATAAAATTGGATTTTTGACTTACTGTAAAATCCTTTTCTCTGATGTTCATTGACTGACACAGCTCCAGAATATTCTTGACCATTGGGTTATACCGCCCCCTACAGGAGTATGCAACTAGGCAGGAAAAATATTTACCACGCCATGAGGCAGCCCCAGGGGATAAAATCCCCCTCCCTGCTATAGGTCCTCAGTTTTGTTACAAGCAGTGTCAGGAGAATTATACCTCCACAGAGGCATAGGTGCTGTGTCCATCAATGATCAGCAAAATGGATTTTACGATAAGTCAAAAATCCCATTTTCTCTTTCGTTCATCGACTGACACAGCTCCTGATATTCATAACCAGGGAAAACAGCAAAAAAATTAAAGGCTAAACATTAGCCAACCAGGCAACAGGTGCTCAACCAAACAACTGGAGCTCACCTGAAAACAACACACCCTCGAAGAGGATCAGGTCCCTTTAAACAGCAGCCTGCAAAACCTTGTGGCCAAAAGAAGCATCTGCAGATGCCAACACATCCACTTTATAGAACTTTTCTTAAAGTGTGCACCGACGACCAGGTGGCTGCCTTGCAAACCTGCGTCACTGACGCTAGATGACTAAAAGCCCAGGAGGCACTAAATGCCCAAGCAGAGTGCGCCTTGACAGGAAAAGGAGGAACCGGACCCCTGATGGAATAGGCCAAAACCACTGTCTGTCTGATACATATGGAAATGGTCGCAGAGAAAGCGGACAACCCTTTGAGGTCCATCCGTGAGCACAAAAAAGTGACTTCCTGAAAGACTTCGTAGCTGCCAGGTAACCCTAATTGCCCTGACCACATCCTAGGCATGCAAGTGAATTTCCCTTGGATGTTTAGGCCTGGGACACAGGGAAGGCAACACAAGTTCTTCTTCAAATGAAAATCAGAGACAACCTTTGGCAGCAACGACAGACAGGGGCGAAGAACCACCTTATCCCTGTGAATCACCAGGTAAGGTGAGCGACAGGATAATGCCGCCGATGCCGACAGCATGCATGCAGAGGGGATAGCCACTAAAAAGGCAACCTTCTGGGACAGCATAAGCAGGGGAATCTCCTGAATATTTTCAAAGGGAGGCTTCCGTAGAGCTGAAAGCACCAAATTAAGATCCCAAAGCGGCAACGGAGCCTACACTGGAGGAACCAAATGTCTGACATCCTGAGGAAAGGTACGTATCAGGGAGTGTGTGGCAAAAGGTCAGTGGGAGAAGACCGCCAAAGCCGACACCTGGCCCTCAATGGTACTCAAGGCCAATTTATGTTAACCCCCGTTGAAGGAAGGTCAAGATCTGAGCCACCGAGAAGGAGCGAGGAAGAACCCCAAGAGATTCACACCACGTAATGTACGTCTTCAACGTATGATGGTAGAACGTATTAATAGGAGGTAGATTTCCTAGCTTTCAACAGTGTAGGAATCACTGACTCTGGACAAACCTCCATCCTTTAGCACCTGGCGTTTAACCGCCAAGCCGTCAAAGCCAGAGACTGTAAAGTAGGATGGAAAATCGGTGCTTGGGATAGCAGATCCTCGAGAGGAAGCTGCCAAGGAACGTCGGCGACCAACCGCACCAGATCGGTGTACCAAGCCAGGTGAGGCCATTGAGGAGCCACTAAGATGACCGTAATCCCTTGTGCTTCAATCCTGCGTAGAAGTCTTGGCAGAAGCTTGAGAGGAGGGAAGGCGTAAATCAGACGATACTGACCCCACGGGGCCACCAGTGCGTCTGCCAGAGGATCCCTTGACTGAGCCACAAACCTCTGCATCTTTCTGTTGAGCCGAGACGCCAACAGATCCATCTTAGGGGTGCCCCACCGGAGAGAAAAAGCTGATAAAACACCTCAGGATGAAGGGACCACTCCCCATGGTCCAACGCCTGCCGACTGAAGAAAATCCGCCTGTCAATTTTCCAGCCTGGGAATGTGGACAGCGGAGAGGACTGGAATTAACTGTTCTGTTCACCTTAGAATGCCGGCTACCTTCAGAGCTGCCGGAACACTTGTTGTGTCCCCTTGGTGACTGACATATGCCATGGCCGTGGCATTGACTGAATGTGCACTGGACAACCCTGAAGACGATCCATCCAATGATCCAGACACAGTCTGATCGCTCGGAGTTCCAGGACATTGATTGGGAGTCTGGACTCTTCCAGCGTCCAGATCCCCTGAACAGAATGCTTGCTAAGGATGCCTCCCCAGCCGGACAGGCTAGCATCCGTGGTGACCACTGTCCGATACAAGGGGAGGAAGGAATTGCCAGCAGAAGCGCCGGATAAGGAAGCCACCATATTTAGGGACTCCTTTGTGCCCGACTCAGCCAGATCGGATTATCCAGAGACTGTGGAATCTTGTGCCATTTAGTCAGAATTTCCCTTTGCAGGGACCTCGGATGGAACGGTACAAAACGGAACCGCCTCAAAATGTAGACACCATGAGGCCCAGCACCCACATGCAAGTTCGGAGGGATGACCATTTGTTGGGACAGCAGGAGGAGAATTGCAGCCTGCAATTTCTGGAGTTTATCCAGAGGAAGCAGAACTCTGGCTAGGGCCGAGTCCAGAGTCAGGCCCAGCTAGTCCAGCTTTGCGGATGAAACCAGAGCAGACTACTTAAAATTCAGAATCCAGCCAAACTCCCGCAGTTTTAATTGTCATCTACAGGTTCTCCACCAGAGCAGAGGGAGACTCTGCTCGCAGAAGGAGATCGTTCAAGTAGCCCAGTACCACGATCCCCTGTTGACGTAGCAAGCTAGCACCGGGCTAACACTTTTGTGAAGACCCGAGGAGCAGAAGTGAGACCAAAGGGTAATGCCACAAACTGATAATGCTCTTCACCCACAGCAAAGCGGAGAAAATGCTGGTGACTGGCACATTTTGGAATGTGGAGGTAGGCATTCTTGATATCAATAGAGGCGAGGAAATCCCCCTGACGCAAGGATGCCATCACCCTTCGAATGGACTACATTCTGCACTTCTATACCCGCACAAAGCAGTTTAGCGCCTTGAGGTCCAGGATTGGACGCACTTTGCTTTCCTTCCTGGGCACTGTGAACAGGTTTGAGTAAAAACCCTAAAAACGTTCTGAGGTCAATCACCCTTGAAGGAACAGGTCTTGTACCGCTCCAAAGAGGCCCTGTAAGAGGTCTGGGGATGGGCACAAGTTGGAAGGAAAAAACCTTGCCGGAGGTCAAGAGCGAAACTCAATCTTGTAGCTGGACTGAATTACTTTGTGGACCCACCCGTCTTGCACCCTGGAAGTCCACGGGTCCAGAAACCAGCAAAGAAAACATCCCCCACCCCCGATACAGGTGAGGGCGCACCTTCATGCAGAAGGAGTCTTGTCCCTGGGTCTGCAGAAGCCCGATCTTGGCTTGCCAGACCAGGTTCGTTTGGATACTCCAGAAGAGGCCCTGAAAGGCTTCATAGTTACATAGTTTGTGCGGTTGAAAAAAGACATCAGTCCATCCAGTTCAACCTATGATGTGTGTGTGTGTGTGTGTGATTTGATGTTAAAACGTACAATGTATACCCCTGTATGTTGTGGCTTCGAGTCCTTGTCAGTCGACCCTGAGGGACGAACAAACTTCTTATCAGCTGAGAAGGAAGGTCTACGTCTATGACAAGGTTCCTTGCCCTTAGTAGCCTGCAGAAGAAAAAGTACTCCTCCCCCTGCGAGACCTTTAATGATGTCATCCAGGGTAGCCTCAAATAGGTGATCTCCTTGAAAAGGAAGATCAGTCAAGGCCTTTTTTGAAGTTTGATCTGCAGACCAGCATTTAAGCCAAAAGACACGCCGAATGACCAATGCCGAAAATTAGCCTGAAACAGAGAGCCGAACCACTAGGGGAGCTGCATCAAAAGAGACATCACAGATAAACTGCAGCCCCTGGACCAGCCAGTCCGCCAGCTCAGCAAAGGCAGGGAGGAGCTGTTCTGTTGTGACACTATGGCAATGGTGAATACTGGCTTCATTACCGAACCAGCCATGTGTGCATAGTGAGGGCCACAGCTTCTGCCTTCTGGTCAGCCTGATCCTTAAAGGTCAAGGACTCTTCAATCAGAATCATGGTTGCCTTGTTTAATCTGGAAACAGTCCACTTTAAGAAGGGACGCCTCATAGGATTAACGCCTAGTAAAATGCTTAGGGACCCCACAGGGACGCCTTGGTCATCCCCATTCTAACAATTCTGTCAAAATAGGCAGGGAAAGGAAACCTTTGCCGCTTTGGATGGCTTGTGAGTGCCAAAGGGCACCTGCGCCTCCATCACAGCATCGGCTGCGTCCTCCATCTTCAGTGTCTTACGCACAGATACAATCCGTGCATCCACCAGCGCCTCCTTGTGTGCAGATGTGGAGGAATCATGCTCACTATCAGAGGATTCCAGGCGCGTGGTTGCAGACCCAGTAGTGTGACCCACGTCTGCGACGGCCGAACCAGATTCAGGATCTGATGAGACAGATGAGGCAGGGGAAGGTGAGGGGCGCTTTTTGCTAGCCCGCCAACCACAAGCCACCTCCACTCGGGACACAAGGGACTCCAGGACTGCCGTGAGTGCATAAATGGATGATTGGGACCTGGGGGGCACCGAAGCCTCAGAGAGGGGGTCAGGTGGGGAAATGTGCTCCAAAGACTCCATGAGTCACCAGGGGAACCCCACAGTGTAAATCACTGCAAAGGGACAACCCCCACTGCGCTGCCAGCATCAACCGGTCGCTACGCACAAGCACCAAGGGATCCTCAGCAGAGGGAGAGGACGCCACCAGACACACCACCCACAGAAACAGGCACCTGAAGCCACCAGGAGAATCTGCACTAAATGTGCGGCAATCAGGAAGTAAAATAATCCAGGAGTCAGCACCAGGGGATAAGGAGGGTCTCTCCACTGCTAAAATCGCCACCCAGAGGGCTCCACTGTCATGGCCGCCGCTATTTCCAAAGGCACACCACAAGAAAATGGCCGCCGGACTAGACAAACATGGCCATCATGTATAGAAACATAAAGGCTACAAAATGGCAGCCCTGCGCAGCACCACGCGGCTTACAGGGACCCAGGAGGGAGACCAGGCGTCAAGGACAAATCCAGGCAGGATGGGGGGCCCTGGCAGGAGCCCCCCCCCCGCCAGATACAGCCCCCCGCACAATTGATCTTCTAGTCACCCCCCCCTGGCCACCATCGCCAGTTAGTGCCTTGCCCCCATCCCAGGAAAATGGCCAGACCACCCAAATAACATCAGCGTGAGAAGGGGGTGGGGCAGGATAAGGGACTTGGCAAGGGGGGTGCCTCCGTGAAGGAAGGAAACCCGGGGGTCTAGCCGTCCCAAGGAGGGGCCCACTTCCACCCCAAAACCCTCCAGGGGGGCAGGGGGAGACCGATACTCACCATAGCAGGAACCAGGCTGGCACCACTCCAGACAGAACCCCTCTTCATCGAAACGGGGGGCTGTCGGCCAGGATGAACGCTGTGACTCGGGTTGAGACCCGGTAATATCCGAACTCGCAGGCCAGCCCACGTCTAGTACGGCTAGGTCGCGGCCGACCTAGCGCTGAGCTGAGGTCTGTGCGTGCTCGCTAGCCAGACCGGGGTGACCACTAGATCTAGATTATCCAGCCCGTCGACCAGTTCGGCAGTTGATTGTAGATCTCACAGGAAAAAATCCGGGAGAAAAAAAAAAAAAATCAAAAAATTTTTGCCAGGATCAAAAGATCCCAGCAAGGAAATGGGTCCTTATTCGGCAGAAATTAAACTGAGTACCAATAGCAGGGAGAGGGAGTATACCCCCGGGGAATGCCCATGGGTGTAGCTAGACTTTTTCTGTCTAGTGTCCTACTCCTGCAGGGAGCAGTATAGCCCAATGGTTATGAATATTAGGAGCTGTGTCCGTCAATGGACGAAAGCGAAAAAGATACCTGGTTGTTACGGGCAATAAGCAGGTAAAGCCCTTTTGCCCCGAATGGGGCAATTTCCTCCTGCTCTGGTTACTTGGAACATAATGATCTGGTATGTTTGTTTATTCAGAATTGAAGCCATCAGGCTCATCCACAAAGCAGGGGCAGTAATTGAGTAACTAGGTCTTCATATAACCAGCTAGAACTTCCTGGTCTTTGCCCTAAATGAAATAAAGAGGTCAAATAGAGGCTTTCTGCATCCTGTGCATCAATACATTTATAGCAGCACTCTAGAACTTGACAGTATGAAATCAAAAACAGACCTTGTAGAATCTGAGAATCTAACTGTAGGCACTAAAGGAAAACCTGACCGTGTGATTCAGACCTCAAAGTTTCCTGAAGCGAGTCAATGAGTGAAAGATTAACAAGCAATTTCACCCAGCTACACAGACTTACTCCATTAGGCACTGGAACTTAATGGTTTAAGAGTCAAACAGAACATTTCCATGGCTCAGCACTACACTGAGGTCCACTGCAGTCTCATTTACAGATTAAAGTATTCCGGACTTCTATGGGACAACTTGTCATGGATCAGTCTGCAAAATCCTGCGTAATACTTTTATCTGATATTCCATTTATGAATCAAGACCAATTAAAAAAGTGTTGGGAAAGAAAAGAAATCTCTATGTACTAGAGAAGATCTGTGTATTAAATATATAATTAAATCACAATAAAAAAAAAAAAAAAAAAAAAATCAGAATACTGATAAAATCCCCCACACATCAGTTAGTGTATATATTATCTGGATCACACAGAATCAATAGTCAACTACTGAAAAGTAACACTGCGATTGTGGAAAGTCAGTCGAAGGAACAATCCTGTAGCCAGCATTGTGACCACTTGCAGGTTCCAGTGTCATACAAGAATCAAAGTATTCGGGAAACATAGCATTAGCTAAATACTAACTTGTTAAGTGAGGGTACCATCACACGGATGGCACAGAGAAAGCCATTAACTGACAGAACTGTGTATTGAAATAGAACAGGGTTCTATCAATTCAGCAAGTCAGGCAGGCAGGGATATACAGCCCGGTGCTGAAATATCACAAGTGTTGTGTTATCGGTCTCTTCTAGTGATGATTGTGCAGTAACTGCTTTCCTTTGGTTTACAGCCATAAACGGGGCTGAAAGCGGCAGAGTTCATTATCTTTCTGCGTCGTGGCTGATCTTGCCCTTTTCCTCAATGTAGTGGGTTATCAAATACGACATCTGGAAGAATGGAAATCTTTAGCTTCTTCTCTGGCCAGCTATACTCCTTTGGCAATTTCATCTGGAAAGTGAGAATAAAAGCAGTCAGCTAACATTTTAAAAAGTGAGGAGAAAATTATGATGCTTAAGTGTCACTACAGAACATGTGCCATATTACCCATGGCCAAAGTGCAATGTGTACCAGGGTTGCCAACTATCAGTAAATTTACTGACAGTTTGTAAAAAAAAAAAAAAAAAAATCAGTAACTGTTTGTAAATATCGGGGGGTGGGGGAGAATTTGTCATGATGTATTGATTTGTGTAAGTGCCAACCAGGCAAAGTACTTATGTGTATTGGCAGTGTTTCCATATCATGTTTATACTGTTTAAAAATCGATTATCTTAATTTTTAATAGGAAATCTGTCATTTTTCAGGTTGTCAGTAAAAAATGTGCTTTGTCTGTAAATTTCCCATGTTTTGTCAGTAAAAAAATGCTGCAGGAGGTCGGCAATCCTGATATGTACCTTTATTTTACTGGCCGCACACATTACCAGAGAGATAAAGACACTGTCCTTGACAGACAGTTTCACATAAACAACCATGTTTTGCAGGCAACTGGTTCCTAAAGAAATCCTGACTGCGGGGATGCCTGTCCCCTTCCTGTCTCTGAATGTCTGCACTCAACTGATTAACCACTTTGGGTCTTATTCAGATGCTGATAACTATTGCAGCGTTTGAAGTTAACAGACAAAAAAAAAAAAAAAAACTGATGGTTGGGTTATACTTCTGCCTACAGGAGGAATGCACACTGGCAAACGAAAGAAAAAAAAAAAAAAAAAGCCAATACACAGCTAATAGCCTAGCATAGCGTCCACTTACAAAAAGTCCAGACGATAAAAACAGCATATGAAGGTAAAACAAAGCTGAAGGACCACTGGCTTCTATTTCCTGCCTCTGCTTCTGACACCACTTCAATATGTTTCATCATGTCACTTTAAGAGGATCTGGAAACCGTGATTTTTAATCCTAGTATACTATGAGCAGTGTTTCCCCCTGTCTTGAACAATCCGAGGGACCTGGGGACGTTTGGGACAAGTTTGAAGCACAAGAAGTGAGAAAATGACGTCTGTGTTGAGCCTGTTTAGACTAGGGAATCGACCGATATCGGTTTTTCGTTGCCGATACCGATATTTTGGCCATTGCATATCCGTATTGGCCCTCCGGGTCCCAACCATCTATCAATGCACTGACTGTGATCCTGGAGTCCCTTGTGCCCCGGGTGGAAGTGGCTTGCAGGCGACTGGTTAGCAAAAAGAACGTGGGTCAGAATGCTGGGTCTGCAACCACGCGCCTGGAATCCTCTGATAGTGAGGAGGATTCCTCCAAGAATACTTTTCTTCTACAGGCTACCAAGGGTAAGGAACCTCGCCATAAGCAGTTTTTGGGCCTCTTCTAAGCCTTTCTGGGCCTCTTCAGGAGGATCCAAAGAAACCTGGTCTGGCAAGCCAAGACCGGGCTTGTCTAGACCCATGGATATGGTCCCTCACCATGACGGTGTGCCCTCACGCATATCGGGGGAAGAGGGACGTCTTCGCTGGTATCCAGATCAGTGGACTTCCTTGGTGAAAGACAAGAGGGTCCATTAAGTAATTCGGTCTGGCTACAAGATAGAGTTTTGCTCTTGTCCCCCGGCAAGGTTTTTTCTTTCCAACTTGCACCTGTCCCCAGACTGCTTGCAGGGCTTGTTTGGACCGGTACAAGACTTGTTCCTTCAAGAGGTGATTGTCCTGGTTCCAAGTTTGCAACTTTTTCAGGGTTTTTACTCAAACCTGTTCACAGCCCCCAGGAAGGAAGGCAAAGTACCTCCAATCCTGGACCTCAAGGCGCTAAACTGCTTTGTGCGGGTACAGTTCAGAATGGAATCCATTTGAATAGTAGTGGCATTCCCACGTCAGGGAGATTTCCTCGCCTCTATCGATATCAAGGATGCCTACTCTCACATTCCAATATGTGACAGTCCCCAGCCTTTTCTCCGCTTTGCTGTGGCAGAGGAGCATTATCAGTTTGTGGCGTTACCCTTTGGTCTCGCCTCTGCTCCTTGGGTCTTCACAAAAGTGTTAGACCCGGTGCTAGCTTTGCTACGCCAATGGGATCGTGGTACTGGGCTACCTGGACAATCTCCTTCTGTGAGCATGCTCTAGCTCTGCTCTGGTGGAAAACCAGGAGATCACTATATGAACTCTGCAGGAGGTCGGATGGATTCTGAATTTTCAGAAGCCTGCTCTGGCTCTGTCCATGAAGCTGGACTATCTTGGCCTGACTCTGGACTCGGCCTTAGCCCAAATGCTTCTTTCTCTGGACAAACTATAAAGTTGGATGCTGCAATTCACCTCCTGCTGTCCAACAGATGGCCATCCCCTGGACTTGCATGTGGGTGCTTGGCCTGATGGTGTCTACCTTTGAGGTGGTTCCGTGTGCAAAGCTCCATACGAGGTCTCTGGACAATCTGGATTTGTCGGGGGACAAGGGTGTCTCTGATATAGTGGCTTTATTCTCTGGCACTTCGGCTGGGAAAATCCTTCCTCCCTTTGTATTGGATAGTGGTCGCCATGGATGCCAGGTTGTCTGGCTGGGAAGGCGTCCTCGGCAAACATTCTGCTCAGGGGATCTGGAAGCCGGAAGAGTCCAGGCTACCGATCAATTTCTTGAAAACTGAGCAGTCAGACTGTCTGGATCATTGGACGGATCGTTTTCAGGGTTGTCCAGTGCGCATTCAAATTGGGCAATGCCATGGCTGTGGCTTATGTCAATCACCAAGGGGGCACAAGTGTCCTGGCGGCCCTGGAGGTAGCAGGCATTCTAAGGTGGGCAGAACGGTTTGTTGCTCTCTGCCATACACATTACCGGGTTGGAAAATTGGCGGGCGGATTACCTCAGTCGGCAGTCATTGGACCACGGGGAGTGGTCCCTTCATCCAGAGGGGTTCCATCAGAGGATGAATCCCGAGGTGGATCTGTTGGCGCCTCGGCTCCACAGAAAGGTGCAGAGGTTTGTGGCTCGGTCATGGGATCCTCTGGCGGACGCCAAAGACGCGATGTTGGCCCTGGGGTCAGTATCATCTGATTTATCCCTTCCCTCCTCTCAAGCTTCTGCCCAGAATTCTACGCAAGATCGAGGCAGAAGGGATTCCGGTCAGCTTAGTGGCTCCGGACAGGTCTCGTCGGGCTTGGTTCGCCAATCTGGTGCGGCTGGTCGCCAACGTTCCTTGGAAGCCATCTCTCAGGAAGGATCTGCTGTCCCATGGACTGATTTTCCATCCTGCTTTACAGTCGCTTGCGTTTTAAACGGCTTGGCTGTTGAACGCCAGGTGCTGAAGGATAGGGGTTATCTGAATCGGTGATTCCTACACTACTGAAAGCTAGGAAATCTACTTCTAAGAAGATCTACCATCATAAGTGGAAGACGTACATTGCGTGGTGCGAGTCACTTGGGGTTCGCCCTCGATCCTGCTTGGTGGCTCTGACCCTAACCTTCCTTCAACGGGGGGGGGGGGGGGGGGGGGGGGGATTGAACAGAAGTAGGACTTGGGTACCTTCAAGGGCCTTCTGGTCGGCTTTGGCGGTTTTCTTCCAATGACCCTTGCCACACACTCCCTAGTGCGTACATTTATTTAGGGTGTCCGTTTGCAGTGCAGGCTCCGTTGCCACCTTGGGAATCTCAATTTGGTGCTTTCAGCGCTACAGAAGCCTCCCATTGAAAATATTTGTGAGATTCCCCTGCTTACGCCGTCCCCTCTGTGGAGTTATAATTCTCAATTCTCTGGACGCTGCTTGTAACAAAACTGAGTGTCTATAGCAGAGAGAGTGAGTATACCCCCTGGGACTGCCCATGAGTGTAGCCAGAATTATTTTCTGCCTAGTGCCCTACTCCTGTAGGGGGCAGTATAACCCAATAGTTATTAATACTAGGAGCTGTGTCCGTCAATGATCATCAGAGAAATGGATTTTACGGTAAGGCCCCTTTCACACATTCTGGTCCGTCGGCGGACTCAGTTTATCTCAGCGGGGGATCGATCCGCCGATCCCCCCACTGAGCAGGTGGATGGCAGCTTTGTCTCCGTGCTGTGTGCGGAGCCACAGCTGTCAGGTCCTGCTGTTCTCTATGGGGGAATCGGATGGGAACGGACTGTCTGTCCATTCTCATCTGATCCCATCCGTTCTGCTGGACGGATGGAAAATAGGGGTTCCATCCGTCCAGATTTGATGGATCGGCTGTCAGCTGACATGTCTCCACTGACATCCGATGCCCCATAGAGATGCATGGGGCATCCGGTCACATCCGCCAAAAAAAAACAACAAAAAAAAAAAAAAACGGACAGGCGGATCTGAACGGTCCGCCTGTGTGAAAGGGGCCATTGTTATGATTTTACACGTTTGCACAGACTATCAGACCATTTCATTATATTGGAGAGAGTGGGTATAGTATTTTCTTAGCTTTAGCAATAGGGTGCTGCTTTCGGATTCATTCTCTTACATACAATGGGGGCAAATACAATCTACTTCCTAAAATCATGTTTGTTGTTTTCTCATTATTTAAGGTTAGATTTGTCAATCGCCACCCAACCAGCTTCTGAACCTCTTCCTAATTTCTAATAAGCGCAACCACCATATTATCATCTGCAAATTTACGAAAAGTATTTCTTGAGTGGATTGCCGTACAATCATAGGTCTACAAAACAGTAGTGGACGCAACAAAAACCCTGTAACAAGCCAGAAGGCGAGTTTGACTAGGATTATAGGAAGAACGAAGGCCCACTTTAACAATATAAGGGTTGGTATGCATTCACTGAAGTGAGGTATTTCAGCCTATACCATTTAAACTGTCGCTTTTTTAGGGGGAAAGGGATAACAGTTTGCTTTAAACAAGATTGAATACTAACTTGCACTAGGGAATATTCTTTGTAAAATCACCAGCAAGTTTGTCAGCAAAAGCTGACCAGTAGCCTTCCTTAGATTCATTGCCGGTCTTAACTCATGGTCTTTGAAATTAAGTACACCACCGCCAGGGGCTTCAACCATTCTATATCATTAGACCTCATACGTTGGGGGTCGAAGCGCACTGTAGCCTCTCATGACATTATCGATTATGGTGTCCAGCACAGGGTCAGAGGCATTAACCCTTGAAAGCCAATCAAGGCAGATGCTCTATTGATAGGTCAGCAGCATCATTGCAGAGGAACCAAAGTGCCCTGCACATATGTATGGACATTGGACCCATGTGGGATACAAGTTTTGATAAAAGTAACAAGCCATCTAACTGTAGCATAAGACTCCAGACATTTGGTATACCCTCGTCTAGGGATAGAACACTTTGGAGATAATAATCCCATTCTGACTAGTGGTGTTCCTGTAAAGTGTTACACTGATTGACCCACAGCAGAAACAGTCTACTGTTTATTAAATGGTTTATCGTTTCCAGCACACTCAGCTGAGGCCCATGACCGCTCAGGGTGCTCACAGATGGGAACACCTCAAATAGAAGGTTCAAGAGGAAAATCTGTGCGCTGTAGGAGTTCTAAAAGACAATACTTAGGACAACAGGTCGATTCTCTAAATGTAGGGTAGTTCACGTGCACCAATAAGTCCAACACAACCCCCCTGTTTTTTCTGAGGGGCGGCTGGAGACTGATGCCTTAAAAAAGGGTCTCTTAAGAAAAAAATAAAGACTGTTGGGACTCCGAATTAAATCTTGTCACTGGAACACGTAGTCCAGCCTGACCCAAAGCCTCTGGAGGTTCAGAGACACTCTACAGTAGATTGTGTAGGGGGCGCGTTAACAGCCTTCACACAAGTTGGGCACATGTAGTCAAAACATTCCTGAATGGACACAGAAGTCCCTGAGGACAGAGCAGGGTGCTCAGTTTACCTGACAGGACTGAGGAAGACTCTGTTAAAGATAATCTTATAACAGGGGTACAAAATTACAGGAGTCCGTTCCCTCTGAAGAGGTATGGACTGGGGTCAGCCATAGCAGTGCGACTGTCTCATGTCTTTGTGCAGATGAGCAGAAGCCAAGTTTAAGGCGGTAGTAAACTATTTTTTTATTTTTACCCACAGGTCAGGTTATAAATAAAGCTTACCTGTAGGTATAATTAATATCTCCAAAACAAGCACCCTTTAGGAGATATTCTAGTGAACAGCATTCGGTAACATCACTGGTGTATGCGCAGTGAAGGAACGGCATACTCATGCCGTTCCATCAGAGCTCTGTACTGCCGTGAAAACATCATTGCGGCATGACCATGCAAGCGGCGGCAGTCTGCTAACCCAGAAGGGAGACCGGGTGAAAACTGAAGCCTTTGCAACGGTGACGACGAGCAGCTGGAGGGCTTTATTTTAAGGTAAGCCTTTAATTAATGTGCTAGTATGCGATGCATACTAGCACATTATGCCTTTACCTTGCAAGGGGAATGCAGGGCAAGGCTTCGGGTTGTAACAAAACCCAAAGGCAGCTGGTAATGATGAGGTTCAGGCTGCTGAAGGTAACCAGGTCACTTTAGGAGGGGATGGTGTGCTTGTAAACAGATGTTGCAGGGGGAATTGGGCTTCCCCTGTGCTGAATGGTGGGAGAAATAACGAAAACAACCACCTGGTGGATGATGTCAGTGCTCAATCCCATGATGAAACCAGGAGTAGCAGGAAATATAAAAAGGTGCCCAACAGTGCAGCTACAGAAAAGTTCAGTGCTGTACCCATTCCGGTCTAACTCACAAAGTGAATCTTCGCTGGGGCTGTGCCACAGCTCTATTCCTGGAAAGGACTCTGTGGCTAGTTTAACAAGTACACACGGGTCCGGAAAGCACCACAATGCAGAACCCAGTGCCAGAAGATCACATTGCAGGTTATACCTGGACATTCAAGTCCAGCCATCTGGTTACTGCCTCCAAAGCCTAGCTGAGAAAACGCTCATCCAGGTAGCTGCTGTGTAGAGAGCAGCTCAAGCAACAGTGTGATTGAAGACAATTAATAAGGAATCCACGAATAAAAAAAATAAATAAAAAGGGCTAGCACCAAAATTTACAAGACTTTTCTTAGCAGAGCTGGAGAAAAGATCTACATCCTCCTAAAACTAGCAAAAAAAAAAAACTGAGGGAGACTGGGTAGAGAAAGGGTTATACGAAAGGCTGGCTTACGATTTTTCTGCCTGCTAATGTCCAATCTTCCTAAAGGTGGCAGTAAAACCTGACTGCAGCTTAATTCCTGTGTTCCTCATGGAGGAGAAAAAATTTATTTATATTAAACATGTTGGCCACAATTATAGGTAGATCCAGTGGTCAGCAAAATGTCCTGACAATTTATACCTCAGACAGTGACAATCAGCATCCCTCAAACATCTACATTCTCGCTCTTACAGTATAGGAGAACAAAAGCAAATATGTGATGGGCTGCTTTGGAGATGCGCAGACAGATCTCTTCCTTCAGACACATTCATAACTAAATGCAATAGTAAATGCAAGAGTTTTAGCACCTATAATCATAATCAATTATCTCCATGCCAACACTTTTGTGTGCAACAGGAATCATTTACCACCCCTTGGGACATTTCAGCACAGAAGCTTTAAGTGGGAAGGGAGGTGGGGGTTAGTAAGGGGGGATATGCAAAATGGCAGCACAGGAAACCAATAGGACGGTTACTTATAAAATGAGCAGTGTTGCATTTATTACACTAGCACAGCCTTTTTCAACCAGGGTGCCTAAGCATCCTAGAGTGCCTTAAAGGATTTATCCAGGGGTGCCTTGGCAAAATAGCCCAAACATTTTATATAAGCCAGCATGTGGATGAAGCCTGCCTTTGAGTTACATAAAACCACATGTTTTCATTGTCAACCATTACGACCTTCTAGCTGCCGACCTACTAACAATCAATGACAGCAGTTGATAAGGAGGATGCAAGTTGCCTGCACAACATCCTTGTTTGACCCTCCCCTGCCCCTCTCCATCAGTTTTGGGGGTCACATTAGGGCAGTGATTGAGAAAAACTGAAGAGAAAAAATAGAATTTTTGTAAGAACTTACCTAAAATTATTTTCTCTGAGTCCTCGGACAGTCGCCGCCCACTCATACAGTCTGCACGTCTGGGACGTCCTTAAGCAGTGTAGATGTGAGGGGTGGGAAAAGTAACAGTCAAAAAAGGCAAGCCAGCACCCAGGTCAGAGAAAATAATCTTTTCTGAACCAGAAAAGGAAACACTGGGCAACAAGAAAGCTCAACAGGAGCGAAAACCCAGGAAACAAAAAGGGAAACCGCAACAGGAGGAGACGGGCACAAAACTACCCTGTCCCCTCTAAAGCACTGCCGCATTTAAAACTTTGCGGCCAAAAGAGGCATATGCGGATGCCAAGACATCAAGTTTGTAAAACTTTGTAAAGGTATGCACGGACGACCAGGTCGCTGCTTTGCACACCCTAGTCACCGACGCCTGATGGCGGAAGGCCAAAGACGCACTAATCGCTCGAGTAGAGTGCGCCGTGACAGGGAAAGGTGGAACCTGATCCCTAATCGAATAGGCCTGCACAATCGTCTGTCTGATCCATTTAGAAATGGTTGCCGCAGACGCACCCTTCCGTGGTCCCTCAGGAAGGACAAAAAGACAATCCGACTTTCTGAAGGATTCAGTAGACAGGTAAACCCTGATCGCCCGGACCACATCCAAGGAATGCAAGGCAAACTCCTTTGGATGCTTAGGCTTCGCACACAGCGAATGCAAGACAATGTCCTCGTGGAGATGGAAGTCTGAAACCACCTTCGGAAGGAAGGACTGATGAGGTCGTAAGAGCACTTTATCCCTATGAACAACCAGATAGGGGGAGCGGCAAGGCAGGGCCGCCAACTCCGACACTCTGCGAGCAGATGTTATCGCCACCAGAAAGGCAACTTTCCGTGACAGCACAGGCAGAGGAATCTCCCGGATGTTGTCAAAGGGAGGCCGTTGCAAAACGGACAGAACCAAATTTAGGTCCCAAGGGGGAAAGGGTGCCCTCCTAGGGAGAGCCAGATGCCGCACCCCTTGAATAAAGGTGCGGATCAAGGAATTTGACGCCAAGGGGGCGCTGAAAGAGAATGGCCAGTGCAGACAACTGGCCCTTAATAGTGGTCAGCGCAATGCGCTGCTCCACACCAGTTTGCAGGAAAGCCAACACCCTCGCCACCGAAAAGGAGCATGGATGGAGCCCCTGCGACTCACACCAGGCGAAATAAGCCTTCCAGGTACAATAATAAATCTTACCCGTTGAGGCCTTCCTGGCATTGAGCAAGGTAGGAATGACCGCCGACGAGAGACCTCTGTCTCTTAAGACCTGGCTTTCAACAGCCATGCCATCAAAGCCAGCAACTGTAAAGTAGGATGGAAGATCGGCCCTTGAGACCGAAGATAGTCTTAGCGGGAGCCGCCAGGGAGGCTCGACGACCAGTTGCATGATGTCCGCGTACCAAGACCGACGCGGCCAGTCTGGGGCCACCAGATTTACCAACCTCGGTTCCGAGACCAACCTGTGAAGGAATCTGGACAACTGAAATCGGGGGAAAGGCATAAATCAGCCGATACTGATGCCAAGGCACCAACGCGTCTAAGGCGTCCACCAGGGTCGCGCGTTCGTGCCACGGACCTTCCCACCTTGTTGTTGAGATGAGACGCGAACAGATCCACGTCCGGGATCCCCACCACGCACACAGCATTTGAAACACCTCCGGGTGGAGGGACCATTCCCCTTGGTCCAGGGTCTGGCGACTCAGATAGTCCGCCTGCCAGTTCTCCACACCTGGAATTTGAACTGCCGAAATCGCCGGGACTTGCGTCTCGGCCCAGGACAGAGTCTCGGCCACTTCCTTGGCCGCCCGGGCACTCCTGGTGCCCCCTTGGTGATTGATGTAAGCCACCGCAGTTGGGTTGTCCTTCTGGACACGCACTGGGCAGCCCTGAAGTTGATCCAACCAACGGAGCAAACAGAGCCTGATTGCCCGCAGTTCCAAGACATTTATCGGCAGGGAGGATTCCCCCACTGACCAGGTGCCCTGGGCAAATAACTTGCCCAGAACTCCACCCCAACCCGACAGGCTGGCGTCCATGGTGACCACAGTCTACAGCAACGGGCGAAAGGACTTGCCTTCCTTCAGAGCCGGAGACTGGAGCCACCACAGGAGATCCGAACTCACTTGGGGGCACAAGGAAATCCTCCTTTCTAAAAACTGAGGACGCCTGTCCCACCTGATCAGAATCTCCGCTTGGAGATTTAGTGTGAAACTGCGCAAATGGAATCGCCTCAAAAGCCGACACCATCAAGCCCAGGGACCACATGCAGGTCCGAAGCGAGGAGAACTCGTTGTCCCTGAGGGACCTGACCTCAGCCTGCAGGATCCAGAGCTTGTCCTCTGGAAGAAAGACCTTCGCCTGGGCGGAGTCCAGAATCATCCCCAGGTAAGGGAGACGAACAGAAGGGAACAAAGTCGACTTCTGAAAATTTATGGTTCACCCAAACTCCTGGAGCGTCTGAACCGTGACCGACAGATCGCGCAACAGAGTGACACTGGAGCTCGACCTTAATAGGAGATTGTCCAGGTAACCGAGGATTGCAATCACCTGTACCCGTAACAAGGCTAGAACAGGAGCCAACACTTTGGTAAAAACCCTTGGAGCCGAAGCGAGGCTGAAAGGCAACGCCGCGAACGGATAGTGCTCCTCCGCTATTGCGAATCAGAGGTACCTCCGATGACCCTCGTAAATAGGGATGTGTAGGGACACATCCTTGAGGTCGATGGAAGCCAGGAAATCCCCTGGACTCAGGGATGCCACCAACGACCGGAGGGACTCCATTCGGAACTGCTGAACCCACACAAAGCGGTTTAGAAACTTTAAGTCCAGAATCGGATGCACCTTGCCCTCCTTTTTTGGGCACTGTGAACAGATTGGAATAAAAGCCCCGAAACCTGTCTCACTGTGGAACCGGGACAACCACTCCCTTGGGCAAGGAGATCCTGAACCGCCCGACGGAGATCTCGGAAACGATCGGGGGTTAAATGAAGATTTGAGGGAAAGAATCTGTCTGCGGGGCGAGATCGAAACTCGATCTTGTACCCTGAACGAATGAGTTTCTTAACCCACATGTCCTGAATCCTGGACAGCCAAGGTTCAGGAAAACAACGCAGACGTCCCCCCACCCGTGAAACGGGTGAGGGTACCCCTTCAGGGCGAGGCGGACTGAGCCGCGGTGCCAGCGTGGGCGGCTTTGGACTTGCCCTCCCAAGGCTTCTTCTGGCAACTAGAGGCCTTGAAGGATCTACCTTTGTCTTGTGCCTTGAAGGCACGAAAAGGACCCCTGGTTAGGTTTAAAGGAGGAACCACGCTTTAAAAACGTGGGCACCACTCTGCGATAGGAAGCCTCCCACCCTAAGTGGGGGTGCCATCAGCCGAAGGGGACGCTAGCAACACGCGGGCGTACCGCGGTTGAGACATCCCGGCGAAGAAAGCAACTTCGCAGGCTCATCCCTGAGGTCAGGGACATAGTCGTTTGCGAGGCCTGGGCGTACCAATAACCTGCTAACGCTCGATGGCAGGCTGGGAGTCCGTAAGGCTCTAGAATAACCAGTGTGAGTCCCAGCTCTGCAAACACTGTAGTCTTCTGAAGTCCAACTAACTAAGCGCAGGAACAAATAAAAAGCTATCTTTTAAAAGAAAAAATACTTTGTAAAGAGAAAACAGAAATAGAAGAAAAAAAAGCTGAGACTGAAGCCACAGCTAGGGAAAGCCAGCCTACTCCTAAGCTAGGCAGCAGAAAACTGAATTGGGAATGAAGCTAGCTGGGGGTATTGACCAGAGGGACAGCCCCCTGTAGGTGTGTCTATACAAAGGTTTTGTGAATATTCTAACAAAATCTTCTGCCTAGCTTACTCCTGTGGAGAAGGCCAATACCCAGACGTGCAGACTGTATGAGTGGGCGGTGACTGTCAGAGGACGCAAGAGAAAATTGGAATACTAGTCAGTACCAGTGTGCAAAACTATTTGCTTTGGAAGAATAAATCACCTCTGTGTCCCAGGCGTGTGGATGTTTCTGCATTATGTAATATTAGAATAGTTTTTACATTTTAGAATGGGGTGCCTCAAGACTGTCAATTTGAGGGTGCCTCGAGATTTTCCATAATTTTTAAAGGGTGCCTTGACTGAAAAAAGGTTGAGAAACACTGCACTAACATCAATTTTGTGTTTTATTAATTAAAACCATTATACTGGGGAGGTTTACAAACATGGGATCAGAGTGTATGTCATAGAAATATTTTCCAATGTAATAAATTATCTAGCTCTTTAAGAGGTAAAGGTTTGTTTTTTTAAAGCAGTGGTTTTGCACAGAAAAGCCCCAATCCTCCTCTTCTTGGGTCCCCCGCCAGCACTCCTGGCTCCTACTGCTTGACCAGTGCCCACAAAAGCAAGCCGCTTGCTATAGGGGCACCTATATGCTGGCTTTTGAGCCCTGCTCTATGCGAGGCTCTTGAGCACATTGCTGGATCGAGAGGGAGCTCAGGTATTAGAGGGGAGTAGCACATAGAATGCATGAAGGTAAAAAACCTTCAGCCTTTGCAACCACTTTAAAGGACTGTACATCCTCTTTTTTAAAAAACATTTCCAATTATTGGATTACCATATTTGCAGCACTTTTTTGTTCAACATACTGATGCTGAACAAACGCGCCTATAGCGTTAGTGCGAGTTGTCCGTCAAGCTTAATGCGCATTTAACGTACATTAAAAAAATGTTTCCCTATGAGTGCCCCAGATGCCTTTTTTTTGTGTTCTGGCGTATTCGTGATGCGTTACCATACACTTGAAAGGAATAATTTAAACTTCATTTAAGCGCAGGAAAGAGACGCAAACACTTCATGTTTTGATAATGTGATAATGTGAACAGTTATTAATTGCAGACAGCTTTACTAGGAGTTTGAGGCGCATTGAAAATGCACCACAAACTCCTACTTTTAATGCCAATGTGAATACGGACTTAATTGCTTTTTACAGGCTGCTTCATCTTCAACCTGCTACAGGCATTTAACAGATGCAGTGCAATTTCTGACCACTAGAGGGAAACACAGCTATTGCGAGTATTTTTTTCCTCTCGTTGCATAATGCATCTATTCTGCATTGTCTTCTAAATCCCCCCCCCCCCCCCATGATCAGGACAGATAAATACGAGTGTTCTCAGACAGAAGTGGATGCCGTTGACACTCTAGTAAGAATCCTTTGAGCGCTCTGTAAATTCAATTCATCACAGATCAGCAATGTTATTAATACCCTTAGCAGGAACATCATTTTTCTACGTTATAATTTCTTTAATAGAGCAAATGAGGCTCTATTACATACCAGGCATCAAACCTTCCAGAGATATTACTACTTTGTTATGTATTCAGCTTGCAGGCTTACGAGTCTTTAACATGGGTTAATAAATGAATAATTATGAATGCGTGACCCTGTTACTGAACAGGAGAAATGGCACACTCCAGCAAGTTCCCATGTTTGAAGAAAAGGCCTCCGGCTGCAGTGACTGCCGAAAGGCTGGCGGTTTAAAGAAGCCTTTCCTCCCCCTCACTTATACAAATGAGAGCTTACTTCCTCTGGAGAGCTTAAATCTTCTAAGTCTTCCAGCATCCTTTCCACCAGCTCCTCTGTCAACAAAATCTGAAGAGATAAAACAGTTTCAGCCTTTTATTCTCAGGTTTCTATGTAATTGGCAACTATTTGATCTGACTTTCAGCAGCAAGGGAGGACGTAAACCTATCTGCACAAAAATCCAAGTTTACCATAGTTTTTCTAGACTGCACCACTTAAAAAATTGTTCAGTTATCACTGAGGATTCTTAGTGTTCCAACAAACGTGAAAGACCATACTGTAGCCTTCAGTAAAAAGGAACATACAAAATAACAGTCTTGCTTCGTCTAAATTTGCCAAAAAATGCTGCAGGACGTCAATATACAAAGCAACCAGTGTGGACAGCGATATACAGATGGGTGAGGTCATGAAAGCCTCCAATTGTTAGAGAGCCAGTGGAAAATGTAAAATGTTTATTGAACAAACAGTTGATATAGATAAGAGATAAAATTCAATACGATACCAGGCCGGCCTGGACAGTTGGAGCTCGGCCAATGTCTGCTGGGTCCGATGGAATGGGTGAAAATAGCCACGGTGGAGAAATGGTCTTCCGCTGAGCAGAGCCACGGGAGTTCAATGAGTCGGCCTGGGTCCGCCGGCGCTCTTAAGTAACGTCACCGCGACTCAAGGACTTTAAAGTGAAATTGGCAAACGCGGATGCAGGAAGCCGATGCAGCCAGCCTGGAACGCAAAGGAGGAGATTTGCCATGATGACACGTTTCGCGCGCATGCGCTTTCTCAAGTCATGGAATAGGCGGCAACAATGTAATTTAAAAGGCCATGAATGAAGTGGGCGTGGAGTGGCCGTGCCAATTAGCTTACTGAGCAGACATTAACTCATCACCATCTATACCAGACTCTTTAACCACTTGCCGACCGCCGCACGACTATTTACGTCGGCGGTCAGCCCCTCACAGGCAGAGTGACGTAGATCTACGTCGTTAGCCTGTGAGGGTCTAGGGAGGGAGCGTGCCCCGCCGGAGGCGCGCTCCGCGTGGTCACGGACCCCCCCGCGCGTGTGACTGGCGGACCAGATGCATCGTCGGTGCAGAGGGAGAAAGGCAGGCGGCTGATGTAAACAAGCCGCCTGTCATTCTCCCCTGTGTAGAAACCGTGATCATACCGTTGATCACTGTTCCTACACCTCAAGCCACAGCCAATCACAGTTAGAATCACGCCCCTAGGGATACACATAACCCCTCCCTCTCAAAAAAAAAGTTAACCCCTTCACTGCCAGTGTAATTTTACAGTAACAGTGCATATGTATAGCACTGATTACTGCAGTAATGTCACTGGTAACCCCAAAAATGTCAGTCAAGGGTCCGATCTGTCCGCCGAAATGTCGCAGTCCCTCAAATACAAAAAAAAAAAAAAAAAAATTGCAGATCGCCGCCATTACGCATTAATAAAAAACAAAGACAAAAATCTTTCCCTTTGTTAGTAAACGTAATAACTTTTGCGCAAACCAATCAAAATACACTTTTTGTGATTTTTTTTTACCAAACATATGGTAAAAAAAAAACTGGCCCAAAATGTTAAAAAAATTTAGATTTTTACTTTTTTTGGGGGGAATTTCATATAAAAAAAAAATGTGAAAAATATTGTTATTTTTGCAAAATTGACGCCGTTTGTTTATAGCGCAAAAAGTAAAAAAATCGCACAGGTGATCAAATACCACCAAAAGAAAACTCCGTTTGTGGGAAAAAAAGGACGTCAAATTCGTTTGGGTACAGCATCGCAGGACCGCACAATTGTCCGTTAAAGTCACGGAGTGCCGAATCGCAAAATAGGCCCTGGTGGTTAACTGCAACAATTGTAAACCATCATTAAAAATAAAAAATGTATTTGTATATATGTGTATTTAGACACAAAGTAAAAAATATAAACCAAATGTCAGTATTGCTGTTGAGATGGGATACAGACTTAATAAAATAACTAAATAAAAAATAATAAACAATGTGAGAAAAAAAAAATATTATAAATTATATTTATATATATATATATATATATATATATATATATATATATATATATATATATATATATATATATATATATATAATAAAATACTAAATTGAAAATAGAGAGTGTACATATTGAAGCTGGATATCAGAGAGATACATTGATACACTGAATTGGAACGTGTGAACACATAAGTACACCACCCACAGACATGTATGCCAAATGCACCCCGGACTCATGTCACAAATTGTGGGTGGGCCCAGCTATAATGACAATCGAGGTAAGGGTTTTGGAAAAAAAGAAAGCTATTAAAACACTCGGCTGATGCCTATGTATCAGAAGGTATGCTATATTTACACAATAGTATGCATTTCAAGCTCCTCATTGAGGCCACAAGGAGACTAAAGACCTAAATTTAAAAAGATCCAGAATGTCTCCTCCTTACACAAGAGGGAGAACCTTTCATTTGCGGTCAAAGTGACATTGGAAATTGCCTCAATTGCCATGACCTCCATTCAAATGGTGTCCTTTTATGTGCCTGTAGGAAATGGTGAGGGACACTGTTTATCACAACCTTTGAGAATAAATCTACGATGTTCGCCAATTCGTTTACGCATGCTGTGTGTTGTGCGTCCTACATATAGTAGGTTGCACAAACACCTCAAAACGTAAATGATGTATTACGTTGAACATGTGATAAATTGTTTAATATAAAAAGTATTGCCTTTGTTGTCATTGATGGTGGAGCGTTCATGAGTTACGAATTGGCACGTTAGACAACCCTTTTTCTTGCATTGGAAAACCCCTGTCCTGTTATCAAACTAGGATTTAATATCTGATAGGGGCCAGTTGCTGGTAATTTTAAGTTTACTGGAGCCAGAATATTCTTTAAGGTTCGTGCCCTCCGGAGCGTAACCTGTGGTACAGATGGTAGAGTAGGGCCTAACCTCTGATCTAACTTTAAATTATTAAAATGTTTACGGATGATTTTGGAGAATGATTTAGATTGGTCATTATAAGTTGTAATGAATCTAACTGTATTGGTAGTCTTTTAGCAATGTAGAGTTTGTATTCAGACAAGGTGTTCTGTGTAAATCGAAGGTCTCTTGTATCAGTCCCTGAGGGTACCCTTTTTCTAAAAACATTTGAGACATTAACGCTCCTTGTCAGATGTAGTCCTAGACCTTGGAGCAATTCCTTCGTCTGTTGAATTGACCACTAGGAATGTTTATTTTTCATGCCGGGTGGTGGCAACTGGAGAAATGGAGGTACGAGTTACCACTAGTGGGTTTGACATGGTCCCTCGTGATGATGGAATGGTCATAATGAGCTAAGACTAAGTAGTCCAAGAAGACATTCATTAGGATCCAAAACATGGGTGAAAGACAAAACACACTGAGTAGGCACTGCAGTGAGCCACAAAGGAGGATAACACCTTTATATGTCTTAATACAAAAATCTACATTTCTAAAAGAGACTACCAATACAGTTCGATTCATTTCATTCAACTTTTATAATTTATATCTATCTATCTATACATACATATATACATACACACACACATTGTTCATTTTTTATTTAACTTCATTATTACGTCTGTATCAGATCTCAACAGCAATACTGACATGGTTTATATTATTTTTTACTTTAAGTGTCTAGATACACATGTATACACACATACGTTTTTATTTTTTAAATGATGGTTTACTATTGTTGCAGATAGTTAAGAGTCTTGTATAGATGGTGAGGGTTATGGTCTGCTCAGTACGCTAATTGGCGCCGTCCACTCAACACCCACCTCATTCAAGGCCTTTTAAAATTTTGCTGTTGCCCTTATTCTGTGACTTGAGAAAGCGCATGTGCGCAAAACACAATGCTCCTCCTTTGCATTCCAGGCTGGCTGCATCGGCTTCCTGCATCCAGATTTGCCACTTCTACTTTCGTGTTCTTGAGTCGCGGTGACGACACTAGTGGGCCCGGCTCCCTGAACGCCCCTGGCTCTACTCAGCGGCAGAACATTACTTCACAGTGGCCATTTTCACCCATTCCATCTGACCCAGCAGACATTGGCCGAGCGCCAACTGTCCAGGCCGGCCTGGTATCGTACTTTATTTTAGCTCTCATCTATATCAACTGTTTGTTCAAAAAACATTTTTAATTTTCCACTGGCTGTCTAACATGTGGAGGCTTTCATGACATCATCCATCTGGATAGCGCTGTCCACACTGGTTGCTTGTTGGATGTTTATTTTGTATGTACCAAGTTCCTTATGGCTGCAACAAATTGGTTTGGGACAGTAAACCGTGTGGTTTGCAACAGAGATTAGCGCTTGGGACTTTTTGCTGTTTACAGGATCTCATTATACGACTGCTAGCTATGCATGAAGTAAATGAAAACCGTTACATTGTAAACCAACCCACTAAGTTTAAAACAGAAATGAAAAGGCAAAACGTGTTGTGTATATGTATTAGGGTTGCACCTATATCGATACTGAGTATTTGCATAAGTACTTGTACTCGTGCAAATGCTCCGATACCTAAAACCATAGTGACTTCAGCCTGGGTTCACAGAGGAGCGGTGCGGGAAACAGCATGTAATTCGGACAGGAATCGCACCGCATTCCTGTTCAAGTCACATGAGATTCCTTGCAGTGCGATCTTAGCCCACCGCACAGTATGAGGATTTGGTTTCAGCGAATATTTGAGCACAAGTATCAGTACTCTTGCTCACTCTTAAAAAAACAGGTATCTGTGCATCCCTAATATGTATACATGTACACACAAACATGAATACCATTCTTTTTAAAATATGTTCTATGCATAAAAGGGACTTTGAGAGCTAGTGGTGTTAAAAACAGAAATACACTGATCTTCCTAGTGAATGGATGTGCTGAGACTGTGGGGTTGATCAATGCATTTGTTGCCCGACAGAGGCAAGGGAGATTTAGACGCCCCTCTAAATCTACCCTTTAATATGTAATGCTACTGCTACATGTATTTATATTTAGAGATCTCATCACCTTGTCCATGCGAGTGATGGGGCCTTTGTAAAGGGCATCCTCTAAATAACCTGCACACATTTTAATAGCACTACTCCCTTGCAGCTCCTTTCCAACCCACTGCCAGCACATCTGGGTATGGAAGAGCATGTGGCCTGCTCCCCTGTGATAGCGCCGTAGCCAATTGCTAGGCTGGCGTATGGTCACAAGACCAGGGGAGTGAGGTCACCGCTTTCCTGGGTCATGGACATCGTCAATTTCAAAGGCAGCTGCTGCAGAAGAGGAAGAACTGAAGGAGAGAGGGCCATTTCATAGATGAACTTTACCTTTACATTGGCAAGATGACAGTTTATCTTTAAAACAGACCAAATATCTGTGCAAGCAAGCATATTTAAAGTTATGATAAATGGGAAAAAAAATGTAATATATTGCAGGTTACCAATTATTAGATGTGGTGGTTGCATTGGTTTTTATATTTAGGCCTTTTTCTGTTTTCACCTGGCGATCTGGTTAAGAACACATCTCCTGTATCAGAGTGCCCTTTACACAGCACCATTATCAGTATGGGGGAGGGAGGGGGTTAGATATACTAGCAGATTTAGATGCACTAACAAATGTAAGCCAAACTTCAACTCAAACTTTATAAGCAGTTTCAGTAACAGTTTTTTTTCCCTTTTGAGATAAAGGTTTCAAATAAACAAAAGCAGATTAGTGTAAGCACCCTGGAAGTTGTAAATTGTTTGTCCCATTCCTGCAATTGCTACATCTGCAACAGCTTGGAAGACTTACTAGCCACATCAACAACTGAAATTAAAGGAAAAAGTCTAAAAAAGAAAAACGAATGCAGCCACCACAGCTAAAAATTTGTAAGCTGAAATATATTAAATCGTGTTTAAATCTAAACTCGACATAAATTTATGCATGTAGGCTACATGTATAACACACCTTAATCTGTAGCCCACCTTTGCTGTAGCTTGTAATTCTTGTAAAAAAAAAAAAAAGGTTTGCAGATGTCAGCGTGAACCGCTGGCAGGTGTCATGCGATGCAGGAGCCCGCACTGGATTTGCGATGGTTCCCAAATCGCATATATGTGAATCGGGACTGCGGCTCCACTCACACCATGCATTCCAGATCACGGGTGCAATCGCTGCGATTCTGCATCGCTGCAAAATGCAGGACATATTTCTCGTTACTCGTTACTTCTCGTTACTTCCAATGGCACCCCAATCGTGGTGCGATTTTTCTGTGACTGTCGCCCGATGAATCGATGTAAAATTGTGCAAACAGTCGCGGGACGCCTGCCGCCCAAATGCAGCTCCAACTTCTTTTGGGCAAAAGGTGTCCCATGATTCTGTTTTCGCAATTTTAACGCAATTGGTGGGGGCAATCGCGGCAAAATCGGGAACAGGGAACACAAGCATGCCCAGCAGTTTGTGGGGATTTGGGTTTGCGGCCAGAATTGCAGCGATTCCGCCCCCACGATCCAGAATCCCATGGTGTGAATGGAGCCTCACTGTCAGCAGTGTGCCTAGGCTTTAGTGAAGTAGGGAAAAGATACAGATAGAGACTTCTATACAACTAGAGGAAAATATTTTGTTTCCAAATACAGAAATGTGGAATAGACTCCCTCCAGAGGTGGTTCTGGCCAGCTCACTAGATTGCTTTAAAAAAAAGCCTGGATTCTTTCCTAGGTGAAAATATTATAACTGGATATACTAATATTTATAGGTAAAGTTGATCCAGGGAATATCAGATTGCCTCTCGGGGGATCACGAAGGAATTTTTTCCCTAGCTGTAGCAAATTGGATCATGCCTTGGGGTTTTTCGCCTTCCTCTAGATCAACTGCTGGTATAGGATTGAGTATACGTATGGTTGCGTTTTCTTTACCGTTTTTTTTTTATATTTTTTTTATTGGTTGGTCTTCAGATGGACTTGTGTCTTTAATCAACCTAACTATGTAGCTTCGCTTCTCTAAACTTCCTAGTGGAACAATGGCTGAACAGGGTGATTAATATGGTTCTAAAACCCTGTTCGAATCAGGAGACTGCTGCCATTATGAAAACTCTTTGGACACCTCTGTAAGCAGTTTAGTAGAGGCAGAGTGAGAAAATTCTCTGCACATTGCAAGTTTCACCTGCTTTGTCCCACTACACTGGTCGGATTTCAGCTATGTGCAGTGTTACAGAACAAGCACATCACACTTCACCAGTTGCTCATGATCAGCACATGGCACAGAATATTACATTTACCTTGAGACCTTTCTAGTACTTTCAGTATGCTTTATGCATGGCAATGAGGTTAAAGACAAACTAAACTCACAGTCCCAGCTCTTGACATGGAAGAAAGTGTTATCTAATAAATATCAAAAAAATATCAATACAAATTATGTGACTACAGTAGTACAACAAAGAGGGATTTGCTCACCTGCAGCCAAGGCCCATGTGCTGCATACGGATGCTCTTCTGTAGCAAAAGCTCCTTCAACCCCCGTAGAAACAAAAGTGATGGCTGTGTCCCCAGTAATGCTTTTATAAGTAAAGTGTCTTCCGTGTAACAATCTACCCCTGGATGAAAGCAGAAAAAGAGATCTAAACAATATTTTCAAAAAGTGCTACAAAGACAAAGTTTATTACTAATCTGTACATTATGCACCTTGGAGTATAGTACAGGACACAGGATGACTATTCATAGACCCTTCAGGTGATTGGACACTGGCAAAGCTTTGAACTAGCCCTCTCTGAATACTCCTATAAACCCACCCCAAAACTTGAGGCCTCAGTTTGTTAGCAAGCAATGCAGAGTAGCACGGGAACAGAGGGGAGGGTTGTCTGTGTCCTGTACTGTACTTCAAGATACAGACTATACAGGCAAGTCTAAATTATTTTTCTCCTAATTGTGCAGTACAGGACACAGGCTGGAGATTCACAGACCCTGGGATGTCCCTAATGTGTCAGAAAGGTGCGCAACAAAAGGCAAACAGAACTGAGGCAACTGGCCCATAATGCCGGAATAGGACAGACACCAAAATCAGAGTGCCACTGAAAGAACCCTGGGGGCCTTACAAAGATTCCTGATGGAAGAAATTCCCACTAATCTGGTGCACTGAGCACGTTAGCTTACTGGAGGTACCATATCTTTAAAGGCTCCGTTCACATGTAGGCGTTTTGGGGCTTTTTTGGGGAGTTTTTCTGCTCTAGGATCAGCTCTCAAAACGCCCAACAAGACAAATCCTATTCATTTCAATAGCCCCTGTTCACATCTGAGCGTTTTGACGCTGTGAGCAAAATGCCCAATGCTCAAAAAAGTACATGAGCTTCTTTTTGGGCAGATTACAGGCGTTTTCCATTGGTCTCTATTCAATCTAAAAACGCCTGCACAAAAAACGCCTGTAAATCGCGGAAGAAAACGCTACGCTCGGGTGTGAATGTAGCCTTAGAGTTGAAAAGATATTCAGCCAGTGTGTACAACCTGCCTGGCTTATGTCAAACAGGCTTGAAACCCAGTAGCCAATCGGCATCTAAACAGCGCTGGTGCAAATACTGACCTGAGTGTTTTGGTGGGGGGCGGGGGGGGGGAGATCAATGTACTAACATTGCATAATTAATACAGCGAGCTTCTCAGTTATTGTTTTCATTCAGCCTGCTAGGTTGAATGAAAAAAAGAGCTACCTGTATATACCAAGCTTTACCAATCAACGGTTTTATCAACCTGGCAATAGTAGACTTTGAGGCAAGGTATTCTTTTTGAGTCCCTGAAGGCAGGACAAAATGTCTGTTTTTCATACCGAGGCTGCGGTTTTGAGTCCATGGAGCTAGCAGACCATCAAAAGTCAAAGCTAGAGGGTCCTTCATCTTTGATATAAACAAGGGTAACTTCCTGTTGATCCCAAAGGCAAGGATATCCACGTCTAGGGGTCCCCTAATTAAAGATGTTGGGATCATTCCCCTTTGTCCAGGTGATGACAAGGAAATCGGTCTTCCAATTATCCACTCCCAGGATGTGAACAGCAGAGATTGCTGGGCAGTGCTTTTCCTTCCAAGATATGATCAGACTTGCTTACTTCAAGGCTGCCCGATTCCTGGTTCCCCCTTGGTGCTTAAAAGAGGCTAGGTGCAGAGGATGGAAGTTGTCTGTCTCCCACTGCTAACTGTAGAAAGGTGTTAATGAGGTGGGTAACTGGTACTGTTGAGGTAGGCATCTCGAATGTCTACTGATGCCAAGTATTTCTTTTGTCTCAGCGACAAAAGTTGACCTTGAGGATTCCATATGAAACTTGTGAGAGTAAAAAAAGCTACTGGTTTAGGGATTTTAGGTCCAGGATAGGACAAATACCCTTGCTGGTTTTTTGTACCATGAACAGGTATGAATACAATCCCTTGAAATTGTCTGTAAGAGGGACTGGAAAGACCACTCCACAGTTTGAAAAATATGGTTGTCCAGGCTAGCAGATCTTGGTTGGTTCGAGAAAAACAATAGAGGGGTAGCATTTTGAAGAATGTAAAATGTCGTACCCAATTAAATTCATTGATTGAACCCTTGTGTCTGACATAAGAATGCAAACTGTAACTAAAGTCACCTCACCCTTAGGAGTAAGGGTGCTCCTTCATTGTGAAGGGGGCTTTATGGCAGACTCAGTGGGCTTTGTGTGCCAAGTCTTGCACCAAAAGAGCTGAATCTTGACTTTAAAAATTAAGCCTGAAGAGAGTGATGGGACACTCAGTGGTAAAGGCCCTGAAGGGAGGGGGTTTGGAGCCTTTGACTGCAGAAGAGCCTTTCCTCCTGTGACATCTTTTTAATAAATTTATCAAGAGCCTCACCAAAGATGTCCTCCTTCAAAGGCATACGCGTAAGGTGTCTTACTGGAAGCGTCAGCTGACCAGGCTTTCAGCATAAGATTCTGCGCATATGGACAGAAATGGGAGCAATTCTGGAAAATTGTGTCATGACATGTTCTAGGGTGACAATACAGAAAAGTAAGGCAGAATGCAGTATTTGTAAGTTAGCCAGCTAAAAAAGTTAAGAGTCAGTTTTTTTTTTTTTTTAAACAAATTTTATTTTCCCCTTCTTTTACGTAGCTGGAAGCCGGCCGAACGACCGGCCTCTGTCAAAGGGGCAAGCCCGAAAAAGGTATGACCGGTGTGTTCCGGCCGGGGGAGGGGGTCAGTCCCACTGTCAGCACACAATAGCACAGTCCGCAGATCGCTTTACTAACATCAAATCGTTTGAAGAGTGCGCCCTACTTTTTTTAAGCCTCTGATTGGCTGACCACAGTCTTATTATCGGTTATACACTGTGCATATAACTGGTGCTCCTGTTTCCATGCGCAGTTTATAACACTCAAGTGCCATAGTGTATCCGCAGTGTTTGTACCCCCTGCAGTGAGGCGCATGCTGGGCTCGCCTCTCCCCCAGGGAATGCTCATCAGTCATCCTACAATCTTATTAGCTCCTCAGGGTCGTTGTCATCAAGTATAAATTCCACTGTAGCACACCCAGACCTGAACCCCCATAATACCAGGTATGCCATGGCAGAGAGATGAAGTAAGAGATGATCCCAGGTGTGCAGGCATGGCCATGGGAAGGTGCAGGTAAAACTGCCCCTCCCCTTGGCACAGAAAAGGTGTCAGCACCTGCCAGTCATCTCAGCCCCCCCCCGGATGGTATGAATAAGGTAGTGGCAATAACACCCCACCCCCCCTTCAGATCCTACCTGGGAGAGGAGATGCTTCTCCCCCTTTGTACACAGCAGCATTGCACTGCAGATGGAACCTTTCCCAGCATCACAATCTCCTAAACCTCCCCAGAGGCGCTCCGAAGCTTCTCCTCTTTGCAGCAGACACAGAGCACACCTTTGTAGAGGAGGGATGACAGTTGCAGCAATCAGCTCTCCAACTAACTGGCTAATTATTTGGTGGCATGGACACTGCCGGCCAGCCCCCATCCAGTGGGACTATGTCGCGGCCTACCTAGCACGGAGCTGAGGTCGGATCGCGCTTGCTGGCTGGACTGGGGAGACCGTAAGGATATAGAATATCCAGTTTGTCCCCAGTCCCAGGCTCTGAGGAAGAGGCACATCCTCGAAACGCGTCAGCCCTCTGCTTCTATGAGATATTGGACTCCTATAATGAGGCGGCTTTATGGAACTGATATGCTTGTTTTCTACGTATGTTTGTGAGTAGCCGATTTTTATCTTGATATTTTAAATAAACTCGCTGAGGATAATGCGCTAGGCTGGTGCGCCCTTTTCTTTGTTTTATATCTACAGTGTCTGGTCGACCGCCCTGGTCGTAAGGGGCAGCAAAGCCTAGCCATATTGGATGCCAAGTGTAAGTACGAGTTCCGGGATTGAGGCAGCCTGAGAACCGGGTTCTGAGCGCAGGAGTGAGGTGCTGAATAGCACTCATTTTCTTTTCTGGCATTGTACTTCTCACAGGAACAGAATTGATTGTCGTTCTTACAGCAAAAGAAAATAAAAGAATCAAAGAATTCCATTTAAAAAGGAAAAAAATGCTAGGACCAGAGATCCCAGCAAGGAACTAGGTCCTTACTCCTGACAAGGCAGAAAAAAAAAACTGAAGACCTATAGCAGGATGTGGGAGTATACCCCTGGGACTGCCCTATAGGCGTAGTCTAACTTTTTTCTGCCTAGTGTCCTACTCCTGTAGGGGGCGGCATAAACCCAAGGGTCAAGAAGATATAGAGCTGTGTCTGTCAACGAAAGAAAGAGAAACTTTGGTTTAGGACAAACCGATAGATCTACTACTGAAACAGTCTACTTTTTAGTGAATTATTCTCTCGCTGGATATAGCTCAGCAAGAATCATAAACTGCCCATTCCATTGTTCATGAATGGGAAATGTCTTCGTACTCATTGGGGTTTGGCAAAAATCAAGTGTGACTATTCGGAGGCTTTTGCGCACAGCAGAAGTAAGCATAATTACACTGTCAAGCATACTGCGTGAATCCATATCATCAGGTGTATGAAATTTTCCACTGCAATTCCCTTGCGCCTGGTTTCGGTCATTGTGATAATCTGTTTCACAAGGTTTTACTAAGGTTGCACTAATCCAGATGTACGGTTTCTATTGTTGAAATGGAAGGTGGTGAAGAGGTTGATTCATTCATTAAAGAATTTGCAGTAAATATGAACTTATATGAATTAAGCAAAGAAACTTCTCGATAAGGGAGAAGAGGTCCATCACCTACAGCAACGGTCCTCAACCTTTTTTGCACCAGGGACCGGTTTAATGGCAGCATGGGGGATGGGATATTCACACAGTCTATCCTTAGCCATCTTCACACCACAACCCCCACATTCCCCCTTTAAAGCAGTCCCACGGTGTCCTCCGTTCCCCTTCACATCACAGCCCCCCTTTACATTAATGTAACGGGGACTGCTCTTTAAATCTGCTCTGCATCTCCTGCACAGGACTCCAGGCTGTGATCAGTCTGTGTGTCCTTTCCCAGCACCCCCATCCAACTGACTAGGTCATCCAATCAGCAGAGCAGGGGGTAGGAGGAGCTCTCCATTACAATCTGCAGCTCCTTCTGCACTGCTGATTGGAGGACATCGTCAGGCAGGCGAGTGAGGCGCTAGACGACATATAGGCATGGACTCACAGCAGGAACTGAGTAGCAGCCACGGTCTGAGATAGCCCTATGCAGATCCGAGATTGCCACTCACTTCCTGCTGCTGTGTGGCTCGGTCATCAACAGGCCACGGACCGGCACTGGGTTTGGGACCCCTGACCTACAGTACACAAGCAAAAAAAATAAATGGAGAGGGATAGGTTTATAGGTATACGCCCAAGGGGAGATTCTCCAAAGGCTTTGCCAGCATTCAATCACCTGAAGGTAGCAGCCTATAACCCAGGCTATATGATATTCCAGCCTTTGCCCTGTATGATTAAGACAAGTATACTAACAATAACTTTACAAGGAATACAAAAAAAAAAAATGAAAAGTTACAATTTCAAAAGGAGGTTATTTTTGATCAGAGATAAAGCTGAAGTAGTAAAGTTACAGTTAAAGCAAATTGGCGAGAAGATGATGCATGGAGGCGAGATGAGGTCTTCAAGAAGAGACACTTATAAAAGTAAACCTATCAGGACAAAAATAGGGCATTACAGTCTGGTTTTAAATGCTTGTCTGTATTCTGTATATAAACGGCGGCAAGGGGGCTTCTTCTCCTGGGCAGGCCTGCACTTCCGGTTTACAGCGAGAGCCAATTAGTGGGTCCGGGGGACACCCCGATCATTCAGGACAAGCCAGATCTCAGTTCTGTGAGAAGGTAAGGGAAGGTTGTGACCCTGTGTTCCTGCAAAGCATGAACACGGATCTCTGCCTTCCTCTAGAACAAGCATCTCACAGTGTACACAAGCACAGGTTAGGCACACAGGTAACCCTTTGATCGCCCCTGATGTTAACCCTTTCCCAGCCAGCGTCATCAGTACAGTGATCATGCATATTTTTAATACTGATCACGGTATTCGTGGCACTGGTCCCCAAAAAGTGTCAGTGTCTGATTTGTCCGCCACAATGTCGCAGTCCTGCTATAATAATTCGCTAATTACTGCCATTACTAGTAAAAATTAAATAAAAATTCCATAAATCAATCCTATAGTTTGTAGACACCATAACTTTTGGGCAAACCAATCAATATACGCTTAGTTGTATTTTTTTTACCAAAAATATGTAGCAAAATACATATTAGCCTAAATTGATGATGAAATTAGACTTTTTTCCCCATTTTTTTTTTATTGGATAGGTTTTATAGCAGAGTGGGGTTTAAAAGTGGGTTTTTGGCAGAGTGGGGTTCTATAGCAGAGATGGGGTTTTTTTTTTGTTTAAAGTGCAAAAAATAAAAACCACAGATCTGATCAAATACCACTATTTGTGAGGGGGGGAGAAAAAAAAAAAAAAAAAGAAGAACACACATTTTATTTGGGTACAGCGTCGCAATTGTCAGGTAAATTAACGCAGTGCCGTATCGCTAAAAATGGCCTGGTCAGGAAGAGGGTAAACCTGCTGGCGCTCAAGTGGGTATAAAGGTTCAAGAGCTAGGGTTAATATCCCAATCCTCTACTTTATTACCAAAGGAGCCAGTGACTTAGAAGAACCATGCAGGAGTGTGTTAAGTCTATCTGCAAGCTTATTCCAAGCTTGTATAGTCACTGCATTTTTTTTATATGTTTTATAACCAGAAGGTAAGGGAAACCATTTTCCTCAAAATGTTTGCTTTTGGTTTATGTACAAAATATGCTGCGATGGCAAAGTAGTGCGACTTCCTTCCAAATTGGATGCTATTTAGGTGCTTGTGCAAGGGATGAAATCGCACCCAAGTCAGACCAAAATAGTGCAGGAACCTTTTCTAAAGTCGGAACAACTTGTTTAGTATCAGTTAAGACTGCCCTCGTAGGGAAACAATGATGTTGACATCTCATGCGACTTGGGGTCTAACAAGTTGGATCCCATGTCGCAGCAGTGTGAACTGAGCCTTACCTGAGCCCATCAGGGATCCAGCGATGTGCCCATGTGCAATCTTCCTTCCCCTCTCTCTCTCTCTCTTCTCACAGAGACTCAGCAGCAGAAGCCAATGACTTCAGCTGCTGCCGCCCATCAAATGACCAAAGGAGGGACTGCGGACGGGACCGAGCCACACTGCGTGTGTCTACACACAGCTCAGGAGCAAGCATGCGCTTCAAAAGCAAGTGGCTTACTAGGGAGTACACAGAGAAGAGGAGGAGTCAGGGCATTGGCGGAGAAGCCCAGAAGGGGAGGTTCGGGGATGCTCTGTGCAAAACCATTGCACAGAGCAGATAAATAGAACATGTTTGTTATTTTAATTAAAAAAAAAAAAAAACTGACTGTGACTAGCAGAGTCCCTTTAGCTCCAAACAAACTAAAATGAGAAATCATATGAACACTATTTTTTTTAATTTATATGTTATTTCAGGGCTCTCTCACACATGCATTGAATTATACAGAACCCCTGACACGCTAGAACACACCTAAAGTGTTAATGAGCGTTATGATTGTGTTGCATAGGCGTTCATGTCGCATCAGACAACACACCTCAAACACACTATGTGAAGTTTGACAAGGCTAAAATTTGAAATTATCACTTTTAAAGTGTTGCAACAGCATCTACAGCGCAATGTAAACGCCATAGGTGCGTTCACAGTGCATTTATGGCGCGCTTGTGGGGATTTTAAATAGAAGTTAACGAAGGCAGTTGTGAAGCATCAACGCCTGCCAAACTCTGTAGGCAATGATAACGCTGCAGTGTGAACATCTCCATCTGCTCTGCATTTTAACAATTTTGAGTGGCATTTAAAAAGCAGTCAGGAAGTGGTAAAATAATGGCCTTTTCCACATCTGTGTGAAAGAGCTCTAAATCAAATGACGAAGCGCCACGTTTTCAGTAAAACCGCAGAACCTAGTTTTTAAAAGAGCCATTCCTGGTTCCCTTCTAACTCTAACCCACCCTTTTATTGACCTTGTGAGTCAATTATATTTCACTAAAAGTTTCCCCTCCGCGAATCCAGAGGAATGATGGAGCCCGAGATTGTAGGTGCCGTTTACTCCCTTGTGTTGACGTCGGTCCTATTGTGGAAACATATCCTTGAGAGGTGCTTTAAGGCTGCACTAGTTTTATAAATGGCCCCCAGTTTGTATACTTAGCAGTTACGGACCAATGCACAGTGTTTAATTCTACATTGGGTTCATTCTCTTCTACCTCTGTATGCTGATAGTAGGACCTGCAAGCCCAGACATCTCTATAGAGCAGTGCATCTCAACAAGGTTGCAGTATGGGTTCCCACGGGATGCTGTGAACACTGGACCCAATCTGCCCTGGCTCAACATGGATGCAATGGTCAACACGAGCCAACTGCCAGCACTATGGCATTCTCTGGTGGTCTAGGGCCAGGACGCACGATGTCAGTTGCTATTGCGTGACAGCAAGCACCACGGCAATGCATTACGCTGCTCCAGCGCCATCCCAACCATTCAGAAGAGAATGTAAATTTGCCTCCTCAAGACTTGCATACACAAAAGTTGACCAAACATTCACTGCAAGTGACTCCATTCCCTGTAAAACAGAACACATGCACCAGGAAATATTACCTATAGTAAAGGTTTGGTGACTGTCACATTCACTGCTTTCTAAATATGCTCCCACCATCATTCCTAAAGTATAATTCCAGTCAAATCGTAACTTTACCTAAACATAAAATCAATAAAAATAATTTTCCAAAAAAAAAAAAAAAAAAAAAAAAAAACACACAACAACTCGTAACTATACCTAAACATTCTTCCACAGCCATTCTAAGCATATTCTATCCACCTTGTAAAGGAAAGAAGCCTATACTTCTTCTCAATGTGCCCAGGTACAGCTACATGATCTCTCCAGCAGCCAGCTTCAGTGAAGAGGACAGATCACCAACAATGGCTGCAGAGCCTAGATGATATCACCCATAGGTTTACTATTGGGCATCTGCTGTCCTTTCTCTACTGTAAAGCCAGTGCTGGGGGCAGATCAGGTGCTGGAGCACCCTCAGAATAGTTGAGTATAGACATCTTTCCTTTTATAAGGTAGTTCGAATAGGCTGAGAATGGTGATGGTAGCAGGTATAGGTATAGCTGGGATTTGACTTGAATGCCACTTTAATTCTTGTTAATTATAGGATGAGCTTATTTTTGCCCATTTGTCATACATGCTTACCTTAAACAAAGTGGAATGAGTGCGCCAGACTCCTGGTTAAACTTGAGATGGACGCTTTCCAGTTGTCGTGTACGTACTAACTCATGAGGAATTATGGCTGAGGAACTTTCACTTTCTAAACTGTCTTTGCGACTCCTTAAAAAAATAAAGAGCAGAAAGGACACATTTAAAGCTTGCTAAAGTATTATTTAGTACTATATCAGGTATCATAAGGTAATAAAACCCAAGAAGGAAAGCTATTGAGCCCATGCACAGGCAGACTAGGTCATTTAAGATTCATCTACCTAATCATCTAAAAGGATCAATAGCTGCCACTGTGTGCAATTATTATAAATAGTTAATTTATACAGCACAAACATTTACAGAGAAATTGGTACCCGCTACCTGCCCCAGCTGAGCTTACAATACAATGTCCCTGCTAATTTACAAATCATACACATAACTATGGCCAATATACATAGAAAAACCTGTGAACTTGCAACAGTAACCAGGCCAAAACAAGCCCAAACATGGGTACAGAACAGGCAGGAACCCCACTCAATGCTGTCTGTAAGACCTTTCTCCCAAAGTGGTGTCTGTAGGTGCATAAACATCTACCTGGTAAGCCTTCCATGTGTGATGATACACTTTTGTGGAGGTCTGCTTTAATGCTTTATGTCTTATTCACATAGACTATGAAAAGGCCATGTGTAAATGCAGCTTAAGCTTCTAGGTGCTGCACGCAGGAAGCCGATTTAAAGCAGTAGTAAACTGCAGTTTAAGATTCTTCCTTCCGGTTTTGCGTCCCCCGGCTACTGTTTACGGTATGGGCTCTGAAGGTCCGGCACAGTAAGCCAGGCCTTCAAAGCGCCTGCGCCGGTGACGTCACTGGCTGCATGTACTCTAAATATCTCCTAAACAAGTTTAGGAGATATTCACAGTACCTACAGGTAAGCCTTATTATAGGCTTACCTGTAGGTTTAATTGGTAAAAAAGCATTTACTACCACTTTAAGTGTGTGGGGATGCAGTGGCTGCATGGACAAAGCCGCTCGTCCCAATTTGACAGGTGTGCTGGTGCCTGTGAGCTACCGCAACTGCAGACTGTGTGCATTTAGACAATGCCACTCAATTGTCATATTGGGACGAGCGAACGTGTCTATACAGCTGCTGCGTCCCTATACACTTAAATGGGCCATTTACACGCAGCACTTGGCGGCTAAAGTCCCAAACAAATGGCCTCAGCACACACGTGAATGAGCCCTTAACCACTTGCCGAAGGCCGCCCGACTATATACGGCGGCGGTCAGCCCCTCCCAGGCAAAGTGGCGTACTGGTACGTCTCTAGCCTGGGAGCGATTAGGGGGCGCGCTCCAGCCCCTGCTCGTACCCAAAGAAGCCGGCGCGTGTGACCGGCGGACCCGATGTCCGCCGGTCACTCGCGATCGTCGGGTGGAGAGGGAGAAAGGCAGGCGGTTAGTGTAAACAAAGCCGCCTGTCACTCTCCCCTGTGTAAAAGCACTGATCACTCGGTCCTGCTATGTAGGACCGTTGATCTGTACTGTTACACACAAAGCCACATCCAATCACAGTAAGAAACACGCCCCTAGGGACACTTAACCCCTCCCTCTCCAATAAAAGTTAACCCCTTCCCTCCCAGTGTCATTTTTACAGTAACAGTGAATATGTATAGCACTGATTACTGTAGTAATGTCACTGGTATCCCCAAAAGTGTCAAAAATGTCAGTCAAGGGTCCCACCTGTCCGCCGCAATGTCGCATTACCGCAAAAAAAAAAAAACGCACAGGTGATCAAATACCACCAAAAGAAAGCTCCGTTTGTGGGGAAAAAAAATGTCAATTTAATTTGAGTACAGCGTCGCACGACCGCGCAATTGTCCGTTAAAGTCACGCAGTGCCGAATCGCAAAATAGGCCCTGGTCAGGAAGAGGGTAAAATCTTCCGGGGCTTAACTGGTTAAGAGTATGGATTACAGAGTCACCAACTCCCCTATCTCTCAAAACTTGGGCTTCAACAGCCATGCTGTTAAAGCTAGCGACCAAAGAGCAGGATGGAAGATCAAACCTGCGACTGCAAAACTGGTTGAATCAGAAGAGGCCATAGTTTGTCTACCAATCGATTTACAATGTCTGCATACCACGTTCTTGGGCAAGTATGTGGGATTAGAATCACTTGGATCCCCTCCACTTGTATCCTGCACAACAGGCGAGCAAGAAGCTTCAGGGGAGGGAAGGCATAAATCATAAAACTGATCCCTAATGAGTCAATAGGGCAGCCGCCACAAAACACTAGGATCCCTTGTTGGGGGGGGGGGGGGGGGGGTGGGGGGGGGACACAAACCTGTCCAGACAAGTCTCTGGAAACACTTCTGGGTGAAGGGCCCACTCTCCCATTTTCAACTGCTGACAGCTGAAGTCCACTTGCCAATTACCCTGACAGAGGGACCCAGAAGGCGGATAGAGCTGTGCAAGAAAGCTAGCTGAATTACCCCAAGTTACAGGATGTTGACAGGCAACTTCAGCACCTCTGATGACCATGTTCCCTAGACTGAAGGGTTCTCCAGAACACCTCATCAACCCAAGTTGGCATCCTTTGTTCGTACCTTCCGATTTTTGGAAAGGAAGGGTTTACGAGTATCCACATTTACACGCATATACACTGTTCCAGAGCCAATCTGGTCTGGGGAGTCCGATACATTGACAGATCCAAGGACTCATGACGTTGCCCCAAACCAAGAGAATACTGAACTGAAGTGCTCTGGAATGAACCACCCCCATCACGCAGGCTTGAACAGAGGGAAATTCCAAAGGCTTCACACTCAGACCGGGATCGAAGAGACAGGCATTTCTCCTGCAAGAGCAGTACCTTCAACCTGGAATCGAAGAGACAGCCAAAGTATTCCAGGTGTACAAAGGCTGGTTTCTGAAAGTCCAGTACCCATCTGAACCTCTGTAGAACTTTCTGCTGGACACTGGACATTAGTCTTTAAACCAAAAGCTTCCTTAGAGGCAAGTTGTTCAGGAACCGCACAATGAACATACCGCAAGAACACAAAAATCCCAGAACTGAAGCCAACACCTTGGAAACGCACTGGGGCCATGGACAGGCCAAAGAATGACGTCAAATTGATAGTGGCAATCTTCCACTGTGAACAACAAACCACTGATGGGGCCCGAAAATTGCCAAGTATAGGTATGCATCCTTGATATCCATTGACGCTAGCAATATCCACTTGATGAAGCAAAGTAATCCCCAACTGGGTGGACTCTATCATGGATTTTTGTATTTTCAGGAGCTTGTTGAGACCCTTAAGGTCCAGAATAGGGAACTGTGAACAGGTTGGAATGAAAGCGGAAACATCTCCTCTCCTGCACATGGGCAAAGACTCATAATATTTCCAGAACCGCAAATACATTTTGTTTTATTTTTGTGGATTGGGAGAATCTCTTGAGTGCATAAAGTGTGAACGATGAAAGCTGTTGACACCTTTCTGCAGACCCAGTGATCTAACCCTTCACGAGTCCAGGTAGCCGCAAAGGCCCATACACATGGAATTGCACAGAGTTGTCCAGAACCTCTTCTCAAGTCCTGTCGCTTCTTGTGGCTCCTCTCAGCCCCTAAAGGCCCCCATAGGAAGCGGCTTCCTATGGGGGCACTTGTGCAGGCTTTCTCCCAAGCCTCCCTGTCTGCATCTATTGACACAAACAGAGCTCTGCCCCCCCCCCCCCCCCCCCGGCTTTGATTGACAGCAGAAGAAGCCAATAGTTCCCGCTGCCTCAACAAAACCTGAGAGACCAGGAAGTGAGGGGAGAGAAGAGCTGCAGACGTGCATAGCACTGGATCCAATGAGGGCCCAGGTAAGTGTAAAGGCGTAGCAGAAGGATGCCTTGAACCTTTTATCCGTGGCATCTTTAAAGAGGATCTCATCCACGGAGGTCTTATGTATGAAATTGCCAGATCAAAAGCTGGATGACCCAATTTTTTGTAGAATTTCTGGTGAGCAAAATGCTTTGGTGATGAAAGACCTTATCCAGTAAGCCCAATTGATACACATTTCCTCTTGTGAGGGGGCACTGGAAAGAACTTTGGGCAGTTGCCAGGTAACAAAACCCAATGTACATATTTGCCAGCACACGACGGATCACCAAATGTAGTCCGTTTTAATAAAGAATTATCACAACAAATGTGATGTGATCATCACATGCCAGACGAAGCGGTCCTGTGCAGCTCCAAAACTGTGCATATTGAATAATGATCAGATCACAAAAGATAAAGTACAACGGTTGGAGCTGCGCAGGGCCCCATAGTCAGGCACGTGATGACCACATCACATGCCTGACGAAGGGTTCCTGCAAGGCTATGAAACGTTGCACTTTATCTTTTGTGATATGATCACTCCTAAATAAAAAAACTTCTTGAATGACATTTGGTGATCCCTGGTGTACTGGCAAATATATACATTGGCTTATGAGGTTTCAGGTCTCGACGTAGTTAGCTGTAACTGCAGCACCAGCTACTTCTGAGCCTTTTCCAGGAACATGTACGATGATATTATCAGGTAACAAAAACAGTTACTTTAGAGGAAAAAGGATTCCAGATCCAGTAGACTAGCATGTACCACATCTGCCAGAAAGCCCACCGTGGTCTTCTATGACTGAAACAGCCCTGGACCCCAAGATTCCTGATGAGAGGACTTGTCCATTGAGAATTCCATAGCTTTCACAGCTTCCATTTTTTTCTTAAAGAATTTACACTTACACCTCCTCCTTCCTCAAAAGGAGAGGAGGGACAAGGGGATTGCCTATGTTTTCATCCCAGGTGTTTCAAGGTATTGAGAACAACGGAGAGCTGATCACACAGTCCAGATTTACCTGCAGACAATTCCTCCCTTGAAAAAAAAAAAAAAACTAAAAAAAAAGTGTTCCCATGAAACAGTGGAAATACCAGATAAGGGCAGGGATTCAAGAAGTCCTCCCTATCCACAACACGGCCATGGCTTGCTAAGGGTTAAAAGGCCTGTGAGCCCTGAGGGAAATAGTCACTCAATTGAGAGGAGTGTCAGCCTAAGCACAAAACACTATGAGGTAGTGTCTCCCAGTAGCTGACAAGTGTCTGTGTTATGATAAGTGGCAAGGCTGCGGTTACAAGCTAAACTTGGTTTACTTCTAGAGCAGTACGATAAAATCTCCCCTCACAGGGTAGGCTCAGGTAGCTAAAATGCACATGCTGTGCTCAGCCCATGCATGAACAGGCTTGCACAATAATGTAATCACGCAGTTGTGGTGCCGGACCACCCCTTTTGAGCTGACACCATTGCCACTTAATTAAAATCTACCCAAAAAGTACCAAAAACAGGAAAAAACACTGTCAAGGGGAATTTCCACATTTCTCCACTTACACCCAGAGGCACCCACCAACTTGGCTCCAAGGCCCAATCTTCACCCATCACAGTAGGTATGCCCCACAGGGCCTTCAGGGGTTGGACTCCACCCGATGGGGTATACTGCCCTGGACGTGTGGTCACTGGGTACACTGTAGTCCTGAGATTTAGAAATGCAAGCTCCAGCACTGACTTATAGTGTGGTATGCCTTGATATAATAGAGGGGCTGGCAGTGACAATTGTTAATATTTTGATCTCTACTAAAAGCGATGGGGGGGGCACACAGACACCAAGCTCACAGGCAGAGAGGGAGGGGGTGAAGAGAACAGGAAAGCTGTGGATGACGGAGGCACGCAGGTGGACCATGGTAATCAGGGCCCCGAAGCCATGACCATCGTGGTCAGGGTACAGAGGGGGACACAGGAAGTGGCAGGATCAGCCAGTTTTTTTTTTTTTTTTTTTTTTTACAGTTTAGAGAGGGGCAGATTGGACAGCACAAGCACTGTGCCGTTTAATCTGCTGCTATAGGGTAACAGGATGTCTTTTATTTTTGGGTAACAAACACTTTAGGGATGTGAAGGAACACTTAAAGGAAGTGTACTTCCCGTGCCTGGTGTTTAAATAAACTAAATAGTAAATATAAAAAGATAATAAAAAGCAACAGCAGCAGTAAAAAATGTGAGAAAAAAATAGACCTGTATTGGGCTATCTACAGCGAGTGCTAAAATATCAATTAAATGTGCAAAATACTGTGCAAATAATATAAAAATATATAAAATATATTATATTATATATATATAATCCCAATGCTTGATTAAATATATAAAATAAATAAATGATGTGACATGTGAATCAATATTGTGACATGAATTGCATATAACAAATATATATATTTAAAAGTTCATCTAAATTGGGTGTCTCTTGTCTCTTATTGGATGAACTTTTAAATATATATATTTATTTGTTATATGCAATTCATGTCACAATATTGATTCACATCATTTATTTTATATATTTATTCAATTATTCGCACAATATCAATCAAGCATTGGGATCATATATATATATATTTTTATATTGTTTGCACAGTATTTTGCACATTTAATTGATATTTTAGCACGTGCTGTAGATAGCCCAATACAGGTCTATTTTTTTTACAAACACTTTAAGGTTTATTTTATCTTTAGCCCCCATGCACACTGGACGTTTTTTGAGCTGCTGTTAGCAGCGTCAGACGTTTTTTTGCAGCTGCAGAACGCCCATCCATGTTATTCTATGGACTCATGCACACAGAGCTTTTAGGAGCTCGAAGTGGCATAGGCATTTTACAGCTCCAAAAAAAAAAAAAAACCAGGACCAGTGTGTTCTGGAGCTGCAGCGTCAAGCTGTAAAAACGTCTGGCACTGCTAAAGGCTGAATAACGTGGCTTCACGTGCGTTAAGCCACGTTATACGTTTTTTTCCTCCATTCAAGAACCCCACACTGTTTATTTCCCCATTTTGGCGTGGAGTTCCCCCTCAAGATTCTCACAGCGCACCGAAAGTTGGATCATCGTGATCCGACTTGCGGTGCGCCTTCCATTCAAATCAATAGACTCCCTATTTGGGGAGCCTATTAGGGATTATTAGGGAACCATTGATTTTGAATGGAGGCAGAAAAAACGCTGCTAAAAGCGACGTGGCCAAACGTGCAATAACGCAAATGGAAAAAGCAACTAAAACCAAGTTTTTACAGCTGCTTTTTCCTGGCATTAGAAGTGGCTCTGCAGCTCGTTTTTTTCTGACGCCCAGTGTGCATGAGGGCTTAGGCATTAAAGTAAACAACCTTCCAGAATCAGCTCCCCCCAGCAGCCACCCTAAAGATATACCTGGCTACGTTTTCGATCCAGCACTGTGCCCAAGAGCAGCATAGCTGCTCTCTCCCCTCACATGCATAGAGGCAAAAGCAGGAGCCATTGGCTCCTGCCAATCAAATCCTGTAAGCGGGGATGGGGGCAAGCCGGGCTGTATCTATAGGCAGTCCCCCAGACCCCAAACTTAACAATGAGCCATTACACTACTCCGTGCACCTGATTGAGTGAAAAGACAGCTATACATTTCAGATTTGCCACAAAGCTTATTTGTACACTATACAAGCACTTTTGAACCTTCACTAGGATATGGCAACTACTAACACAGACTGGCTATGTTTTTTTCTCTTATTACAGAAGCATTTTACAGGCTCTTAGCAATCAGTGATGAACAGAACTAGGCAGAGCTTCCCACTGCAGCCAGCAGTGTGAATGTCTGAAAGAGGCAATTGTGTTATGAATGGTCAGCAGCGGTGATGGAGCCCCTTGGGCAGGGCAAACAGATCTAGAAACAGTCACTTCAAAAATAGCTTATAAACCAGAGGGTGCACCTCCAAGGGTGGCGTCCATGGTCTCTTTCCAATCTTCCCCTACCCCTGGCCATTTCTCCCCCCTATCAAACTCTTTTTTCCCCCCTTTCCTTTTTTGCTACAGTATTTCAAATGTCACTTTGTAAGGGCTTATTAGAGAAATTGTCAGGCAATTATGTGGCTGCTACATTGAAGGGATATTTTCCCTTTCCTCTTTGGTATTATTTGAAACCTTATTACTACATGAACATATATTCTTTGCATTTTGAAGTATGAGGAAAGGCTCTTCACAGGAAAGGCCCACCAGTTCAGATTGATGTCTGGCAGACACTATAGCCACCAAAAAGGCTACTTTGCAGGTAAAAATACCCCCGATGGGATCAAAGGGCAGATCTCCAGGTTTCATTTACTTTAGTCTGTTTTGACTAAGCTGGTCAAAACCAACTATTTATCTCACCAACAGTTGCAGTGCCTGAGAGAACAGCATAAACTATGTAGCCTTAGCTACATACAGTATACAGTGCTGTTCTTTGGCAGCGGAACAAGAACTTCCCTTACTGCTCCTGCAACACAATCAAGTTGGGCTAAATATATATATATTTTGGGCTCACCTAAAACTCTAAAATTTATACGTGAAGGTGCTGCGACTCATAAAAATCAAAATACTCAACTTTAAAACCTAAATAAAACAATAAGCCCGCATTCACACTACCACGGCACGACTCTGTACTACTTCGGGGGCGACTTGTGAAGTCCCATGCACCGCGACTTCGGCGCGACTTGCACGGACTTCATATAATGAATGTCTATGGAAGTCGCTCCGAGGTCCCCCCAAAGTAGTACAGGACCCTTTTTTTAAGTCGGAGCGACTTGTGTCGCTCCTATTAGAACGGGTCCTGTAGCAGTCAATGGACCGCGACTTGTCAGGCTGACAAGTCGCGTTAGTGTGAATGGACTCTAAGTGTGCAACCTAGAAATGTTATAAATATCAGTGCTAAATAGTCAACAAAAAAGTATATACATACATACACACACACACACACACACACACTAAGGTTTACCTTCATGTAAGTGCAATGATTATTTTTAATAAATTGTAACTTTACAAACTGCAGTATGAAGTTTCCTCCTTCTTAAACCCCCTATGCTGGAGAATATCTGTAGTAGGATGATCCATGGAGCCAGGGATATTTGAGAAATACAACCCACTTGAGTGAAGCCGACACCTTACCAGGAAGAATGGTTTCTCACTGAGCTTTGGGAGTGAAATACTCCAGCTGGCTTACATTGATACAAGCAAGTTTGATCCCTATAATTTGGGATCCAGCCTTTCTGATAAGAGGCACGCAGCTGTCTATGTTGGAGAGAGCACCATATGAAGCACCGGTAGTGTTGTTAATCACTCTTCACTTTTGCAAGAGCACCTTAATTTGACTATTTTTCACTGGGATCAGTATTTCTATATATTTGTTGAATATTTAGCACTGATATTTATAACTTGTAGGTTGCGCAACTATTTTGTTTTACAAGTTGGGGCTAAATGCAGCTCAGCCATTAAGAGGAAGCTTTGTATTTTATGAATGAGCACAAAAGCATCCTCCAATTGGCTAAAGCAGAGTTTGTAAAGTCATCCATCTGCCTCTGCCTCAGCCAATCAAGGAACCTTTCCATTCATTCATAGAATACAAAGCTTCCTCTGAATGGATGAACAGCGACTCAGTTTTGTTCCAGGAGCGGGACAGGAAGGTCTTGTCCTGCTGCCAGAACGCATAGCTGTAGACTGTTTGTAGCTCAAGCTACATAGTTTATATAGTGTTCCCAGCTGCTACAACTGTGAATTAAATAATGCTTTATTGTTAAATGAAACTTGGAAATCAGTTTTAAAAAGGTACCAAGGAAGCACTAGGTACCGTAAAGGGGGCCTGAGAGGAAAAAAAAAACACCCAGAGTAAAGGTTTTAACATGAAAAAAAAAAACTAAACATCGCTAGCATCATATAAACAAATAAAGTGATATAATCAATGTAAAGCGCTCTTGCGCTCCAATCTTCTTAAAAGTTCTGAAGTACTCCACATAAATTCATTCCGTGATGTGACACACCCCCTTTTGTGTTCCTCCTTACCAGAAACAATGGACCCCCAGCTTTTCAGTCTGGTAGTCAAACAGGCTTGATTTAAATAGGCTAGATAGGTCACAATGAACAGATGAAGAACTCTCCAGTAGCCTCTAAGATGTTCCAGTAATCCTCAAGTGCAGAACAAAGAAGCAGCCAATAGTGAAGTACCTTTGCAGGTCCTTGATGAAGCCCCGTGGGAGGGCGAAACGCGTTGACGTAATTTCAGGTTCCTGAGTTGTAACGTCACTCCCGGTTGCCATGGAAAGCATGGTTACGGTGTTCGCAGAAGCACATTGCTGCTTACATGCTGTTTTATGAATACCATTTGTAAGTATGTTTTTATTGCGTTAATAAACTGCAACCCTACGGTACTTTCACTATTGGCTCCTTTTCTTTGTTCTGCACTTGATGATTACTGGAACATCTTAGAAGCTACTGGGGAGTTCTTGATCTGTTCATTGTGACCCATAAGTCCTATTTAAATCAAGCCTGTTTGACTTCCAGACTGAAAAGCTGGGGGTCCATTGTTTCTGGTAAGGGGAGACACAAAAAAGGGGTGTGTGTCACATCACGGAATTAATTTATATGGAGCACTTCAGAACTATTAAGAAAATTGGAGCACAAGTACACTTTATATCAATATCACTTTATTTGGACTTTTCGTATAGTCATGTTTACATGATGCTAGCACTGTTTTTTATATTTATCTTTCATGTTTAGAAGGGATTTATGCTTGGTGCACAGCTGCCATCTTATTTTTTTTTTTCACTTCTATTTCACAGTAGTGCGAGTATTTCTTTTTATATAGCAGTCTTTTTGCTGCATTTCCTTTTATGTTGTCATCCTATGATTGGAATCCTGACCATAAGGATCTGAATTGCAGGATAAACAGGTGTTAAAAGAGAAGTAGGACATAGGAAGTAGACAGTAAATAGGACTAATGGGTCACAAGGAACTGATCAAGAACTCCCCAGTAGCCTCTAAGATGTTCCAGTAATCTGACGTCGTAGACCTGCTCAGTAAAGGCAGGAAGTAGAAAGGCAGTCATTTTGGCTCATGTTGAAGTCACCTGTGGGCTGAAGGTTCAGTGAGGCTCCTAGAGAGACAGAGCAATATATAGCTGGATAATGAGAATAGAAGAAAAAGATTTTAACAAGCACAGTAATAGAATTCTGTGAATCAGAACTGCAATGATTCAGGTCTCCTTAAGACTGCTTGTCCTCAATCCTCCCTTAGAAGACTCTTCGACGTCAGATTGCTGGAACATCTTCGAGGCTACTGGAGAGTTCGTGATCCGTTGCTTGTGACCCATCAGTCCTATTTAAAATTAAGCCTGTTTGACTCTCAGACTGAAAAGCTGAGGGTCCATGGTTTCTGGTAGAGAGGAACACAAAATGGGGTGTTGTGTCACATCACAGAATTAAATTATGTGGAGCACTTGAGCACTTAAGATTCGAGCACATGAGAAATTTACATTGATTATATCACTTTATTTGGACTGTTATATAGGTTTGGACTGTTTATATGATGCTACCGCTTGTTTTATTTCTTTCATGGTTACAAGTTATTCACGCTTGGTGCACAGATGCTGCTAATTATTTTCTTTATTTCCACTTCATTTTTTACCAGAGGGCAGGTATTTATTTTTATATAAAGGTTTTAACATGGCAATGTGAAGTCAAAGGCCTTGGAACAGTACCTTTAAGGTCAAAAACTGCCCGTTTCGAGGCGCTAAGGGCTAGAATCTTGTCTAGACCCGTTTGCAGGATGGCCAGACTGGGAGGCACAGAGTACTATCTGGGAATGAACTGACTGCGCTGAAACCAGGCAAATCAAAATTTACAGGTACAATACTATATCTTCCTTAAAATAACTTTTTTGTGCTTCGTAATGTAGGCATCACAGACTCAGAAACCCCACTATCTTTTAAAACCTGTGTTTCAACAGCCATGCCTGCAAAAGCCAAAAGCAGGCTGGAACAGAGGGCCTTGAGATAGCAGATCTGGCCTGTTGGCATGAGGTCGGGGGTCGTCAGGAAGTAGTCTGAGCATGTCGGTGTGCCATGTTCTTCTGGGCCAGTTCCGTGCCAAAAGAAACACAGCCTTCCTCTCATGCTCTATTTTTTGGAACAGACGAGGCAGAATGTTCAGTGGAGGGAAGGCATAGATTAGCCTGAACCAAGACAAGGGATAACTAGAGCATCTGAGGCCAGAGCTAGAGGATAAATGGTTCTGGATACAAATAGAGGAAGTTTGTTGTATCTGGGCTTTGGACTAGGATGTCCACATTCACAGTTGCCAATTATTTGTATTGCAAACGTTAGATGTAGAGACCATTGCCCTTGGTCCAAACAGTGACGGTTGGGATAATCAGTCTGCCAGTTGCCCACTCCTGGGATGTGGACTACAGAAATTGCTGAGCAGGGATATTCTGTCCATTCTAGAATCTGGTTTGTTACCTTCAAGGCAGCCAGGCTCCTTGTGCTCCCTTGATGAATTATATATGCCACTGTGGTGGTATTGTCTGACTGCATCCAAAAAGGTGTCCCTTTAGAAGAGGGGTCCTGTGCTGAAGGGATAGTCTGACAGCTCTAAATTCAAAGATGTTGATAGGGAGTTTGGTCTCTTTGACTAATCATGTTTCCTCCCCAGAAAAGGGAGAAAATTCCTCCCTAGCCTGACAGACTTGTGTCCTTTGTACGAAGTTTACCATTGTAGTAAAGATCTTCCCACTTCCCTTGCTGGAATGGTGACAAGGACTTGGTTTGAGTGGATAGGAAAATGGGTAGATATAGAGAAAGAGCCTGCTTTTTTTTTAATGCAGACAAGAATGTTTAGCTGCAGAGTTCTTGAATAGAATTGGGCAAAAGGTACTGCCTCAAAGAAGGCTACAATTGGACCCAGACCTCTCATGGCAAATCTTACTGTGGGATCTCTTTTGGATCTCAGTTGTCAATCATGAGCTAACTTACTTTCTGGAAGAAAGACGCTTGCCTGGGAAGTACCAGGGATCATACCAAAGTATTCTAGGCACAGTGATAGCTGAAGAGAAGCTTTTTTTGAAGGTAATCATCACCCAGCCAAAATTCTAAAGCACCTGAATCGTCTTTTGGACATTTGCTGAGTGTTGAATCCCTCAGTAAAGGTTGTCTAAATAGCCTGTCACTTGGATGCCTCGAGTTCTGAGAACGGCAAGCAAAGGTGCCAAGATGTTTGTGAAAATCCTGGAAGCAGAGGACATTCTGAAAGGCAATATAACAAACTGGGAGTAGTTGCCTGCTACAGCAAAGCATAGGAATCCCTGATGGGATGGGTAAATGGGAACATGCAGATAAGCATCTTGGATATCTATGGATGGCAAGTTTTCCCCTTGATTCAGAGAGGCAATTACTGACCTTGCGGATTCCATTTGAAATTTTGGACAGTGAAGGAATCTGTTGAGGAATTTTACGCAGCTTCCTCCAACACTCTCTCAACACCTTCATTCCATTCGGGCGCCAAGGGCTTAACTCTTGACGTCATCACGCCCACCGAGTGCTAGCCGATGCAGCAATTTAATTGTGTGCTAATCTGCTTTTTAAAATTGTGAGTACCTGTCTTTATAAATGTAAAATACAGAGTTACACTATGTGTGACCTTCCTTTGCATAATATCCTTCTCATTGGGTTATTCGGCCGAGTTGACTAGTACTGGAGGCATCCAGAAGCCTAGAAATGGTGTCTATAATTGAGTTTCATTGCTAAAAGCTGGAATCATCTAATTTACAACATGCTTTGTTGATCTCTGTAATTAGGAATCAGCAGAGTCTGTTAAGAGGCTTATTTGTGTGGTGGAGGGCACAAGGACAAGATCTACTTTTGAAAACCGTACAGGAACTATTTTCTAAAATAATCTGGGCATAAATGAATCTACTTACGGCACCCGATCATGGTTCATGCCATTCTGACGCTGCATACTGATTGGAGGTAGTATAGGTTTACTGTTGATTTCAAGGCCTCTTCGTAAAGCCTCTCTGATTTGTTCGGTATCTAAAAACACAGAATTCATTACATTTTGTGCATGGCACACAATTGAAATCTAAACGTTAAATCATAGCCTGTTTATTAGAACACAGTAGTGCGTCTATGTAAAAACTAGAAGACAGGAAAATAGCATGTGGGTTATCTGGCCACCCCAAGAACAAGCTGAGCTAGTACTGGACCGGCACTAAATGTCCCGTCAACAAAAGCACCATGCATGGTTCTTTTGAACCTTCACTCCCTTCCACAGAGGATAGTGGACTTTGTGCTGTACACACAAGTCTGATTACCAGAGACATTTGTTAGCATCTCCAATAGGTCAGAAACAGTTCAGATTCCAAAAAAAGCTACCAGCATGAGGTTTGTTTATTAAAGTGGAACTATAGGCAAAACTTTTTTTTCATTTTGGACATTGCAGATTTAACTTCACTTCCTGTCCCATTGCCAAACAGGAAGTGAGAGAAAATCCCTGCAAATTAAAAGAATTTAAGGACCCCCAGGTCACCAGAACTAGTGTCCCCATTGGAATATTTCCCTTCCATTACTTTTCTGGGGACAACCCAAAATTTGAGGTTCTCTTTTACTTTAATGATAAAATAGGACAAATCGAGAGGGTGAATCTCCCAAATGAGGAGACAACACAATAGACAACAATATAAACTGACAGGGGCTCTAGTCCCTCTCCCTTTTATCCAAAAAAGTGTTGCCTTTGGTTATACTTTAATTTAAAGTGTATGCTTATCCCAACCTTTTTTTTGTTTTGGATACAGCATTGAAAGGTTAGAAGCTGTTGTGTTTTTATTGCCATCTGGTGCTTCATTAAGGAGCTTTCTTCCCACTTTTTGTTTTGGTGACGTTTTGACCAAAACAAACAAGTAAATGTCAACCATATCCAAAATGTCTTGTAGAGCAGGAGGTGGTTTCCACCATCTGTCTCCCTGCTGCAGGTTTTGTCTTCTGTTCTCAAAAGTTTTCATCGGGTCAGAGAGTAAGAGAACCTTTCCAAAATAGCCCTAGACAGCATTAAGATCTTGCCAGGTGTTCTAACCCCTCCCAATTCTCTAAAACTAACACCCAGCATGGCTTCAGGCTGATAAAAAACCAAGAATGAAAATATTGGGCAGCACGGTGCCTAAATGGTTAGCACTTCCACCTAGTAGCACTAAGGTACTAAGGTCGTCTGTTCAAATCCCAACCATGACACTACCTGCCTGGAGTTCGCATTTTCTCCCTGTGCCTGCGTGGGTTTCCTCCCGACACTCCTAAGATATGTTGGATGGGGTAATTAGCTCCTGTCTAAATTGGCCCTAGTGTATGTAGGAATGCGCGTTAGGGACCTTAAACTAAGTTCCTTGAGGACTGATGTGAATGTACAGTATAATGTATATGTAAAAAGCACAGCGTAACAAAATTGACAGTGCTTCACAAGTACCTGTAATAAAGTATTTAGAATATTGAAGATAAAGTACTGCGCAAACTTTTTAGACTGGGGTGAAGAAATGCTTGGTGTGACCACTCTTTTCAAACCAGCATCTATTCTTCTAGGTACACTTGCACACAGTTCCTTGAAGGAACTCAGCTGGTAGATTGTTCCAAACATCTTGAACTAACCACCGATCTACTGTGGATGTAGGCTGCCACAAATCTTTGGCGTTTTAGGTAATCCCAGACAGACTTGATATTGAGATCAGGGCTCTGTCGGGGCCAAACCATTGATTCCAGGACTCCTTGTTCTATACGCTGAAGATCTACTGACTTTTGCAGTATGTTTTGGGGGTCATTGTACTGCTGCAGAATAAATTTGGGGCAAATCACACTCCTCCCTGATGGTATGGTAGGGTTACCGTGGTCAGCACAGACAGGGATACACAGGAACAGACAGGATCAAACCGGTATATTATAACATAGGAAGGGACAAATTACATGGCACAAGCACTGTGCTATAGATCATGCCTTAAAACAAAAGGATTTTTTTTTTTTTTTTAAGGGTTACAACCACTTTAATTTTCTGACTTAAGTTGCACGAACTTGAGCGTAAAGAAGGATGGTTTACATGGAGACAGAGGGCTTTAAAGGCAGCAGACATCAACAGAAGATCTGTGGTTAGTCCTCCAAAGATATTTGGAACCTTTCTACCGAGTTCCTTAAAAAAAAAAAAAAAAAAAACTGTATGCAAGTGTACCTAGAAAAATTGATGCTGGTTTTAAGCCAAAGGGTAGCCACATCAAATATTGATTGGATTTAGATTTTTCTTCTGTTCACTCACTTGGCATTATGTAAATTGAGAAAAATAAGCAATTCTAACATATTCTTGAAAACATTTTTTACTTTACAGCATTTCTACACACCCGACAAACTTTTGCGCAGTACAATAATGAATGTAGTACTGAAGGTTTACAGAGACAGAGAGACAAAGAGACAGAGAGACAGAGAGACAGAGAGACAGAGAGACAGAGAGACAGAGAGACAGAGAGACGACAGAGAGACGACAGAGAGACGACAGAGAGACGACAGAGAGACGACAGAGAGACGACAGAGAGACGACAGAGAGACGACAGAGAGACGACAGAGAGACGACAGAGAGACGACAGAGAGACGACAGAGAGACGACAGAGAGACGACAGAGAGACGACAGAGAGACGACAGAGAGACGACAGAGAGACGACAGAGAGACGACAGAGAGACAGAGAGACAGAGAGACAGAGAGACAGAGAGACAGAGAGACAGAGAGACAGAGAGACAGAGAGAATGGGTAAAGGAGTCCAGAAACCATCACAGCTTTACTTTTAAAAAGCAATGCATCTTAGAAGGGGGTCTAAAAAAAAATTTGGATTTTTGACTTACCGTAAAATCCATTTCTCTAATGTTCATTGATGGACACAGCTGTCATTCTTTACCATTGGGTTTTACTGTCCCCTACAGGAGTAGGACACTAGGCAGTAAAAATAAAACCTTCCAGCTACACCCATGGGTAGTCCCAGGGGGTATACTCCCTCTCCCAGCTATAATCAGTCACTCAGTTTTGTTACAAGCAGTGTCAGGAGAATTATAACTCCAGAGGGGTGGGTGCTGTGTCAGTCAATGAACATAAGAGAAATGTATTTTATGGTAAGTCAAAAATCCCATTTTCTCTTTCGTTTATTGATGGACACAGATCCAGTCAGTCAGTCAGTCAGTCAGTCATTCTTGAACATTGGGACCTCCCAAAGCATTAAATATGAGGGGTGAGAACAGCAAAAAATTCTCAAGCCTAAACATTAGCCAACAAGGCCACAGGGGCTCAACCAAAACATCTGAAGCCCACCTGAAGACAACAATACACCCTCGGAGAGGATCAGGTCTTCTTAAACAGCAGCCTGCAAAACCTTGTGGCCAAAGGAAGCATCCGCAGATGCCAACACATTCACTTTATAAAACTTTGTAATAGTGTGCACCAACGACCAGGTGTTCGCCTCGCAAACCTGCATCACTGACACTTGATGATGGAAGGCCCAGGAGGCACTAAGCGCCCTAGTAGAGTGCACCTTGACAGGGAAAGGAGGAACCTGACCCCTGATGTAATAGGCCTAAAACACCATCTGTCTGATCCATCTAGAAATGGTCCCAGATAAAGCAAACAACCCTTTGTGCGGTACATCCGTGAGCACAAATAGAGTCTGACTTCCTGAAAGACTGCCAGGTACACCCTAATTGCGCGGACCACATCCAAGGCATGCAAGGCAATTTCCTTCGGATGTTTAGGCCTGGAACACAGGGAAGGCAACACAATGTCTTCATTAAAACTAAAGTCAGAGACCACCTTAGGAGGGAATGACGGACAGGGGCGAAGCACTACCTTATCCTTGTGAATCACCACATAAGGTGGACAGAACGCCACCAGTTCCGACACCCCGCGCGCAGAGGCGATCGCCACCAAAAAGGCCACCTTCTGGGACAGTGTAAGCAGGGGAATCTCCCGAATCTTTACAAAGGGAGGCTTCTGTAGAGCTGAAAGCACCCAACTAAGATCCCAAGGCAGCAACCGAGCCCGCACTGGAGGAACCAAACGTTGGACACCTTGAAGAAAAGCACACACCAGGGAGTGTGTGCCCCCCCGTTGAAGGAAGGTTAAGATCCAAGCCACCGAGATAAAGCAAGGATGAACCCTAAGAGACTCACACCACACAATGTACATCTATGTATGATGGTAGATCTTCCTAGTAGAAGTAGATTTCCTAGCTTTTAACAAGGTAATAATCACAGACTCAGCTGAACCTCTATCCTTTAGCACCTGGTGTTCAACAGCCAAACCGTCAAAGCCAGCGACTGTAAAACAGCATGAAGATCGGTGCTTGGGACAGAAGATCCTCCCTGAGAGGAAGCTTCCAAGGAACCTCGGTGACCAGCTGCACTAGGTCGGCGTACCAAGCCCGGCGAGGCCAGTCCAGAGCCACTAAAAATACCAGAATCCCTTCTGCCTCAATCCTGCATAGGAGTCTGTGCAGAAGCTTGAGAGGAGGAAAGGCGTAGATCAGACGATGCTGACCCCCCATGGGGCCACCAGTGCATCTGTGGCGTCAGCCAGAGGATCCCTTGACCAAGCCACAAACCTCTGCACCTGTTGAGCAGAGACGCCAAAAGATCCACCTTGAGAGTGCCCCACCGAAGGCAAAGCTGATGAAACCCCTCCAGATGAAGGGACCACTCCCCTTGGTCCAATGCCTGCCGACTAAGGTAATCTGACTGCCATTTTTCCACCCCTGGAATGTACACGGTGGAGAGGGCTTGAACTAACTGTTCTGCCCTCCCTAGAATCCTGGCTACCTCCAGAGCGGCCAGGACACTTCTTGTGCCCCCTTGATGATTGACATAAGCCACGGCCGTAGCATTGTCCGATTGAATGGGCACTGGACAACCCTGAAGACGATCCGTCCAATGATCCAGACACAGTCGGATCGCTCAGAGTTCCAGGAGATTGATCAGTAGTCTGGACTCTTCCAGCATCCAGATCCCCAAGCAGAATGCTTGCCAAGGGTGCCTCCCCAGCCGGAGAGGGTGACATCCATGGTGACCACTGTCCAATACAAGGGGAGGAAGGATCTTCCCAGCTGAAGCGCCGGAGAGCAAAGTCACCATATCAGGGACTCCTTAGCTCCCCAACTCAGCCAGATCTGATTGCACAGAGACTGCGGGGTCTTGTTCCATTTGGTCAGAATCTCCCTTTACAGGGACCTCATATGGAACTGCGCCAACGGAACCGCCTCGAAGGTAGACACCATCAGGCCCAGCACCCGTATACAAGTCCATAGGGATGACCATTTGTTTGACAGCAGAAAGCGAATTGCTGCCTGCAACTAGAGTATGTCCAGAGGAAGGAAGACTCTGGCTAAGGCCAAGTCTAGAGTCAGACCCGAATAGTCCAGCTTTGTGAAAGGAACCAGAAAAACCTCTGAAAATTCGGAATCCGGCCGAACTCCCGCAGAGTTTGTGTTGTGATCTCCAGGTTCTCCACCAGAGCAGATGGAGACTCCGCTCGCAGAAGGAGATCGTCCAAGTACCCCTGTACCGCGATCCTCCTATTTTCGTAGCAAAGGTAGGACCAGAGCCAACACTTTTTTGAAGATCCAAGAAGCGGAGGCGAGACCGAAGGGTAATGCCACAAACCGATAATGCGCCCACAGTAAAGCATAGAAAACGCTGGTGACTGGCACATATTGGAATGTGAAGGGGAGCATCCTTGATTTGGATAAAGGCAAGAACATCCCCCTGACCCAGGGATGCCACCACCGTTTGAATAGACTCCATTCTGAAAGTCTGAACTCGCACTAAGCAGTTTAGCTCCTTGAAGTCCAGGATTGGACGGACTTTGCCTTCCTTCCTGAGGACTGTAAACAGGTTTGAGTAAAAACCCTGAAAACTTTCCGAAGTAAGAAACCGGGACGATCACCCCTTGGAGGAACAGGTCTTGTACCGCCCCAAACAGACCCTGTACCGGTCTGTGGGCTGGCGTGGGTTGGAAGGAAAAAACCTTGCTGGGGGACCAGAGCGACACTTGATCTTGTAACCAGACTGAATAACTTTGTGGACCCAATTGTCTTGCACCAGGGAATTCCACATATCCGGAAAACCAGCGAAGACATCCCCCCACCTCTGATACGGGTGAAGGCGCATCTTCATGCTGGAGAAGCCCGCTCTTGGCTTGCTAGACCAGGTTCGTTTGGAGTCGCCAGAGGAGGCCATGAAAGGCTTCGAACCCTTGTCAGTCGACCCTGAGGGACGAAAAAAAAAAATACTTATGAGCCGAGATGGAATGTCCACATCTACGACGAGGTTCCCTAACCCCCAGGGTAGCTCCAAACAAACGATCTCCTTGAAAGGGAAGATCAGTCAAGGCCTTTTTAGAAGTCAGGTCCACAGACCAGCATTTAAGGCAAAAGACACGCCAAAGGACCACCGCCAAATTAGAGGAGAGCCATCAGGGGAGCCGCATCTAAGGAGGCATCACAGATAAATTGCAACCCCTGGACCAGCTGGTCCGCCAGCTCAGCAAAGGCAGGAGGGGGTTTGTTCACCCTCCAGGTCATGGCGTAGGAGCTTAGCCCACTCGGCCAGAGCTTATGACACTGGGGCAATGGTAAATACCGGACTCATTGGCGAAACCGCTAATGTGCACATAATGCGTGCCGCAGCCTCTGCCTTTCGGTCAGCCGGATCATTAAAGGCTGGGGACTCTTCCACCAGAATCATGGCTGCCTTTTTCAATCTGGAAACCGGAGAATCCACCACCAGTGGCACAGACCACTTCTTAAGAAAGGACTCCTCATAGGGGTAACGCCTAGTAAGGCACTTAGGAACCCCACAGGGACGCTATGGTCGCCCACACTCTTTAGCGACAATTCTGTTAAATAGGCAGGGAAAGGTAACACCTTTGCCTCTTTGGATGGCTAACGAGTGCCAAAGGGTACCTGCGCCTCCGTCGCAGCTTCAGCCGCGTCCTACATCTTCAGGGTCTCACACACAGATACAATGAGTGCATCTACCAGCGCCTTTTCATGTGCTGTCGCAGACGTGGAGGAATCATCCTATCAGAGGATTCGTGGTCGCATACCCAGC